>NC_089257.1:15082176-15685301 GCF_963930625.1 Muntiacus reevesi | reverse complement strand
TAGCCTTAAGTGTCCTAAAGTAATCAGATGCACCATCAAGGGTTTATATGGATTTCAGGACATATCAAGAGGTTGAGTTTTAATAAAAAGTGGTAAAAACTTAAGAATTGAGATGGAATGAAATTTGTCACCTACGTGATCTTTCAATTCACAACATGCTGAAAATGTTCAGAGAAAAGTGACTCACGGTTCCAATCAGCTTGAACACTTGATCCCCATGCACATTGTACACTGTGACGATGGTGTTGAGCGCAGCATTGCGCACAGCGTTGTCACGGTCTCCTATGTGAATTGCTATCTCCTTTAAGGCTTTTCCCGGGGTTGGCTGGCAAACATTCATGCCATAGGACTCGACCAGACACCCCAGTTCTTCCAGGCACTCTGATGGGGAAGAAAAGCTAGATTAAGGACACTCAACACACATTCGGAGAAGGCAATGGCACCCCACTCCAGCACTCTTGCCTGGAAAATTCCATGGATGGAGGAGCCTGGCAGGCTGCAGTCCATGGGGTCGCAAAGAGTCGGACATGACTGAGCGACTTCACTTTCACTTTTCACTCTCATGCACTGGAGAAGGAAATGGCAACCCACTCCAGTGTTCTTGCCTGGAGAATCCCAGGGATGGGGGAGCCTGGAGGGCTACCGTCTATGGGGTCGCACAGTCGGACACAACTGAAGTGACTTAGCAGCAGCAGCAGCAACACACATTTGGCACAAAGACCTACGTTTACTGGATACATTTCCCTTGGCATACATGAAGGGCTAAAGTCTTATTCTGGCTCTCCCTTGAATTTCTCCTTGTTTATTGCCTTCCACAAAATATACAATGAAACAATGGTGCTGCAGCAAGTGCTCCAGAAGGGATGCCTGTGAGTCAGATGGCCCCTGTGCACTTGATTGTGTCACCAGGGAGGTGCTGGGCAGCGCCTGTATCACCTGATACCGTGGCTCCACCAGTGTGCAACTCATCACTCTCACAGTCCAAATCAGAGGGCTGGAACCAAGAGACTTCCTGGTTCACCTATAAACTATCTCTTTGAGAGGTCACTGCTGCAGACATAGGCATCAATTAATAGTTGCTTTACCTGCTCTCTGCTTGGAGTTTTTGGATTTGGTTCCTTCCATGATGAAGGGGAACATCTTGCTGGCTGGGTAGACAAGGCACATCCGGTTCAGGATGGCACGGACATCTTTACGAATGACATCCTTTGGTTCTCCGACCTGGTCAACAAGGAAAATAATAATAAAGTGAGGCACTGTCTGAGTAGCAAACACACCCCCTTGTGCGTTACTACATCCGAAAGAAGAAAATGAGTGGTGGAAGGTTATCATCATACAATAGATGGAAGACGGGAGAGGGAATAAAAATACAAGAACTGAAGTAGCTGGGAGCTTGAGTAATCTTCCAGAGTGAGAACAATGTCTTACCTTGAGGATAAGATAGGGGATGAAGGAAGATGCTTCGTTCTCAGTAAGATGATATTCCTCATCACTTAGCAGTGTGAAGAGCAATTTTAAATATTCAAGGGTTTTCATGAGGACGCTTGTATTGGTGTCAAAAAACCGCAGCGTAACCCACTTTAAGATAAGATCCAGGCAGCCAATGACACCCTCTTTCTCGCTCTCCAAGTGCTTGAAAGAAAATGATACAAAATCCCCCAAAATTAGACTGTATAAAAATTTAATTTCTATTAGACGAGTAACTCTTTTTTTTAATTTAATTTTATTTATTTTTTTATATTTATTCATTTATTTGGCTGCACCAGGTCTTGGTTGCAGCATGTGGGATCTAGTTCCCTGACCAGGGATCGAACCTGGGCCCCCTGCATTGGGAGCTCAGAGTCTTAACCACTGGGCCAACAGGGAAGTCCCGAGGCGAGTAACTCTTAAATTTTACTACAGTCCCAGAAAAAAGATGATAGATTTTTAAGCCTCCATTTAAGACCCCAAATTATAGACATGTAGTCATTTATTCAATCAGATAATAACAAAGTTCTAAAAACAGAGAACATGGTGTATTCTAGTTCTCAAGTCATGCAACCTCCTGATTATTTCACAGAGCTCAGTATTTTCACACGTCCAAGATTCACACCTAATAATTTTGTTGCAAACTTACATCAACCATGACAGCAAGGGCCTTGTTATGATGCTGAAAGTCTGGGTGAAACATCTCATCTTGTAACCATTTAGCCACACAGCTAGACATCTGAGTTTTTAGTTGCTCAATGTATTCATCCCGTGGAGTAGTAAAATTCCACTTTAATACCTGAAACAAACAAACAAACAAACAGTGAAAAGGGGCTGTAAGGGGTTCAACTGAAATGCACAGAGACATTATATTTAAAGCAGCTGCAGGAATCAATTTAACAGGATATTTTAAAATTCACCAAGATTAATTTGTAATTAAATATGAGTGCAAAGTGCACTTTCCATCTGTCATACACTGGAAGCTTAATTCTTAAAATCTTTTAGGAATAGAATTTTCAGCAATTTTTACTAGAAAAATCAATGCTCTGTTATCATACAACATGGTGAATACTGTTGGCATAATTTTAATAAGGGGAAAATTTGAAATATGTATAAAAATTTTAAATATGCATATCAGTCTAGGCATTTATTATAAATATATTTACATACATGCACAAGTTGACATTCAAAGATGCCTATGGCAGTATAGTTTATAAGAGCAAATACTTAAATGTTTAGCATAGTGGGTTGAGGATAAAGACAGGTACACACATACGATGTACTAATAAACTGAAAACACACATACATTCAGATATGGAACAATCTTCAAGACAGTATTTCAAATACCATTAAAAGAAAAAAGTAAGATTCAGAACAAAAAGCATGGCATGTTCCCACCACTTGTGCACAAGGAGAGCTATATATTTATACATATATGATTGTATAGGAATGGAATATTATTATTTTTAGAGTAATAAATAAAAAAACTGGTATTTTTCCTGTTCAGGGAGACTGGAGTAGGAGACATGCTTTTCATACTTTCTGTATTTTTTTTGTAGTTTTAATTTTTAAAAATTTATGTACTTTGAAAAAAGTTTAACTGATTAATAAAACCAAAACAACATCAAAATATAAATTATTGAACTAACTATAGTTATCAAACCTATCTTTTAAGGTATCAGGTATAAGAAAGATTAAAGGAGTAGCATATTACATATGCGTTAATTGATAAAAATCAATGACTACTTTCCAGTCTTTGATTCTAAACAAAATAAAGCCCCACAAACCCACCAAACGCCTGAAAACTTCTACTTCATTCTACTGGGAGAAAAAAAAGGCAACAGCTCCATTCCATAGTTTCTTTGGAAGGAGTTAATGCTGTAGGATTTCATACTTTCATAATGTAGTCTTAGAGAAACAAGATATAATTCACAAGCAAAAGACTTAATTATTAGATACTTCACAATGCTATGAATTTCAGACAGAAACTTTAATTCTTGATTATAAAACCAAGCAAAAACTTCCTGAAGATTTTAATTCTTTCCTTACCTTTAGTCCTTTCTCATCTTTCATTCTTTGCTCCTTTCCATTTGGAACAACAATAAAGATAGGACCAGATTTGTCTTCATCCTCCTTCAAGCTGGTTTTGCTCGGAACTTTCTTTCCTTGTGCAGTCTACAACCAAGGTGCAGGGAATACTGATTAGATAGATTACTTCTCCTTAGGATTTCACCGTTACCGCCTATTAAAAGGGTACCGTGTAAACCTTTCCCTTTTGTATCTTTTTTTATCTTTCCCTTTCTATATCACATTCCAAATGAAAGAAACAAATGAATAGAATCTTGCATTCGATATGTTTGTGCACAGGTTTTCTAGCAATGTTTCTGATAGCAGGCTTAAGTAACTGTTGGTTAGTGCTTGGGCTGGCATGTGATGTGGTTGGAAAAGCTGTATCAATGGTCTGGGTCACAGGTTATTTTTGTTTATTGAACAATTCTTTAAAAAAAATTGAGAGATAAGTGACATATAAAGCTATGGTTTTTCCAGTAGTCATGTATGGATGTGAGAGTTGGACTATAAAGAAAGCTGAGCACTGAAGCATTGATGCTTTTGAACTGTGGTGTTGGAGAAGACTCTTGAGAGTCCCTTGGACTGCAAGGAGATCCAACCAGTCCATCCTAAAGGAGATCAGTTCTGAATATTCATTGGAAGGACTGATCCTGAAGCTGAAACTCCAATACTTCGGCCTCCTGAGGTGAAGAACTGACTCCTGATGTGAAGAACTGACTTTGAAAAGACTCTGATGTTGGGAAAGATTGAAGGTGGGAGGAGAAGGGGATGACAGAGGATGAGATGGTTGGATGGCATCGCCAACTTAATGGACATGAGCTTAAGTAAACTCTGGGAGTTGGTGATGGACAGGGAGGCCTGGCATCCTGCAGTCCATGGGGTCACAAGAGTCGGACACAACTGAGCAAATGAACTGAACTGAACGAATAGTTCTTTTCTTTCTTGAAATCTTCATCACTGTTTATAGCTTTCCATATTAATGACGTTTTGAACAGCAGTCACACGTTTAGTATCACTTAGTTGAGAAAGCTTTTCTGTTTCTCTGCATATAAAAATCTCTATCACATCATTCTAACTGGAGACACTTTGAGAATCTGCTTCTAGAGAAAACTGCTGAAACATTTTAAATACTTAAGTTATTAAAGTGGCTCTTAAAAATAATCCAAGATTTAGAATCTTTGTATCAGATGGAAAGAAACTGTAAACATATAGTATACATATTTAAGGTAAAATCTGAATTTCATTACTGGAATTATTATTATAGTAAATGCAGCAAAAGTCTGCTATTTCCAGGAGGCCAGCATTTCTTTCTATTTCAAAGACTGAAATCATTTAGTCAAAACAAATAAGAGATGAGTAATGTCAAATTGCTTTGTAAACTGCAAAAGTCTGAAAAAAAAGTGGCATTAAGAATAGAGTCAAAAAATACCTTAAAGCACTTGTGATCAAAAAACTAAAATAAGCACTTGTTAAATGTGGGATGAGGAGAGGAAAGAGGACAGGAAAAGAACAGTTTCATTGGACAATTCGTAAGATAAATACCTGTTTAAATTAACTCACTGAATTGAAGGACCCAAGCACAGGGAAGGAAAGTGAGTAATTAATACTTAGAAGGATGGCCACAGGATGGCCCTGCTATAGTGGGGAGGTAACAATAAATGTACTAGATAATAAAACATGTCCTCCACTGACACATCTTCATCAGTTACATGTAGTTAATAAAACAGTTCTCTCTAGATTTACTATTGATTGCACAGTTCTGCAATTTCCCTTCTGTAAATATAAAATAGTCAATACTCTGAATACAGTGACAAACTCTGAATATTGATACAGAAATTGATGACAATTTGCTGTGATTAAAAAACTTAATTAAATGAAAAGACACCCGAGGATACTTAAGGCTAAGCATTTGAAAACATTTCTTTAAACTGTTCAATTCTGCATGGATGCTAAAGGACTGGTGATCCATCAAATCTCACTGGTGTGGGGACAGAAGGTCCTTTGAGTCTAATCAGAACACCTCGTGGTACGATGACTTAACAGCCAAATGTGGAGGAAGTTGCTTACTACTGAAAATCTCCCCCAAATACCTGGATGACAAAAACCTTTGCAGTAGCTCTTGAGAGTAGGATGCCTCTGTTTCATGGCATCATTAAAAGTGAGCCACAGAAAGTTGTACAAGCACTTCACAGATAATATCCTTCCATATGTAGTATATGTCTTAAAAGAATGACTTAGTGTAAAGAAATATTTAAAAGCAACTCTACACTTGAGCTGCAGAGTTAACATACCTTTGTTTTAGAGGAAACTCCTAGAGCCTTGCCCTTTTTCGAATCAGGCTTGGATTCTACAGTGCCAGAAATAGAATCTTCAACAGGAGCTTTGAGAAAATAAAAAGACACACTGTAAATACAAACTCTAACTATTATCACTATATTCTGAGCAGGTTCAAAATACAATGATGGTGAGAAAGCCTACAGTTTTTAATGTATCCCTTTCTAAAGTATTTAGATTTTTTCCCCCTAATCTTTTTTCTCCACAATTTCCTCTTTAAGCACAACCTCATGAAATTAGTTCAGGAAATCTACATCTGCTTTATCAACACTTAAACTGCAGTTTAAAAACTATTTTCTAAATAGCAATTAAAAATTAATTAATTAATTTTAAGCAGTTAATAGCAATTAAATCCGTCTACCTTTTTGCTAGACGGATACTTCTTCAAGAGAAGAGTCTATCACCTCTGAAACTACAGGAAATTATATATACCAATAGCAAGATTCCAATAGATGTTATAACTGAATATACACTTTGATACTAACAATTTTACACACATAAATTTTCTAACTTTTTAGCACCCCACTAAACAGATTATTGCTTTGTTTAAGCACTAAGTTCAGCAAAGCAGTGGTTACAGGTTAGTGTCTGTTTATATGTTATGGAATTTTAACATTAGGATGAAGAAGTCAAGAATTTTTCCTTGACAAAGTTGAATAAATATTTGAATGCTGCTTTTTTTTTTTGTCGTGACCAGTGGGGATTGAACCAGTACCCCTTGTTTCACTGGAAGTATGGAGTCCTAACCACTGGACTGCCAGAGAATTCAGTAAATATTAGAATCCATCAGCAAACAGCCAAGTGCAAGGGAACGAGAACTCATTTGTGAATGAGGAAGCAGAGTCCTCTGCTGGTTCAGACACTGACTTGACTGTTTGGCCCTGTGCAAGTCACTTAACCTTTGGTATTCCTTGTCTGTTAATAAAGAGGATTCAGCTAGATGGCCCCAGTTGCCCCTCTAACTATAATATCCAACAGCAGAAAATAGTTATGGAAATCTTAAAAATAAGATTGAGCACTTGCTTTCTGGAGTATTTCACTGTGCTACTCCAAAACTGCTTTTTGGAGTTGGAAATCAAGTTAATTATCTTCAAACCTTCAGCACAGTTACTGGCAGAAAACAGGCAATCTGAGGAGTTGGAGGGAGAGCTTGGGATCTAAGCCATGAGAAACTGTAATTTAAAAATGAAGCTTAGATTTAAGAGTTCCCTTGGCTATTGTAATTCCCCTATAACCCATTCAAAATAAACTTACCTGAGGCAGGCTGGAATTTGGCTGGAGCTGACCCTCCCACTGGTTTGGATGTTGCTTTAGCAGGTGCAGTGGGCTTGGCTGGCATGTTAGCTTTGGCTTTCTCTAACATGGCCAACACCTGATCTTTAGAAGTTGGCTAGGGAGACAATATAATAGAGGTGAGAGGCCACAGAAATGATATACTCATACTATGCTTACTAACAGATCTGCTATCAAACAAATCTTTGAGCTCCTGGTTTTGAAATACCAACGAAGGGACGCAGCACATAGTGCAAGAGAAGTAACACATTATGAAGTCACACTAAGTTAGCTGCCATTCTAGAAGGTCACAATTTTTATCCCTGTAAAGCCAGCAGATTCTTTAGAAGTTCTACACTAGTAAATATTTGATCTGTGCTCTCATTGGGATTTCAAGGTGAAACTCATAGGAAGTAATATAATCTTTTGCCTCTATAAATTCATGTTCAGTATTTTTCTAGTGGCTTTTAACAGCAGCAATAATAAGTAGAAGTACTTTTAGTTTCCCAGTAGCCTTGGCCATTTTCTCATATCCTAAGTGCATCATGAAGAACGGCAAGGCATCCTGAGCCTTCTTTCGAACGTCTCCATTGCGATCCTCTAGGCAAGAATAGAGGTGAGGAACACAAAGGATGAGGTCTGTGGGGGTGGAACGAAGAGTCGGTAGTTTCTCAGCCAGCCAGCCCAGAAGCTGTCAAAAGAAATAAATACCAGTTACATAATTCATGTAGAAAACGGTTATTATTTCTGACCTTAAGCTTAATGATTTCATCAGTACCAAACACTAAATTAGTTCTCACACTGCAACTTTCCAATACAAAATCAGCTATTTTCTTGTTCAATGAAATAATAAATTTAAAATGCTGACAACCAGTTAAAATAAGGACAAAGTTTTTTGGACCATATTTGAGCATTCAGCTATAAAGTTTTAATTGTTCTTAATGCATTTGAAAGAAGAAAAACTTTCACACTTCTTTTTAATTTCAATTCTAAGAACTATTCAGCTAGAGAAGATCCAAAATATTTATTTGATCAGATGACAAGTTCTACCAGGACTTCTGTTTTCTGCCTCACATAAGAGAGTTTTTCCCTATACCTCTAAAATAATTCATATTTGTATTTATTTTTAATTGAAATATTTATCCAGATGATTACAGTTTCACATGCAGTTATAAGAAATACTACAGAGAGATCCCATGCACTCTTTATTCCATTTCCTCCAACAGTAGCCCTTTATGAAACTATAACCACCAGGATTCTGACATTGATACAATTCACTGATTATATTTAGATTGTTCCAGTTGGACTTTTTCTCAATTGTTATGTGTGTATATTTAGTTCTCTACAATTTTATCATGTGTTAATGTATCCACTACCACTGTCAAAATTTTGAACAGTTCCATCCCAAGAATCCCACGTGCTGCCTCTTTTATAACCACACTCACGTCCTTCCTCCCCCTCCTCCTCTCTAATCCCTGGCAACTATTAATCTGTTATCTATTTCTAAATCACGAGATTTCAAAGTTATCTAAATGGAATCATATGTAGTATGGAACTGTTTGGTACTGGCTTTGTTACTCAGCACAATTTCCTGGAGACTTAACTGACTTGTTGCATGTATCAGTGATTTATTTCTTTTACTGCTGAACAGTATTACATATGTGGATATATAACAGTTTGTTTAAACATTCACTTGTTGAAAGATATCTGTTTCCAGGTTTTGGTTATTTTGAATTAGCTGCTATAAACAGTTGTATATGGGCTTTTGCATAAACATAAATTTTCTTTTTTCTGGAATAATTGCTCAAGATTTGTTGGGTCATATAGTAACTACATGTTTAGTTTTATAAGAAACTGCCAAACTACTTTCTGGAGTGGCTATATCATTCTACATGTCCACCAGGAGAGTGTTCAAGTTTCTCCACATTCTTGTTGATGTTTGGTGTTATCACAACTTTTAATTTTAGTAATTCTGGTAGTTGTCTATCTCGTTGTAGTTTTAATTTGCATTTCCTTGATGACCAGTAACACTGAACATCTTTCATGGGCTTATTTACCATCTGTAATCCTCCTCAGTGAAATGTCTATGTCTTTTGCCAAATTTCTAATTAGATTTTTTTAACTGCTGAGTTTTGAGTTTTTTAATATATACATTCTTGATGATAATTCTTTATCAGATACAGAGTTTGCAAATATTTTCTCCCACTCTAGCCTGTCTTCTCATGTTCTTCACATGGTTTTTTGCAGAGTAAGAGTTCTTAACTTTGATAAATTGTAGTTTTGGTGTCAAGTCTTATGAATTCTTTGCCTGAAGAATTTCTATATCCTGAAGGTTTACCCCTATGTTATCTTTAAAAGTTCCATAGTTTTATGGCCAGTGTTTAAGCCCATAATCCACTTTGATTAATTTTGGTGCAAGATGTGAGATTTAATTCAAAGTTTAATTTTTTGGGTCTCTGGAAGTCAACTGCTCTAGCATCATGTGTTGAAAAGGTCACACTTCTTCCACTGCATTACTTTGGTAACTTCAAACATAGTTGTTCATATTTGTGTGGGTCTATTTCTGGGTTCCCTCTTCAGTTCCACCTATCTGGGTCTATCCTCCACCCTCTTTACCCCTGCAATCACTTTTTTTTTCTTTCTGACCACACTGCTTGGCTTGCAGGATCTTAATTCCCAAACCAAGGATTGAACCTGTGTCCTTGGCAGTGAGAGCATGCAGTCCTAACCACTGGACAGCCAGGGAATTCCCCACAGTGTTTTGATTATGTTAGCAATTTAGTAATCTCTAGTGTTCTTGCCTGGAGAATCCCAGGGACAGACAGGGGAGCCTGGTGGGCTGCCTATGGGGTTGCACAGAGTCAGACACGACTAAAGCAATTTAGAAACAGCGACAGCAGTACATGGTACAAAGGTTCTTTCCATTTTTTCCCTTTGTCAAGATTGTTTTAGCTAGACTGTAAGTTTTAAAATAACCTTGACTTTGTCCATGGAAAAAAAAACTTCCTTGAATTTTGATAGGAATTACATTAAATTATGTGAACAGAACTGACATTTCTATTATGTTAAATCTTCTAATACACAAACATATCTTTGGGTCTTCCTTGAATACTTCATCAGCATTTTGGAATTTTCAGTATACATATTTTGTATTTGTTTTAAGTATATATCGACGGGTTTCATTTTCTTTAGAGTGATTGTACACTGTACTGTTTTTAACTTCAGTTTCCATGTGTTCAATGTATTTGACTTTTGTCAAATATGATTATGCTTATTTTGTATCCTGCAATCTTACTGAACTCATTTATTCATTTTGGTTATCTGTAGGTATCTCGGGATTTTCTATGTAGACAGTTATGTTATCTGCAATTAGGGATAGCTTTATTTATTCTTTCTCCAGCTATATGCCTTTCATTTCTTTTTCAGGTCTTACTGCAGTGACTAGAACTTCTAGTTCTATGCTGAGTAATAATAATGAATGTGGACATCCTTGCTTTGTTCCTGATCTTAGGGGGAACGTGTTCAATCTTCAACCACTAACAGTATCATTTACAGAGGTTTTATGAAGATGCTTTTTTATTTAAGTTGTAATTCTCTTGTATTATTACTAACTTACTGACAGTTTTTATTATCAATAGGTGCTGGATTTTCTCCTTTTTTTGTGTCAGTAGATAGGACTGTATGACTTTTCTTTAGTCTGCTGGTATGATGGATTACATTAATAGATTTTTGAATGTTGAACTGCATTTTTATGTCATGATTAAAACCTCTTATTTTACTATTTAAGAGTTGAAGAAAAGAGAAAATTTCACAAATTTGAGAAAATTATCGCTAACAAAGCACATGAAAAGGAAAAAAAGAACCATGTGAATAAAAAAGCTCCAGGAATTTGGTTTCATTTTATTGGCTATTTTGTAATGGAACTCATTCTATCCATAACACATATAATTTATTAGGTAGGCTCAAGCCTCTAGGATGGTAAAAGACATGAGTAAAGCACATCATATTTGTAGTACTAACCTCTTGCCTCAAGAAAGGATTTTCCTTTTTGAGCTCTTCAGAAAGATCTTCCCCCTCCAACCATTCCTTCATGCCAGTCTGTTCTGCCCAAGCATTCACAGTTGCTAGGGCAGCGGATCGAACATTGTTCTGAATGGAGGAGAAAATCAGTAAACTATCACTATGGTTTGGAGGTAAGGAGTGAAAAGTGTATTACTTTGTAAACATGAACAACAGAGGTTTCTCTACAGGTCTACAATAAACATACTTGAAACATTCTTCATCTTCTCTGAAACAACTAGATCTATGGGTATACTCCAAAGTAAAGTAGAAACGAAAACTCTATAAATTTTAACAATCCTATACGTAGTTAATTTGGCAAAACATTGAACTGGGCATAAAATAACATGTTAGGGGAATAAACTCCTAGGTTTTGTTTCCTGAACCTCTGGGGACTCTCATGTCCCTGGTTATTTACTAAAGGATATAATTCTATGTGTTAGAGAACTCATAATGGTTAGCTTGAAATGATTAACAATTTGAATATTTTGTTTTTATATTAACTTGTACTCATAGAATGAGAAGGATTTAATGACATGAAAAATATTAAAAGTCCAATTCCTCAAATTAAATGAATTACACAAAAATAGACATATTCAAATATTCAATCTACGGATACATATAAGAGCTTGTAATTTTCAATGAGACAAATTCTAGGACTGTGCAACTGCCAATATCTTACTGAAGTACTAGAAGATTGTACTCCAGTTCAGGGGAAAAGGTAGAAAATAAAATACATTATCCAAAAATTTTTGTTTATTCACTCTTTATACCAACACTTTAAACAATGATATCACAATAGTAACAATTTTTTAGTATGTACTATATGAGGCAGATACAGGTACTTTATGTACAGACTCTTATTTAATCCTCTAAGAATTAAATTCCACAGATAAAGCACTGAACCTCAAAGAAGATAAGGAACTTACCTAAGGGTCACAAAGCTAGTAAGTGAGGTATGTGGTCACCTTAATATTGCCTGGGAGGTAAAAATGTTTTATTATTTTCCTTCCAATAGTCTCTTCTCTACAAAAAGTTTAAGACCGTTTACATGCACTCTTGCATTCATAAGAAAAGGATTATTCTTAGCCTAAGTATGTGGCTGGCTGTTCCAGAATGCAGCTGTGGTGAAAAGAGAATCAGGGATACCTTGCTGTCTCCAAGCACTGTGATGATAGGGATGCCTAAGTTCTTCACATGTTGCTTGATGTTTGGGCCCATGGCTACTGCCAACTGCTGGAGGATAGTCAACGTCTGCTGCACCTGAGTGGGAAGAGCCAACACCTTATGTTCAAATCACAGCACCGTGTGTTCAGAGTTTCGAAAGTTTGCTGCTATATGGTCAATGCAGTAAGAAGTTTCTGGCCTAAACAGCTGGTTATGATACTAATCACCTTATGAATAATTTTTAGGTGATGGCCTCTCCGTTAATCATCAGTTCATAAAATTGGAGTATTAGAATTTTAGACTAGATTATAATGCTTTATAATTTTAAAGTAAGGTAAAGCCTAGTTTAAGAAAAATGTGACATAAAAATCCAAATCTAAAAATTAGAAATTAAGCTTGTTTACATTACAAGCAGTTTTATATACAAATACTTAATAATATCAAAGGTCTTGTAAACAGCAAATCAGGTTCATGAAAATTTGATTAATAAACTTGCCATCTACCAACAAAACTTGAGGCACACTCAGAATGAAAGGAAGCTATTTCTAGTTCAAAGAAATAAAGTGATCATTCTCTTTTTTCTTTTTTTCACTGGTGAAGGTTATTGGAAAGGAGCCCCTTACAGAAGGGGAAAGGGGAGAGAAGAACAGGCATATGGTCTTTTTTTTTCAATTGGAGTATAGTTGCTTTACAATGCTGTGTTAGTTCCCGCTGTACAGCGAAGTGAACCAGCTGTATGTTTACATGTATCATCTCTTGTTTGGACTTCCTTCCCATTTAGGTCACCACAGGGCAACGGAGTAGGGTTCCCTGTACCGTGCAGGAGGTTCTCTGTTTTAATAAATTGGTTCTGTTTATTAAAATAGATACAGCTAGGTATTTTATACATACATATATATATATTAAACGTCTATATGTCAATCTCAATCTCCCAAGTCATCCCACCCCTCCCTTCCTCTTCGGTGTCCATATGTTTGTTCTCTACATTTGTGTCTCTGTTTCGAGAAGAGGTATATGTTCTACGTACCAAGATTTTATTTGAATCATTGAGTCGACCCTTCAAGGCTGTTGGAAGTTCACCTATGTTTGGCTGGATGAATTTTGCTTCATTGATAATAGCTGCTACTTCATCAAGGCCTTCTTTTCTGATCTTCCAATTCTTGTCACCAATCTTAGACACCAACTCTGAAGTGATTTTATCACTGAAAAAAAAAACAGAAGACAGAATCCTTAATTCCTGACGCCTAAAAGAATGTCAAAGAAGTCCCCTTGACTAAGAAGCAGAAGGCATCATTAAGAAATCATCAAAGAAGTCATTAGCAGTAAACCTGATTTCTGTTCTTGGCAAAAGATCCACAGCATCACTGCCCCCGTCATCTGGTTCATCTCCATCTTCCCCTTCATCTGTCCCACTTGTGCTGTGTTTGGAAATCCCTCTGGTTGGAGCCGGTGGGTTCTGTCCCTGCATCTACACACAGACAAGTTAGTGAGGCTAATGAACTCGATGAAGAATGTGAGAGCAAACTGGTGAGAGAATGGTGCTTGTGTCAAACTTCCATATTCCCTCATAACACAATGTTCACACAGCACATATTTTAATTAGACTTGGACTTCAATTCTGAGACTGTGACAAAAGGTCTATTCAAGGAAGGAAAAGTATATTTTTAAAAAACTGTTACACTTAGTGTGCTTTTTGAATATGTAGTTCTTTCAAAATGTTTGATATGTCAGAGCTACAAAGGATTCCAAGGGGAAATGTCCCAGTCTATACTATAGCTATCTTGTTCTCTTCCTCACAAGGTCATCCATTTCTTATGAACTCTTCCCAGTGATACTTCATATATATAAATGCAAATACATACATATTCTTCATTCTAAATATTTAAAAGTTTAAACTTAACCATATGAGCATTCTCAAGTCAACTATGGATTGAATCATCTGTGAAACCTTTACCTTCTCAAATTCTGCATCTATCTGGGATAGGAGAGCAGGCTTCTCATCCTCAAAGAACATTCGTAAAGAGGGACCAACGTACAGATACATCACACCAAGCAGAGTGATGGCAGAAGTCCTCACAGCCTGGCAGAACAAAGAAAACCTTTCAGGTCAGAACAGAACCACGAAGATCGTTGTACTGTCCTATACATGCTGCTATGTACTCACTGGGTTTGTTGCAGCAAGAGCTGTCTTCACATTGCTAATGAAAGCTTTCACATTCAGTCTAGAAGAAATAATATTTAGAATTAAAAACAAACAAATGAAACCATCAAAAACACTCACGGGGGTTTTATAAAGCTAGACTTCAGAACTGGCTTCCTTTAGATATGTCCTGAGTTTGACTTATTCTCTTTCTGCTGCTGCTGCTAAGTTGCATCCGACCCTGCAACCCCATAGACGACAGCCTACCAGGCTCGCTTGTCCCTGGGATTCTCCAAGGCAAAACACTAGAGTGGGTTGCCATTTCCTTCTCCAATGCATGAAAGTGAAAAGTGAAAGTGAAGCCACTCAGTCGTGTCCGACTCTTCTCGACCCCATGGATTGCAGCCCACCAGGCTACTCCATCCATGGGATCCTCTAGGCAAGAGTACTCGAGTGGGTTGCCATTTCCTTCTCCATACTCTCTTTCTACACTCATTTAAAGTAAGCTTTAAATACTATCAATGTTAATTTATGCCTAAATCCACAGAATCGAATATCCAACCAATTTTTTGACATTTCCATTTTTATGTCTAGTATATGTCCTATATCTGTCAAAACCAAACTCCTGACTGTCCACACCCCAACTCCCAAACCTGTTCTTCTCCTCACCTTCTCTATCTCGGTAAACAGTTACTTCATCCTTTCAGTTGCTCCCAGCCTTCATTGACAGAGTCGTCCTTGACTCCTCTCTTTCTCTCAAGCCCAATATCCTTTTTAGTTTTACTTTCAAAATATATTCTAAGTCATAATACTTCCAAGTCAATATAATTCCTTGACAGAATTATTTCAAGTCTTCTAATTAGTCTCCCTGCTTATGTCCTTGATCCTACCTATTCTGACAGTAGTCTAAACAACCCTGTTAATCTTCTGCTCAAAACCCTCTAATGGTTTCCAATTTATTCAAAACTTTGAGGCTCTACAGGACCTGCCCCCTGTTCCTCCTTTGATCTTTCTTTCTTTTTTAAAAAAAATTTATTTATTTTAGTTGAAAGCTAATTACTTTACAATATTGTAGTGGTTTTTGACACACATTGATATGAATCAGCCATGGGTTTACAAGTGTTCCCCGTCCTGCTCCTATGATCTTTCTCTCCTACCATTCCCATCTCCCTCACTCATTCTGCCCCAGCTGCATTCTGAAGGGCTACCAGTCTGTTACTGTCAGCCCCTCATGTCCTCAAGGTCTATGTCTCAAAGGCATTATTTCAGAAAGGATTTCTGTCTTACAGGAAATAACACTACACCAAACCCTCCAAGGTGTTACCACTAATCCCCTATCTGGCTTTATTTTTATTCCGTTGTTATTATGCTTTCTGATGTATTTTTTTATTGTTTACTGTCATCTCCCCTTACTCAAATAAGCTCCATGAAAACAGGAATTTAATCTTGACCATACTGTATTCCTGAGGGTCTGGAACAAATGACTAGAATATCACAGGTACTCAATATGTAGTTGTTGAATAAATGACAGATCACAGATGAATTAAAAAAAGGAAAATATTCACATGGCTTTTATGTCATTCATGCCAAGAGATAGTTTTCACATCAACAATTATCTAGTTAAGAAGGGATTGCAACAATACCCTCAACTATAGGAGGACACCACAGATACTGACATAACAAATAATTCTTTGCCTGAATAACACTTAAATGATACGTTCTAGGGAATCCCCTGGTGGTCCAGTGGTTAGAACTTGGCACTCTCACTGCCAAGGGCTTGGGTTCAATCCCTGATCAGGGAGCTAAGATCTTGCAAGTCATGTGGTATGGCCAAAAAAACCTAATTTCTAGAGTACTGTGTCTTCGTTTGGTGGAACTCAGAACACTGCAAGCAGCCTATTGAGAACGTGTGAAAAGCCGCAGGGGACAGAGAGAGGCCACACAGAACATGAGTTAGTCTTCCCTCTCGGAACCAGAATGCCTGGGTTCAAATTTTGGCCTTTGCCACTTTCTAGCTGTGACTTGGTCAGATCACCTTCTGTGCCCTAGTTTGCTCATCTATAAAAGGAAGAGAACATACCTCACATGGTTTTTATGATGAGTAAATCAAATGAGTTATTATTTGAAAGTGCCTGACATAAAGTAAGCTGTATAAAATTTTGTTAAATCAAACACTGTAGTCCCTCCTTATCTGGGAGGGATGCATTCCAAGACCCCTCAGTGGATATCTGAAGGTATGGATAGTACTATATATACTATTTTTTCCCCTGTACATATGTACCGATGATAAAGTTTAATTTATAAATTAGATGCATTGAGATGAATAATAATTATAGAACAATTATAACAATATACTGTAATACAAGTTATGTGAATGTGGTCTTTCTCCTCAATCAATTTTTTCAACTCTACCAGAAATGTGGCAGCAGCTGCTTCACTGGTAAACACAGCCACTCGAGTAATTATTATATTTTTCAGTCCAAACCTGTTTGTGAATCCATGTAACCATTCTTACTTGCAGTAAATGGCTTGGTGTCAATTGTTTCATGGCATTCCTTACTGAAGTCCTCATATAGACTCCATGCTTTTGGGTGGAACACATTCCCATCAATGACATTTTCTGCTCATGACTTCCATCCACAAATTTAATGCTGTTTCTATCTTAACTAAGCAGTTACAAAGTTTGCAGTTTGAGGTGTGAAAATTCTTTTTCCTTTACAATTTATGGATAGAAGATTTGTTCTTACTGTAGATCTTAGCAACCTTAGCACATTATTTTCTTTTTTCCTGAGTTAAGAGATTACACTTTGTCATGTAAAGGAACTTCTCTCTGGCATTTCCAAATTGCCAGCATCTCTATTCTTGCACTTTGGGACCATTATTAAGTAAAATAAGGGTTACTTAGACAGGAGCACTGCAACACCATAGAGGTGATCTGATAACTAAGAAAAGTTCCTCAGTGACTAATGGGGAGAATCCAATGGACAAAGGCATGAATCATATCCTGAGCAGGACAGAGTGAGATTTCATCATGCAATTCAGAATGGCCCATAATTTAAAACTTATGAAGTGCTTATTTCTGAAACTTTCCATTTGGTATTTTTTGACTGTTGGTGATGCAGGTAACTAACTGCGGAAGGAGAAACCACAGACAAGGGGAGACTGCTGTAAACCAACGTGTTCAACAAGCAAACGACTTTGGGAAAGAGTGGGTTAAACAAGCGTCTGTGGGAATTCCCTTGGGATCCAGAGGTTGAAATCCACTGTGCAATGCATAGGACGGGGATCCAATCCCTGGTCGGGGACCTGGGATCCCACGTGCCGTGGAGCAACTAGGCCTGCACACTGCAGCTGTTGAGCCTGTGGGCTTGGAGTCCACCTGCTGCAATGAAAGATCCTGTGTGCCACAACTAAGGCCTGACGCAGCCAAATAAATTAATAAAAATAAAGAAACGAGTGCCTTTATTGCAGGACTTCTAAGAGCCTTTAATTTTCCAAAGTGCACTACAGAGTTCTAAACAAATGTGATTTTATATAGTAATCTCCAAATGTATTTAACTAGAAATCCTTGGAACTGGCTTTTTGTGGATCAATCATAAAATACTGAAGAAAAATAACTTAGAGAACCCTGATGTTAGTGGATATCAAAATGCAGGAGAACAAGCCAACACAGGCTTTTTAGGAACAAAGGTAGATTTTTTAATATAAATTAGACAATTGAGCTCTGGTTTCTCAGAAATACACAGAGACAGCTACAACAAATATAATCACCAGTTAAGACAGTGGCAAAACAAGTACTTGATTTCTTTCTGACTTACCCAGAAAAACCAAATTCTTTTATTGCATTTGATAGCCAGTTCAGAGTTTCTGATTGATTCTTGGGATTCTTCTGTGAGAACGCCATTGACATAACCTGGAACAGAAAAACAAACATACAAAAAACCAAACAGATCTGAGTTTTCGCTCATATTTCTTGTAGAAATATACCTTGACATTAAGGCAGAAGTGGATTGAGCATGCCTTTTCTGATGCTAAAGCAAAGACAAGAATGCCATAGCAATGTTTAACTTGAGAAAATGAGGTAAGTGACAGTATTAAAAGCATTTTCACAGTATTGTAAATCGACTCTACCTCAATAAAAAATTAAGAAAGAATTTTGGACAGTGTACAACTTTTCATTGGTGGTCTCTTATAATGTCTTAAGAGAAAATTACTCTCATCCTTAATAGAATATTCTTGACTAAGACAATTTTAATTATCATGCAACAGTTATTACCAAAGGTAAAAATTTAAATAAAGTATCAGAGTGGTTTTACTTGAGGAGAAGAGAACTAAAGTTTAACTAATAACCTCAAGTTAAAACTGGGGAAACTTGCAGAAACGGCACTGTGTCACTGACCTGTTCCGCCGTCCACGGCAGCAGACAAGCTTCAGCTATTGCTGTCATAGCTTCTTTTGCGTTGTTCCCACACTTCACATCGCCAATCTTGTCCACAAGTCCATCCAAGACGATCTGTGCTGAAGTTTTGGAAAAATTTCCCTTCTGGGCAATCAAAGCAACTATGTGAAGTTTCATCTGCATCACCTGAACAAGGGTAAGTATCAGAAAATTACAAGTAAGCCAAAGACATCTTTCTTCTTCAGGCTATGCCATGTGGCTTGTAGGATCTTAGCTCCCTGATCAGGGATTGAACCCAGGCCCGCGGCAGTGAGAACACAAAGTCCTAACCACTGAACCACCAGGGAATTCCCCCTAAATATTTATCTATTTACTTATTTTTATAGTAGCCTGAAGATGTAAATTAGGGACAGCTGAGAACATGACCAAACTAGAATCAAGTTTAAACAAGAAACAAAACAATTTTTAACCTTTAATCATTACCAATTAAAGTAGCTGACTTTAATAATCAATAAAATTTATTATTATCAATTTTAAAGTAGCTAAGAGAAAAAACCAAACCATTTAATGTTTTAAAATACTAACAAGCAATGTTACTGTGTGAAGTTTATGAATTAAAAGACATACAGTAATTTCTATATTCTCCTCCTCTTATGGTTATTTGCATTCAGTACTGAGTGCACATCCCGAAATCCATAATAAATGACCATACTAACTCAGAGTCCTAATAAGAGTTGCCCATAAAAAAATTACAACCCTCATGTATACACAAACACCGACTCCTCCAGAAATTGAGAGAGTTAAAGAACTTGTATATTTTTAAGAGGAGGAATGGAAGGAACTGTGAAAGATAATTTAAAGATGTTAAACTGATGATAGCAGATGTTTGGGATTGCAGACCCTTTTGACCATAAAAATTTTCCCTTGTCCTGTTTGAATATTTAAATAACAGGTGTTGGCAAGAAAGTAGAGAAACAGGAACGCAACACTCTTGCACTGCTAGTGTGAATAAGGTTTGGCAGTTCCTCGAGAAGTTAAACACAGAGTTATTATAAGCCTTAGCGGTTCCACGTCTAGGTATGTACATGTGTTCACATGAAAACCTGTACATGAATATTCACAGCAGCATTACTTGCAATAGCTCCAAAGCAGAAACATGGAAATGCCCATCAACTTATGAATGGGAAATAAAATGTTGCATATCCACACAAGGAATATTGTTTAGCAAAGGAAACTACAGAGTTGATACATGCTGCAATATGGATGAACCTTGAAAACATTATGCTAAGTAAAAGTCAGACACAAAAAGTCACATTATCCCATTTATGAAATGTCCAGGAGAAGCGATGCACAGAAAAAGCAGATTAGTAGTTGCAAGGGACTGGGGGTAGAGACTTGGGAAGGAATGGTGAGTGACTGCTGATAGGTATGGGGCTTTCTTTGGGGGGGGGGGTGGCGCGATGAAAATATTCTAAAATCATATAGTGGTAGGAGTTGCAGAGCTATGTGAATAGACTAAAAACAGCTCCACTGTACCCTCCAAAAGAGTTCTATATGCTCAGGAAGTTGTTATAAAGAAAAAAACCCATGTAAAATGACCTCTTGTTATGGATCTAACACCCAGAGGGTTATCAGCTCAAGTCAGGTGTGCAGTTTCAACTGTCTGAGAAGCTGCATTGGGAGAACTTTAAGAGTGGTGGTGTGGGGGGAAGAAGGCAGCACAGGAGCTGCTTGGCGTGGGAAACCTCGGAGGCACAGATGAGGTGCCCTAATGCAGCGCTGAGGAACAGCGTGCTAGGGAACCAAGGATCCTGAGCGGAGGACAAGAGGCGGCAGAAAGGAAGTAAAACAGAGACTAGCAGGAGCCCAAATAAACCTGCTACATTGCAAACTTTCACTTACCATCTAGAGGAGGAGGAGAAAACTCTTCTCATTCTCCTTCATCTATTACTTTCCTATATCTCCCTTTACACCTACTTTTTAAGACTAGAAAACGGTAATGCTCAACTTCATCTCTAGTATCAGTTAATGAGTTAAACTGACTGTGGTCATTTTTTATTAGCAATTTAAAGACTCCATTTATTTTTTATCCAGAGAAATAAGAAGGCTATCTCATCGTTTATCCTCTCTAGAAGACAGCAAAAGGCTTCCAGGCCTAAATAATGAGAAAAATCCATATATATGAATTAGCAAACAGTAAGTATGTCTGTGTATGTACACACACAAATACACACAAATACTTACTGTTTTATACATATACACACGCACACACAAACTCCTAAATGTACAAAGTTAGAGTTAAGTGTTTAATCAAAATGCATACATTCTATCATTCATTTAAAATTAGATAACACTTGTCTGAACGACTTAAAAAATAAAAGCTAAACATCATTACCGAACTATACCTCTCTAATACTCCATAGGATGATGTAATGAAAATTACTTCAATAAAAGACAGTACATCTCTAATTAAAAAATACCTGAAAATTAGTTTCTTTCCATCCAGGTTTCTTGGCTAGCATCCTCACTAATGCCTGGCATGGCATTTCAGTTCGGTCCATTAATTCAACAGCCTTGAAGTAACACAAGATAGTAAGAGAATTAGGGATTAATAATGAGTTCCAAGAGAAGTGCATATCCAAAATCAAGGAAGTGTTTACCTCCAAAGGAGGGAGGGGAATAGAAATGAGGTGGGTCATAGAGAGAGCTTATTTACTTTCTGTTATAATGCTTTGTTTCTTGAGGTGGATGTTTGGTATATGGTTGTTAACAGTGATGCCACTGAAACTCTCCCCCCACCCCCAAATTTCAGGAATTCACAAAGTTTGCCCCATGGAAAGTAACATTAACAGCTTCAATTTGCGTAGTATATGGCAGAAACTGCTTATATATATTTTTACTTATTTGGTTTTCCTAAAAACATAGCATAGTAGAGTAGGTTAGATGTGTATAAATACAGGTTTTAAAGAAGCACAAACTCAGGTCTAAATCCGAGTGGTGGATGCAGGACTGGAAGCCAGGTCTCCTGGCTCAAGTCTCAGGATTCTTTCAATTTCTCCACAGCGCTCCTCATTAGAACCAAGGAGTGTGTGCCAAAATGAACCACTGTGCTCCTGTCCAACACAGATTTTTTTTTTTAAAGAAGCTTCTCATACCAAGTAATCATGTCTACTCTTCTAAGAATCATGACAACAAAAGGGAAACATAGAAAATCGATGAGGAGTGGTTTAAGTGAAGAGGCCTGTTTGACAAGTAGGTTTAATACCATATAATATTAAAATCCATTTAAGTCTTATAATTCAGAACAAACCTAAGTAAGCACTAAGTTATGAACTGACAGAAGCCACAGAAAGCAGATGTTGAAAGATAAACCCAACACAGCTAAAAAGGAAACAAAAACCCTGCCTCATCTTTAGTTAGCATCCATCAAACATGCTCACTGGTTATAAAACACAGCAATTAGGACTACTCCTTCACCGGCCAATTCATCACTTCTCTATAATGTAATTTTCTTTCACATTCAACTCATCCTTGTGTGCCCACCTTCTGGAACTCTTCCATACAGGCCAGCCTTTCCTTCCAGTTACTGCTGTCGAGAAGCTGTATACAGGTAGCAGGAAGGACAGCTGAAGCTTTTTCTTCACATACTTCAATCTGTAAGATACAAAACATTAACATTAATAATTGCTTAAGGAAACAGAAGAAAAGAAAGTAGGAAAACTCCAACTAAAACCACAAGGACACTCCTATAGGTGTGCTTTAGTATCTGAGGATTCTATTATACCACTATAAAGGGGAAGTTTGTCCAAGGCATAGTTTCAGTAAGTTAAAAAGGTATCGATTAACCATATGTTATAGAGCTCAGCAGAGAACTCGAATCTCCTTGCAGGCACTGACTTTGTGCTGCCCTGAGTGTGAGGCAGGTGGTAAGACTGACCGAGAGCTCAGGCTCCACCATTTCTTTAGTCTCTACTGCTTTCTTGTTCCTGGTCCCACTGCCTCCTGTGCCTCCTTGAGCAGCTGGTTTTCCCTTCTTTGGTGGCCCGCCAGGCTAAAAGCAAAGAGAAAAACATTAAACCAGGTAAAGATTCAGAATAGTGATTCTCAGACATTCTTAGACAAATTTGATTAAAATGAGGCATCACTCAACCAACAACAACAAAAAAACCATATTTTTTTTGCCCACAGAATTTAGCAATTTCAAAGGTAGACTGACCTCCTGAAGATCATTCATGGGGAAATCTACAGAAGCAGTATTAAGAACCTCGAATTCTAAATGAGCTAATTGAGACTAATAAAATACAAATGATGAACTGGTTTTATACTATATATATATTTACAGATTAATTTGAGAATTAATATTTGACGCCTAAAATGCCTCTAGATCTTTCCTACACTAGTAAAGGACAGTTCCTGAGTTACAACACTTACTCAGTATTTGACCACAAGGTACTCCAGTAACATGAGATTATATTTTTATTCAATGTAGAACTATCTACTTTGTGAAGGAAAAGAGGTGCTATGCCAATTTCAGTTGAGTGTTCTAGTTATGTTGAAGATGGCCATCTCACTGAATTTCTTTTATTGTTTTATAAAACAGTTTTCCAGGTGACTTGCTTGGGTTTTCTAAGAATATACTCATATAATCTATAAAAATGATATATTTAATCATGTCAAAGTTCCATCCATTTCTATATGGTTAAGAGTTTTTATCAAGAAGACACGCTGAAATTTATTATGTTCCTTTTCAATGTCTGAAGTTAGATTTCTTTTGATCTATAAATTCAGTGATCTTCCTAATATTAATATCCAACTATCCTTGCAATCATGGAATAAACTTCAGTTGGTCATACTTTTTATTGTACCCATTGGATTCTATCTGCTAATATTCTATTTAAGTATCTTGATTTAAATTTATTTCACCCCAGTTTTGAATGGTCGCAAGAAAATAGCAGTTTATTATAAGGTACACAGTCAAGGGCAGTAACATGAATATGGCAACACACATCACTCCTATCTATTTTGGGTATTTGTTAAGCAATGACTAAATGTTAAGAAATGCCTAAACCAAAAAGAAAAGATAAAAAGACAAAGGATCCAATTAGTCTTGAACATCCAGACCTGTTCTGAAACCATTGTTATCTTGAACATATTCTGAGCTTTTAAGTGGGGTAATAAGCAAAACTAAGATGCTGGTTTTTAATCAAAGAAAACCTCTAACTCTTGTCAGTTCACATTAGCAGTATGACTGTGTTGATTCATAGTAACTACCCCATAAAGAGAGATTTAATTATTTTCTAACTGTAAAAATAGAAAATTTTACACTCTGATTTGTTATAACACCTCTTCTGGATCCTTTCCCATAAGAGTACGCTGTTGAGAGAGGTAACTCAGTTAACCAATCTCCTACTTTCTATTTTTAAAACACTTACACATTTATTGGCTTAGTAGATTTATTGGCTGATATTGTACTACTTATTTTTTCAAAAGAACAAAAGCAGGTCCTCCCTACCCCATCCACAGCTTCCTCTGGGGGGAAGGAAAAGAATCCCTTATAAGAGAAAGCCAGCTAACATGGTAATGTTCGGCAAGATAAGAAAAGGTCGTAAGGTGTGGTGCCCAGGTCACTGTCCAGAGAGGCAGGAGCTGGTGAGAAAGGAGAAAACAGCTGCCAACTCCCTGTACTAGAGTACTGAAGAGACCGCATAACATGAAAGATAGCACACAGGCTCTGTAGCTAGACACCTGGGTTCAAACCCCAGGTCTGCAACTCTGGACATTCAACAAATATAAGCAGAATTCCTGTTGTATGCCAGAGCCTCTTCTATGCACAAGGGGTCAACCCATGACAAGCTCTCTCTCCTTTACGGTTTGTAACACAGTGTGGGGAGACAGAGTAAACAAACAAGTGAACTGTAAGAGCATAATGTGCAGGACACTTAATCTTGCTGAGTCCTAGTTTGCTTTTCTGGAAAAACAGGGATCACAAAACACTTATCTCAAGGGTTATTATGACAATTAAATGAGATTAAGTAGGTAAAATGCTTCACAAAGTGAGGTTCACTAAATATTAGCTCTTTTCTCCTAACTCCAGGCTGGGGTTCAGGGTAGGAAAGAGAATCAAACTTCCAGCATTTGCGCAGATAACTTTATGCTTAAGAGAATCCAGTCCAGGAAAAGTGTTCACTGTAAGAAAGTCATATTTGCCCTTGAGCATTTCCCCCTCTACTACACTACAAGGTGAAGGGTTGAGGTGGGGGGCTTGACCGAATGGAAACTCAGTGCAACAACTTTGGAGCATTATTAGCAAAATGACCAAGGTGATGTTATTAATGCTAAGTGGCCCGTCACACTATCTCATTATTTAATGATACTTTCTGAGGCCTTAAAATATATTTCCATATCTTCATTATCATTTTTATCTCTATACAAGTTTCAAATAACCAAACGTACTATTGGAATATTCTGTCTTCATTGAAATATGCTCTGCTGTATTCTGAATGCTGTAATGAGTTCTCTCAAATAAAATCATATTGAAGAACGACTGTGAACCTGAGATTTAGACCCTACCTTACTGAATTCTGATTTTTAAACCACATATCCCAAGTCATTTATTCACCTTAGCAGCAGGCACCTTTTTTAAGGGTCCTGGTTTGGGTGCTGACGTGTCCTTTGTGTCCTTATCTCCCGCAGCCCCTGAAGCAGTCGCCCTTCCGGGCACAGGCTTGAAATCCTTCTTGTCAGCTGCAAGTCCAGCTTTCTTACCATGTACCAGCTCTACTTTTTCTGAACATTCTTTGATCTGGAAAACAAAATTGAGATAGACATTACTGAATCCAACTTTGAAACACAATCACCACATTACTTAGTAAGTCATTTCTAAACCACAACTACATGAGAATTCAGAGAAAAAAGCTTCCTTTTCAACAAAGATAAACTATCCATATTTTCTCGGCAGTAGATATACATGAATGACATCTTACACTATATTTCTACGCAGAGAAAAGTTTACGAAGCTTATAATAATCTCATTTTTGTAGAAAACAAGTTTACATTTCCTGGGGGAGACGGGGGGATAATTTGGGAGACTACTACATAAGAACAGGTGACTACTGAGGACCTCCCGCAGAGCACCGAGAGCCCCACTCTGTGCTCAGTAATGGCCTTCATGGGAAGGAATCTAAAGAGGAGCGGGTATATGAATGAGTCCCTGTGCCGTACAGCAGAAACCCACACAGCACTGTAAATCAACTACACTCCAATACAAAATTTAAAACAAACAACAGTCACACTTTTGGTGGTAGACATTCGTATTTACAAAGGCAATTTTCCAGATATCAGAAATGAAATTAACTTAAGACATCATTTTTACTTCTTCTAAAGATTGGTCCACTCAATTTTATTTTTTATAATTTGAAAATATTTCTACTAATCAAGAAACTCTGATCAAAAGGACACCAGTAGAAAAACTTAGAATGCACAGAGATAGTACTGTTACCCAATTTCATTACAATCCATTACTAACCTACCTTATCAAGCTTGAGTTTGTCTACATCAGCTAAGAATGGGTTTACTGCTTTCTCACCAACCACCTTCAAAGCAGTACCTAAAGCTTCAAACGCAGCATCTCTGACTTCAGGAGCAGAATCATTGATGTGCTATAGTCCGGAAGTAAACAGAATGATCTTAATACAAGGTACATCAGGTATTACTAATTCTACTTCAGACTGAGAGTTGTCAGATGAAGAATTTGCTTTTTACAATTCATAGAAACTAAGCTTAGCTTTCTTTCTGCCAATTAACAGTTACTCTTCCTCTTACCCTCTATCCAGAATGCCTCACAAGCAGATTATCTTCAACTACTCTAAACTGGATGCCTGTGTTTGACCAGATTCAGCTTCATAGCTGATATCAGTTTATGGGCCAAATAAATATAATTTTTAGTAGTTAGTGGAATTATAAATTTATGCTTTTCTTCAAGAATGGGAACATAAATGGTGTAAGACTTTGGATTCAATTTCCAAAGCTACAAAGGGTCTGCTCCTCAAAAGACAATAATCTACAGTCACGTAGTCAGTGCACACAATTAGTAGAGAAAAAAAATCTTGCCTAGGTATAAAACAATCCCCCCATTTCAAAGAGAGTCTATACCTTAAGTAGAGCAGCACAAAAGGGCTTTAGTAAGCTCTTTGGCAGGGTAGAAGCAGTGCAGTGGCGGAAGCTTCTTGCAATAAATAGAGATGTCTGTTGCTTGATGGTTGGATTTTTATTATCCATTACTGCTAAAACATCCTCACTGATGTTCTGTAGCGTGGTCTTCAGAAAGAAAATGTGGTCAATAAATTTTTTTCAATTGTAAAGAACAATAAAAATATCACATTGACAAATTTTACTTGAGACAAAACCACAAACTCAACTTACAGTAAGGAAGATTGCATCAATTGCCTCCTGAAGGGCTTGTACCACTTGAGGCTTCTTCTCTTTGAATTTCTCCAAAATGGTTGGTACAACCTTTACAAGTGAACAGTTGAAATATATTCGGGAAAAAAAATGACATACTGATTGACACATGCTACATCATGAATGAACTTTGAAAACATGTTGCTAGAGAAAGATGTCAGTCATAAAGGAGTACACCACACGTGTATTATTCCATCTATGCAAAACATCAGATCCACAGAGGCAGAAAGTATACTAGAGGCTGCCAAGGTCTAGAGGGAGGGGATAATGGGGAGTGACTGCTCACGGATATAGTTTCTTTTTGGGGTGGTGAAAATGTTCTGGAATTAGTGGTGATGGTAATACACCCTTATGAATATACTAAAACCACTGAATTATATACCTTGAGAGGGTGAGTTTTATAGTATATAAGTTATATCTTAATAAAACAATGTTTGGGTCTATCAATATAAACAAAAAAAAGTAAAAATCTAAATTGGATTTAAAAATCACTTCCTTTCTTGAAGGGTGCCAGAATCTTATGCCAGAACAGTCTTATGCCTGTACCATCACAGCAATGCTTCTCAACCTTTTTTTTTTTTTTTTCCATCTGTACCTTACATGCAACTTTATAATCATTTTTTATCAGTAATAACTCTTACTGGACAAAATGATTTTCAACTAAGTGGATTTAGGGTAGGGGAACAGGTATAGTGTATAATTCTTCCTCCCCACTCAAGACTCTGGTAGACCTCACTTGGACTGAGATGTCTCCTGCCCCTTTACTACACTAAAGAAAAAAGAAATAGTACCAAAAATTATAGCAATTTTTATCAGAATTATATTTTCCTATTCAAGTACTAAATTTAGATAAGTAAACTGAGAATTTTTATAATGTTTATTCTGTCTTGTAAATTATCAATAATTCCATTAAATATTTAGTGACTCCCAAGAACATGTATTGAATATATGTAGACAGGCACTGTGCTAGCAGGCAAATTAAGGTTATTTTTTAAGATCTAAAACAATATATAGCAAAGCTCAATGGCACCTCCTGCCACTCGATTTTTTATAAAAAAATTTCACAGAAGTGATACAGAAGAATACAGTTTCCATGGAAAAATATAAAACTATTTGTTTTTACTGTTTAATAACATTATCTAAGTTTCATGTGTACCACATGATAATTTGACTTATATATACACTACAGCATGCTCACCACCAAAAATCTAGTTTTCATTTGTTACCATACAAATGGATAGTTTTATGGACAAAATCCCATGATCACACTAAGCTATCATTTAGATTTGTTTGGGGAAGGGCATTTTTACAGTTGGGACTGAACCCCACGCCCTGCGTGTCCCATCCATCACTTGAGACTTCACTTCCATTAAGTGCATGTTTGTTAGAGAGCAGGGTGTTAGGCTACAGTATTTGTTTAGCCTCCCTAAGAACTATTCAAGGTATCTATCCTGAAAGCTGCTAATATATGGTCTAGCAGACTTACATTATATACAGATAGTAATTAACTGGGAATATAAGAATAAGTGTAACACAAAATAGCAAACTGAATGCTTCACCAATGGCAACCCAGAACTGTCCCCTCACCCCACCTCTTGTAGGGAGGCAGGGATTATTTTTGCTGTTGTGTTTTAAAAGCTGGAACTCAACTGTGCCATATTTCCCACTGCTGCTGAAACCACCCATAGAAGACACGCTGCCTACGTGCATTGTCACATATTTTAATGTCAGTCCTTTGCTTTACATCACATAAAAAAAGTTCGTGGTTTTGTTTTAGTGTGGCAGAGGTTTTGGTTTTTTTTTTTGCTTTTACAGATGGTAAAGAGTCTGCCTGCAGCGCGGGAGACTCAGGTTTGATCCCTAGATGGGGAAGATCCACTGGAAAAGACAATGGCAACCCACGGCAGTATTGTTGCCTGGAAAATCCCATGGACAGAGAAGCCTGGCTACAGTCATGACTTCACTTTTTATCCATTTTGCCTTTCACCAACCAAAAAAATCAAGATATTTTAATAGCTGTAAAGCTAAAGTTCACTTTTATATATACAGCTAAAAGACTGTTTATAAATAATTAAAGAAAATAAAACTGAACCACTCTAACATGCTTGATATCAAACACAGTATATAATTTTAAGGGGGGACAAATACCCCAAACTATAAAGCACGACAGTCTTTATGCTGCACACAAAAATCAGAAAGCCAGAATCAGAATTCAAACTAGAGGGTAAGGTAATCATCTATAATCAACTACAAAATTAGTAAATTAAAATGTATTTTAAGAATTGTTTTCCAGCTGAAGAGTTATTTCTAATACAAATTATAAAATATTCTAAGCAACACAAAACTGATCAAATCAATACATTTGACAGCACACACACAGATACTATGTAATACATAATGAATGCTATAAAATACTGAGAATAATTTTACTCCAGTTTGTGATTTACATGTCTAAGGGTTGTATAGACCCTTATTTTTATTTCCCTGGTAACAAGCTAGTCATGATTTATTTTTACTTGGTAGTGTCTTGTTTTTTTTCAGTTAAGTTCTCCAAAATTATTTTTAATCTATGAGTAAGCAACCTCCAAAGACCATAACAAAGTGAGGTTAGATGTTTGCTTCACAGTATAAACTGACACATGACTACAGACTGTTAGGAGACTCTGAAGTCAATCTAGGGAATCAAATGATCTAGTGGCTAGCAAGTTAAACCCTAAAGTTCAGTACAGTCAATTTACAGGAGGCTTAGCCAATCTAAGTAATACAGATAAGATTTAGAGATCAACCGACAGATGCCGGAATTAAAGAAAACACTGCATTTGTTAAAACTGTTCCCAAACTTGATTGCTTCCAAATTTATATTCAACAAATGTCTCTAGTCAAGAGTTTCTTATAATAAACTGATATATTACCAACAGTGTAACCTACATAAAATATCCCAAGTATGTGAAAATGAAAGTCGCTCAGTTGAGTCCGACTCTTTGCGACCCCATGGACTATACAGTCCATGGAATTCTCCATGCCAGAATACCAGAGTGGGTAGCCTTTCTCTTCTTCAGGGGATCTTCCCAACCCAGGGATCGAACCCAGGTCTCCGAATTGCAGGAAGATTCTTTACCAGCTGAGCCATCAGGGAAGCCCATCTCAAGTAAACTATTATTTTTTAAAATAGAAAAACACTATACATTTTATACATTAATCTCATTTCTGGTTTTATACTGCCTTTCCTATTCTCATTTTAACTCTGTTCTGGGTACCACAAGTCATATTTCAATCTGTTATACTGTACATCGTATTTTAAGAGCAAAACAGGATATTAGTAAGTAAATGAATAAGCAAATCAACTCAATTAAGTACTTTAGGTCAAGTGCCTGATTTTCAGTTGTAAATTTAGTTACAACTGATATCTTTATTGTAAAATAAATGTTTTAATGAGCTATGCTTAGTACTAATAAAATTTATGCCAAAAGCTGTTTTAAAACATAAAGCAAATTAGCCATCCATTCTTGATAACACTGTTAATCTGTATCAAAAAAGAAGTGTTACTTACATGTCCTGCGTATTGTCCAAATTTCTTTCTTAGCCCAACAGCCAGGCCAGTAAGACATTTTGCTGCCAAAGCTACCAACATGACATTGGTGTCCTTTCCAACAACCTACAAAGGGTGGAAAAAAAGGAAAACAAGAGAGTCACAGTCCCAAAGAGTAAAAATTTACTCTTAAAGGAACTCTGAAAGCTATTATGTAATGGATAGCCAACTTTGTTCTGTACAAGAGGAAATATTCTTTGACAATATAAAATTTGGGAGCTTCTCTTCCTTATGTTTAGTCTTCTACCTTAAAGCTCTACCAACAAAACATACATACAACCACATCAAATCTCTGACTCTCCACTGGTGGTAGTCTGGGCTGTCAGCACTGCCCAACTGCGCAGGTGACTCGCATAGTGGCAGGAAAGGTGGAGGCCTCTTGACTTTGCTTTGGGGCAGGGAAAGTCAAAAGGCAGCATCTCTGACAGACACCACAGAGCAGCAGCTCTAACACTGACACCCAAGAAGCACCAGTACAAAGTGCTGTCGGTACTCTCACAAGCTGATGAGATGTAAACTATTATATGTAGGATGATAACAGCAAGGTCCTACTGTATAGCAGGGAACGATATTCAGTGTCCTGTGATAAACCATAATGGAAAAGAATGTTAAAAACAAAAAAAAAGGAAGTTGACGAGGATTCTAAACTGCAAATACCTCTGCAATCGTTCCTCACGGCCTTGCAGCTGCCTTTTAGTTGCTAATGACCGTCTGATTTGCATTCAGTCTCTCACCAGAGTGTCCTCCAGCAGTGTTAATACTACCACCCTCCTAGAGCGTACCCTGCAAAGTCCAGAACTTAGCAAAACTCACAGGCAGTAGCTCCATTTGTGTCAACTTAGCAAGACAGTGACTACTATGTCTCAGTTCCTTCCTGCAGATTTTACTGTGGTTTACTGTTCAAGCCGGCTGATGCTAAAAAGATGCTTTACTTTTAAGTGCCCCAAAATCTTTCCTTTTTCACACTTTCCCCAGGTAGAAGAAATACTTTCATTCTATTTTGGATTTTATCCCTAAGATCTGGTATTTCACAAGCAGAACATTTCATTCCAGATTCCCTGAATTAAAGAACCCTTAATGCACAGCATTATGCAGAGCAAGACAGTCCTATATATATACATTCCCTACTGAGGAGTAAGAATTAAAAGATCAACATTTATTAAAACCAAATTAGATCCTATAATTTTATAGGTGCTTTATAATCTTTTTTCAATTTTTGCTCTATAAAACTAGTACTATTATTATCTCAATTTTGTGGATTTCAAAAATTAAATAGAGAGTAACATGTTCAAGGTCACAGAGTTAGCAAATGGTAGTGCTGTGATTCAAACCTAGATCTGCTTTGACCCCAAAGTTTTTGCTATCTTTACTAAAGCACATTCTCCTTCTAAACTCACGGCAAATTTACTTTCCTTATGAGAAGATGAGATCAGGGTCTTAATAAATGTTTTGTTAAATCGATAATTACTAAAAGTCTAGGTATTAAAATTCTATCCATTTTTGTATTGAACATATTATTGGCATTTGTGTCTGGATTATTTTTCCTTATTAAAACATCTCTCAGGTATTATTTACATGCTAGATTTTGTATTTAGCATCTAAACATATATTCTAGGAAAGGTCATCAAAAACACGCTAGACCCCATTCCAAGAGATCCTACTTCAATGAATTTGGGATGGGAGTTGGACATCAGTACTCTAATACAGTTCAAAGGTGCTTTTGTTATACTGGCCTAGTTAAACGACATCATTCAATCCAGTTCTTAAGAGACAAACATTACCATAAGAGCAGTAACCAGTGGAAATTGAATCTTAGACACTGATGACCCTAATGCAAAGTTGTGAAGAGGATCTTGTCAACCTGTTATAGTTCAGGATATAGCAGAAGACTGAGTGCATTTATTGGTAAGTGATGAACCAGGCACCCAGTACAATATTTGCCCATTAACACTCATTCTCACACATCCCAGTTTGACTAAATAAGTGTTTCTTAACTGGGAAACAGGAATGGGGAAAATGAAAAAGTGCTTATTTTTAAGAAAAATAGTGTACATGAAGGGACGCCATTTCAGAGTTGAAGAAAAAGTCAGTAATTCTGTTTGAGATCAGGGAAAGAAAAGTTTTATCTCACAATGTTAATTTAATCTAAATAATGGGAACTACTCTATAATTAAAATTGCTGTCACTGCTACTTAATTAATTTTAAGTAATAATCAATTACTACTTATCTTTAACTAGTAATGTGAGCCACTAAACAGTAATCAAAACAAAAACACTGCTGACAGACAATACAAACAGGGCCGTGGCCACCAGAGGTCTGCACACCACAACGAAGCGTGGCCCCTGCCACCCTGACTAAAGGGAGCCCTGTGCAGCAATGGGGATCCAATTCAGCCAAAAACAAATAACAATTTTTTTTTAATTTAAAAAAGAAATCATTTCAGGAGCATTGTGAGGAATTTCAAAATGAGTAGCTTTTTACTACCTGTATTAAGGGAAAAAACTGGGAAGCTAGTAAGATTACTTGATAAAGACGACAGAGAGAAGAGAGTATGGAGGGAGGAGGGATGGGCCCGCAAAGGCCAATTAGGTCAACATAACACAGGCCTGGGGCTGGACGCGGGGCGCAGGGAGGGAGGACTGAGCCGGACTAGCAGATGCAAGCTAGCATACAGAAGACAGCAAACACGGTGCTACTGTACTGAACAGGGAACTATATTCAACTTCTTGGGATAAACTATAATGGAAAAAATACTAAAAAGAATATATATACATATGTATAACTGAATCACTTCACTGTACAATAGGGATTAACACAACACTATAAATCAACTATATAATAAAACAAAAACAATATGGATATGAGGTTTATTTTTGTCTACAAGTAATTAAAATAGAAAATACAAAAATAAAAATGTCATGTTTCATGTTAATTTATATTGACATTAATTTTTCATGGTTTTAAATATTTTAGCCACAAAATTAAGTTTCTTTTTACTGGTCTGTAGCCTCTGATTGACTGCACTGACTCCACCATGTGAAGAAGGAAAGAAGTGCCTCCTGCTACCATAAGATCTCACACAGATCCACTGTTTATGTCTACCCAAATATAAAAATCCATGACCTTCTCTGTATAGAATACAGTGAGAGTTTAAATTCAGTCACAAAGCCAATGGAAATCTTAGAACAGTTAACCATCTGAAAAGCTAATATCCTAAGAAAATGCACGTAGAGAACATCAATTATTAACATTCCTGATTCCAATTAACATTCCTGATCATTACATAAGGAAAAATAGAAGCTTTTATTTGAGGCATTGAGAATTCAGTGGAATATATCATGTTTCCATAAGATTCCTGATTAAAAAAATTATATGCTAGAACTTAGAGAATCTGAAGCTCTTCAAGGACACTAGAATGCCTCTTACTGCCTTCTACCCTTCCTCTTTCCTCCTAGGCTCCAGGTTGGTGAATCTTTTCCCTAGGGCAATTCCCTTTTAATGACAGTCAGTCCTTTGTAACTGCAGATTCCTGAGGCCAACAGTATTCACTGTACTATGCCTTTTTATACAAGGAACTTGAGCAGATTTTAGTGTAGGTGGGAGCTCCTGGAACCAACACTCTGCCCTCCTCTTCCCCCAACCTGGGGATATTGAGAGATGACTGTAGTCTTGCCTTGGTCTTTGGCTCTTCAAGATAGATGACAGAGGAACAATGATTTTGACAAATTATATCCCTGTCTCCAAAACCTACTTGGAGAAAAGCAAAGGAAGACTAACTGTGAGAAAATACAATCCAGCCTCATGATTCATGAATTTCACATTTGCCAATTCATCTACCCATTAAAATTAACTGATAAGCCCCAAATCAATAATTGAGGCACTTTCCTGGTTCCTCACAGATAAGCACAGAGCTGGGAAAAATCTGAATTGCCTGATATGCACATTCCCAGCTGAGATGAACAATGCAATACTCTGCCTTTGTCTTTTAGCTCTCACACTGTAAACAAGTGTCTTTTTCATAGTCTAGTTTACTGCCATGGGTTTTTTCCTGCATTTTTGTGCTTTTGGCTGATGCTTCCACTGTTTAAAATGACCCACAAGTATACTGCTGTTGGCTGTGAGTTCAAAGTTAAGGATCAATAACATAGTGAATAAGACATCTTCAAACAGAATAAAGCAAGGTCATGCACTGATCAGTTGATGAAAATGTGACCATAGGGCTGCAGGACCTTAACCCTGTATCTTCTTTTGGAGCAATGGTTCAGCATTTGCTAATTCAGTGTTTGTGGTGACATTACAGAACATAACTACCACGAATAATGAGAATTACTCTACTTACATATACATATAATTAAAGAGTAACCTCCCTCACCGCCCCCCATAGTGATCCTCTGTACTTTCAAGCTGAAGAAGCAAATAAAACATTTTATCCTTGCTATATTCAAGAAGACGTCTTCAAAAAAAAATAAAAGGAAGATGCCTTCAGAGTCTGCTCTTAAGCTCTATTAAAACAACATCCACAAGTGTCTGACCTGACTTACAGATTTTATGATAAGCCACTACATACAAAAATATCCACCCCAGCATTCAATTTGCTTGGAACTAAGTAATACCAAAGAGTATTTTCTAAAATATTTCTTTCTTATTTAGTACTTACCTGCTTTATAACTGACCACATATCCCCAGGTCCTACGCTTCACTTTACATGCTAATAGGGAGGTATCACTTACTACCTAATGAAAAATACTCTACATATTTAATATTTGTTCCATTAAATAGACCCAATTTAAAAAGCTCATTCTGTAGAATTATAAAACTAGAATATTTGGCTCTAGATTAGCAAGATTCTCTATTTCTTAATGTTTGTGTATGCTATCAAATAACATATTTAGTCAAAGTGATAATTAACAAAGATTAAAAACCAATCCCTCTAAACTAACCTAAGACCGATCACTTTAAATAACCCTTAAAAAAACATGTATGCATATAATTAAAAAACAATCAACAGTGTTCCCTAAATAGTGGTGTTAACTGTGATAAAAAAGATGACTGATAAAGAAAACCAATGACCTGGGCTGCTGATGGTATACCAATGCTAAAACTCTTCATATTTACCTTCTTCAAAGCTTTGACTAAATCTGCATAATCGCCTGCTTCCAGTTTGGGGTTTTTCACTAGTACTTCCACAGCTTCCAGGGCTTCTTTTCTTTCCTGCCATTTTTTTGCCTCCTATAAGACACAATGTGAGTCACTTGGAGAACAGAAAATAAGAAAGCAAAACAAAAGTCTATTTCTTGCATGCTACTAATTCAAAGATATCTATTTTTTTGTTTTTTAGAAACTTTTGAAAGCTAGTTAGAAATCAACATTACAAAACTATGTAGCCAAGCAGAATGTTAAGTTCATGTGTATAAAATTTTGTTCATATGTAAAAAGTACTCTTGTAATATTCCATAATCCTAATGTTCTACAATAAGTAAGCAGGATGAAATACCATAGATTGTTCTTCTCATTTTCCAGGTAAATTTTAAGCAAGTGTTAAACGGAAAACACTAATAGAAAGCATTTCTAGCATATCTCACAGTAGCACATCCACAGGAGAGAGGAATTTCTATACTGATAACATTAGAAACACCAGACAAGAACTAACATATAACCAACAACCAATATTGTTCTAATTCTGGATGTCAGTTTTCCAAATTGTATGTATAGCATTTTTTTGTTTGTTTGTTTGCTTTGTGGTCATAAAGCAGAAAATGCTTCACTAGAATTTGAATTTGAATATTCACTGTTGGAAAGAACTAGGAATACAAAGATGACAAATGTGTCACCTTGGAGGAAATTATAATTCACTTCAATTGATCAAATATGTATGTATTAATCAGAAGATAACAGAATACTCAAGGAGCTGACAGTAGAGGTAGATCTTCAATAAGTAACTATCAGGTCATGACCACTGGGAATGGAGAAGTATAAGCTGCCTTGGGATAGCAAAGGATTTAACTCAGTTTGGGTTATCAGGTAAGACCTCCTCCCAAAAGTGATGCTTAAGGTGGGATCTGGATGATGAAGAGCTATTATGGGGTAAATGGGGAGGGGGGGGGAAGAGTGTTATAGGCAGAAAGAACAGTGTATGTCAAGGCCCAGAGTTTAGGGTGGAAAAAAAGTTTGGTGCATTTGATATCAGGAGAAATTCAGTATGACTGGAGCATGGGAAGTGACAGCAATTAGAGATGTGGCTGGAAGGTACATGGAGGCCTCAAAGGTACCATAGATTGCCTCAATGACTATAGTATGATTTCAAACATCATCTTAAAACCCATGGAAGCCATTGAAAGATTTTAATGAGGCAATAATATAGGAAGATTTCCATTATCAGAATGAAAATGACACCTCTAATTATACTATGAAATATAGTGGGAAGGAGGCAAGAGCAGACAGGGAGTCTTGTGGAAGATACTGCAGCATATATGACAAGAGCTGATGGTAATGGTTGGGACAAGACTTTCTCAATTGGGGATAATTTTGACTCTTGGGGTATACTTGGCAAAGTCTGGAGACATTTGTGATTGTCATGACTTGAAGAATGGTGGTATTAATATTTGATTGATAAAGGTCAGAGATGCTGCTAAACATCCTACAGTGCACAGACAATCCCCCAAACAAATATCTGGTCAGAAAAGGTCAACAGTGCCAAGGTCAAGAAACCGTGGAGAAGCAAAAAAATAAATAAATAAATAAAAGCAGTAATGCTTGGGTAGAGAAGAAACCCTGGGGATGGAGAAAAGAGGATGAATTTGAGATATATTTAAAGGTAAACCCAGACAGAAAAAGAGTAAAATTTAAAAGTCAAGAATAATGTTTGGGTTTCTGGCAAGATGTGAAAAAAAGGACTAACGTAGGCACTTATTCAAACTAGTATGGGAACAAAGAAGAAACCACTGACTCATTCTAACAGGAACGATATGGTGGAAGAGGGTGCACCAGGAAGAGGGCTCAGCAGAGCATTCTCCAACTATATTCAAGTAACTGTTAAACATGAAATAAATGAAAGAAGTTTACCATTACTTACAATTTTGTCATAAAAGTCTTTGGGAAGCTTGGAAAGAATTTCTACTGCTTCCAAAAGCTCATAAGCATCTATCTGTGGTACCTCATCACCATCGTCACCACCTTCCAGGAGGAAAACAAAATAAACCTTAAAAATGGATGAAATGGTTTTACTTATCAAACAGTTGTCAGTTGTCCTTTCACACTCCTGATGCAATATTGCCACAGGAGGGACCAGAATTATTAATCTTACAAACAACTTGTATTTTATGAAATGACGGTCCTATAAAATTTACCTCGTGAACACAAGTTCCTGTTACAGGGCCAGTCTTGCTAATTTTTTATAGAAACCAGTGTTGGTAAGTGTCTTACCTCCCTCAGCATCTCCGCCGGCAGACTGCTGCTGTTCCAATTTAGCTTCTAGTTCTTGCTGGGAACGCAAAAACCTAGTTGGTTTAGGAGCACCTGTTGGCAGTTTGACCCACTCTTCTTCTAGTTCTTTCAACTGCAAATATCATAAAATATTTTAAAAACATATCTATATCTCTGCTATTAGAGAATGTACTTATATTTACTAATAGAGCAGAACCTAATTTCTTATTTATGTGGCTTTAATAAGGCAAATCAGAAAAGATAAATTTAAACTGTGTACATTTTGTAGTAAAAGTCAAACCAACTTATATCGACTATACTGAAGATGTGTGACTAACCAGTTAGAAAAAAATTAAATCTACTCTTTAAGACACTCTTATTATTTCATGAATTTATATATATTTGCATCAAATAGTATCTCTAAAACCAAATGAAATATAAAAAATAAATAGAATCCATTCTGTCCAAATGGATATTAAGTCCTACAGTATTATAAAAGGATCTTTTAAACTGTTACAGTTTTGATACTAACATACTGGTATCACAGAATACACAGTATTTAACTTAAGTGGACAAAAGTAACAGCAGAAACAGGTATGTCTGGAAAAAACTGATTTCAAAATAAAGAATGAAGAATAATTATTTGTAAGGACAGAAATATCAACAATAACGACAGGAAGGAACTATCTTCATATTAACCTTCTATAAAGGCAACCAAAATACTTAGTGCCTCACCTGGACGGAGTTTATATTTTGTAAAGGGGGTCTCAGAGCATCTCGAATCCATCTATAAATCTCTACAGCAATTAATTTGGCTTCATCTCGAACAGCCTTCTCTCGAGACTCAAAGAGTTTTGGCAATACTTTGATAATTGGCTTCAGTAAGATGATTTTGGAACCAAATTCACTAGAATAAAAAATTGGGGGGAAAAAAACCTGTCACCATGCAATATGCTTGGGTAAAATATTAACTTGAACTCACTCAAACTCAGTTTTATATCTATATACAATAGGGTCATATATAGGTCAAGTTTTTTTCAGGGAAGAAGAAAAAAGGGACTTATAACAACATCTGTATTTAAACGCCATTCTTCCAAGAATATTATTTAATGTCCAGAGTCCAAAATAATGATACCGTTTAAAAACTTTGTAGGTAATCAGTCTAGCAAATACTTAAATCTAAAACAGACCAACACTCACGTAACATCTTAAATATATATATGTATATACATATAAAAGCTTAAAATACAAAATCAATTTACAAATATTTAAATAAGTGAAATCTATTTTTAGTAATCTTTTATTAACTGTTCTATGTAATTACGGGGATTCACTCTGCTTGACAGATCACTAGTCCTGGCAGTGCGTCTTTCATTCCTGACTCGAGGCTATCACACTACAACTTCAGACAACTTAAATCTCTCTTTGCTTCACTTTTCCATGAGAAAAACAGTTGCATTCTGACTTCTTCATTTGGGATCTCTTAATCTTCCTTTGCATTATTACTGTTTCATTTGATTTTTCTGTTTTGCTATCCTGGCCTACTTCTGAAAGATACTTAAAAAACAACAACCGATGGAGCAGGTCCAAGGGGAAAACAGACACCATAACAACACAAAACATAATCTTAATACTACACATATTACTATAGGGGGGATAAAAAAGTGTTCGAGAAGCCCATTTTAGGGGCCACAGAACATTTTTGGTGGTTAAAGCGTCTGCCCGCAATGTGGGAGACCCAGATTTGATCCCTGGGTCGGTAAGATACCCTGGAGAAGGAAATGGCAACCCACTCCAGTATTCTTGCCTGGAGAATCCCATGGAGGGAGGAGCCTGGTAGGCTACAGTCCACGGGGTTGCAAAAAGTCGGACACGACTGAGCTACTTCACAAAGCTAACGTAGACAGCTTGAAGAAGCTCTGGAACCAAGGACTGAACAGTTTGGCCCGAAGGTTCCATAAAGTCCCAGAGAGCTATCTAGTAGTTCTACTATAGATTCTGAGATGCTTTAGAAAAAATACAGAACCATACAGAGATGGGAATATACAGCAACATCTATTAGAAAAACATAAGACAGCATACCTAACTTGTTTTTTTTTCTGCCTTTACTCTCCCAGTCAGCTTAAAAATGAAATAGCCAGAGTTTACAGAATCCCAGATTAGAAACTTTTAATTTTAAGGTAGAATATAGTTTATGATATATATATTTTTTTATTAAGAAACCCATTACTAAGGATAGAACAGATCATTAAGACAAACACAATCTGACTTCCCTGGTGGCTCAGACGGTAAAGCGTCTGCCTACAGTGCGGGAGACCTGGGTTCAATCCCTTGGAGAAGGAAATGGCAACCCACTCCAGTATTCTTGCCTGGAAAATCCCATGGACAGAGGAGCCTGGTGGGTTACAGTCCATGGGGTCACAAAGAGTCGGACACAACTGAGTGACTTCACTCAATCTTGACAATGCAGTCAATTCACTAAATTTCTAAAATGATAGTACATCTATTACACTATAATAGGCGAGGAATGAGGAAAACTTTATCACAAAAGAATCTAAGTAAAAGCCAAATTTTATGAAAGAACACTATGAACGAAGTGAAAGACAAAGTTTAGACTTATAAATTTAAGATAGCTTAATAAATTTAAGAATTTTGATACTTTCATGTAAGATAAATATCAAAGGAAGCATATTCTGCAAGAAATAGGTCATATACAAAATCAAAAGAGAACTGAATTGGGAAGATCTTCACACCCATAGGTCACACATTGAGGATTTCACTAGAGCTGCTTTCTGAAGTATCTCATGTGGCGGTTTTGGGGACAGGATATCAGATGAGAAGGACTGCCAGATAAGAACGAACTAGTGGTTTGTCTAATTCAGATTTCCATACAAAATTACAGCCACTTGTTCCTGAAAGAGATCCCATTCATGAAAAACTTCACTGTCAAACAACATGAAATTCTAGGGTTGAAAATAACTTATTACATAAAAGTTATTTTCTATTTCTGTTGCTATGCCTCTGTTTAAAAGCGTACAGCATTTCCTTCTATTTTATTTTAAAAAGCACATAAACGAAGGTTTGCTTTAGCCAACAACTGTGTCTTTAGCCAGCATTTCAAAGTACATACATTTACGCTTGAGGATAGGAGAAAAAAAGCTGTTAAATACCCTGAGGAGTGCTTTTCCAGGAAAAAGTCAATTCATAATCTTGAAACAGGTCAAAAATATCCCCCACTCATCTTCCTTAGAAAGAGATTCAGATAAAATAACTATGCAACACACTTAAAAAGGCTAAAATTACTGAATACAAAGTATCAGCCTAAAGAATGGCTCTGGTTTTTCCAGGTCACTTTTCTGGTTAGGATGGCCTGCCAAGTCAATCCCAATAGTTTTCATTTCTGTTTAAACCAGGTAGCCAAACTCAATTGAGAGGCTCTTGTCAACAGAACTGAGGCAAAAAGAAAAGGTCTTACCTTAAGGCTTTCCTCAGTGTCTCTATACAGGCCACAACAATCTTGGGGTTCTTATTGTCCAGGCCTTTCAGCAGCTCCTCTTGTACAGCCTCTCCCTTCTCAATCTCTATGTACATCAGACAAATCTCAATGCCTAGCTCCTTGGCTTTGGCTTTGGGTTGGTTGAATACTTTACTTACAACACCTGACACAACTTCTCCCGTGGTTCTGTAATATATAGATTATAAACAATAACAACCATACACATAAAAGCACACTTGAGTGGAAAGAACTGGAAAGGGTCATGGAAAGTGGGGGAAACAAATTCTTTTTTAAATAAATGCTTAGAAATAACATAAATGAGACTATATCAACATTTATGTTCAACAACATTAAAAAAAAAAAACTTAAGCAAATTATTTTAAGACATGTCACAATAGTTTCTATTTACACAGAGAAGAAATTTAAACAAGCAAGCAAAAAAACCCTTGAAATCTCACTACCCAGAGAAAACTACTTTAAACTTTATGATATCCATCCTTCTAGACTTTTCTATATGCATAGATTAACAGATAGATACACATACATTTTATAAAAATAAGATTACAGAGTTCTTGCTTTTTGGAAAAGATTTTAAGTCATTCGAAACACTTTTTAAGACAGAGAATTTCTTCACAGAAGGAATGCATATGCACCTTTAATAACAAAAGGCTGCTCCTGACTCAGTGGCAAGACTTTACAGTATCTTTATTGCTTTGAGTCTCTTCTAACTTAAATAAAACCTGTACTACTGGAAATTAGAGAAACTGAGTGGGCTGGGATCACACACAGCATTTATCAAAAAGTTTCTAGTATCAGAAGAAAAATGAAATTAAAAAAGCAACTGTCTCACTGATGGCAAGGGAAAGTGGTGATGCTAATTAACAAAACTGTCAAGTTAATGCCTGTCTTTCTAGGTATAAATTGTGAGGTGAGTCAAGTACATATTGGTGTCTTCTTTATCCATGGATTCCTCAACTGTGGATTCAACTGAATTCAGATAAAATATATTTGGAGAAAAAAAATTCTGGAAAGTTCCAAAAAGCAAAAGCCAAACAGCCAGCAACTACTTACACATCATTTACATTGTAGTTACAATTGTTTACACAGTATTTACATTGTATCAGGTATTAGGAGTAACCTAGAGATGAAAGTTGGATGTAGGTTACATGTCATATGCAAATATTAGGCCATTTCATGTAAGGGATTTGAACATGTGTAGATTTTGCTACATCCTAAAGCATGGGGGTATGGACTTTTGTCCTGGAAGCAATTCCCCTGGAGACACTGAGGGGTGGCTATGTGTATTTCTTGTGCAATTAGGTCAAGGGTCTCCATTTTTTTTTGCGGTATGGAGGACTCCTTTCAATGACATAAAGACTAGTGTTGGAAAAGTCATGTTTATGAGGTATGGGAGACTAGAGTGACTAGATACATCTATCAACCAATAAGCTGGGAGTTACAGAGGTTGTTTAGTTAGCCTTATCCTCTCCTAAGAGATAAAAACATCTAATGATCATAGGGAGAAAGATGTGACTTTAAGATGACACAGCCTGGAACCATTGTAAGAAAAAGATTTTAGTAATGCTCAAATGTTTTCAGTGAAATTCTGATGCCTTTACTAACCACCTCAGTTTCTTCTAAAAATTTTTCCTCTTAGAGTAATTCTCATATAAAAATCTCAGCAGGAGAGAATCACTTGCTCATCAAACCCTAAGGAAAAAACTCAGTATCTGATTTCTAATTTGCTCCTCTCTAAAGATCTCACGTACCTTTTAGACTTCTGAGAGGAGATAAAGACTGAGTGAAAAACAAGGGTCAAGGAGCTATGAAAGTTACGAAACTAATATGCTCTAAAAGTGCTGAGCACAGTGATCCATAAAAATACATAATTAATCCATGTAGCACCAGACAGGGGTTTTTACCAGAATAGTTGGAAAGAAAGTACTTACTTTCCTGCTACATGGGCATTTTCAACATAAACAAGTGCAGCTTCTAATCCTTTCAACTGAACCACTGCATTGGAATCCGTCACAAACTTTTTGATCAATCCTAAAAATTTGGACCATTCTGGGCTCTTCTCATCTTTTATTTTCTGGAAGATCTTCAGGGCTTCTTCATACCCACTTAACCTTGCTTTCCACAGCTAAAAGAAAAGTATTTTGAAACAAAACAAAATTTACTGGTATTATCATGTACTATTAAGAGGGGGTGACTATCTTATACCAGGTAATTTGAACAAAGGATCCCATATTACAAACAAAAACAAAGCTTAAGAAATCCAGATAGTTGATTTTTTTTTAAAAGATTAGCTAATAAACTTTTTTTTGTGTTTAATATTAATGATACTCTTCCAAAGCTTTCTAGAATTCATAAACTGGCCACTATAAATGTATCGCATTTTGTATCCAAGTATTAGTCATTATTTCTTTGTAACAGGACATTAAAGAGGTAACGATTCAAACATGAGACAGTTTCCTGCTGAAAGTGTCCAATCTCCAAAGCAGGCTGTTTTTCTGGCTGTATTGTGTAATCATTAGGCAGCTTTATACTATACTATACAGTATAACTGCTGACAAAACAAGCCAATGACAGTAAAATTTGAGTTCCAGAAAAGCCTTACCTTGTGTTCACATTTCTGATCAACCGGCAGTTTCATCCACTCACTGTCATCTCCCATTGTGCTTCCAGTTTCTCCTTAGAATTAACAGTAATTCCTGGTCAGATAAAAATCGGAATCCATTAACTCTAGCAACCAAGCTGTCTCTCTTTTATCAAGCACACACCAACAAAAGAATCTCATTCTTTGGTCAAATGCCCATTTAATTCCCTAATAGAACATTTAAAAAGTAAACAAAAAGTTAATAAAAAATCTAAATAAATCTAGAAAGGACAGATACTATTTTTTAAAAAAGATGCTTATATGTATTTTCCCAAATGAGAACTTCTTAGATCTATGACAAAGCTAGAAAAAAACAGAAGAGCTAAACTACTCGGCCTTTTAAAAAAGGCAAGAAAAGAGTTTCAAAGATAAGTCATACTTTTAACTCAAAATTCAGTAAAGCAAATAATCAACATGAAAAAAACCTCAATGCTACCTAACTCTCTACTTAATCCTGGTAAATAAACATGCCTATATAAACTAAAGGAAATCAACCCTGAATATTCATTGAAGGACTGAAGCTGAAGCTCCAATACTTCAGCCACTGATGTGAAGAGTTGACTCAATGAAAAGGCCCTGATGCCGGGAAAGATTGAAGGCTGAAAGATTGGGAAAGGAGAAGGGTGTGGCAGAGGATGAGATGGTTAGATAGCATCAACAATTCAACGGACATGAATTTAAGCTAACTCCAAGAGGTACTGGAGGACAGAGGAGCCTGGAGTGTTATAGTCCATGGGACTGCAGAGTCGGACACGACTTACTGAGAGAACAAGAACAACAAAATATAAACTAGCAAAAAATTAAATCCCCCCAATAAACTAATTCTTCATAAACATTAAATCATTTTTTAGTTACTGAGATTTGTAGTCAACATCCCTTTAGCAACTTTATGCTATTCATTTAGATAATATAGCTGTAGAAAATCTCCAAAGTACAGAAAATATATAAAGAAGGAAAGTACTAAAACACAATTTCACGCCAATTAGTAACCATGATGAACACTGAAATGTATCCACTTGAATCTTTCTAGATTTCTTTCAATGTACATGCAATGTATAAATTATACAAAAAAGGGCTAATCATCTTGTAATTTTTTTCTTACATGGTCACAAACACTTCCTCACATTTGAGAACATGATGTTTAAAGGTTGCATTGCACTTTATATGTGTGTGTGTGTGTGTGTGTGTTAGTCACTCAGACACGTCCAACTCTTCGTGACTCCACGGATTGTAGTCCGCCAGGCTTCTCTGTGCATGGAAATCTCCAGGCAAGAATACTGGAGTGGATTGCCATTCCCTTCTCCTGAGGAACTTCCCAACCCAGGAATCTAACCCTGGTCTCCTGCCTCGCAGGCAGATTCTTTACCATTTGAGCTAAAGTCTAAATGCATTGCATTTTATGAACGTACCATAATTACCAATTCTAACGATGGACATTTAAATTGTCTCAAAATTTTCAATATTATAAATAACACAAAAGAGATCCTGTTTATCTCTCTGTCCTCAAGTCACATCTGACATAAAATATGTCTTCAATCAACATTTATTTAATGAATATATGCCTTGATACTGTCTGCTATGAGTCAGGCACTGTGAAAAGTACTTTTTAAAATTGTGGATTCATTACACTAACCACAACTACATGAAAGAAAAATATTCTTCCCACTTTACACACTAGGCTCAATAATTTGCCAAAAACAACAAAACTGGCAGGCATTAGCTCACGCTAAGATTCAGTCTATGCCTCTTCCTTTACAACTTGTTGCCTCCCATTTAAATGCAGAAACTATCCCAGGAAAAAATATTAGAGATTGAATTGTTAAAGTTTATTAGAGTAAATGAAACTTCCATTAAGACATCTCTTCAAAATCCCCAAGACTCTGTGAAACAACAGCACTGTGTTTTGGAGGAGGAGTCAGAGAATCTATGAGAAGGCTAATAAAGCAATAGCGAGAAAATACAAGAGTTTGGAGAACAGTATGATGTTATTTAACTTGAAAATGCACATTCTCTACTATCTGGCAACTCCATTCCTAGGGACATACGCTAGAAACTGATGCCAACTGCACCAGAAGACCTGTATAAGGATATTTACAGCGATGTTGGCCATAAACATCAAATGTTGAAAACACATTAAAATTCATCAGAAAGAGAATGAACAGTGGTATATTCACTGGATATAATATCACACAGCAACTAAGAGAACTGAAAGTGCTGATAGTAGCTACTCCAACAAGTACATGAACATGCCAAAAGTTAACCCAAATGTCTACTGGTGGATGAATAAACAAACTGACACGTACATACAAAGGACTGTTACTCAGCTATCAATGAGAATGAAGTACTTACTGATACACGTTACAACATGGATGGATGTCACAAACACGACGCTAAGTGAAGGAAGCCAAACACGAAAGGTCTGATGTCACACGATTCCATACACAGGAAATATCCAGAATGTATCAACCCATAGAGACAGATTCAGATAAGTGGTTGCCAGGAGTTGCAGAGAGAGGAAGAATGGGAAGAAACTGCTTAATGAATAAGTAGTTTTACTGTGATGTGATGGAAATGTTACTGTTTTGGGACTAGACAGAGATGGTGGTTGTACAACATTGTGAATGTGTAAAATGCCATTGAATTGTTCACTTAAAATGGTTGATTTTATGTTACATGAATGTCACATCAATAAAAAAAATTTAAGTTCCCAGGTGATTCTAACAAGCAACCTGAGCTAAAAACCTCTAACGTTATCATCTTGGCACAAGTTTGAGCTACAAAAGCAATCTTTACTATCTGACTGATTTTCAAAGAGAAACAGTCAGTGAGAGCTTTTAAAGCGTTTTCCAACCAAGAGAATGTGAACAACATTCAATTGTTGGTATTCTGTGAATTCAGCACAATACTTTTTTTTTTTCTTGTTGGTTTTTTTTGAAACATGAAGAAAAAGGTGATCCAACCTTTTTATATAGATCCAACTGCACCATATAAAATATTGCTGTCGTTGTGCTATGTTTTCTGAAATGGCTTCTACTACTTCATAGCCTCAGTTTAAAAAAACTACTGGTTTATGATTTTGTTGCTTTCCATTCAAAGCAAAGGCTTGGTTCATACCAAAATTTTCCCAGGCACTGAAATAATGGATAGTATTTTGTGTATACGTGTGAAACTGAAGACTCTTGCTTTGTTTTTATCTTTTCTCAGATTAATATGCTAAGAAAAAAAAGGACTTCACTAATTTTTCTCCATAATTAATTTTAAAATTAATTTTATAATTTAATTTTTTACATATCTAAGAAAATATATACAATATATGTTTTAGGAGGCATTACAATAAAATTGATATACTGACCTACAATCCAAATTAAAAATTAGAACTTTACCAATATTATTGCACCAGTGCAACTCTTTCCTACCCCCATCCTTCTTCCCAAAGCAGCACTTTCCAGAAGTTTGTTTGGTTCTATGCTGTGGTCCGGAGAAGGCAATGGCACCTCACCCCAGTACTCTCGCCTGGAAAATTCCATGGACAGAGGAGCCTAGTGGGCTGCAGTCCACGATGTCGCTAAGAGTCGGACACGACTGAGTGACTTCACTTTCACGCGTTGGAGAAGGAAATGGCAGCCCACTCCAGTGTTCTTGCCTGGAGAATCCCAGGGACGGCGGAGCCTGGTGGGCTGCCGTCTATGGGGTCGCACAGAGTCGGACACGACTGAGGCGACTTAGCAGCGGCAGCAGCAGCATGCTGTGGTCAGTCACATACTCCTAAACAAAATTAACTGTGCTTGCTTGTGAGCCTTAGAAAATGTTATACTGTTGTATAACTTGCCTTTTTCATTAAATGTTTCATTTGTAAAATTCACCCATGTGGTATACTATAGTTTAAATCTACTAAAATTGTGGTCGAAAGACTTATGCTGACACAAAACCTTACCATTCCAAGATAAGTACAGAAACAGAGATAAGTGTTTAGAAACTGCCATAGCAGCTATTCTAACTTCTTTTATTATGGTGGTCTAAAGAACTGAAAAATGTTGAGTGAGGCTAATGTATAAAATACAACAAGAAAAGTAAGGGAGGACAGAGAGTAAGGCTGGGAGGTAGTCTAGATCAGGCCCTGAAAGGTCTTGTAAGTGATGTTAAGAAATCTGGACTTTAGCCCAAAGGAAGGAGACTCTGATTGAAGGACTGTAAACAGAAAAATTTGGTAAGGTATCAAATCTGCATTTTTCAAACATCATATAATGTAAATATAAAAGCAATATAAAGAATGTCCTGGAAGGCAGTAACAATGGAGGAAAATCAGAAAACTGTAATCTAAGTGAAGGATGATGATAACTTGGAACTAAGAACAGTAGCAGTGCAGGTAGAGAAAAGAGAATGGATTTTAGAGACATAAAGAATGTCAAGGACTATCTTTATTGAGTGACTACAGGAGTCTAAGATCAGGATAAAGATGAAGCTTTGGACAAGCTGTGTCTGAGATGTACATTAGACAAGGGTAGATGTGGAAAGCAGTTGGAGATTCCAGCCTGGTACTCAAGAGACAGAACTGGTCTGGAGATAAAAATTTAGTTAGGAGTTTTACCTGTGTGGCTCAAATGGTAAAGAATCTGCCTGGGAGACGGGGGTTAGAACCCTGGGTCGGGAAGATCCCCTGGAGAAGGGAATGGCTACCCACTCCAGTATTCTGGCCTGGAGAATTCCACGGACAGAGGAGCCTGGTGCGCTACAGTCCAAGGGATCGCAGAGTCAGACACGACTGAGTAACTAACACACACAAGGGGTGGATGAATAGTACCGAGGGAGGGTGCATAGTGAGAAGAGCCCCAGGTTAGAGTTTAGATGTTTCAAGTTTAGCAACCAGAATCTATAGGACCTTAGTCTATCATGTATAGTGCCGGATACACAAAATGATCAGTTAATGTCTGCTGGGGGAATAAAAAGAAAAAACCACAATAATCCAAAGTGCAGTAAACAGTCTTATCAAATTTGAGTTTTTGTTACTTAAGGGAAACTTTGTTACTTTCAATTTCTACCTGCAAATCTAAATTTAAAAAAAAAAGAAAAGGAATTCTGTATCTTCAAAACCACTAATTTAAGGTTGAGACCTTAGGTAAGTTACTTACCCAAATGTACACTGCCTCAGCAAGCTTGTGTGTGAAGTGGGAATAAAAGTACACACCTCAGAGGACTGTGTGGATTAAATGAGTCAGTACATGAAAAGCTGTTATACTAGGTACTTGGCATCTAGGTACTTGGCTCAATAAATGCTAGCAATTTACTATCATTATTTGGCATTTCAAATTTGAAAATATTTATCTCATCTCTAAATTATAGTTGACTTTATTTTGGAATTGCATAGCATTAAAAGAGCAAGTCTATAAGCAACTTAGAATATTGCTTAATGTGTAAGATACATGATTATATTAAATCTGTCATGTTGAAATACAGTATTAATATAAAAGTATTTTGAAATGTGAGCATATGAGTTTCTACATTAATACATTAAATAAAACATAGCAGCATATTTAATAACTACTGTAATTCTGAAGTTATGATGAATAAAAATATTTTTATATGCTATATGACTACAGATGATTTCTATTGGTGACAGAGGTGCATGTTCTTCTAATATCACTGCTAATATCACTTCTAATATCTAATATTAACTGAAGAAAATGTCAAAATTTCAGTTAAAAGGTTAGTGAAAGTAAGATGTAATTATTTTTCCACATAAATGTACAGAGTCCCTGAATCCTAACACAGGTTAAAATCTCTTAAGTCTACAACCTTTCAAATTCTATGATCAAAGACTTTAGGGCACTGCCTACAATCATCTCAAAGTCCCTTGTTAAAATAAGTTAACACCCATCCAATACTTCAGTGGCACTTTAACAGGTATTTTTATAATCATTCATCTTCTATGTATTTCATAATGTAAATGCAAGCACACTATCTCATTTGGGTTTATTTTCTTTCTTTTTTTATATTCTTTTTAGTTATGTGGCTCTTTCTTACTAAACTGTAAGATCCTCTTGAGCAAAAAAGCCTTTTGTCTTATTAATCTCTATCCTCACAAGGTTCAAATAAATAAAGCATCACTATCCTCTTTTCTCAGGTTTCTTTTCTTTCTTTTTTTAATATTATTCTTAGTTAGGTAACTCTTTCTTACTCAACCATAAGATTCTCTTGAGCAAAACCTTTTTGTCTAGTTAATCTCTCTTTTCATGAGGCTCAAATAAATAAATAAAGCATCTTTATCCTCTTTCTATACATGGGGGGAAAAGAGGTTCAGTGTCCCGCCAAAGGTCACTTAGGTGGAGGAGAATGGTCTAGAGGAGATTTCTTGATTCTTAGCTTGGTGAATTTTCCATGACTTACCTACATATGGTTTCTATATGATCTATAGTGAAATCTATTCACCCTATATCTATTCATATAGTATAAATATGTTATTTTGGTGATTATCTAACTCAATAAAAATATAAACAGCAAATAAGAGTATATGTGAAAGACAAGTTCACTTGCCTCCAAAGGACTTAAGGTAATTTAGAGAAATTTAAAATAGTTAGTTGCTGATCATCCCTGATCAGCAGCTGCCAAATAATCAAGCTAAGTACCTAGCTGGGTCTCAGATACTGTTCACTTGTCTTTGCATAAGAAATAACTCAGTTTTAATTATAATTTGGGGTTATTCACAATACTTATTCCACTGAGTATTGACTCTACCAGTTGAAAAAGAAGATCTTTCCTTGAAATTGATAAAAAAAAAAACCAAAAGAGTAGCAGACTATAATCTACAGTTCATACTAGTTTTAAATTTATAACTACAATTATAGAATATTTGTGGGAGGGTAGGAAAAAGGTCGGAGAAGGAAATGGCAACCCACTCCAGTGTTCTTGCCTGGAGAATCCCAGGGACAGGGGAGCCTGGTGGGCTTCCGTCTATAGGGTCGCACAGAGTCGGAGACAACTGAAGTGACTTAGCAGCAGCAGCAGGAAAAAGGTCATTAAAGTGGCCACTTGTTTACATAAAGTTAAACTATGCCTCTATCTGCACATTTTAACTAACCATTATCAGACAGGCCTTAGGAACATTCAGAACATATTCAGGAAGTAATGCAGAGGACCCTCAGAGTTCATAAAATGAAATATGTATAAAATAAACCAATAATTTCACGAAAAGTCATACAATCTAAAGGCCTGAATAATCTCTTCTGAGAAATGTAGTGCTATTTTCAAAACACACAGCAAACTAAAACCAAATAAACATTCATAATAGCTAAGAGTGGAAACCACCCAAATCTCCACCCACTGCTGAATAGATAAATAAAATGTGGTAAATCCATAGAATAGAATATGATTCAATGATAAAAATGAGGTACTATAAAGAATTCCTAAAATTCAAAAACAGGCAAACAATGTGATTAAAAAGTGGGGAAAGAACTTGATTAGACACCTATCCAAAGAAGACAGACAAATGGCTAATAAGTGTATGAAAAGCAGCTCAATACTACTAAATATCAGGGGAATGCAAATCAAAACTATGAGAGACCACTTCATACCTATTAGGACAGCTACTGTCAAAAATCCAGAAAACAGCAAACGATGGCAAGGATATGGAGAAACTGGAGCCCTTTAACACCGTTGGTGAGAATGTAAGATGGTACAGCTACTGTGGAAAACGGTATGGTGGTTCCTCCAAAAATAAATAATATGGTCATATGATTCAGCAATTCCATTTCTAGGTATACTGAAAGCAGGGTTTGGGTTTCCCAGGTGGCATGAGTGGTAAAGAACCTGCCTGACAATGCAGGAGACATAAGAGATGTGAGGTGGATCCCTGGGTCGGGAAGATTCCCTGAAGAAGGAAATGGCAACCCACTCCAGCATCTTTGTCTGGAATCCCACAGACAGAGGAGCCTGGAGGACTACAGTCCATGGGGTTGCAAAGAGTTGGACACAACTGAAGGGACTTAGCAAGTACAAAGAGATCTCTGTACACCCGTGTTCACAGCAGCATTATTCACAACAGTTAGAACACGGAAGCAACCCACGTGCCCATCAATGGATGAACGGCCAAGCAAAATGTGGTACGTACACACAACAGAGTATCACTCAGCTTTAAAAAGGAAAGAAATTCTGACACAAGCTTATAACCTGGGTGACGCCTGAATATACTGTTAACCGAAATAAGCCAGCCACAAAGACAAATGCTGTGATTCCACTTATGTGAAGTGCTTATTGTTGTTGTTCAGTTGCTCAGTGACCCCATGGACTGCAGCACACCAGGCTTCCCTGTCCTTCACCATCTCCAGGAGCTTGCTCAAACTCATGTCCATTGAGTCAGTGATGCCATCCAAACATCTTATCCTGTCACCCCCTTCTCCTCTTGCCCTCAATCTTTCCCAGCATCAGGGTCTTTTCAGTGAGTCGGCTCTCCACATCAAGTGGCCCAAGTCTTGGAGCTTCAGCTTCAGAATCAGTCCTTTCAATGAATATTCAGGGTTGATTTCCTTTAGGATGGACTGGTTGGATCTCCTGGCAGTCCAAGGGACTCTCAAGAGTTTTCTCCAACACCACAGTTCAAAAGCATTAATTCCTCAGCACTTAGCCTTCTTTGTGGTCCAACTCTCACACCCATACATGACTACTGGGAAAACCACAGCTTTGACTACATGGATCTTCGTTGGCAAAGTAGTGTCTTTGCTCTTCTTAGAGTAGCCAAACTCATAGAAATAGAAGCTAGAATAGTTGTTGCCAACAGATGTAAGGAGAGGGGAATAAGGAGTTGCTGTTTAACGGGTATAAAGTTTTAGTTCTACAAGGAGAAGAATTATGGAAATGGATGGTGGAGGATACACATTACAAATGCATTTAATGCCACTGAATTGTACATTTAAAAATGCTTAAGATGGTAGATTTATATGAAATGTTCAGAACAGGCAAATCTACAGAGACAGAAATTGGATGAGTGGTTGCCCACGACTAGAGTGTTTGGGAATATTAAAAAGTGTGAAGGAGGGTGGGGTTTCTTTTTGGGGTAATGAAAAATGTTCTAAAATTGACTGCGGTGATGGTTGCACAAATTTATGAATATACTGAAAGTCACTGAATTGTACACTTTAAAAATGGGGGAATGGTATATAAATTATATATCTTACTAAAACTGTTGAAACAATAACAACAACAACAACAACTAACAACAAAATTTACTTAAAAAGAAGTCCTTGGGAAATAAGAATGATATGTAAAAGCTGCCAATCATTTTACACCTGCATGGGCTGGCTATAATGGTTAGAATCCTTTCTAATAATAGGATCTAATACTCCAATTTTACCTTAAGTATTCACTCAATGAATTTCCCATTGGGCAAACCATGATGGTTCAACGAGTTTACAGGAGTAAAAGTAGATACCTAAACAAAGAACCATATCCACTTGAAACTAGCACAACACTGTTAATTGGCTATACTCCAATATAAAATAAAAAGTAAAAAAAAAAAACCAAAAAACACAATCCCAAACAACCATAATACAAAATGTGGTATATGTGGAAAGTGCCCTAAGCAAGAGACAAATAAGGGTTAGGGAGATCAAAGATAGGATCACTGCCAGTGAGTAAGGGATGGTCAATGAAAAATCTTATAGAAAGGATGACATCTGAGCTCAGTAATAAATTATAGGTAGATTAACAAAAAACAAACAAAAACAAAACCAGGAGTGGAGAAGAGATACTGAAGTGAGAAACACAAAGTCTTGGAAGTAGAAAAGCACTAAGCATGTTTAGGGAACGCTAAATGGCTCCACTTAACATAGACCAGAAAGATAGACTGAGGTCAGATCTTGTATATTCTTGAGTATTAAGCTAAACAGCAGAGGATGCTGATGATCTGAAGCAGGGCAATGACATGATCCTATCCACTTTAGAATGCTAAATCTATGTAGAATGAATTGGAAGGGAGAGAAAGTAGAGTCCTGATAAGAAATTATTGCAGTACTCGAGGACAAAGCTAAATAGAAGCCAGAACTCCTAGGAATGGAAAGGATGAGCAGAGGAGACTACATTAAAGAAGGGAGTTACATTAAAGAAACAATCAGCAAGCCTTAGCAACTAAGGATGTGGGAGTAGGAAGAAAAATCTAGTAGGAGGCTCCAGTCTACATGACTCAGAGAATAGTGGTGCTAATGACAGAAAAATGTCAGAAGAAAGTTCTGAGAGTTGTTTGTTTAGGGGGAGTGGAGGAGAGGTTAAGAATACGATGAGTTTGGTTTTAGATTTGAAATTCAAGTGGGTGGAAATGTGGCACCAGGAATCAACAGAGGGCTCTGGATTTTATAAACAGGAAACCAAGTCTTCATTACATAGCAAAGCTTGATGTTTTAAGAGTGCATAACACTGCCAACAAAGAGAAGCATTAATAAAATTAATTTGACCTATATATGATGTTTGCTATGGTTCATTCAAGTTAGTCCATACTACAAATACTCAGAAATTTCAAGTTCATTATCATTATGGTTCATTCAAGCTAGTTCATACTACAAATACTAAGAAACTTCAAATTACTCCGCATTGTTTTTACCCTAGTCTAAAACAGAGGCAAACTAAATCTGTTCCACAGAAATATTATAATTTTAATACCACTGTTGTATCTAAAAATGACTTCTAAAGAGCTCAAATACCATATAGTTCACACTATTGCTGAAGAATGTTTATATGTAATTATTTATTTTTAGACCAGAGATTAGGAAATGTTTCCAAAGTCACACATAAGGCCACAACTTAGAATAAACTCTGAACTTAGAACTGATTTCAGTTTAGTGTCCAATTAAATATTAAATGTGCATTATGTACTATCATTAGCATACAGACCTCAGCAGTCTATGCATTTCCTCTTTCATGAACCAGCTAAAAGCAAGGCACTGAGAAAGCCATCAGTAACAACAGTAAGGTCAGACCTGGGGGTAGAACCTGTATCTCCTATTCCTCAGTCCACCATTCTTCCCCGTCACTCAAGGGTCCATATAGTGTCCTTTTACTTTAAATTCCTGTACTATGACAGTTAATAAGAACATTTATACAGCTACTAAACATACTGTTTTAGCTTTTGACTTGGGAAGAAGGTATGGCAGTGAAACTATCTTATGGCTAGCTCCCAAACTCTTGACCTACAAAAGTTCTTCACTATCACGATACAAGAGATCTGGATCTGATTCCCATTCCTGGACTCCTGACTTCTGTCTAAGGAAACGCTACTGCAGAAGCATAGAATAAGTCTGAGGGAAGTCTGAGGAAAAATTCTCCCCACCCAGAAAGAAACTCCTCTGAACGATTATAATAAAGAATGATGTGAACTTGCTAAAAAAAAAAAAAAAAAAGGAAATTATAAGACAAAATACACATACATGCCCAGAAATCTTTACTCAAAGTATGTCTAAGAAGGACAACTGGATTAAAGAAGTATAACAATTATGTAACTGTCATAGACAATTTTAAAATGTATTACCTGGCCAAGACAGACAAAATCTCATCACTTAAGTAGCCAGTAACAAAAACGACAAAACTTTCCCTCTAACTTAAAAAAAATGCACTGCCTCCAGGTAATTCTCATTAACAAGGACAAGTGTTAACCTCTTATTGGAGTATTTTGCATATGGGGGCAGAAATGGGAACTGCTCCTCTAGTAGGTTATCTCCACAAACTTGAGTGGGCTTGCTGTACTAGTCCTGGGATGGTGGCCTCCCACCAATTCCTTCAGAGAGGGGCAAAAGAGTGGACTCTTTCACATTTTGCTATTCATATCAGTGGGAAAGGTTAACTGGACTCTCCTCAAAAGATGATCACTGTTAAGTGTCTCCAAAAGTGGGGGATTCGATAGCAACACAGGCCTCTGGTGAGACAGAAAGCTACACCGGGCTGTGAATTAGGTCAACTTTGAGAGTTACTGCTCAGTTGTACCAAGACAGCTGAAAATCTAATGCTTACTCATCTCAGAGTTAGCCAAGTCTCCAAATCCCAGGCTAAGGACCCAAGGCCCAGGACCCTAGATTCCAGATCCACCCATCTAGCTCAGCGGGATTATACTAGGCAAAAGCAATCCTCTCTTCAATTCAAGCAGGAACCAGACGGGGGCAAAGCTAGGCTGTGAGCACAGCTCAACCACTGCATATCCAAACCAGCACCCTAGGGCCGCTGTCACCACCCAGAAGTAGAGCAGATGCCCCAGGCTTTAGCTCACTGCAGCCGGCATTGTTTACGCTCTTTCGCTGCCTTAGCCTCTGATAGGCCAGGAAAGTCCCCTGTACAGTCCACCAGGACTTCTGGCATGGGCGCGGGATGCTTGACCCTCGCACGCAGTTTGACACTTACGCTCCCGGGCAGGGAGAGATCGCAGCCCTACGGTTCGAGGCGGAATCAGCAGGAATACCGGGCGGGCGGGGGCGGTGGCAGCATTGGTGCCGAGGGCCGCTGGGAACCGCCTCCTCGGGGGCGGGGCCCAGAGCGCACTGTCAGAGTGCCCGCCCTACCCCGGCCCTTGCCCCCGCCCGGCACACTGACGGCTTAAAGGGGCCGCACATGCCTGTGCTCAGAGGTCTGCAGGACTCTGGGCGCTCCTTCCATCCCACAGGGCTCTCAAAGCAAGAGGCTAACGAAGGACCAACTAGGAACACTCTACCTCGGTTAGGTGTGGGCCGGGCCTCTTTTTGTGTGTGGCAACACAGATAATGTTCCAGAAACAAAGGAGGTGACCTGTTCTTACTATCACAATCTTAATGCCTCCATCAGGGGTGAAAAAAATTGCGGCAGGAAACAGTCAAAGCATCAAGGTAAATATATAGTCCCCACTATCTTAGTGGCTTATTCCATTAACTGCTTATTAACTCGAGCAGTTAGCGTTTTTCAAATGGCAACTCAAAGACACAGAAAAGAATTCTGAGAGACTGCATTGCTTCACCTCACCCTTTCACTGACTTCCTTCTCTTCGGTACAACGAGGAATCCTAGACAATGATAGAAGATGGATGTGCATGCATGCCAAGTTGCTTCAGTCATGTCCCACTCTGCGACCCCATGGATTGTAGCCCACCAGGCTCCTCTGTCCATGGGATTCTCAGGCAAGAATACTGGAATTGATTGCCATGCCCTCCTCCAGGGGATCTTCCCAAACCAAGGGATCAAACCGGGGACTCCTGCATTGCAGGTGGATTCTTTACCATCTGAGCCACCAGGGAAGCCCATGTAATAGGAAGAGTTCTTGAGAAAATCGTAGTAGAAACTGGACTAAAATCTCAAGGAGTTAAGTAATGGTCTCTGATCTCTCTGTAGGTTATTAAAGAATTTTAAATTTCTTTTCATAGGAGGAATTTTTCCTCAATCTCAACTTACAAGGTTTGTATGCATTTTGTGTCTCCTTTATACTGTCAGGAAAGAGATTTATGTGTTTATTAAGCCTGTATTGTTGTTGTTCAGTCACCAAGTTGTATCTGACTCTTTGCGACCCAATGAAATGCAGCATGCCAGTCCTTCACCTTCTCCTTGAATTTGTTCAAACTCATCTCCATCGAGACAGTGATGCCATCCATCTTATCCTCTGTCATCCCCTTCTCCTCTTGCCCTCAATCTTTTCCAGTATCAGGGTCTTTTCCAGTGAGTCAGCTCTTTGCATGAAGTAGCCAAAGTACTGGAGCTTCAGCTTCAGCACCAGTCCTTCCACTGAATATTCAGTTGATTTCTTTTAGGATTGGCTGATTTGATCTCCCTGCTGTCCAAGGGACTCTCAAGAGTCTTCTCCAACACCACTGTTTGAAAGCATCAATTCTTTGGTGCTCAGGCTTCTTTTTGACCCAACTCTCACATCCATACATGACTACTGGAAAAATCATAGCTTTGACTACACAGATCTTTGTCAGCAAAGTGATGTCTCTGCTTTTTAATAGCTTTTCTTCCAAGGAGCAAGCGTCTTTTAATTTCGTGGCTGCAGTCACCATCCATGTTGATTTTAAAGCCCAAGAAGATGGTATCTGACACTCTTTCCACTTTTTCCTCATCTATTTGCCATGAAGTGATAGGACCGGATGCCATTATCTTCGTTTTTTGAATGTCGAATTTTAAGCCAGCTTTTTCACTCTCCTCTTGATGAAGGTGAGCTTCATCAAGAAGCTCTTTAGTTCCTCTTCACTTGCTGCAATTTAAAGCAGTATCAATCTTGATTCCAGCTCCTAAGTCATCCAACCCAGCATACTTTCATCTAATCTTGATAAATAAACATACCTTATTAAAACCTTAAGTCACCCTAAACCTATTTAGGAATCAATTTAGTAAAGCTAAAGACCATTTATGGGCTTCCCTGGTGGCTCAGTGGTAAAGAATCTATCTGCCAATGCAGGGGATGCAAGTTCAGTCCCTGGGTCAGAAAGATCCTCTGGAGAAGGAAATGGCAACCCACTCCAGTACTCTTGCCTTGGAAATCCCATGGACAGAGAAGCCTGGCAAGCTACAGTTCACGGGGTCACAAAAGAGTTGGACAAGACTTAGCGCCTGAAGAACAACAACAAAAGACCATTCATAAGTGCCCGAACATCTCCCACCCCAAATAGGAGTTCAAGTGGAAATTTAAATTCCAAAGGACAGGCACAAAGACTGGCTGGGCCATTTATTAGCTGTATGGCTTTAGACAAAAACTCTTATCTCTGTGCTTCTGCTTTCTATTTGTAAAATGAGGAATTTTTTACCTTACTGGGTTAATTAGGAGAATTAAATGAGTTGAGTTTATTATACTTAAAAAGTGCCTAGAATTAACTGCTGAACATAAGCAGTAAATAAAATACCTAACGCTCAACAAATACTGTCTGCCTTTTCTATCACATTCCTCCATTAAAAAGCAAATGGATAGCCCCTTCCCACTGACTGCTCCCTGTGTTCCTCCTAGCTGTCAGAAGCTACCTGAGGATTAGAGGAAGAAGAGGTCCTCCAATGCAAGAGCTTTTAAGTCAGGTTTACTGAGGTATAACTTACACATACTAAAATTTACTTTGAAAAATTCTTTCTTGGAGTAGAGTTGATTTACAATGTTGTGTTAGTTTATACTTCACTCTTTAGTACACAGTTCCATGCTCTCCGACAGAAATACAGTCATGTCTCCATCACCACAGTCAAGAACATCTCTACAAGCCCTGCAAATTTTCTTGTGCCTCTTCGTAACTAACCCCTCTCCCCCAGACCATCACTGATCAGTATTCTGTTCCTACAGGTTTGGTTTTTCCACAATGTCACATAAAAAGGACCACATAGTGTGTAGTCTTTTGAGTCTGGCTTTGTTCACTTAGTACAACTGAGATTATCCATGTTTATTCACATATCAGTAGTTTGTTCACTTTATTGCTGAGCAACATTCCACTGTATGATCTAACACATACTGTTCATCCATTTACCAGCTGAAAGACATATGAACTGTTTACAGTTTTTAGCAATTGCAAAAAAAAAAAAAAGAAAATACAAAACCCAAAACTGATGCAAATTTTGGTATGAACATAACTTTTCATTTCTCTTGGGCAAATATCCAGGAGTGGGAAAGATAGGTGAGACGTTAAGTACGTCATTAATTTTATAAGTAACTGTCAAATTGGTTTCTAAAGTGTCTCTTTGTACCCTTTCATGCTCTTCTACTAACAATAAGTCAAGGGTAACTGGTTTATTACTTACTACTGAATTTCAGTATGAATCTGTATTTTTATACCTACCAATTACAATCAGTTCTTTCTGCAATTTAGTATTAATGGTGTATAATTAGTCTTCTATTTATGAAGAATCATTGATCACTTGACATGAATCTTAAATGTTACTTTATAACACATTCAAAGGGAAATATCAATGAAAATTACTTTCAAATCCCATCCAAGAGTAGTCATATATGTTAATTTTTTCTGGATCAGTAAGCTATAAGAATTAACAAAAAGTACTACTAGTAACTAAATACATTAGGTATACTTCTGTCAATCAAACTTGCAACATTCAGACAAGAGTTTCCAGAGCCTAAATAAAATTTCTCAACAATGTATATAGCAAGTATTATTTAACATCTTTAGCAAAAGTATAATTCTCCTGATTAGGAAGCAAAAAGGATGCATACAAGAAAATGTTTGGAAACTCATTATAAATATTATGTCCAGAGACTTCCCTGGTGGTCAGTGGCTAAGACTCCACACTGGCAATGTAAGGTGCTCAGGCTTGATCCCTGGTAAGGGAACTAGATCCCAGGGGCCATAACTAAGACCCAGCACAACCAAATAAATAAATATTATAAAAAATAAATACTAATCCAATATTACAAGAAAATGCTGCTGCTGGTTATGTAAATTGGCACATCCAATTTGGAAAATATTTGATATTAACAACCCATTCCCAAGAGAATTGAAAGTCCACACAAAAACTTGTATATAAATGTTAACAGCAGCATTCCTCATAATAGTCCCAGGGTGGAAATAACCCACAAATCTATCAACTGATAAATGGGCAAAACAGGTTGTGATCTATCCCTTCAATGGACTATTATTCAGCCATGAAAAGGAATGATATATCCTACAACATGGGTTAGCCTTGAAAATACTGTACTAAGTGAAAGAAGCAAGACACAGAGGGCCACATATTGTATGATTATGATGATATGAAATGTCCAGGTTAAGCAAACGTATAGAGACAGACAGAGAGCCAAGGGCTGGGGTGAGAGAGCAGGGAGGGAAATGAAGAATGGGGAGTGACTGTTAGTGGGTATGAGGTCTCTCTTCAGGATGATGAAAATGTTCTGGCATTAGCTAGTGGTGATGGCTGCACAACTATGTGAATATATTAGGAAACCACTGTACACTTTAAAAGAATAAATTTTATGCTGTGTGAATTACAACTCAATTTTTAAAAAACCCATTAATAGGAGATAAATAAATAAGCTATAGTATATTCACAGAAAAGATATCATACAGCAGTGAAAATAAATGAAGACAGCTATTAAGTTAAAATACGCATAATATCACAAACCATGCTGAGAAAATAGCTAGTTACTGAACAACATACATTATGATTATTCAAACCCAAATAATATACTGTGTAGGGATAGATACATTTGTAGTTAGATTTAAAAGAAAAGTATGAGGATGATATCCTGAAAACAGCAAAGCAGAAAAGGTAGAGATGCACTCAAGGAAGGGTGCACAGGCTATTGATATGATCTATTTCTTAAACTGGAGGTAGGAATACTAATGTTTCTTTTTTAAAGTTCACAACCTAGACAGTATATTAAAAAGTAGAGACATTACTTTGCCAACAAAGGTCCATCTAGTCAAAGCTGTGGTTTTTCCAGTAGTCATGTATGGATGTGAGAGTTGGACTATAAAGAAAGCTGAGTGCCAAATAATTGATGCTTTTGAACTGTGGTGTTGAAGACGACTCTTGAGAGTCCCTTGGACTGCAAGAAGATCCAACCAGTCCATCCTAAAGGAAATCAGTCCTGAATATTCATTGGAAGGACTGATCCTGAAGCTGAAACTCCAATACTTTGGCCTCCTGATGTGAAGAATTGACTCATTTGAAAAGACCCTGATGCTGGGAAAGATTGAAGGTGGGAAGAGAAGGGGACGACAGAGGATGAGATGGTTAGATGACATCACCGACTCAATGAACATGAGTTTGAGTAAACTCCGGGAGTTGGTGGTGGATAAGAAGGCCTGGAGTGCTGTGGTCCATGAGGTCGAAGAGAGTCAGCCATGACTGAAGGACTGAATTGAACAAAAATGACTTATTATATTTAAAATATACTAAATATCCCAAGAGTTTCAAAATGAAAAGGGGAAAAAAAGCTCTGCCTCTAGCTAATAAAATTCTTAACTGTAGTGTTCAGGCAGAAACTTGGAAGATACTTTTTATATCCCCAAATCCCTGCTCTACTTAATTAGCTGTGAAACCTTATGGAAGTCATTTAATCTTTGGGGGCTTTGGTATTCTCACGCATAAAGCAGATTTTATGGAACAGTATTTCACAACAATGATTTATACATAATAAACAGCAGGCTTCTGCAATTCCAAATTTTTCAGTACCAGGATATATGCGGCTTATGTTCGATGTGTGGAAAGTGCTTTTGCTCCATGGTAAAAACCTCACAGTCCCATTTCCTTTGGTCCTTGGTTAAATGACAACAAAGAAAGGTAGTTTGCTTTATGCTAGTATCACAAATGTAGTACTAATTCAAAACCATAGTTTGCAAAAATGTGGGTTCCACTATCATTTTCCTTTTTCAGGCATTATAACCCTGGTAGAAAATATTTTCTCCCCAGATTCAAAAAGTAGAGATTCACACAAGTCACTCAAAAAGCAAAAATGTACTTAGCAGCTACTTATGCCTGGCAAAGAAAGTAATGTAAAAAGTAAAAATATTCATTCAAAAAGTCAGAAATTTGAATTGTATTTCTTTCTCCTAACACTCAGTACTGAGAAGTGACTTACTAAGTTATCTAGTCACATCTATCTCAATCTGTAACACCACATAATCAGAATCACATACAGAGCAGGCCTTCCTATAGCCTGTACTCAGGGCACCAACTGCTGAACTTTCACTATCAACCATCACTAGAATGATATTGAAAGTAATGCATTAAAAACCCCAGACAAGTGGCTTCACTGGAGAATTCTACCAAACATTTAAACATTTAAAGAATTAACACCAATCCTCCCAAAATTTCCAAAAAATTAAAGAGGATGGGACACTTCCAAGCTCACTGTAGGAGGAAACAATTACTCTGCTACCAAAACCAGACAAAGACACTGTAAGAAAACTACAAACCAACATCACTATTAAATACTGGGCAAAAACCCTCAACAAAATACTAGCAAGCCAAATCCAAAAGCATATTAAAAGAATTGTATACTACAACCAAATAGGATTTACTCCTGGAATACAAGGATGGCTCAACGTACCAAAATCAATGTAGCACACCATAACATTGCCCTTCAATAAGAGAATGAAAAGATGAAAACCACAAGACCATCTCAACTGATCCAATAAAAAGCAGCTGACAAGTTTTAACACCTTCAATGATAAAAACACTCAAACTAGGAAAGAAACTACTAAATAATCATAATCATAATCGAGGCCACTTAGGAAAAGTTCACAGCTAATATACTTGGGGTGCTTTCTGAATGGCTCAGCAGGTAATGTGCCTGCAGGAATATGTCTGCAACACAGGAGACACAGGTTTGATCCCTCAGTCAGAAAGATCCCCTGGAGGAGGAAATGACAATCCACTCACTCCAGTATTCTTCCCTAAAAATCCCATGTACAAAGGAGCCTGGCAGGCTCTAGTCCAAAGGGTCACAAACAGTCAGACATGACTGAGCACACATAACATCATACTCAAGAGTAAAAAACTGAAAGCTTTTCCTCCAAGAGTAGGAACAAGGCAAGGATGCTTGTGCTAACAATCCTATTCAATATAGAATTGACAGTCAACGTTCTCTGCAGGAAAAAAAAAAAGTCTTATGCAGAGAAATTAGGCAAGATGAAGAAACGACAGAGATCTAAATCAAAAAGGAAGAAGTAAAGTCATATTTGCATATGACATAATCTTATTTGTAGAAAACCTTAAAAGATTCCACAAAAGCAAATTGTGAGAATAAATGAATTCAGTAAGTGAATAAATTTTGTGAGCAGAAATGAATTCAGTAAATGAATGAATTTTGCAGAATACAAAATCAACACACAAAAATCAGTAGTTTTTATATACCACCAATGAAAAATATGAAAAGAAAATTAAGAAAAAAACTCCACTTAAAATAATCTATAGATTCATTATAATCTATCAAAATGCCAACAGCATTTTTTGTAAAAGATAGAAAAATTAATTTTAAAATTCACATGGAATCTCAAAGGACCCTGAATAGTAAAAATATTTTTGAAAAAAAAAAAAAGAAGTTGCAGTACTCTCTTCCTGATTCCAAATCATATTAAAAAGCCACAATGATCACAACAGTGTGGTAATGGCAGAAAGACAAATAGACCAATGGAACAGTGTAGAGAACCCAGGAATAAACCCTTGCATATAGGGTAAAATGATCTTTGTTTGACAAGAGTGCCAAGACCACTCAATTGGGAAAGGATGGTCTCTTCAACAAATGATGGGAAAAACCAGATAGCTACATGCAAAAGAATGAAGGTGGACCCTTATCTTACATCATACACAAAAACTAATATGAAATCATTAAAAATCTACATGTAAGACATAAAGCTATAAAACTCCTAGAAGAAAACATAGAGGAAAAGCTTTATAACACTGGAATGTACAATGATATCTTACCTATGATGCCAAAAGCACAGGCAACCAAAGCAAAAAGGGCCAAAGGGGATTATATCAAAGTTAAAAACTTTTGTGTATCAAAGGACAAAATAAACAGAGTAAAAAGATAACCTACAGAAGGAAAGAAAATATTTATCAATCATTTATTTGATAAGTGGTAAATATCCACAGAATATCAAGAACTCCCACAACAAAACTCCAAATAATCCAAACTAAAATGGGCAAAAGACTTGAATAGATGTTTCTACAAAGATGAGTATTTTGTATATTTATTGAAATTCATTGGAAGGGCTGACACTGAAGTTCCAATACTTTGGCCACCTGATGCAAAGAGTCAACTCATCAGAAAAGACTCTGATACTGGGAAAGACTGAAGGCAGAGGAGAAGTAGGGGCATAGGATGAGATGGTTAGATAGCATCACCAACTCAATGGACATGAATTTGAGAAAACTCAGGAAGATAATGGAGGATAGGGGGGCCTGGCATGCTGCAGTCCATGGGGTCACAAAGAGTCCGACATGACTTAGCGACTGAACAAGAACAACAAAGATGATATACCAATGGCCAATAAGCATAGGAAAAGATGTTCAACATCACTCATCATCAGAGAAATGCATGTCAAAATCACAATGGGATTATCTCTTCACACCCAATAGAAGAGTTACTATTTAATAAGCAAATTTTTTTAAAAACAGAAACAACACATGTTGGCAAGAATGTAGAGAAATTGGAACACCTGTATACTGTTGGTGGGATTGTAAAATGGTGCAACAGCTACAGAAAACAGTATATGGAGGCAGCTCAAAAAAAGTAAAAATAGAGTATTGTACTATCATATAATCCAGCAACTCCACTTTTAAGTGTATGTGTAAGTGTGGGTATATATATCTCTCTCTCCAGAAGAACTGAAAACTGGGACTCAAATTTATACACTCATGTTCCAAGCTGCAGAAGCAACCCAAATGTCCACTAAAGAATGAGTGAATGGAGAAGCAAAACATGGTAAATACATACAATGGAACATTGGCCTTAAAAACGAAGGAAATCCTGTTATATGCCACAATACGTATGAACTTTGAGAATATCATGCTGAGTGAAACAAGTCAGCCACAAAAAGACAAACACTGTGTGAGTCCACTTACAGGAGGTACTAAAGGAGTAAAATTTATAGCAACAGAAGGCTGAATGGTGGTTATCAGGGGCCAGGGAAACAGGAAAAGAAGAGCTGCTTAATGGATACAGAGTATCTGATCTGCAAGGTTAACAAGTTTTGGAGCTGTGTTTCACAGCAACTGAATGTAACCATTAGTTTAAAATTATGATGGTAATTTTTATGTTACATGCTTTTTAAAAAATATTAGTTTTTTAAAAGTGAGACACTCATCTGTTCAAAATGTTTTGTAGGTATTTGAAGAAAAAAAGATAAAGACTAAAGAAAATATTTAAATACTGATGCAGAAGAAATCTATTATGAAGTTTTAAAAAGAGTTTTGGAAGCTAGCACATGAAGTCTCCTTTTTTGTGTGGTTAGTAAAAGTATAAAAACCGGGTCATACACATTGGTGGTAGGCTGATAATGACCCCCAAAGATATTGGGCTGTAATCCCTGAAAACTATAAATGTTTTATTTGGGAAAAAGGTCTCCACAGATGTGATGAAGGATTTTGAAATGGGAAGATGATCTGGATTATCTGAGTGAGACCTGAATGCAATCACATGTATTCTTACAAGAGGGAGACCGACAAAGAGCTGACACACTCAGAGGAGACGGTGATGTGAAGATGGAGAAGAGCAAGACTGTAAGAGGCCAGAGTGATGCGACACAAGCCAAGGGATGCCACCGGCCGCCAGCAGTGGACCAGGCAAGAACGGGGCTCTCCCCGGGGCCTCTGGAGGAACATGGCCATGCCTCGCTATCAGCCTCCAGTAAGCCTCATCCTAAATTTTTCTAAAATTCTTACTGAAATATTGTTGATTTACAATGTTGTGTTAGTTTCAAGCATACAGCAAAGGGATTCAATTGTGTGTGTGTGTGTACAAAAAATATTTTTTCCATTATAGGTTATTACAAGTATAGTTCCCTGTTGGTTATCTTTTATGTATATAGTGCAGTGTATATTTTAACCCCAAACTCCTACTCACCATAAATTGTAGACTCAACTCCAGAACTGTGAGAGAATAAATTATTGTTGTTTTAAGCTTTCAAATGTGTGGTCATTTGTTTTGGTAGTCATAGAAAACCAACACATGTTTGAAAGCACATAAAAATTTTCTGGATGGATCCACAGAAAATTATTAACAATGACCACTTTTAGAAGAATGTATATGGGACTAGCTAAAGAATTTTTACTTTTCATTTTAATACATAGCCTTGTCTTTTATTTTAATGAACAACAAGCTTCAATATATTTTATCAAAATGTTTTTAAAACTCTAAAACTTCAAAATTCCAGGCTGGCACCTTGAAGCTGAATCTGTCTATACATATTCCATAAGCCTTACTTCCTTCTCTTAATATTTTTTGGACATTGTATCTCCCTTGAAAGAGAGATCTGAATCTTATTTATTACCCCAGCATCTAGCAGAATGCTTTGTCCTCTAACACATAATTCCTAAAACAGCACAATTTCATCAAATTATAGAACTCTTAAATATACAATAAATGTGTTCTGAGTTTATAAATAAAATTTTGCAGGCTGAATGTATTTAAAATGTGAAAAGGAAACATGATATAATTAATAAAATTCTAAAGCAAACCCTTTTTCAAAGTGAAAAATTATTAAGTAATAGATTTCAAAAATTTAGAAGACTTTTGTCACTGTTTTCTTAGTACCTACGTTTTGATTATAAAATCCATTAAAAGGAGGAAATTTTAATTTTAGAATCGTTTGGTAAAGTCATGGCAGGAGAGCAGCTGCTTGCAATAAATCTTGTACAGCACCCTGGTCAAAATTGTATATTGTCACCCTGCTTATTTAACTTATATGCAGAGTACATCATGAGAAACACTGGGCTGGAGGAAGCACAAGCTGGAATCAAGACTGCTGGGAGAAATATCAATAACCTCAGCTTTGCAGATAATATCACCCTTACGGCAGAAAGTGAAAAAGAACTAAAGAGCATCTTGAAGAAAGTCAAAGAGGAGAGTGAAAAAGTTGGCTTAAAGCTCAACAGTCAGAAAACTAAGATCATGGCATCTGGTCCCATCACTTCATGGCAAACAGATGCGGAAACAGTGGCTGACTTTATTTTTCTGGGCTCCAAAATCACTGCAGATGGTGACTGCAGCCATGAAATTAAAAGACGCTTACTCCTTGGAAGGAAAGTTATGACCAACCTAGACAGTATATTAAAAAGCAGAGACATTACTTTGTCAACAAAGGTCCGTCTAGTCGAGGCTATGGTTTTTCCAGTAGTCACGTATGGATGTGAGAGTTGAACTATAAAGAAAGCTGAGTGCCAAAGGAATTGATGCTTTTGAACTGTGGTGTTGCAGAAGACTCTTGAGAGTCCCTTGGACTGCAAGGAGATCTGACCAGTTCATCCTAAAGGAAATCAACTCTGAATATTCATTGGAAGGATTGATGCTGAAGCTGAAGCTCCAATACTTCGGCCACATGATTCGAAGAACTGACTCATTTGAAAAGACCCTGATGCTTGGAAAGTTTGAGGGCCAGAGGAGAAGGGGACGACAGAGGATGAGATGGTTGGATGGCATCATCGACTCAATGGACATGAGTTTGGGTGGACTCCGGGAGTTGGTGATGGACAGGGAGGCCTGGCGTGCTGCAGTTCATGCTGTCGCAAAGAGTCAGACATGACTGAGCGACTGAACTAGTCAAAATTAAATTCAACGAAAACTGTCAAGTTGGATGTTAGAGTTAGATCTGAGTTCTAGCACTTGCTTTGTCACACACTACCTGAGTTTCAGTTTTATCATCCATCATTACAGTACCATCTTCATGTGGTTCCTTATTTAATACACATTTCCTGAGCATTCATGACGTGCCAGGCAGTATTCTAAGCACTTCACATACATTAACTCATTTATTTCTCGTAACTCTGAGATTGATGTTATTATTCCATTTTACAGATGAGAAAACCCCCCCTGCCACACAAGTGCACTTAGTATGTAGCTAAGTCCCTAATACAGAGTAGCGTGAGATCATAAGATGTTACTCTGTATTACGCACTTAGCTACATAGTACAGGAAGTGAAATACAGTAGCCCAGTGGCAATGTAGTATGAGGGTGTAACAGAGGCAATTAATCTAGAGTGGAGGGTCAGGGAAGGTCTCCCTGAGAAAGTGATATTTAGACTGAGAACTAAACGAAATAGCGATTAGCCAGACCTAGGCACAATGACTAGATATAACAAGAGAATGTTTCAGGCATGTGGGTGAAAGCTGACAAGAGCTAGACAAGATAAAAAAAGAACTGCAACTTATGTGGCCAAAACAGAAGCTGAGAAATAGGGCAGACTGAAAAGGGTCCGATCATACAAAGCCAGGGACTTTACGCAAGGAAGTAGTACTGTGCTTGTATTAGTTGCTCAGTCATGTCCAACTCTTTGTGACTCCTTGGACTGTAGCCCTCCAGGCTTTTCTGTCCATGGAATTCTCCAGGCAAGAAGACTAAAGTAAGTAGTCATTCCCTTCTCCGAGGATCTTCCTGACTCCAAGGATTAAATCCAGATCTCCTGCGTTGCAAGTGGATTCTTTACCATCTGAGCCACCAGGGAAGACCCATCATGGCAAATAGCAAGCACTCAAGAAACAGTAGGTATCATTACTATATTATTATTATAAGCATCATCTCAGAGTCATTTAGAGATCTTAGACAGACTTCAGTTCAGTTCAGTCACTTAGTCGTGTCTGACTCTTTGTGACCCCGTGGACTGTGGCACGCCAGGCTTCCCTGTCCATCACCAACTCCCTGAGCTTACTCAAACTCACGTCCATTGAGTCAGTGATGACATTCAACCATCTCATCCTTTGTCATCACCTTCTCCTCCTGCCCTCAATCTTTCCCAGCATCAGGGTCTTTTCAAATGAGTCAGTTCTTTGCATCAATTGGCCAAAATATTGGTGTCTCGGCTTCAGGATCAGTCCTTCCAATGAATATTCAGGACTGATTTCCTTTAGGATGGACTGGTTGGATCTCCTTGCAGCCCAAGGGACTCTCAAGAGTCTTCTGCAACACCACAGTTCAAAAGCATCAACTCTTCCGCGCTCAGCTTTCTTTATAGACCAACTCTCACACCCATACATGACCACTCACTGGAAAAACCACAGCTTTGACTAGGCAGACCTTTGTTGGCAATGTCTCTGCTTTTTAAAATGCTGTCTTCAAATTTAATCAAACCCACATTTTAATCTTCTGGTTCAAGAAAGGCCTAAGTTAGCTTAGGGTTCTTAGGACCGAGTAAGGTAAGTCTCTGATCTAAAACAGTTTTTTATCCTATAGAAAGCAGATTTACTGAAAGTTAAACAAGTAAAGCCTGAATAATTTAATCAGTAGAGCACCAGACTTTTGACTTCCCTGGTGGCTCAAATGGTTAAAAAAAAAAAAAAAAAAAAATCTGCCTGCAATGCAGGAGACCTGGGTTTGACCCCTGGAGGAGTAGGAAGATCTCTTGAGGAAGCAAATGGCTACCCAATCCAGTATTCTTGTCTGGAGAATTCCATAGACAGATGAGCCTGACCAGTCACAAAGAGTCAGACATGATTGACTGACTAACACTTTCACCTTTCAAACAAGTAAATGTCATTTTATATTACTCAGGAGGCTATCCATATTTCACTTGGAGGAATTCCCCATATTAAACGTAGGTCAAAATAAGCAGGCAGTCCTCTAAAGCATAAAAGTCTGTTTTCCTTTACTGCCCAGAGATTTCTGATATGGGATTTGATCTTTACTCACAAATGAAGAACTCATGCTAGTTGAGGACGGGGGTTTTCACGAGACTTTTTTTTTTTTTTTTTTTTTAAGGAATGTATCATATAAGAAAGGGCCAAAAGAAAAGTGTGGAATTACAGTACTGAAAAAAATATCTAAAACACAAGAATGAGAGATTTCATATAGCAAATCAATAAGGACACAAAATGATGAAAAACAAACACTCCAAATAAATACATAAAAGAAATAAAACAGCATAATGAATTAAATAAGATGTTCTAGGCAGCCAAGTTTGCTAGAGGTTTGTCTCTGAAATATCAATTATTTTATATAACTTTTTTCCATGTAAAATAAATCTAAGAAAATACATAAGCTTCACACTCTTCTTAAACAAAATCGACTGATAATTATTTAAAATTTTCAGGATAATCCCTTTGAGCAATCAATGTAGCAATACCCTCAAGATGTACTGGCAAGGAGTTAGGAGGGTATCTTGTATCGAAATCAAGTGGTTCCAGTGTGACTTTTTCGAATTTTAATGTTCTGCAGCTTTCCTTCCTCAAACTTCCTGATCACACTAACACTTCTAGTTAACTTGTAGCAGTGCTATATAATTTTAGCTCTTGATTTAAAGAAGCAAGCAGGGTGAAAACGGTGCATAAAGAGGGAGCAGGATCTACTTGAAGGAAATCAATAAAATTTAGAATGCAGAAAAGACTTTTTTGGTTTATTTCCTGGCAGTTAACATTCAGATAAATAAAATGTGACTTTAAGTCTTACGATTGAAAAAACAAAAAGACGACTGATTAAACAAACATTTTCAAGACATACTTGAGACTATTCAACTTTTTTCCTCATCTTCATAGAAAGAATTTAAAACTCACTTTAATTAATAATCTCTAAGAAATATAATCAAGATGGAGAAGGAAATGGCAACCCACTCCAGTATTCTTGTCTGAAAAATCCCATGGACAGAGGAACCTGGTGGGCTACAGTCTATCAGATCACAAAGAGTCGGACAAGACTGAGCAACTAAACAACAACAACAACAAGAAATATAATCAAGATATTGAAGAAGTAAGTTTCTAATCTCTTAATAAAATAAAAATCACTTTTGAAGAAACAGAGGTCACCAAGGCTTATCTGACATCATATCTATGCCAAAAATGTCTGACCATTCCAACAAACTCAGAGTTTATACTTTGCATCTCTGAGCAAAGATCATATTCCAGGAATAAGCAACTGCTGTTAGCAATTAGGTGAAAATAATGTTTTCTGTGGCACTTAAAAGAGTTATGGAAGAAAAAAGAAAGAGCTCAGTAAAAAGCATACCTCTTTGGAGGACGTTTGTTTGGGACATGAGTTTCCTCGGAAACTTGGAGAGACCTGTATGAAATCATGTTTAGCTTAATACAGATGGAAATAAACAAAAACAACTATATATGTGTGCATATGCATGAGTTAGTATACATACATACCCAGCTGTTTACTGAGAGGACCTTGGAACAATGACACTCCAGAAATAAGCACATCTAGATCTTGGTTTCTATCAATAAATATCACAGTCTCATAAAAGGAACCAGGGCTGATGCTACGGCTGGGATGGGGAAAATACTATATTGGTCTGGATCATCTTGCTGTACCAGAAAAGTGCTCAGAATGAGCTAAAATAAATAAATAACATAAAATCAGATTATAAAAGATATTCATATTGATATAGATAACTGGTTAAATAGAAAAATAAATGGGGGAGAACAAATTTTTGTTACAAAATTCCAAACAGTCTATGTAGATACTGTTGCAACTTAAGTAAGCAGAACTTATGCCCCCCATCCACTTTGAGGATGGGCTAGACTCAGAGACTCACTTCCAAAGAATAGGTATAGAAAGGAAAAAATAGTAACTTTACTACTCAACCTGGCAAACACTACCTTAACCAAGTGTTCAAGTTAACATCATCAGTGATATCCTATATTTCCTTGATAAGAAATGATGATATTCTGTGACATTCTTTCCAAAAACACATAACCCTTGTCTAATAAAGAAAAAAACACGGGACAAACCCGGAAGAAGAATATTCCACAAAATAACTGACTAGTACTCAAAACTGTCAAGACCATGGAGACAAAGACTGAGAAACTGTCAAAGACTGAAGGAGATTTTTTACAAAGAGATGACAACTAAATGCAATAGGTTACCCAGGACTGGATCCTGAAACAGAAAGGTGATATGAATAGAAAACTACAGATATCCCAACAAAACCTGGAGTTCGGTTAAAAGTAATGCATCAATGTTGGTTTCTTCATTTTGACATATGTTCCATGTAAGATATTAACAATAGAGGAGACTGGGTAAGAGGTATACAGGATGCTATATCTTAGCAACTTTTCTGTAAATCTTAAATTATTACAAAATAAAAAAGGTTATTTTTTAGAGGTTTTGTCAAAACAAAAGCAAAAAAAAAACCCTGAAAAACAAAAAACCCTATCATTTACCTTCAAAAAAGTCATGTCTTGAAAAACAAAATTTTTTCAAAGTGCGATACCTCAGACCTACTAGAATGGCTAAAATTTAAAAAAAAGAAAAAAAAAACTGGTGAAATTAAATGCCAACACAGATGTGAAGCAGAAAGAACTCCCATTCACTGCTGGTGGAAACGCAAGATGGTACAGACACTTTTGAAGAGTTTGGCAGTGTCCTACCAAGCTAAACACTGTCTTACCCTACGGCCCAGCAGTCACACTCGTAGGTATTTACACAGGAGAACTAAAAATTTATATGACACACACAAATGTTTATAGCAGCTTTGTTCGTAATTGCCAAAAACTAGAAGTGATCTAGATATCCTTCAATAGGTGAATGGATAAATGGTGGTATACACACACAATAAAATCTTATTCAGTAATAAAAAGAAATGAGCTATCAAGCCAAGAAAAGACATGGGAGAACCTTAAATAGATACTCCTAAGTGAAAGAAGCCAGTCTGAAAAGGGTACATAGTGTATGATTCCAATTATATTACATTCTGGAGGAGTCAAAACTATGGAGACAATAAAGACATCAACACTGCCAGAGGGTGGGGGAGGGAGAAAGGATGAATAGGTGAATTATAAGAGATTTTTAGGGCAGTGAAACTATTCTCTATGACAGTATAATGGTGGATAAATAACATTATAAATGTCAAAACTTACAGAAGTTTACAACATAAACAGTAAACTTTAATGCATGCTAATTTTAGAAAGTCATTTGGGAGACTGAGGAATCCCATAAAATGTGTGCAACCATCTCATTGAAGTGGGTGGGGAAAAAGAACTGACTTAAGCAACTTTGGAAATGAATGAACTTTAACATGAAAGGCGAAAGGAACTGGACATAAGCACTGTATCAGTGTTGTTTAGTCGCTCCGTCGTGTCCGACTCTTTTGCAAGCCCATGGGCTGTAGCCTGCCAGGCTCCTCTGTCCATGGGATTTCCCAGACAAGAATACAGGAGTGGGTTGCCATCTCCTTCTCCAGGGGATCTTCCCGACCCACCCATATCTCCTGCTTGGCAGGCGGATTCTTTACCACTGAGCCACCTGGGAAGCCCTGAACTTCTAGTTAATAAAGTTGTTTTCTATGGGAGTATGGATTAAAAATTCAGATACTGCTATACATGTCTACTGGAGCTGAAGAGAACTCCTGTTTAATTTGGTACAGAAACAGATAGCAACATATAGGACTATCTATAGATGTCTATACACACCAGTTAGTATATATACCTGTTAGTTGAGAGTGCCTAAAAGAAATGACACCCGAGTAGCAATGAGAACACTTACTGCCCAGATCTTGGTTTTTATTACCATTCTCCAATAAAAGGTCCCAGGATATCCAGGAGAAATGACTAATTCTAGCACGGTGACAAGAAATATACAAGATGAACCTATTGCATCTTGTAGTGTCAGAAAGTCGGGAAGTGCTAAAAAATAATAGTAATAATTAAATAAAACACACACACACAGATGTGTCAATGTTAAAGGGGAACAAGAGCCAACTGAAAGAATACTCAATGGATAAAGCTAAACAATTTGAGCAACAAAGTAAAGCAGTACTGGAATATAACTCAAAGTATAAAATACCCTTCAGTTTATACTGATATAAATCCTTGACTAAATTAATAAATGGGGAACGAGAGACAAATTTCCCACACAGAAGAAATTCAAATAAATTATCTAGCTATTCCACCCCAAGCACAGGGAGCACAATCCCTCACTTCATAAGTGGGCTGTTCCTTCCGAAGACCACAGTATAGAAAGGGGAAAAGAGTAACTCTGTAGTGGAGAAACCAGACAAACACTACTTCAGCCAGATGATCAAAGTCAATACCAACAGTCATAAATCACGTTGATAGTACCCTTTATATAATGGGACGGAAATGGCATTCTCTATGTGATCTTCCTCCCCAAAACACATAACCCCAGTCTAATTATAAGACAAACATCAATAAATTCCAATACATGAACATTCTACTATATGCCTAAACAACACCACTAAAAACTTCTATAGATTTGCAAGTTTTTTTTGTTTTTTTTTTTTAGATTTGTAAGTTTTTAAGAACAAGAGGGAAACAGTGAAGTGGGGAAGCCAGATCTATTTTCTCTCTCAGTCAACACAAACATAAAACTATCATTTTTCCATGATTCTTAGTTGAAGACTTTCCAAATTAGTCTGCTAAGATATTGCCATATCCAAAGACACAGAAACACTGGTTAGTTGCACACTTTATTACATGGAGAAAACTATGCCAGTTTTGGCCAACAAATATTTTCTGGTCACCTTATTTGTCCTAAGCACCACCTGAAGCATTGAAATAACCTCACAGATTTAAAAATAAAAAAAGCTCCTGTGTCCTGCTTTCATTTCTGTGAGGAAATCAGACAATATACAAGCAAACAATAAATGACCTATCATATAGTAATAAATGCTATAAAGTTTAAAAAAAAAAAAAGTGAGGTAAATATGAAAAGAGAACTACACCAATTGGAGCTTGGCAAATGCTTCTTTAAGGAGATGATATGTGAGTTGAGACCTGAGTGATGCCTATATACAAAGACAAGCTTGAGGCAGGGTAGAGCAGGTGGGAAGTTCCAGGCAGAGAGAACACACACAAAGGCCAAAAACAGTAACTTTAAGTATTTGAGATAAATCAAGTGGGCAAGGCAACTGCCCTGATACAAACAAGGTAAGCAATAAATCCTGAACTCTACAGGTACTAATATGCATTTAACATTAAAATAAAATTTTAAAAAAATTCAAATCTCTCCAACACTGATCACCAGGAATTCATCAATTAAAATTAGATCCACATCTAAACTCTATGCCCCCATTTAGTCCTATCTCCCACTGTCACAACTGTCCACCTCTCATATACTAAATATGATATTTTGACTTGTTCTTCCACCTTCCCTCTAAAACCCACCATGCCTGTGGTTCACATTTCATTGTGTCTCTGACAGAAGTATTTAAGAAAAAAAGGCAAGAGGGAGAGTCTCCCCAGAAAATGACCCTGAATTCTCCCTAACAGATCTCACCACTTCACAAAGTACAACCAGAAATTCTGGGCAAAGGCACTTAGACAGACTAACTTGGGTTCAAACTGAAGTTCTATCGGTTGTAAGATTTTGAACACGCTGCATAAGCTTTCTAAGACTCAGTTTCCTCATCTGTAAAAGGTTGTGAGAATTAAAAAAGATAAAATGTGGCACCCAGTGAATATTCAATAAATGTTAACTACTGCTGGTAGAAGTAGCTGAGCATTTATTTTGTTCAAGGACTAGAGCTGGCCAGAGGGATTATAGAAACGACAATTTGCTACAGCAAGTTGTTTGAGAGATAAAATTGTCAAACTCCCTTAGGTCAGGGGCTTTGTCTTTTTCTGGTTCACCAGTGTATTCCCAGAATCTAGAACAATGTTTAACACATGGTAGGCTTCAATCTCAATATTTGGTGAATGAATGAATGAGACTCCATTAAGACAAAGGAGCATAAAGGAACTTGACTTTGCTCGAATATAAAGAAAACGTTTCCTTCTCCATCAAGATTTTAAACAATAACCTAAGGCACTGTTAAAATACATTTATTACTTTTAATTGCTTTCCCAAAACCTGAAACAGTGTTGATAATATTAGGGAACTCAAATTTTTATCGCAGTTAAAACTCTATTAAAATTAAGCTGCCTGTTAATCAAAAACTTTAAAATAATAAATTATACAGTTTATTGTTAAGGAATATTTTTGCTTGCTGTTGACTGAGTGAACAAACTTTAAAAACTTGTGTAAATTTTTTTCCCATGGTTAATTTATGTTGCCAAATATATATTGATTTTACCTTTCTCTAAGTCATTTTATAAAAACATTACAGTTTATCCAGTCATTTAAGAAAAATCCAAATCTTTTACAATCTCTTAAGTTTCAAAGATTGTTACCTTCATTATCAGCTCTTTAGGTCAAAGAAGGACTTTTCAGGGTGATAAAAATGGAGAAAGGAGGAGTTCAACTCTCTCAAAATGAGTTTTCAATTACTATAATTATGCATAAAATAAGGCAGGGAGCATTTCTGGGTCAACACTTGAAGCCTTGAGTCCCATAAGAATTACACTGGAACCATGCATAAATTTGGGGCAGTTCTGCAAAAACCTCTTCTTCCTCTATTGCCGCTGAATCAAAAACTCATTGCTAAGATTCATCAACACGAGTGTATTTTCTAACACATAGTAGCCGCTCTGGCAACACGACTTTAACCATATTCTATCCCAGACACAAAAAACATACGCGTTTAAATCCGGCCTGACAATTACCACAATGGCAGGACAGCTATCTCGACAGCCACAGTGGTTAAGAGCTTAAAAACTAAGAATCTAGTTTACCGAGCCCTCAGCTTAAAGTAGCAAGGCCTGCTTAACCCACACTGCTGGCTATTGTATGTGTCCCCCAAAGCTTCAAAGCTGGAAATATACCTGAACTCTACTGACACCTTCTGAGACAGAAAGCCAGGCGGAAGGGCGGAGCGATGCGATCCGAATCGTTTTAAATCGCAGCAAGTCGGCGAGGACGCAGGTGCGCGGGCCGGGCACAGGTGCGCGGGCAGGCCCCGGGACCACTGTCCTTGTCACGCTCTGAGGCGACCAGAGCCCTTCACAACCACCACAGCCCACGGAGGTTCTCTCTCATTCATTCATTTGACAATTACGCGAGGGGCGCCGTAGCAGGGCCGGCTCGTAGGCCCCCCGGCCCCAGTACCCGAACACCCAGAGCCGCCAGGCGCGGCCCTGCGCCTCACGCATCCCTCGGGCGCGGCCGCCAGCACCCCGCCGCGCCGCGCTCCGGTCACCCGGATCCCGGCCCCGGCCTCAGCCGCACCCGAGCGCCCACGCCCCCCCCCCCCCACCCCGCCCTCCCTGCCGCCAGTCCCCCGGCCTCCGCCCCGCTCCGCCGCCTCAGACCCGCCGGTTTGTGGGGCGAGGGAGGCGCGCGTCCGCGGAAGCCCCCCGCCCCCCGCACCCGGGGTGAGGGGACGCTCCGCGCGCGCGACTCATGAACCTGAGAGGCCTAGGCGGGTGGGTCGGGCCCACAGTCCACTCACCTCCGCCGGGCCAGAACCAAGAGGTTCCTCTAAGCCGTTTGAAACCGCTTGGGCCGCCGCACACCCCGCAGTGTCCTCGTTGTTTATTGGTCCTGGGCGGACCGCCCATTGCCCTTCCATTGGTCCGTTTGAAAGAACTGTGGGCACGCGCCGCCCGTAGCCTTAAAGGGGCCGTGCGCAGCCGTGTTTCCCTTGGAGCCTGGTCCTGTGGGGAGGTCACGGGGCGGGGAGCGAAAGACTGAGACTATCCTGGAAGAAAGGTGTGTGAAGAGCTAGCTGTGCCTCCTGGGTGCTCAGCAGGTTTGCTTTACTTAATTGCAGGTATTTAAACTACTGTCAATCCATTTAGTCGCTCAGTCGTGTCCAACTTTTTGTGGCCCCGTGGACCACAGCATGCCAGGCCTCCTTGTCCATCACCAATTCCTGGAGCTTGTTCAAACTCGTGTCCATCGAGTTGGTGATGGCAATCCAACCATCTCATCCTCTGTCGTCCCCTTCTCCTCCTGCCTTCAACCTTTCCCAGCATCAGGGTCTTTAACAATGAGTCAGTTCTTCGCATCAGGTGGCCAAAGTATTGGAGATGCAGCCAATACCTGGCAATTTTTTTTCCCGAGTCATTTTATTCACAATTATTTGAGGTGTAGCTGAGTGTGTGAGGGAAACCAGAAAGGCAACTAAGATACAGTGGAAGGAGGATGAATGGAGCCAAAACGATGGATCCTGGTCTTGGACCTGTTCTGAGTAAAAAGCACTTTTCTCAGTAAATCATCTGGAACTTAGTTTCCTCATCTGTGAACTGGGTTAATGATGTTTCCCTTATAAATTTAGTGTGTTGAAATAATATAACTAATTGAGTGTCTAGAAACAGGCTTTTAACAGTAATGCGTTCTTCAAAGACTTAATACTCTGGTTATTTGTAAAAATGAGAGACTTGGTTAATATGATTCCTGAAATTCTTGTTTTGTCTCTACATTCAGTGTTTCCATGAATAAGACCTGATCCTAGCTTCCAAGGAATTTGCAAACTACAGTTGTTAGAGGAATAAAGCATATAGAACTAGTCACTAAAATTCAAAGCAATATGAGAACAATATAAAAGAAAAGCTGTAGATGTTTAAGGGAAGGGAGAAATTAGATGGGGAGTGATCTGTGAAGGGGATGTATTTTTAATCTGAGATTTAAACAATATGTAGCCAAGAGGGTAAGAAATGTAGAAGGGATGGGTGAAAGTAACAAAACAATAGTTTTTGTTTTAATGTATCAAATCAGCAAAGATGAAAAAGGTTAACAACTTTTAGTTAGCTGAGAGTTAGAGAAATAGACATTCAAAGTCACTTGTTGATAAAGGTATAACTGGTACAAACTTTTAGAAGGCCAATTTAACAGTTATTAAAATGTAAAATGTATATAGTCTCTGGCCAAATAATGCTACTGATGGGAATTTGTCATAGAGATTTACTCATGTATGCAAAGAAAAATGTACAAAGACATTCACTACAGCACTGATTTAGAAAACAAAGACATCAATAACAAAAAATCCTGAAAATTACATGTTCATTTATAAGGAACTTATATAATTATGGTATATCCATTCAATAGAATACTATGCAACTGTTAAAAAGAATACAGTTAATCTATATGCACTGGTTAGAAAAATGCACAAATTTTATTTAATTGAAAAAAAGGCAAGTTGCAGAAAAGCATACATATATGGACTGGTTTGGGGGCTTCCCCAAGTGCCTCAGCAGTAAAGAATCCGCCTGCAATGCAGGGGCCATAGGAGACACAGGATCGATCCCTCACTTGGGAAGATCCTGTGGAGGAGGGCATGGCAACAGACTCCCGTATTCTTGCCTGGGGAATCCCATGGACACAGGAGCCTGGTGGGTTATAGTCCATTGGGTCGCAAAAGAGTTGGACATGACTAAAGTGACTTGGCACATGGAATGATTTTATTATATATGGTTATAAATGTATGTGTATATGTGTGCATGCCCGAAAATGGTTAGAACAATACTGGAATTTCAAAAAACTTAAGGGGGATAGGACTCTTTAGCGAGGGAAATGAATCTTTTACCACTGACACGTTAAAAAAATTTTTCTTAATAGAAGGAGAAGGGAGACTGTCTAGTAGTGGGAAAAGTATGGCACAGAGATAAGAAAGTACATTTTATGTTGGGGGTTGAACCTGTGGGTTGATTTAGAACAGGGTTCATATTAGGAAGTTATTGGGACACAAGAGTAGCTGAGAAAGGAACAATTTTTGGAGAGTCTTGAATACTAGGGTAAGGAATTTGTACTTTATTAAAGTAAGTACAAATTAACTGCCTTATTAAAGTAGGCAGTTAAGAGCTACTGAAGATACCTGAGCAAGGGAGTGACAAAATCAGAAGCGAACTTTAGGAAAACTAACTAGCTTGATTCTCTAATTCTAAAATGGGTTAGAGTTGAGAGCCCAGTTAGGAGTCTGATATGAGCAGTGGAAATGATGAGAAAAGATTCAAGAAACAGGGAAAGTTTTGACAACAGACTGAGTTAGGAATAAAGGTGAGGGTGAGGCCCATTTAGAGAGATGAGTCAAAGAGTGTGGCTAGGATTTGAGCCTAGGGAATGGGAGGCAATGATTGCCCAAATGGAAGTAGAAAGTCAGGAGAAGCCAGTCTCAAAGGGGAGACAAGGTGTTTTGTTTCAGACCTATTTACTTTTACATACCAATGAGACATGCAAATGGAATCGTGTAAGTAGGCCTAGGGAGTCCAGGATGAGAGTTGTGAGAAGAGATTGGACTCAAGTGATATAGGTTTAAGAATCACCTCCATGGAGTGAAAAGATGAAATTGTGGATGAGACCACAGAGTGGGAAAGTGGAGGGAATGAAAAGATGAGCGATGAGGACAGATCCACCGGCAGAGGGAGCGGGCAGGAGTCGATCTGAGCAAAAAGGTCACCCTAATCTTTGAGAAACAGGCTAGCAGTATATAGAAATAGTCTTCTTCGGTCATTGATCATTGAAATGTTTACTTTATTTAAATATTATCAGAAATAAATGGAAGATTACATGTAAGGAGAGAGTGATAGTAACCTGGAATTTGGTGAATAAACAATGTACAGAGTCTAGATCCTGGAGGTTTAGACCTTAGAACCAGATGGCAAAATCCCTTTTTGTCTTATTTGATTTAGATGCAACCCCACTAGAAGGTGGGCATGAAATGTCTTGATTCCCTTAATTTATTCATTCATTCAGCAAATATTTTTGAGCACCTAGTATGTGCAGTGACTGTACTAGGCATTTGGGATTATCCATAAATAAAATATACCTCCCCACCCAAAAAAAAACTCCTCCTCTTATGATGCTCACATTATAATGGGGAAACATAAACAATCAACACTTAAAAAATCATATAGTATGTTATTGACAATATGTGCAATGGGAAAATGGAAAAGAATGAAACAAAGTAGAAGGAACTGGGAAGTGCAGTTGGAAAGACTATAATTTTATGAAGGGTGGTCAGAGTTTCATTGAGATCACATTTGAGCAAACACTTGAAAAAGGCAAAGCAGTTCACCATGAGTGTATCTAGAGGAAGAAAGTGCTAGCCAGAGGGAACAGCTATGCAAAGACCCTAAGTTGGGTGCATACCTGGCAGGTTTGAGAAAGAGCAGAGTATTTAGCAGCAGGAAGGTAGTAGCAGCTGCGGTCCTACTGATAATAGAGAGAAGGGAATAGCAGATTCTGTAGAGTCTTGTAGAAACCTAATACAGTACCTTGCCCATAGTAGATGCTCAGTGTTTAGCAAGTCCAGGATTATCATCAAATGGCATTTATCTATGTATTTATTAGACTTATGTGCACATACTTTATTCCTGGGATCTCTCCATAGTTCTACACATGGAAGTTAATAGTGAAACCCTTGTGGACATTAGATATCTAAGTGAACACTGTATTATTGCAACCGGAAGCAGGAAACAAATGCCAAACATTGTGGCTTCTGAGTAACTGTGCTGAGCATTTCTGAAAAGTCTGTAAGCTTTAGGACAGTGCTCATTCCATCACAATCACAAGCCATTTTGGTGGAAACATCCGTGCCATGGGACATGGATCCATCCAGCCTAAAAGGAGCAGCTTCAGTGATTAACTTCAGCTCTCAGTCCAGGTACCCCCTGCATTATTCCCTGGAGACAGCAGTGGCAACATTAACACAGATCTTATGTGGCTGTGGGTTTCAGTGCCTTGACTGGCCTCCAAGATGGTAAAGTCTATCCCATCTTGTACTTGGTTGCATTTAATAGGTGCTGGTTGAATGAAGGGATGAACAGCTTTTTTTTCTCTTATAGTCCATTTCTCCTTAGGCCCCAAAATGCAGGCTGTCCAAGAACTTTGACCACAGAAGCATCAGCTCCACCAAAGAGGAAGTATGCAGAAAGGAGAGATTAGGGACCTCTCTAGCAGGCTGTCAGCAGGCTTTTAAGGGCTGAAGGAAAAACCACTGAGAAGGGCAGGATAAGAGAAAGTTCTTGGCTCTTTGTGTCTTGTAAAATGAAATAAGCAGATTGGATAGCCTTGGGGCTAACTTCAGCCGTGGGTTTAAACACAGACCCTTAATTAGGCTGTCTGGATCTGTTTTAACATCACATCAGGGTGTCTAAAGTTGTGACGTGGAGCCTTGACAGGAAATAAAATTCTGTCCCCTATGCAGAGCTCTACTTAGCCTCTGTCGCCTGGTTAATGGGAGAATGATCTGGAGAGGGAAAAAATGGGTGAGTGAGGGAATGTTTCAAAACAAAGCCTGCCTAAAACATCCCCCAGCACATATCCTACTAGCTGGATCAGTTGAGTCATCTTCATATATGAAGAAAAGGCATAGACTGTTTCTTAGCCACAAAAAGGGTTCAACCACATTTCTTTTATCATGTCCATTAGTAGAAATGACTAAAGTGCCCTTGAATGTCAGTGCATTATGCTTAGAACCTCCTACACCCTCAGCTCTTATAGATGCTCTTTCCCGGTTCCTATGCACCACTGACTGTTTTCTTCTGGCCTAGGTTTGATGAAAGCTTCAATTCATGCCTTGGAGACCTCTTTATGTTTTACAGAGATCTATTCATCTTATTCTGCTCTATTGACTATGCCAAAGCCTTTGACTGTATGGATCACAATAAACTGGAAAATTCTGAAAGAGATGGGAATATCAGACCACCTGACCTGCCTCTTGAGAAACCTGTATGCAGGTCAGGAAGCAACAGTTAGAACTGGACGTGGAACAACAGACTGGTTCCAAGTAGGAAAAGGAGTGTGTCAAGGCTGTATATTGTCACCCTGCTTACTTAACTTATATGCAGAGTACATCATGAGAAACGCTGGGCTAGAGGAAGCACAGGCTGGAATCAAGACTGCTGGGAGAAATATCAATAACCTCAGAAACACAGATGACACCACCCTTATGGCAGAAAGTGAAGAAGAACTAAAAAGCCTCTTGATGAAAGTGAAAGAGGAGAGCGAAAAAGTTGACTTAAAGCTCAACATTTAGAAAACTAAGATCATGGCATCTGGTCCCAACACTTCATGGCAAATAGATGGGGAAATAGTGGAAACAGTGGCTGACTTTATTTTTCTGGGCTCCAAATCACTGCAAATGGTGATTGCAGCCATAAAATTAAAAGATGCTTACTCCTTGGAAGGAAAGTTATGACCAACCTAGACAGCACATTAAAAAGCAGAGACATTACTTTGCCAACAAAGGTCTGTCTAATCAAGGCTATGGTTTTTCCAGTGGCCATGTATGGATGCGAGAATTGGACTATAAAGAAAGCTGAGCGCCAAAGAATTGATGCTTTCGAACTGTGGTGTTGGAGAAGACTCTTGAGAGTCCCTTGGACTGCAAGGAGATCCAACCAGTCCATCCTAAAGGAGATCAGTCCTGGGTGTTCATTGAAAGGACTGATGTTGAAGCTGAAACTCCAGTACTTTGGCCACCTGATGTGAAGAGCTGACTCATTGGAAAAGACCCTGATGCTGGGAAAGATTGAGGGCAGGAGGAGAAGGGGACGACAGAGGATGAGATGGCTGGATGGCATCACCAACTCGATGGACATGGGTCTGGGTGGACTCCGGGAGTTGGTGATGGACAGGGAGGCCTGGTGTGCTGCAGTTCGTGGGTTTGCAAAGAGTCAGACATGACTGAGCGACTGAACTGAACCCTCAAAAATACCTTAAACATTCCCACCCCAGGACCTTTGCACGTGCTGTGCTGTTTCCTCTTCCTTTGCCTAAATATCCTGTCCCAAACACCTGCATGGCTGAGGCCTCATATAACAACCTCAAATATTTCCTCTTGTCATTCATGTTCCCCTCCCCAGCTGGTCACGCTGTCGGATCACCCTGCCCTTTTTTCCTCTAGAGAATGCTTGTCAAGCCCTGAAGGGAATCCATTGGCTTGTTTATTGTCTGTCTTCATGCCACACCCTCCTCCTCCACTGATCTTAGCAGATTCGCTCCATGAGACTTGGTCGGTTTTGTTCGCTCTAATCCCAGAGGTGACAGCGGTGCCTGGCACAAAAGTAACACCCAGTAAGGAAAAGGTGCCGACAGAGGATGAGATGGTTGGATGGCATCACCGACTCGATGGACATGGGTTTGGGTGGACTCCGGGAGTTGGTGATGGACAGGGAGGCCTGGCGTGCTGCAGTTTGTGGGGTTGCAAAGAGTCAGACAGGACTGAGCGACTGAACTGAACTGATTCATCTTCGGTTGCACAGTTTGCTCAAATAATATAGAAAGAAAGGCAGTGACTGTATTTTGAACATAACTATTAATAGTTGGCAAAAATGTGTCCAGTTGGTTAGAATTTGACTCATTATCTCCCTACTTAGCAGTTCTAGATTTTATATCCAGAAAACCAGACAAGGAATTCTCAACTCTTGTTTCAGCCCCAAGATTTCCTGGAAGGAACATAAATATAAGTCTCAGGCCAGAAAGGACCTCAGCAATCATCTAGTTCAACCTTTTCATTTTACTGATCAGGAAGCTAAGAGTGAGCATACATGAAAACAGGGTGCTAGTCCCTGACGCTGTTACAGAATTCTTAACTTGCCACTGGTCAAATTCTTGTCAAGACCTGGGCCATCAGGCCAACCCCATTCTCCTCTGCCACCTCCTGCTGAGGCAGCAGGACAATCACAGGTTAGCAAAATGCATCCACCAAATTTTCTTCTTCCAGAAACACATCCAGTTTTCCAGGCAAATGGTGTGTGTTCAATGCATTCATTTTTTTCTCCCCATTTGAAAAGTTCTTCCTGACTTCCCAGCTCTAGTGGTCACTGTTCATAGCCTTGGCCTATAATTCTGAGGCTCTGGAAAGGGGCACTTCCTACAGGTATATAGGCTTGTGCCTTAGACTGGATTTCATTTCTTCAAATGTCCTCCTTTCCTCTCTGCTGTGATTTTTTTTTTCTTCCCTAAAACAGAATAGTGGATGGTTGTCCTTGAGCTATTCTACTTGTTTTTGTTCTAGCACACCAATCCCTCACCAAAGTTAGAAGAAATATACATGACAATTTATACTCAGATCTCATCACTTGTATACAAAAGGATTCGGTCCTTCTTGCTTCCTTTTTCTTTTTTGAGGGGGTGGGGTGGTATTGGTGGACTCTAAGCTCTGTGATATTGTCTTTCTTGGTCATGCTTGGGCAGTGTCCAGCCCTTTGCAGATGAATAAATGGATGAATGAATGGGAACAATAGTCTATAAATGGTTTGTGGCTTAGAAAATCAACTATTGACCCCTGACATCAAATTCTGTATCTGACATTAAGACTTGCATGATTCCCAATCTTCATTGAAAGGTATTATGTCCAGAGACTGAAATGGGATTCCCCAGTGCCTTGTTCTAGCCTCGAGATGTAATGGATGGGCTATGAGTAGACAGCTTCTTAAAAACAAAAGGAATTTTAGTTCATTTGACCCATTCTCAGAGTAACTGTGAAACACAACCAAGATCAAACAGAGCTAGTGGTAGACCTGGGACCGGAATTAGCCCTCCTTGTCCCCATCCCAGTGCTTTTCTTTTAAGACATCAAACAGTCTTGCCAGTGACCATCCCTACGGGGTGAATTCAAGTTCTGTGATACCAAAGTCGTCTTAGACCTAGGACAGAAATAGAATGTATGTCACGGCCATACATGCCATGACGCTTCCTTTCGGTGCTCAAAGAAGGCTCCGCTAACCATCAGGACACTTTTTTCCATTGGGTCTGGATAGAACCTCGGGCAGCCATGACCGACCAGAGTTGGCACTCACAGTGAAACCTACCAGCCACCCTGCTCTAGAGGGCATCAGGATTTCAGAAGTCAATGAACTCTGGTCTTAACCTGTCTCCTCAAGATGAGCTGAACCTCCAGCCAGGAACCTCCCACCTTTTATCGCTCTGCACATCCCCAGAGGGCTTAGTGGTGATGTCTGCAAGCAGGTCTCCACAGCATGTTTCAGTCAAGAGACAGAGCAGGTGCAGTTACTAGTCATGACTCCAAGCCAGGCAAGGTGATTAAGAAAAGCTAAATTTATATTAAATTATCATAAAGTCCTAAAATACTGAACATAGTGGTTAAATAACTCCAGAAAGTCCAATCTCTCCAGTGAGTAACGTTAAAACCATTACACGTGAGCGTGGGAGAATCACTTCCATTAGTTTAGGACAGAGAGATTTTGCTTTTTACATAGTAAATCAGTGCTCAAATAGATATTTCTTCAAATATGTCCTTTCTACATTCTGAACAGCCCAAGTGCAATAAGATCCTTCCCCCTTTCCATGTGAGAAGATACGGTTTGGCTACTTTCTCTCCCCATCCCCAAGCCGCAAATCCAAGGACCCAAAGTGCCCCTCCTTTTACTGCCCCGTCAAATGTGAAATATCCCCCTTTCCTCCCAGGAGGGGGACCTTTCTTTTCCTACTTTGTGTTCTGGGAAATCCTGCTTGGCCTGGCCTGGCTGTCCTTTGAGGGTCCAGACCTGGGGCTGGCTATTGAGAGCAGGGCTAAGAGCCTGGCACCTGTATCAAGCGATCTCAGAGCCGACAGGAAAGGGTTAGCTCTGGTCTTCCCTTTTCACTCACATGTTTGGCGGCTGATTTCTCAATGCCAGGAGCCCCAGGACATGTTTCAAATTTGGAAACTCACCCTCGAGGCACCCCCATCCATCCTCAGCTCCTGTTGTGGCTTCTCATCCCTGGGTGAAAGAGGTCTGGATGTGCCCTGGGCTGAAAGGGCCTCCTCGGTGTTTCTCTCTACCTTTCTACTCCTTGCCCCCCTGACACACACACTTTGCATCTTTATTTAGGCCTCTTGGCCACAGGTGCCCACAAGGCTAGATCAGAATAAGCACATTAGGCACTGAAAAAAACAAAACCCAGAAGAGCTAGGTAGAAGTTTAGGACAGTAAGAAGTCTCAGTTCCGCCATTTGTGTGACGTGTGCCTCTTCTGTGAATAAGCATGAACCCAGTGACGGCATCTCAGCAGGGAAGGGAGTCACCTAGCTGGGAGGACTTGGAGTGGGAACTTCGGCACCCCCAGCTGCAGGCTCCTGTCCACTCGCTTAGATCCCCGAGCACCTGAGAGAACGCAGGAGGCTCAGCCTCATGGACACTTCACTTTAGGCCCTGGGGGCCTCGAGTCTCTGACCTGATCGCTCTTCCCAGCCATTTGTTGACCATAACGGCCCTCCTTTGAGAAGCTGCTCCAGGATCTCTTCACTCAGAATCCCAGAGAATAAGGAGGAAAGAGAGTGGCAGGACGTTAAAAGTTCAGGAGATGTGCTATGTTTGGCCTAAGAAGCACTTCTCAGACATGGCAGAGACCCCGTGCTGAGGGCCCCCACACTTACTCAAGCCACCGGCTCACAGTCTGGAGGCAGCAGGAGGGGATTCGTATTATCCAGCAGCCCTGTGATAGGGACCCCCCCCACCCCCACCCCCACCCTCAGTCATCTGAAGGTAGAAGAGGCTCCAGGCATTCTGGCAGAAGGAAGAACAGCTTGAGCCAGACCCAGATAGATTTCTTCAATGCCTGCAGCTGGAAAAACAACTCTCAGGGCAAGAATAATATTCACCGCCGGCAATGGACAGGTCACCCGGCCCGATCACCCTTGAAAGCTTTTTCATGTTGCCAACACCCTCGAGGCTGGAGGTTCCCCAGATGCCCATGCCAGCTGGGCTGACTCCTCCTCCTCCTCTTAGCCTCTATCCTTCATCTCTCTCTCTGGACATGACCCCAGCCCCCGATTCCAGCCCCCATTCAGCAAGTTCTCCTGGAGAAGCGGTCAGGCCAGCTCTGATGGGGGGAGTGCCGTCCTGGGTCATCAGCTCTGGCGGGGCAGGCAGTGAGGGTACCAGGGGATGGAGGTGGAGCTCTGTAATGATGAGGAATCGTTACCAGACCTGGTTTCGGGGCAGCGGGGTGGGGGTGGGGGGGGCTCAGGATGGATCGCAGGAGGTGAGGTTCGTGGTACAGTCCAGGTCTAAATTCTGAGGATGCCCCATCATTTCTGGTGCACAGGTAGGTACGAACTTGGATGGAAACAGCTCGCGCAGAGGGCCCAGGGAGCAGTTAATGGGGGTGGGAGGAGGAGGAGCAGGACCAGCACAGAGGAAAGGGGCCTGCCGTACAAGCGAGCACGAGGACCGGGAGTCCACCAAGGAGAAGGAAGAGGCAGGGAGGGGAATGTGGGCATTTAGACCTGGCTCTCCGAGGAGAGCTTGCGTTCGTGTCTCCAGCCTGTGTCAGGCAGGGAGCCCCGTCTTTCAGGAGTGGCTGCGGTGTGGACGCTGCTGCACTCGGACTGCTCTTCCTGCAGCAGCTGCTCCGTCTCCATGTCGTCCAGGGAGCCAGAGCTGGCCTGGATGGACACGGTGTCTGTCTTCATGCACACGTGATCCCGAAGAAGGCCCCCCCGGGAGCTGCGCAGTTGCTTGAGGTCATCCCACTCGGCATCGTCGCCAGACAGGAGGCAGATGCCCTCTACAATCTTGACCTTCTCCTTGGTGTAGTTATGGTCAGGTCCACCCTGGGGTGGAGAGCGGAGAGACACAGTCAGTTGATCAGCTCCCTCTGAAGTGGGTGGATGGAGTAGGAGTGGGTGTGAAGAGTGCAAGGATCTCACAAACGGGGACATTTAGTCAGAGCCAATGTATAAGGCTGAGCCTAAAAGGAAAGGAGCAGCTTTGACGATCATTACCATTTATCATATGGGGAGGCGGGAGAACCGTGACTTCCCGGCCTTGCATGAGCCACGCACTGGCTGCGTCACCTGGGCGAATCACTGAACATCTCCCAACCTCAGGCTCACCTCTTTAGAGCAACAGTATTCATACCTCATAACCAATGGCTGTGAGCGTCAAAAGAGGTGATCCATGAAATGCAATTAGTAGGTGCCTAACACATAAAAGCTAACACATAACATGCACTAAATCATGTTAGCTATTGTCACATCGCTAATGTGGTTTATTAATGGGACAGCATGCTAAGATACCTGATCAGAAGCAATTGACCGAGGCTGTTAAATGTTCATTTATTCAAGATTTTAAACCACTTTTGTGCTATTTTATTCTTTTTTTGTTTTTAAAGTAGAGTTGATTTACAATGTTGTGTTGGTTTCTGGTGTACAACAAAGGGATTCAGTTAAAATTCTTTTCAGATTCTTTTCCACTAAAGTTTATTACAAGATATTGAACATAGCTCCATGTTCTGTTTTAGTCTTAATTCTCTTCTTTCTAATGTTCTTAAGAAAAGTTTCAGAAGTTAAGGCAGAAAGGCTCCAGAAAACCCTCTCATTTGGGTTCTAAGTGTCAATCCACTGGGGTCCTGTAACCTACAAGCTTTTGTGTGAGGTTATTCTGACTCTGCTCCCATGAGTCTTGGGGCCATTCTCAAGCAACCAGGGATCGTTCCAAGGAAGCCTTAAGTTCTGCTCAGGCTTCTCCCTTTTTGGATTCCTCAAAGGATAGCCTTACTCTTGGTTTCTGGGAGATACGAACCAACATGCCACCACTGCCTAGAGAGAAAAATGGGCCATGGCTTGGGTTCTGTCCCTGGGATAGTGTTCCTGCCAAGAGCCCTGCAACTGCTGCTTTATTTTAGTAACAATTCAATTCCACAGATATTTATTGAGCCCCTACAATAAGCAGGATGCTTTGACGGTTACACAACATTGTCCCTGCCCTCTGGGAGTCACAGCTCCCTCAGTCAAGCAGAGAGAGACACACCACACAAGCCCACAGGCACGCACACACATGCCCAGTCTCCAAGCACACGCTCCACGCCGGATTAGTGTCAGATAAGATGCAGAGCACTGCGTCCTCATCACAGAGGCACGGGGGTGAGTCAGGAAAAGTGGCTGACATTGCACTAGCAATGGGGGATACCACTCCCTCTACAGACACACAGCAAGAGGTACCTGAAATGAAGAGGAAATCAGAAGAGAAAGGGTGAAAGACTATCAGAGGGGTGAAAGAGCTGCTGAGGAAAAAGCATACAACAGGAGGAAGGGTCACATGACTTTAATGTCTAACCTAGGGCCCTCATTGGGGTTCCTTTCTGGGGGCATCAGACACGCCAGGAGCCCAAGAAGCTTCAAGAGTCTTGCTCTCGGAGATATTAATAGAGAAGGGGGTCTGTCATCCCTGAAGCTGCAAGCTATCCCTACAGGTTCTGTTTTGGCTTGTAGTAGAAGGTTTATTAATAGGGGAATTCGTGGATCCTGAAATCACATGCTTATTATGTACAGCATATTAGTTATGCAGAGGAGCCCTGTCGGTGTGAGGGCTGGTTTTGACTGTGCTAGACAGGCCAAGAGAACCTCTTATGGTCCCATACAGGATAATTTCTAATGAAGGACTGCAGGATTTTAGGAAAAAAACAAGTCATATCAGACTAGGAAAATCAAAAGTCCTCAGTTATAGTCCCTCATTGAAACTGGCGAGGGACTATTTTTCATGCCTAAACATTCAGCAAATAATTTTTCACAACAAAAGAGTTAAAAGAACAAAAGCACATAAACTTTCAGAATTCTAGAGAAATTCCTTTAGATTCTGTGATAAAAGAATAGCAAAACACCAGCCGTTCCCAACTACAGCTTGGGTGCCGACAGCTTGGATCAGAGGTTAGAAAGGGGGAGTCCAGGAGTTCTAGGAGTTTGGGGTCACTTTAAAGGGGCACAGCCTCACTGCTGGGGAATGACAACTCTAGAAGGGAAGGAACATCTGAGCCTGGGAAAACATGTTTGGGCAGGGAGGTACATACCCACATGCTTTCAGACCTAAACCTCCTGGGATCTGCTTTCTTTCTTTCTTTTTATTTTTTAAATTGAATTTGTTACAGTATTGCTTCCGTTTCTATGGTTTAGGTTTTTGACCCCAAAGCATGTGGGATCTTAGTTCCCTGCCCAGGGATCAAACCCACACCCCCTGTGTTGGAAGGTGAGGTCTCAACCACTGGACCACCAGGGACGTCCCTGGGATATGCTTTCTAACCTTGCTCTCACCAGGGCCCCTCAAGCTGGTCCCTCACAAGCTGCTGACCTCTCCAGAAACCCAAATCACACTCCATTCTTCTGTTCACTGTCGCTCCCAAGATGCCAGGCCCACCCAGCATCCCTCCCTGAGGCCTTCCTGCTCAGGCAACTGGGCGTAATCCCCCGGCCCCTCCAGAAACAAACTCTCAGATACAAGACTTCACGTTTACCTCTTTCTTATAGCACAGTTGATTGTACATGGCCGGTTTGGGGGTCGCTTCAATCTTCACTTCCTGAGTGGAAGTTCGGTAGGAGGGGTTGCTGTAGGTCAGGTTCCCCATTGCAGGATCAGTTAACTTGGACTTTTTGTGTCTTTGGAAGGAAAAGGGATGAGTAATTAGTTCAGATCTGTATGGGGAGGATATCTGGGGAAGCTGTCACCCACATGCGGCAGGCAGCCTCACAGTAGACCCCGTCTCCTGGTTCTCACACCTTCTGAATCCCTGCCCCGTGAGCTGAGCCTGCTGACTTGCTTCTGGTGAACAGAACGTAAAAAAGTGCGGGATACTAGATTCGGTTACAAGGAAACTCCTGACAAGGAAACTGGCTTCGCTCTCGGCTTGCCCTCCCTCCCTCTCTCTCTCCTACTTCTGTTCTGAGGGATGCAGGCTGCCATGTTGCAAGTTGTTCTATGCAAAGGCCCACAAGGCAAGGAACGGACGAGAGAGGCCTCCAGCCCACAGTCTGCAAGAAATTATATCCTGTGCTCAGAAGGGAATCCTTGCCCTTCCTCTTCCAGTCAAGTCTCAAGATAAGACTAGAACCCTGGCTGACGCCTGGATTGCTGCCTCGTGAGACAGCCTGAGGCAGAGGCACCAGCTAAGCTGCACCCAGATTTCTGACCCACAGAAACTGTGAGGTGATCACTGGTTGTCACTTTTAAGTGGTTAAGTTTGTGGTTAATGATGTACAGCAATAGAAAGCGAATATGCCAAGCTTTAGTGTTAAGACAGACCTATGTTTCAATCCCACTTCTGTTACTTAGTAGCTGTTAGGGATGTTGGTGGACATAATCTAAACTTTCTGAACCTCAGATCCTCATCTGTAAAGTGAGGAACAATAATACCTGTATTATAAGGTGGTTGTGGCATTGAGACATATTCATTAAATGGTAGCTGTTACTATTATTACTGTTGTGGTAGAGGTGGTTTAGTCGCTAAGTCGTGTCTGACTCTTGCGACCCCATGGACTGTAGCCCGCCAGGCTCCACTATCTGTGGGATTCTCTAGGCAAGTATACTGGAGGGGGCTGCCATTTCCTTCTCCAGGGGAATCTTCCCAACCCAGGGCTCGAAGCCGGGTTTCCGGCACTATAGGCAGATTCTTTACCGACTGAGCTATAAGGGAAGCCTATTACTCTTGTAACTGTTGTTATTAGCAGAAAGACGTTTTTGCCCTGAGTTGCCTTTAAAGCATTTAGGGGAAAATATATAGAGAGAGAGTGATAAAAACATATTCTAACTTGAAATTTAGGATTCCTAGGAGGATTCCTACTGAGCAATGACACATCACCCAACATTGTCATAAAGGGCTGTGTTTGCGTGAAGAGAAAATCACTTCCAGCTTCAATGGTTTGAGGCAGTGTGGGATGGTGGCAAAAAGCAAAGATGCTAGATCAGTGCCAGCTCTGCCTCTTACTCTGTGATCTTGGGTGACATCCCCTGTCCTCAGTATCCTAGTCCATAAGGAAAATCCCGAGGGTTGCTGGGGTTATGAAATGAGGAAATGACCTGTGATGTGCCTGGGGAAGAAGGGTACACAGTCAGGTGTCTGCCCTTCCCTTCTGCTGCTCTGCCCAGGGACCCAGCTTTGAAACGAGGCTGGTCAGAAGCTGAATCAGTAAGTGGTCAGCTTCAAGGAGGTCCCAAACGTGCTAATGGGGCTCCTCAGCCAACATGCGGCCCCTGCAGTAGGACTGAGGTTACCTGTACAGTATCAAAGCCGCAATCACCACCAGAATCAGCAGGATGCTGAGGAGTCCACCGATGACGTAGCTGGCGTGAAGTCCTTCCCCTGGGAAGAGCAGAGGGATGCTAGGTGGGGACCAGGGATGCTCTTCCAGCTGGTGTGAGGGGTGGGAGGATGGACGGCTCCTTTTTGCCTCCCACACCATCTGAGGACAATTACAGGCCTCCTTCTCAGGGAGTGGGCCACAGGGGGTGGGCAGAGGGGGCTGAGGAGAAATCTACCACTCTGTCAGCATCTCTAACCCCGGTTCTACCACTTACTAGCTGTGTGACTTACGGCAAGATGCTTAACTTCTAAGCCCAAGTTTTCTCATCAGTTAAATGTAAATAATAAATTCCTCATTTATTATTTATATTTAACAATAAATATATAATATCAAATAATAAATGCATTACATCTGGAGATTGAAAGTGAGCGTGTATATACAAATACATATGCATACACACGTGCACACATTTGTCGTTTAGTCACTAAGTCACGTCCGACTGTTTGCAACCCCATGGACTATAGCCCACCAGGCTCCTCTGTCTCTGGGATTTCCCAGGCAAGCATACTGGAGTGGGTTGCCATTTCCTTCTCCAGGGGGTCTTTCTGACCCAGGGGTCAAACTTGCAGCTCCTGCATCGTCAGGCAGGTTCTTTACCGCCAAGCCACCAGGGAAGCCCATGCACACACAAATATGGCTTAATAAATAAATGCCTGGCATACAGAAAGCACTCTAGAAGTGGCAGCGATTTATGGTTGTTCTTTCTATGAATTTAGTCTAAGGAAAGGGTTCATCAACCCCAGAGTCCCCGTGAAGGTTCCTCAAGATCTCAACGGAGACTTCAATTTCTTAGCTTTTGTTTTTCAAAACAGATGGACACTGGGGGCTTACCTGGGGCAGCAGGCACGGCCTCATTGGAATGCGCACAGAGGCCCAGCTGGGCATCCCTTTCAGAGCATCTGTGGGGCAGAGAGAACCGAATGTGAACGCTACCTGTATTCAACAACGATCTTGCCTTCCACCAGGAGAAGGGGAAAGTCCTGGGAGGACCAGGCAAAAGGCCTGGGATCAGGGCTTTTAGACAGGAGACTGTACCAGACAGGAGAGGTTAGAAGCAAGGAGCGGGCAGGACCAGGAAATAGAGAAAAATCAGCTGAGTCTTCAAGATGCTACATGGAACTCTGCTCAATGTTCTGTGGCAGCCTGGATGGGAGGAGCATCTGGGGGAGAGTGGATACATGTACATGTATGGCTGAGTCCCTCTGCTGTGCACCTTAAACTATCACAACACCGTTAATCAGCTATTTGTTGTTGTTGTTCAGCTGTGTGTGACTCCATGGACTGCAGCACACCAGGCTTCCCTGTCCTTCACCATCTCCCCGAGCTTGCTCAAACTCCTGTCCATTGAATCGGTCATGGCATACCCCAATATAAAATAACAAGTTGTTAAAAAAAACACCCTGCGCTTCCCTGGTAGCTCAGAGGTAAAGAACCCGCCTGCCAATGCAGGAGATATGGGTTTGATCCCTTGTCCAGGAGGGTTCCACATGCAGCAGAGCCCATGCTCCGTGACAAAAGCTACCGTAATGAGAAGCCCACGCACCTCAGCTGGAGAGTGGCCCCCATTCACCACAGCTAGAGAAAAGCCCATGCAGCAACGAAGACCCAGCACGGCCAGTAAATAAATATAAATTATTTTTTAAAAGATGCTATATCACGTTTACATGTTTTAAAATATATAGTCTTTTGTTGTTTTTTGGCTGCGAGGCTTATAGGATCTCAGAATCCCCGACCAGGGATTAAAGCCAGGCCCTTGGCAGTGAAGGGGCTTCCCAGGCGGCACTAGCGGTAAAGAACCTGCCTGCCAGTGCAGGTAGATGTAAGAGACCCGGGTTCAATCCCTGGGTCGGAAAGATCCCCTGGAGAAGTAAATGGCAACCCGCTCCAGTATTCTTGCCTGGAAGACCCCATGGACAGAGGAGCCTGGCAGGCTGCAGTCCACAGTGTCGCACAGAGTCGGGCTCGACTGAAGCGACTTAGCATCCACGTGGCAGTGAAACAGTCACAACTGACTGGACTGCCAGGGAATTCCCAAAATATGTACTCCTTAAATAGGATTCTTTAAAAAGAAGAAGCAGGTCTGGGAGTGAACTGGAAGTCTGCTGAAAGAACACTAAAGACATCAAATAGTAGGCTTTATTAAACTACCAGGATGAGTGGGAAGAAGCTACCAGTCAAGCAAACCTCTCATTGGGTAAAGATAATCACAAGGTCTAGAAAGACCTGAAAAAATATATATATTGTTTTTCTCTCCTTCATTCTTTCACATGGGAATATGCAAAACATCCAGAGAGAGGGCTTAGATAGCTAACTTGAAATGCTGAGAAGGTAACTCCTTTGGGGCACATTCTGAGCTGGCAATTAAAGGTATGTCCTAAAAGGTTAGAGCCCCCTGAGAGGGAAATGGCAACCCACACCAGTACTCCTGCCTGGAAAATTTCATGGACGGGGAAGCCCAGCAGGCTACAGACCATGGGGTCACAAAGAATCAAACATGACTGAGCGACTGACACTTGAAAGGTTAGAGAAAAGCTGCTTTTGCAAAAGCATTTGAAACCAAGGTGTACTGAGTCTTCAAATAGAACTCTGAGAGGAAGAAAATATCTGAGTCGGTTCAAAAGCTCTCTAAATAAACCCAAATAAAACCAGATTAATAACGATTTTTAGTGCTTAAAAGTTAGTGAGAAAGGTACGTGTTTATATATGTTTATATCATATAACATTTCTATATAAACTCTTCTAACAAGAGAAAACAGGCCAACACAACATTGGAAAGCAATTATCCTCCAATTAAAAGTAAATTTAAAAAAGAGAAAATGGGGCACATAGAATAAACTTGATCTAATTTCAGGGACAAGAGTCTAGAGTTCTCATTGGGGATTATTACTATGTTTCTGTTTTCAGAATTGAAATCACGTATTAATTACCTTTCAAGCTACAATTGATATTAAAAATACTTTACAGGAAAAATGACCTAATAGAAAAATGCCTGAGAAGATACACATCAAAATAGGAAAAATAGGAAATGAAATAAATATCTGAAAAGGTGTCTGCACCCCACATTCAATGTAGCATTATTTATAATAGCCAAGACATGGAAACCACCAAAATGTCCATCAGTGGATGAATGGATAAAGAAAATGTTTGTATAGGGACACAATGGAACATTATTCAGCCATTAAAAAGGGGTGACATTCTGCCATTTGCAATAACATGGATGGACCTTAAGGGCATTATGCTAAGTGAAATAAGTCAGACAGAGATATCACTTATATGTGGACTCTGGAAAAAAATTAATAGATACAATTAATATCATACAGATTGGTAGTTGCCAGAGATGGGGGGTTGGGGGTAGATAAAATAAGTGAAGATGGTCAAAAGGCACAGACTTCCAGTTATAAGTCCTGGGGGTGCAATGTACATCATAGTGACTACAGTTAACAATACTGTATATTTGAAAGTTGCTAAGAGAGTAGCTTAAAATTTTTTTTATTGAATTTACTTATTTTTAATTGAAGGATAATTGCTTTACAGTATTGTGTTGGTCTGCCAAACACCAACACGAGTCAGCCGTAGGTATACCTATGTCCCCCACTCCTGAGCCTCCCACCCTCTGGCCTCCCCACCGCACCCCTCTCGGTTCTTACAGAGCCCGGGTCTGGGCGTCCTGAGTCACGCAGCAGATTCTCACTGGCTGTCTGTCTTACACATGGGGTGTATATGTTTCCGTCTTACTCCCTCCGTTTGTCCCACCCTCTCCTTCCCCCCACCCACCCCATGTCCGTTGTTCTGTTCTCTATGTCCGCATCTCCACTGCTGCCCTGCACAAAGGGGCATTAGCACCAGCTTTCTACATGCCACATATATCCATTGATATATGACATTTGCTTTCCGCTTTCTGACTTACTTCACTCTGTATAATAGGCTGTACAGGTTCACCCACCTCATTAGAACTGACTCAACTGTGTTCCTTTTTATGCCTGAGTAATATTCCATTGTGTATATGTACCACAGCTTCTTTATCCATTCATTTGTAGATGGACATCCAGCTTGCTTCCATTTCCTAGCTATTGTAATAGTGCTTCAGTGGACACTGGGGTACATGTGACTTTTTCAATTTTGGTTTCCTCGGGGTATATGCCTAGCAGTAGGACTGCTGAAAGAGTAGATTTTAAAAGTTATCGTTATAAGAAAAAAAATTGGATATGTGTGGTAATGGATGTTAACTAACTAGACCTATTGTGGTAATCATTTTGCAATATACATATATAACAAAAAAAAACCACTAAAGGTAATTATATATGAGTGTATGGGTATTTCTTTCATCTTTACTCCTATTTATATTTCCAGATTATTTTTTTACTAAGCATAAATAAAAAACATATTTATTAGACTTTCTCTAAGTTGAATATAACATATTTCATCAATTTTAAGATAAGCATTTTTTCCCCTATATTCTTACATCTCTAAAATAGGGCTATGTCTTACAATTAATGGCATATCACAATTGCTGTTGGTTATTTTTTCAGTTTAATCTCTCAAATCAGGATGCATTTTAAATTGACAGCACTTTCACTTAATGAAATACAGTGTTTTATGCTTAATTTGAGAACTGTTCATGGTTATGCTTGCTTATTTCATAATGGGGTGTGTGTGTGTGTGTGCGTGTGTGCAGATACATGCCTATTTTAATGTTACAGGTCATTATAAGCTAAGGCCATCATATACCCGGGAATGTCTCAAATTACAAAGCCCCAACCCAGAAACCACTATGACTTGGTGACTTCTAAGCAAAATGAAGGATAAGCCCATGTGCTAAACCTGTTCTGCCAGAGCAGAAATCACAGAAAGGAAGAAGGAGGAATGCCAGGTGGAAACTCTTCCTGAATGATTTCTCTCTAAAGCTGCTCTTAAAGCTTCTTGCTTCCAGAGCTATAAAAAAAAATCACTTGCAACAATCTACAAGACTAAATATCATCTCCAGTCCCAAACAGCAGGGACTAGTGGATAATGATGTAATCCATTTCCCATCTGTCAGAATTATCAAGCTGGGACTATGGTGGTCTGCTGGCAGGGGATGAAATTTGGATCAAAGAGCCCTCAGTCCCATACTAAATGCACTTACCTCCCTTCCACCTCCTCCAGAGATGTACGGGTCCGGGTGGTAGAAGAACGCAGGGTAGTCGGTAATGTGTTGGGTAGCACAGGGCTTCTTTCACTTATACTGGTAGCTCTGGGAGCTGGGGGCACCAGGCCAGGTACTGGAGAGAAAACAAGGGCTGGAGTGGACCACTGGAGCCCCAAATATCTACTTGTGCTCCAAGAGAACCTGATAGAGCAACCTTTTAGCTGCCCTCATCCTAGGCACCCCTGTTAGGTGTCCTTCTTAATAAAAAGGATTTGGTTTCCAATAGTAACAGCTCTGGATGGGCTAGCTGGCCCACAAAGGACAGGAAGAAAGTCATGCTCAGGTCACAGCAGGGATCAGGGACTCAGGAGAGCTGATTTCCATTCTAGTAAATGCCAGAAGCCAGGGACTTCCCTGGTGGTCCAGTGGCTAAGAACCTGCCTTCCATTGCAGGGGATGTGGGTTTGAGGCCTGGTTGGGAAACTAAGATCCTACATGCGGCAGGACAACTGAGCCCATGTGCCCCAACTAGAGAAAGCCGGGGCACGGTAACTACTAAGCCCACGGGCTCTAGAGCCCGAAGCCCACATTCCACAACAAGCAGCCAGTGCGCCGCAACTAGAGAAGGCCCCACGTGACGCCAGGAAGACCCAGCACAGCTACATACATAGATACATACACACGTACACACCAGAAGCCAGGCAAACCCGGCCCTGTGCCATTCCAAACCTCAAGCTCATCGCTCCTAGTCCCGCTGCTGTAAGATCCCCTGAGGGACAGTCTCACCCAGATGGAAAAAGCTGCTGATCCCCGGCCCTTGCAAGGGCTCCGCTGTTCTGGGGGGCGCCCATCAGTCTAACTCACCGAGGGAGCAGGGCCGGCCGTCGGGCTCATCAGGACAGGCACACACAAAGTCCGAGGTTCTGGCAAAGCAGAGGTGGGTGCAGCCGCCGTTGTTCACGCCACAGGCGTTGGTCCCTGGGAGCAAAGCAGATGAAGGTCTGGCCTGGGGTAGAATCAAGTCTCCCAGTTTGATGCTTCTCCATATGGAGAAAATTCAGGGCTCCCTGACTCCCAGGGACAGTGGGGCAGGAAGGAGGGGCATAACAACTGGGGGCCAAAAAGACCTAAGAGCTTCAGGTGCGAGCCCGCGGCTCTCCGGTGGCTCTGACCATCTCGGTTATTAACAGCCCTTAGGGTGACCAGCGAACCCCACCAGTGGTACGGAAGCAGCCTCCGGACCGGGAGCCCACCTGTCTGCCGCTGAGGGGAGACCACGATGATATCCATGAGTCCCTCCACATTCGCCAACACCGTCTCCTTGTTCCGGCCCGAGTACTTGTCCACACGCTGGATGGACTTGGTCTGCCAGTCTGTCCAGTAGATCCACCTGTCCTGCTACTCAACAGGGAGACCCCAAAAGGGTAACTATTAATAGGCAGACCCCACAACAGCTTCCGTGCCTCAGCCCGTTCGTTCCCGCTGCCCTGCTGTCCTCTTCTTCATATATCCAGGTCAACTCGTATGCATCCCCACATATGACATTACCCAGAAGATCGCCCCCAGTCCACAGAGAAGTCACCCTTCTCTCCATGCTGTTCTGAGCTCTCACTTCTACCCGTGGTCATTGTTTTACATATCTATCTGTCCTGCCAGATCAAGTCCTTCAAGGACAAGAATGTGCTTTGTTCATCTCTCAGTTTCCAAAACTAACACGTTGTCCTCAATCAGGGGGCTCAGTGAGTGGCTCAGTGAATAACTGAGTTCCTATACCTAGCAAACAGGAGTAAATTCTGGAGGTGGGGGGTCCTTCACTCACAGCCCCGGCCCGAGTTCCCTGGTTACCTCTGCAGGCAGCGGCCTTCTAATTCAGTGATCTTGAGATTCTCAACCAGGGGAGGAAGTGCAGTGTAGGCGGTTCCCCTCCCATCCCTAGGGTATGCATCAGAAACCCCAGGGAAACTTGTAGACTAGGAAACTAAACTCAGACTAATCCTGTAGTTTTACATGTGGAGTATGAGGGGGGGAAAGCCTATCATTAAGTAAAGTCAGAGAAAATCTTTTGGCTGGAAGGATATAATGCAGAATGCAGATAAAGTGGATGTTTTGTCAAAAAAAGGACAAAGGTTTTTGAATAATTGAGCATCCCTGTTTTGGCCCCTGCCTTGGTATACCTTTTTCCTTCCTTGCGTTGTTTTACAAGGTTAGAACTCTTAAAAAATAATGTCAGCCAATACTAACTAAAATGATCACAAATAACACACCCCGAGTGGCAGGCACTGTGTTAATGCTTTGTGTATATTTCGGGCTTCCCTGGTGGCTCAGATTGTAAAGAATCTGCCTGCAACGCGGGAGACCCAGGTTCCATCTCTGGGTTGAGAAGATTCCCTGGAGAAGGGAATGGCTACCCACTCTAGGATTCTTACCTGGAGAATTCCATGGACAGAAAAGCCTGGCAGGCTACAGTCCATGGGGTCACGAAGAGTCAGATATGACTTCAGGAGGACACTATTATTAAACTCGTTTCTTTTATAAGTAAGTGAAGCTTAGAGAGTTCAGTATCTTATGCAAATTGCCCAGTCAATTCATGACCCAGGCAGAACTTGAACCCACAGAGCTGGCTTGTTGGAGGCACTCACCCAATAAACTTACTGACTGGCTCGTTGCCTCAAAACGCTGGCTCTTAGCCACTCCACTTTCTGGCTGTTAAGTGAGCTGCCTGAGTTTGCGTGCTGGGACCACGGCACTGGGATCAACTAAGGAACTTGTTAAAAATGAATATTCCCAGCCCGACCCTCAGGAGGCAGGTCCTTTACATCCGATGCCCAGGAATGTTCATTCACTCAGGTCCCACGGCTGACTCCGCGCGCAGCTGTGGGAGAGCCACCCCTCTGAATGCTAGAATGTGGGCGAGTGGGAGCAGCAGGGCGCAGGGTGGCAAGGCTTCTGTGTACAAGAATCACTCCTAAAATGGGCTTCCGTCGCGCACCTGTTCAGCGGCATCTGGGGCAGACACAGAGCCCCAAGGAAGTACCCCCCATCAAGGAGGGTGAGGCCCGTTCTCCGAGTCAGTACCTGGGTGAGAGCAAAGGGGTGCGACACGTGGCTGACCAGCACCTGTCGGAGCTTCCCGCTGAGGTCAGCGCTCTCAATCCGATCCAGGTGGGCATCCACCCAGTAGATCCTGTGAAGGAGAAAAGGTGGCCGCTGACGACATGAGCCAAGGAGCCCAGCCCTGCCCTCGGGGAGCTGGCTGTCCCCTCCTGAGCGGAGCTGGTGGGTGCTGTGAGCAGTCGTGGTGACTTGATGAGGGGGGTCACTGGGAGTCCCTAAGCTGAGGAGTGGAATTTGGATGGTGACTCATAAGTGGGGAGGCCAGGGCGGTTCTGGAGAGGGGTAGAAATCAAGTGACTTCAGGGAAGCCAGCCCCCCATCTCATCTTCAGCAACTCGATCACCCTTTGACTCCTACAGAGACATCACTTGGCTGAAAAAGGTCCATCTAGTCAAAGCTATGGTTTTTCCAGTAGTCACGTATGGATGTGAGAGTTGGACTATAAAGAAAGCTGAGCACTGAAGTGATGCTTTTTCAAACTGGTGTTGGAGAAGACTCTTGAGAGTCCCTTGGACTGCATGGAGATCCAACCAGTCCATCCTAAAGGAAATCAGTCCTGAATATTCATTGGAAGGACTGATGCTAAAGCTCCAGTACTTTGGCCACCTGATGAGAGCAGCTGCATCAGGGGAAAAGACTCTAATTCTGGGAAAGATTGAGGGCAGGAGGAGAAGGGGACGACAGAGGAAGAGACGTTTGGATGGCATCATCAACTCAATGGACATGGGTTTGAGTAAACTCTGGGAGATAGTGAAGGACAGGGAAGCCTGGCATGCTGCAATCCATAGGGTTGCAAAGAGTCAGATACGACTTAGCAACTGAACAACAACAACAAAATAAATTAAAAAATAAAAACACGTAAACCAGATAAACAAAGCCCACCTGAGGGTTGAGTGCTGGGTTCAGCGACTCTGCCCCGAGAATATGTTACCTCATCCTTCTCACTGCTTGCTCTTCCCCACCCACCAAGGAGCTTTCTACTTTTTTGTTTTCACTACTTCAATCTCGGTCTTCCTCTCCTCTGCCCACCCGATTTCCAGGATGCTGTCTGGGATAGGATTCCCACCTGCGGGTATCATAGTCCAGGGTAAGTCCATTGGGCCAACCCAGGTCTGTGTTGATGAGGACCTTCCGCTCAGAGCCATCCAAGTTCGCCCGTTCGATCTTGGCAATGTGGCCCCAGTCTGTCCAGAAGAGGTACCTGGAACACGATGGTGCCATTAGCAAGGCATGGGAAGACGGCACCCAGAGGTCGAGAGAATACCATTAATATCGAGGCATATTCAAGTGCCTCCTCCCCAGGCCCTTCTCCCCTGGGTCTCTTTCCTGCTGGCCAAAACTTACCCCTTCCTGGGGAAAACAGCGATGGCCCGAGGCTCATCCAGGCTGTTGTTGATCAGCACTCTGCGGCAGGAACCGTCCAGCCTCGATGCTTCGATGGTGTTGCGGCCCGTATCTGTCCAATACAGATTCCGGGCCACCCAGTCCACTGCCAGGCCGTCAGTGGTCTTCAGCCCACGCCCGATCACTGTCTCCATGTTGCTGCCGTTCAGATCTGCTCGCCTTGAGGAACAGCCCAGGGTTAGATGACTGATCAGATCAGCAACAGGCTGATACCCCTTTAATCCACAGTACCAGAGTTGGATTTCCACTACACTGGAAGTTCCGTAGGGGCAGGGACCAAGTATTTATAAGTACATGCATGCATGTGTGCATGCTAAGGAGCTTCAGTTGTGTCTGACTCTCTGCCACCCTGTGGATTGTAGCCTGCCAAGCTCCTCTGTCCTTGGGATTCTCCAGGCAAGAATACTGGAGTGGGTCGCCATGCCCTCCTCCAAGGGATCTTCCTGACCCAGGGAGCAAACCCACGTCTCTTAAGTCTAACCTGTGTTGGCAGGCGGGTTCTTTACCACTAGCGCCACCTGGGAAGCCCATTTATAAGTACATTCCTCAGCATCTAGCACAGTAGGTATTCAAAATACTTGCAGACCTAATGAATAAGGTATTGGGAGGACAGAGTGTTTCCTGCTCTAAGTAGGTGGCATTTGGGCCCACGTCTTGCCAGAAGACAGGTTAATAAGCCCCATACACCTTCAGGAGGAGACAAGGATTGCTAGGTAGTGATTAGAAGAAAGGGAAGATTTTTTAAAATCTACCTGTGCATTTTTTATAATAATCTGACCTATAGTAGGGAACTCAGGATGGGGGAGGGGGTGTGTCACCAACACATGGGGGCCTTCTCTAAACTCCACATGCCCACCAGCTCTCAGGACAAGAGTCTAATACACCTCTCAGGGAGAAAAAAGGGAACGCTCCTGTTCTTCCTCATGAGAATCTCTGCCATGGTAAACCCCTCTAACGGTACGTGAATGTACATGAATGCAGGGTACCACGTTCCTTGACTGTGTTGGGGAGAAAAATTGAAAGAATAAAAACTTAAATAAAACAAAAAATATTTTAAAAACAAAAACAAGCACAACCTCGCAAACCACCACACACCTTGCATTTGGCTGGTATTTCTGTATTACAATACACTCAGTTTGGCGATGTGGTCAACTAATTACTGAGTCTCAGAGGATTCGTGGTACTCCTGTAGGGTCCAGTAGTCGGGGTAGAAGGCTCCAGGTCCCTAGCCTGACTTTATCTGTCTGTTTTACATACTGGACTTCTGCTGCTGCTGCTGCTAAGTCGCTTCAGTCGTGTCCGACCCTAGTCCTCTCTAAATAGGGAAATTCCCTGGTGGTTCAGTGGGTAAGACACTGTTTCCACTGCAGGGAGCATGGGTTTGATCCCTGGTCGGGGAATCCTGCAAGCTGCATGGTGCGACCAAAAATATGAATTCATGAAACACAAGATGGGTCATGTGTGTGTGCTCAGTCGTGTCCAGCTCTGTACGACCCTGTGGACTGTAGCCCGCCAGGCTCCTCTGTCCATGGGATTTTCCAGGCAAGCCTACTGGAGTGGATTGCCATTTCCTCCTCCAGGGGACCTTCTCAACCCAGGGATCAGACCCAGGTCTCTTGAGTCTCCTGCACTGGCAGGCGGATTCTTTTATCAGTGCACCACCTGGGAAGCCTGGCAAAGCACATCAGAACCTTCAAACAAACAAACAAAACAAGCAAACAAACAAAAAAGTTTGAAACTCTTCTGGGAAAACACTGCAAAGCGAACAAATTCAGGTCAGAAATCACTATCCAAGTTGCCAAATCATTCAATCCGTTTAGAGGTGAACCCAGACCATGACCTCAGCCATCAGAGATGGGAAGCAGGTCTGTGTCCTCTGGAGGTTTTCGGGGACACTCATACCTGATAACATCCAGGAACACATCCGTGTAATAGACCTTGCCATCCACGCTGTCGTAGTCCAGGGAGATGACATTGTTGAGCTCGGGGACTGGTACGTGCACATCTGTGTGGTCGCTGGTGTCCAGGGAGATACGCCGGATGGAGCCGCGGCTGGAGAAGAGCAGGTACGTCTCAGGAGAGGGATCACAGGTCTTCCCATCTCCCTTCAGCTGGATGCCGGTGGGGCAGGCACAGGAAAAGCCCGAGGGCCGGGGCAGGCACAGGTGAGAACAGCCACCGTTCTTGGGTCCGCACTTGTTCACACCTGGTGACGAAAGAAAGAAAGGTGCGAGTTTTGACACCCAGCCTGGAATACGGTCTGAATCTTAACCAAGGCACGGGATTTCTTGTGCCTGACGGTCTACTGTTCTGCATGACAGGATTTGGTGCCCGGCAGGGATGAGCTGGAAGGAGCAGGGGTATCTCCGGGAGCCCTTTAAAGGGCACAGCACCCTGCCGTGGGCGTACGCAGTACCCACTGTACCCAGAAGGAAACGCAGCCTGATCCTGGAGGAGGGGCTTAGGCAGGTCCCTGTCCCTCTGGTTGTAAAGGCATCTCTCTGCTCTGGATAGATCTCTGATGCTGAGACGGCCCCAGAAAGTCAGAGGCCTGTGGCTCACAGCCCTAGGGGTCTTCTCACCCAGGGGCTGTGCCCGATCCACAGCCTGGATGTCCATGAGGCCTGGCAGGTTGGACCTCACCAGGATGACGTTGCTGCCAGTCCCCTTGTCGGCACGGTGGATGCTACGGGTCTGCCAGTCAGTCCAGTAGATGTAGGCGCCGAGCAGGGTGAGGCCATACGGGTGCTGGACAGGTGACACCAGCGTGTGCCGATTGGCCCCGTTCAGATCCGCAGCCTCGATTCGCTGCGGAGGAAGCACAGGGTACCGGAGCTGTTGGGAGGCCGGGAGCCCTCAGCGGAGACTCCACGGCCCTCCTAGACTCTCAGGCTCTGCAAAGGAGCAGGAGCGGGACCCCACCTCGGTGTGGGCATCAGCCCAGAGCAGCTGGGAGCTGGCCTTGTCCACAGTCAGTCCGTTGGGCCACCCGAGGTTGCTGTTGATGAGCACGGCGCGGTCGGAGCCGTCCATTCCCGACCGCTCCAGCTTGGCATGCTCCCCCCAGTCCGTCCAGTACATGAACCTGGGCAAGAAACGGTAATAGCTGGTTACTCCCACAGTTCCCATACCCTGGGAGGCCTCACAATACGCCAGACACTATGAAAAATATTTACATGCACAGACAGGCCTTTACAGGGTTTCATATTTGCCAGACGACAAAGTTCCAGAGACCAGTTTCGCAATAATGTGAACGTATTAACACTACTGAACTGTACACTTGAAGACGGTTAAGATGGTAAATTTAATGTTATGCTTTTCATGATTAGAAATACAATACTTCCAGGACTTCCCCGGTGGTCAGTGGCTAAGACTCAGTGTTCCCAATGCAAGGGGGTCTAGCTTCAATCCCTGCTCAGGGAACTAGACCCCACATGCCACAATTAAGACCCTGCACAGCCAAATAAATATTTTTTTAAAATAATTAAAATATTTAAAAAACTAAAATAAAAAAAAAATTTAAGTACTTCGCAGCATTATCTCACTTAATTCTCACAAGGTCCACAAGGCATGCATTTTCATTATCACCTCCATTCTACAGGTAAGGAATCTGAGGACCAGGCACGTGTGCTAAGTTGCATCTGTCGTGTCCGACTCTTTGGGACCCTATGGGCTGCAGAAGCCAGACTCCTCTGATCGTGGGATTCTCCAGGCAAGAAGGAAGGTTGGAGTGGGTCACCATTGGAGGACCAGGGAGGTTAAACATTGAACCCAAAGTGACAGACGCAGCTAATAAATGGTGAAAAAGTTTGAATTCTGGATTTCTGATTCCAGGGTTCATACTTTGAACCTCTACGCTACACTGCCACCCTGAGGGACATCACAAGGGAGAGGAAGCGCCCCCGGGAGGTCAGACCCTGTGCTCCTGCGAGGCGGGCGTGCTCATCCTGCCGCCTGGGGCCCCGGAGCCGCTCTCACCCCATCTCGTGGTACAGTACGATGGCGCGCGGGCTGTCAAGGTTCTGCCACACCAGCACCTTCCGCATGGACCCGTCCAGGTTGCCCACTTCGATCCGGTTGGTTCCCGTGTCTGTCCAGTACACCTTCCGGCCGATGGCATCCACCGCGAGCCCGTCTGTGGTCTGCAGACCTGTGGGAAGTCAACAGGGCACACTGGCTCCTGCCTTAAGACAGACGGGCTCTCTCCCCAGCTCTGCAGGCAGACAGGCGGGCCCAAGGCTGGCAGCCAGGCCCACCTGTGGTGATGAGGTCCTCCTGCTGCGAGCCATCCAGACGGGCACGGCTGATCCTGTGCAGCGTGCTGTCGGACCAGTACACTTTTCCTGGAAAAGGAAGGCATGGCTCAGCCCAGACCTTCATCCCTCCCCGCCTCCAAAGGAACACACACCGCTGACTCGTGTTCTGAGACGCCTGGGCACGTCAGAGAGCCCTCCATCCCCAAGGAGAGGAAATCAAGGGGAATACAGAAATATTATAACAGGATAGCCCTTGGCAGAGATGAAGAATGTGGCCCCCAACCCCATGCCCTCATAATGAAAGAGAAAGTGCTACAGAGATGGGCAGGGGTTGTGCCAGAGCGAACGGGATGCCCCTAGGCTCTCAGCAGGAGGCAAAGGCGGCAGCAAAGAGAGGCATCCGTTGCTATGGGGGCCAGGAGAGCAGGGAGGACCACGCAGACCTTCCTGGGGATCCACTCCAATGGCAATGGTGTTCTTCATGGTGATGTTGATGGGTACCACCACGTCGGCAAAATAAGGGATGTCCAAGGAGACCATGCGGATGTCTATCCTCCTGGCGAAGATGAGGAAACTGTTCATGCCTGCCCAGGTGCGGAGAGAAGGAAAGAGGACAGTCATCCTAGCACAGCCATGAGAGGATCTGGAGCAAGGCAAGCTGAAGTTCAAGCTTTCCGTCTCCATTAGTTTCTAGTTGTGTGATCCTGAGCACATTATTTAAATTGTTTAAGCCTCAGTTTCATCATCTGTAAAATGGGGGCAATAACAGGGGGTGCTGTAGGGATAAAAGATCAGTACAGAAAAACCCTTAGCGTTGGGTCTGATTCATAGACACAGTTCTTTATTAGTATCGCAAAAGTGAATCTCTTTGAAGTTTAAAAAACTTCATGCTAAGTGAAAGAGGGCTTTGTCCGCAGCCTGGGACAATTCAGAGCTCCTTTCTCACTCAAGTTCCCTAGGAAGTTAGGGTTCAAATGTAGCCTACCGTGTAGCATCTCCTAGGGAGAAACATCAGCTTCCAACACTTGGGCAGCCAGCTCCTGCTTCTGAGACCTTTCAGTTCAGGTTATCAAGAAGGTTGTGCTGATCGTGCCTATGCACCCAAGTGCCATTTCCAAAGGAGGTACCATTACCTTGTAGTTTATCACATGTTCTAGTATTTATTATACCAATTTGGGGTAGATGGAACTAAAGTGATTTATTCTAACCGAATCAGTATATTATGACAGTTTCCCAACAGAGAAAAATTAAGTGTCTGAGAAAGAAGCATCTTTTTCTAATGTGCATGAAGATGCCATGAAACCTAGTTGGACCCTGCTTCTCATCCTGCCTGCCTGTTCCCCTGCATCTCTTCTTTTTTTAAAAAAAAGAAAGCTTTGTCTTGCCCCTAAGCCTCTAGAAGCTTAGGTTCCTCAGGCCACACTGGAATCCACTTGCGAGGAAGGAAGAGAGTCACTGCCCCTTCCCAGAGAGGCTCTAGCCAGGTCTGTGATGCCTAGACCCACCTGGTGAGCAGGTCTTGCCATCAGGCATCACGTTAATGCCTGTGGGGCAGGTACAGCTGAAGCCGCTTGGGTCTGGGGACCGAAGACACAGGTGGCTGCAGCCGCCGTTCTCCGTCGCGCACGGCGTGGACACTGGGTGGGGAGGAGGGGGTCAATGAGAAGGGCCGTGGCCGAGGGAAGCCAAGGAGAAGCCAGTGTGGGCCAAGGGCTGGTCACCTGGGGGCCGCCGGCGGTGGAAGACGTGGATGTCCATCAGGTTCTCCAGGTTCTCCTGCAGGGTCTCCCGGTCCAGCCCCGTCAGCCGGTCGGCACTCTGGATACTCTTGGTCTGCCAGTCGGTCCAGTAGATGCGCTCCCCATAGAGGGTCAGTCCAAACGGGTGGGGCAGCTGGCTTCCGATCAGGACCTGCCAGGGTCCCCGCGCTTACGTCATGACCCCAATCAGGTCTGACAGTACAGAGCAGGCGTCAAGGGCGCACTCTGCCAGTACCACCTGCTGACCTTGGGTTAGAGCTGGTTATAAAATCTCTCAAGCCTTGGTCTGCCAATCTGCGATAGCATCGTGACAGCACCTGGCTCCAAGGGTTGTGTGATGATTCTAAGAGATCATGTATTATTTACATAATCTCGAAGAATCTCTGTACAAGTGACTTACTAATTACAAAACGAGAAACAGCAACTTCACAGGGGACACCATCTTTACCACACAATTTACCACACAATTAAAGCTGGTGACTTCCCTGGTGGTTCAGTGGTTAAGACTTTACCTTCCAATGCAGAGGGCATGGGTTCCATCCCTGGCCAGGGAACTAAGATCCCACATGCCTCATGGCCAAAAAACCAAAACATAAAACAGAAGCAATACGGCAACAAATTCAATAAAGACTTTTAAAATTGTCCACATTAAAAAAAAATCTTAGAAGAAAAAATTGGTATTGCAATGATGAGATGAGCTGACATCTGTGGCTACTAATAAGACATACTGAGAACTCAGGACAGGACTTAATGTGGTATTCCTGCCCCAGATGTATAATCTGAATCTGATCATAAAGATACGTCAGACAAATTGAGGGACATTCTACAGAATAACTGGCATTTACTCTTTAAAGATGCAAAGATCAAGAAAGATAAAGAAAAGCTGAGGAAATGTTCCAGATTAAAGAGACATCATGACTAAAAACAACTGTAATGTGGAGCTGGACCCTAGACTGAAAAAGAAAACAAAGTTATAAAGGACATTATTGGGGCAATTGGTGGTGACACTGAACACAGGCCGCGGATTAGACAGTAATATTGTATCAACATTAAATTTCCTGATATTGATCACTGAACTGTGATTATGTAAGACTGAGTTCTTGTTCTTAGGAAATACACATTGGACTATCTGGGGTTCAGGGCAGGATGTCTCCAATGGAATCTCAGATGGTTTGGAAAAATAATGTGTGTGTGTGCATGTGTAGAGAGAATAAGAATGGTATAACCATGTGGCAAAATGTCAGTTATTGGTTCTTTTGACTATTCCTGCAGTTTGTTAAGTTGAAAATTATACCAAAATTAACAAAGAGAGAAAGAGAGAGAGAGGTCATGGGCCCAGTATGCTACTGGTGATAAATTAGCATTCATGGTGATGGTTATTAGGAAAGTACTTATACCCCAGCCCACAAGCCACACGGTCCCCAGTTCAAGGAGCAGGGACCCCAGGCTCGGGAGTGCAGCCACAGTCTCAGAGAAATAGCATTCACCCCACACTGGATCTCCCTTAGGCCTCCCCGGGTCCCGTCAGCACCCAGCCAGGAAGCCCTGTCGGGGAGGAAGTCAGGGCTGTGGGAGGATGCCTCCGTGCCACGCTTACCTTCCTCTTGCTGCCATCGAGTCCGGCAAACTCAATCGTCTTCATGCCGGCATCAGCCCAGTAGAGCCGCTGGGACCCATAGTCGATGGCTAATCCATTAGGCCAGGTCAGATTGGAAGAGATGATGACCCGCCGGCCTGAGGCATCCATGCCAGCTCGCTCAATCTTGGGACTTGCACCCCAGTCCGTCCAATACATGTACCTGGGCAAGGGAAGGGAAGTCTTACAAGCCTTCTAGTTACTACCCAGTGGGGATTCAGGGTTCCCAGGGCTCGAGGGTTTCTACATGCAGTGGCTGCCCCAGCCTCTTGCCTCAGTTTCCAGCTCCCTCCTGGGTTCAGAGCTGTCTCTGAAGGTCTTACATCTTATATCACTACCAAAAACCAGCAAGGGTCTTAAGTGTTTCCTTGACTGGATGGGTTAAAGAATTATGGTACGTCAACTTAACAGAGTTCTATATAACCATCAAGAAAAAAAAAAAATCTACTGATCAAATGGGAGGATATCCAAGATATATAGCCAAGTAAAAAAACCAAGTTACAGGCACAGCATGTTGTCAAACAAAAACCACCACCACCACCATACGTATCCCTGCAGACTCCACTCCAGTCCTCAGATCTGGGGGTGGGGGGAGCTTGTTCCAAGGGGCAGGTGCTCACCCGCCCATGGGCTCCACCACAATGTCCCGGGGACGATCAAGGTTCTCCCAGATGAGAACTGTCCTCATGCTGCCGTCCGTGTTGGCCACTTCAATCCGGTCTGTCCCTGCCAAGAAGTAGGTGCGGGCAAAGATATCAACTCTCGTCTGGGTCATTCACCCTCTTACCTTCCATGCCCAGCAGAGAGCTTGGTGTGCCATAAATCCTCAAGAAATACTTTGTGATAAAAGCAATGAATATGGAGGGACCTGAATTTCAAGAAGAAATTCAAGGAACTGATTAGCTCCCTTTCTTGGAAGATTAAGGCTTCTTCAACCCAAGTAACTCATTCTATTCTATAATTTAAGGCCATGCTTCTCAAACTTTACTGTGTCTAAGAACCAGAAGAGCTTGTGAAAATACAGATTCCTAAGCCCCAAAGATTCTTATTGAGCAGGTCTGGGGTGGGGCTCAGGAATCTGCATTTCTAACAAGTTCCAAGGTGATGCTGACGCTGCTGGTCCAGGGACCACCACTTTGAGTAGCTCTCATTTAAGGCACTCCCTCTGCCTCCCACACTTACCTGCCTAATAGAAAATGCTTCTTTCACCAAGATAGTGATGGAAGGAAAACCACAGGGTGTAGGTATCTTGTCTGAAACGCCTCAAAACATTCTCAAGCATCAGCTGCACAGCCGAAGTAGCCGCCACTTGAATGGCAAATGCCAAACCCTCAGATGTGAGATTCTAACTTTAGTTCTGCAGCAGCCCAACCACTCCTGACCGACCAAGGAACTTCAGGTCAAGACGGAAATGGTCTAGGAGGGGCACCAGGTCCTTTCGAGCTGAGGCCAGGGTTTTAAATAAGAAGATCCCAGAGTGTCAGGCCACACATGCATCTGTCTATATACCTGCATCTGTCCAGTAGAGCTTGTTGGTGACCCAGTCAATGGCCAGGCCTGCCGGGCTCTCCAAACTGGTATCCACCACCACCTAGGCAGGAAGCAAGACTGTATCACCAGCTGGACTTGCGCCCCGGCTCTGGGGCCCAAACGCCAGCAACTGGCGGGCTGGCAAAGGTCTGGGAGGCCCTTCCTGGGAGAGGGTGAATCCCGCACCACCCGCCCTGCCCTCCCCGCGGGCCCGCGCCCCGCGTCCGGCCCTACCTCCTGCCCTGTTCCATCCCACTTGGCCCTGCTGATGGTGTCAGTGCTGACGTCTGTCCAGTACACGCGGTCATCCCGGGAGTCCCAGTCAAGGGCCACAGCGCTGCGCACGTCAGCCAGCGGGATGACATCGTCGGACAGGTCCTCCGTGTCGAAGCTGATCCGACGGATGTCCATCCTTCGGGCAAAAAGCAGGAACTTGTCAAGACCTGATCAAAGGCCGAAAGGGGTCTTCTTTTAATGCTCTAAATCCAGTAACAGTGACAGACACAGACGCTCGCCTGCGGGACATCTGGTTCAGCCACACTTCCTGGGGTCTGCTGCCCTTTGTCCCCTATGCTTCACACCTCAGACCCCCTCTGAGCACTGGGCAGCCTGTGCTGGCATCATCAGACTTGAGGAGCCAATGGAATAGACGCCACCAGGGCCCAGATGGGCATCCTGTTTAAGTGTCTGTCAGCTGCATCTCAACTCTCCTCTGCTCTGACTTTGCTCAGCCTCACCTAGTGGGCTGGGCTAGATCCCTGTCAAGCCCCCACCCCACCTCTCTGCCTTCTACGTCTGCTTCAGGACTTCTGCTCCACTCCATGGTCTAAGACCCCTTCCTCTACGCTCTTTGTGATTTGGGCCAAAAATGACTGTTGCACCCTACTCCTTGCCAGGCACTGAGCTTCCTGTTTTTCTTCCCTTGTCTCCTTTACCCTCCTAACAGTCTTTTGTGGTTCACGCTATTCTTATTCTCATTGTCTGGATCAACGACCCAGCGGCTAACAGGGGCCCAGAAACCGGCCCAGGGTCCCACAGCTACCAAGCACCGGAGCAGGGGGACTTGAACTCAGGTCTGACTGCAAAAGTGGAGTTCTGGCCACATTCCCATTCAGCATTTTCCCAGCTCTTCTCCATCCCCTGCCCCTATTCTGGTCTGTCTGAATATTTCCCAGTTACTATTCTGCTTTGAAAGGCACTTCCTGCGTCACTTTATCAACTGAACTTCTTTCAGGGGAAGTTCCTTGCATCTCATCAAGACCACATGGGAAGAGCTGGGCACAGGAGGATGCAAGGAAACAAGGTTCTCAGTCAAAGTGTGCTGAATGACTCCCCCTCTGTTCCCTGGAATAGTTTCCCTGATTCCACTCTCTGGAAAGGACCGAGGTCCTGAGAGAAATTTTATTTTTGCCAGAGAGAAGTGGGGCGGCGGGCACACAGCAGGAACAGAAGAGTCGTGATGTGTGAGGCATCTCCCCAGCCCCTGGCTGGGGGTGCCACCCATCTGGATCACTCCTCTCTGGACTATTCTCAGGAAAAAAAGTCACCTGCGCCTCTGAGCTAGACAAGGCCACCCTCTCAAGGCAATACACCTTCAGGAGCTCAAAGAAAGCCAAAGGAGCAGTTCAGGGAGCCCCCAGGGAACGCTTTCACTTACTGGACACTTATTTATCCTGGGCCTCTGTATACAGAGCATCATCAGATGTGTTTATCTTACTCTCTGGTTTAGGGGCTGAGACAGTCTTTAGGGTGATGCTAAAGGTAAAAGTGAAGCTGCCCAGTCGGGTCCAACTCTTGGAGACCCAATGGACTACAGCCCACCAGGCTCCTCCGTCCATAGAATTTTCCAGGCAAGAATACTGGAGTGGGTTGCTGTTTACTTCTCCAGGGGGTCTTCCCAACCCAGTGATCAAACCCGGGTCTCCGGCACTGCAGGCAGACACTTCACTGTCTGAGCCACCAGGGAAACTCCAAAGGTAAAGAGCTAGGAAACCATTCCCTTGCTGTGTAGAAGGGTCTGGAACCCTCTTGCTGCCTAGAGACAGAGCACCCTGGGCGAAACGACCCACAGGCCTGTGTGTAGGGCTTCATGCTTGACTCTGTAGTGTCCCTGCACCTTCAGGGATGAGCCCTGGGCCCTCGGCCCTCAGCTCTGACCGCGGAGCCCTCAGCTCCTGACCTTCTTCCTCTCCAGGGGCTACCTGCGGAGCTGGCTCCTCCCTGAACCAGGCAATTCCCAAACTCCTCCCCCTTTGTTTGCTCCACCCACCCTCACAAGGCAGGTCCACTGAGGCGGGGGCCCCAGACCCACTTACTCTGGGCACAGGCGTGGCTGCTGATCTTGCGGAAGCCGGTGGGGCAGGCACAGGTGTAGTTCTGGCCACTGGGCAGACACAGGTGGGTGCAGCCTCCATTGTTGTCCCCACAGCGGTTTTTCCCTGCTCAAAAAGCCCAGAACGAGAGGGTCAGGTAAGGCCAAAGGTTGGCAGAAGGGGTCCCAAGGCTAGTGAGTGGGGGTTTAGCAAACAAAGGCATGATCTTCCTGAAGGAAAAAACTATGTCTTCTTATCTTGTATATCTGCCCCCACCTAAGAGCAGAGTGAATGCCTGATACACAGGAAAAGTTTGCATGAATTCAATGGGGATAGCAAAGCAGAATGAGTCTTTCCTAAGTCTCCATGTTGTACCCTACAAGTCCAGCAGAGGGCGGAATGAGTCGACACCAGCGCCAACCTTAAATTTCCTTGATGGAAACCCTGGCAACTGTTGACAGGTGCAAGGAAGGTTCTCAGAAGCACTGGGGGCTCACCAGGCGGGCATTGATTTTTTTACCTGCAGGCTGGCGCTGGGGGTGCAGGGTGTGGATGTCCATGGGGAAGTGGAGTTTGTTGCGAATGATCTCCTGGTTCTTGCCAGTAAATTTGTTGGCACTATTGATGCTCTTGGTGTGCCAGTCTGTCCAGTACAAGCTGTCTTCAAACACCGTGATGGCGAAGGGATGCGGGAGGCCTGGGGAAAGTCCAGGAGGACCTCAGTCTACACATGGCCTGTCCGGCCGGCCCCTGGGCCCAGGCCTGGCAACAGTACAAATCTCACCCTCTGCCAAAGGCTTCTGGGGGCTGGGACAGGGTAAGCAGGACGAGAGATGAAGGAGAGTGAAGGAAGGGCCTCACCCTGGCTAATGACAGCCTTGCGGTGACTCCCGTCCAGATTGGCCCTCTCAATGACGTGGTGCTTAGCGTCCACCCAGTACATACGGCGCCCGGCATAATCGATGGTGAGGCCGTTGGGCCAGAAGAGATGGGTATCAGCGATGATGCGGCGGCCAGAGCCATCCATGCTGGAGGCCTCGATGCGGGGGGTGTTGCCCCAATCTGTCCAGTAAATGGTCCTGGGAAGAGAGAAAAGGACATTGAGAGGCATGCAGTAGAGGGCAGGTAAGGTACCCAGCGTCAGGCAGGGCTCTTATCGATTTCACCCAGGGAACTCCAACTGGTAGGAAATACATTCTCCTGGGTTTACAGAGAGTTTTTCAATGTTTGAATTCTTTATTATTATTAAAAAAATTTTTTTGGCCACATCGCGTGGCATGTGGGTTCTTAGTTCCCTGACCAGGGATCCAACCTATGCCCTCTGCATTGGAAGTACTGAATCTTAACCACAGAACACCAGGGAAGTCCCTCAATGCTTGAATTTAAATGTCTCTAGACAAAGAACGTATTCATTTAACAAAAAAATTTTGGAGTATCTGCTGTGAGATGAGCATATCTATCTTTTGGCATTGAGAGCATGGCAGTGAACAAAACAGATAAAAATCCTGACCTTGTGAAACTGAAAAAAATACTAGTGGGATACTACTTAGGACAAGCATTTTCTTCTTGCTCACAGTCTCTACCACTGCCTTTTGTAATTTTCACACACGCACACACACACACACGCCATACACCACACACACACACAGTTTCTAAAAGAGCTAATCTATAACTGTAGGATCTTAGAAGACACCCCTCTCAATTGATTGCACTTAATTTTTAAAAGCCAGAGGCAAAGAACTTCCCCTGCTAAAGACCTTTCTTCTACTTTCTTCTAATAATAAAATGATTGATTTTTATTAATTAGCTCAACCCTATAAACTAATAACAAAAATACGAAACAGCTACCACTTATATGATGTGTGTCAAGCCATTTAAAATGCATCACATCATTTCATCTCCACACAGCTGTGAGGTAGGTATATTTTTATCACCAGTTTAGAAACGAGTAAAATGGAAGCCTAGAGAGATGAACTAGCCCAAGGCCATACAGTCAGTTACCGAAGAGCTGGAAACCCAGGTGCGTCTGGGTGCAGAGCCAAGGCTATTAACATCACACTATGAGGTCCCTCCGCCCCCCAGTAAAGTCTGGCCCAGGTGGCGGAGGAACTGTCCCTAGAGGTTGTAAGAGGATTGTGGCAGCTGGAGTCCCAGCTCGCTCACCCCTCCATGGGGTGCAAGGCGATGGCCCTGGGCTTCTCCAGGTTCTGCCAAAGCAGCACCTTCCGGTGGGCCCCGTCCAGGTTGGCCACCTCAATCCTTGAGGTCCCCGAGTCGGTCCAGTAGAGTTTGTCATGGACCCAATCCACAGCCAGGCCCCCTGGTGGAAAGAGGCCATGGAAAGAGTGTCAGGGCTTCAGCCACGGCCCCTCTGTGCTACAGAAACAACGGCAACTCTCGCACGAAGATGTTTCTTGGGCCAGGCACTCTTCTCACCATTTTACAAACACACGTTTTACCTTAAATCGTCACAACAACTGTGTGAGTTAGGTGCTATAATAATCCCCATGAGGATGAAGAAACTGAGGCAAAGAGAACTCAAGTAACTGTCCGAGGTCGCGCATTTCCTCCTCTCAGCCAATCATACTCCACTTCCGGAATCCTAGCTCCCTGACCCCCGCTGGCCCCGGGGTTTGTAATTTGTGCCTCAGGGTTTTACAGAGGAACATCACCAGTTCCATAAGCACCCGAGTCAAAAGTGCTTAATCAACACCGAATTCTAACCCGCTTCGCAGATGGCCTGAGATGGCAGAGTGAGCTACTGTTTTCTAATCTGCAAACATTTGGATGCTATCTATCTGGGTCCATCAGAATATTCCTAATACGAAGTAATCAAAATGAAAGTCAGAATTAGATGGGATGCCAGGCTGATAGAGAATTAGCACCCGTCTTCCACAGATCTCTGGTTTCAAATGGTTCCATTCAACGAAATTGTCTCAGTATTCTCAATGATCGAGCTCAATACCGAGCAAATATTACAAATCTGAGCCTATAAAATGAATGTAGACTAATGAACATTGTCTGCATTAGAGTTCCATGCAAGGTTTCACCGTGAGATGTTCTGCTGCCTAAAGTTTGTGGGCACTAACGTGTTCCTTCCTTGGTGGTTTTGCACGTGGTGCGGCCCTGCCCCTCCCCACGGGGCCTTGTTCCTTACCTGGGCTCTCCAGCCCTGTAGACACAACCTCCTCCACGTTGCTGCCGTTGAGGTTGGCACGGAGGATCCGGTCCAGGGTGACGTCGGACCAGAAGACAAGCTCGCGCCGGTGGTGGAAGTCCAGGGCGATGGCGTTCTCCAGGTTGTTGAGCAGCAGCGTGTACTCGGAGCGGTGCGGCAGCACCTGCCGGATGTCGATGCGATTGGCGAACAGTAGCACAGGCTCCGGCCCTGGGACGTGGCATAGAAATGGGGCCCCCGCTGGGCTCCAGAGCTGCCCCCTGGCAGCCATCAGCATGCACCCCCACCCCAGCTCCAAGGGGCCCCCTGGCCACTAGAGCACGTCCCAAGCCGTCAGCATCCATCACTACGAGAAGACTGGCAGTCTGCAAAGCGTACATCTCATCCCATTCTTGGGGCCCAGGATTCAACTCACAGCTCCATTTTATTGCGATGGAGAAACATCTCTCTGGAAGGAGCTTATGGTCCCCAGGGAGGAAGGATATAGGGAGGGAATAGTTAGGGAGTTTGGGATGAATATGTACATGCTGCTATATTTAAAATGGATAACCAACAAGGACCTGCTATATAGCAGGAGGAACTCTGCTCAATATTACGTGGCAGCCTGGATGGGAGGGAGTTTGGGGGGGAATGGATACATGTACATGTATGGCTGAGTCCCTTTGTTGTGCACCTGAAACTATCACAACATTGTTAATTGACGATTTTGTTGTTCAGCCGTTCAGTCGTGTCTGACTCTTTGTGAACCCATGGACTGCAGCACGCCAGGCTTCCCTGTTCTTCACCATCTCCCAGAGTTTGCTCAAACTCATTAATTGGCTACACCCCAATATAAAATTAAAAGGCAAAAAAAAGAACCATCGCTCTAACTCTCTACCAATCTCCAAGCACCAGAGCCCCTGGCTGCCCTGCTCAGCTCTCTGCCCACCCAGCCAAATGCCAAGCCCCGCCCCGCCTTACCCAGAGCCTTGCAGCTGCGCCGGTCAGGCCGGAGTTCGTAGCCTGCTTCGCACCAGCACTGGAAAGCCCCCTCGCTGTTGGTGCAGCCCTGGCTGCAGTACCCCTCCTCGGCACATTCGTTCACATCTATGACGACGGAGCAAGGGCAGGAGATCTCAGTTCTACCATCCTCCAGCCCCAGCTCCCAAGCTGACTAGCTCTTTCCTGCCCACACACCCTCCTACTTCCCAGGTCCAGCGGGAAGACTACAGAGCAAGTGGTTAAGGGCTTTGAGCTGGGCTGGGATCCCAACTCTGCTATTCATCGGCTCTCCGACCTTCAGTAAGTGATAACCTCTCTGAGCTTTCATTCCCCACCCCCACCCCTACCCCCCCCCCCCCCGCCGCCTTCGAAACGAGACGGACAACAATCCCCAGCTCCCGGGGCTATTGAGATGAGGACACACGGTCACGTCTCTCAGAGGCCTGACCCCCGGTTAACCCAGCCCCCCGGCCCTGCTCCCGCCTGGGGGGCCCCAGCTCACCCTGGCAGGTGCGCCCGTCCTCGGTGAGCCGGTAGCCCGTGTGGCAGGTACACTGCACGGCCCCCCGCGCCATCTGGCACTTCTGGGCGCAGCCGCCGTTGTTAACATTGCAGTTCTCCTCACCCGTCCGGGGCCCTGTGCCAGCCAAGCCAGAGATGGGAGTTGAGCCCGGAATCCTCCCCCAGACGGCCAACTTGGCATTCCACCTGGGCCACGAAGAACAGCTCCCAGGGCTGCACGCGTCCCTGGGGAGGACTCTCTTGAAGCAGATGGGTGGGGCGCGGCCACAAACCATGGGCGGGCACACCCGGGGAGCGGGGTGGGGACACTCACGGCAGTTCTGCTGTGGGCTCTCATCGCTGTTGTCCCCACAGTCGTTGACCCCGTTACACAGCTTCCTCTGCCCGATGCAGCGCCCGTTCCAACACAGGAACTGGTCCGAGGCACACTGGGGGCTTCCTAGAGGGGAAGATGGGGAGGGAAGGAGAGCCAGGTCAGCGTCGGGCAGGGTTGACGGGGCTTGGGTCAACCAAAAAAAGATGGGAGCCTGTCATTGTCTAGGGCGAGCTGGAGACAGAGGAGACTCAAGGTCGGAGGGTCGGGGCCCAGGGCAGGAAACAGCTCAGACTGGGCTGTGTGCGTGCGTGTTCTCCCCAGGACAGCACAGTGCCATGGTGAGACGGGACGCGGGGCAGAGTGAGGGAGCCCACGCATGTGTCCGGCACCTGTGCGGCTAGGGGAGGGGGCGTAGGGCTGTCAGCTGGAGACCAGTCCTTGCTTGTGAGGCCAGAGCAACAGAGCACGGGCTGCATGTGAGTAAGAATGTGAGAGGCCATTGAAACTCCCGGCCCTGATGCTGTGTTCCAGGCCGTGAGGCTGCGGGTCAACAGATGCACCTGATTTGACACTGGTAACCGAGACGAGCAGGAAAAATCCAGGCCACGGGCAAGACCTGATGAAAGCACCACGCTGGCCCAACTGGAGAGGCGGCAGTAACGCCCTCTTTCCACCTCCTTCCTCCAGCCTAACTACGGGTTAAGGGGCCTGGGGCTCTCCAGGGACACTCTACCTGTGTTCTCACAGTTCTCTTCATCGCTGTTGTCCGCACAGTCGTCCTCCCCATCGCAGCGCCAGGACAGACGGACGCAGCGGCCTGACCGGCAGCGGAACTGTTCTGCCGTACACACCGAGGTGGCTGGGCAAAGCACAGGCTGATGAAAGGTTGACCCCGCTTCAGCCCGAAGCCCCACCCTGCCACCCTAGGCTGCACTTCACGCCAGCACCCACGCCACTTTTCTTTTTTTTCATAATTTTTTTTTTTTATGTGAACCATTTTTCTTTTTTGGACCATTTTTAAAGTCTATATTGAATTGTTACAATGTTGTTTCTGTTACACTTTTGGATTTCTTGGCCAGGAGGCAAGAGGGATCTTAACTCCCTGAACAGGGATCAAACCGGCACCCCCTGTCTTTGAAGCTAAATCTGAACTACTGGACCGCCGTGAAATCCCTTTGACACTCTTCTTGACCCCAGTGTCACAGTTGGTCTCTATGGCATCTCTGTGGGAATCAGAAGGTATCTTTTCCTTGACATTTTACTGCCATCTGCTGGAAAACTGCCATGATGACTATATAAATCTAGAGAATTATATAAGTCTATTGTGGGACTGGCATTCTTTGGACCTAGTACCTTTGTGCAGTGCCCAACCTACACAACTGTACATGGTGGACCTGTCTTAACTATCCTGGAGCTTTATCAGAGGTGGCCTCTCTCTGCTTCCGGCCCAGAGCTTGGCACTGCCCCCCACTCACTGCAGTTGCGCTCATCAGACTGGTCATCACAGTCCGCGTCGCCATCACAGCGCCAGCCCGCATTGATGCACAGGCCGCTGTCACACATAAACTCGCCAGAGCGGCAGGGCTGGTGGGAGGCTGGGGAGACATGCCAGGCTTCTGTCTTTAGCCAGTCCGCACACGCAGTGTCCCACGGTGGACCAGGAAGTCACAGCCCCGGCGCCCCGGCTCCTCCATGTTGACCCCGTAGGGAACCAGGGGCTCTAGAAGCTCCTCTCCTGAGCTTCTGCCCCAGCTGGCACCTGGGCCTCACCCCCGCCTCCCCCAGGAGCTCCTCCCAGCCTGGCCTCCCCTCCTCCACCCCGCTGGCCAGAGTGCTCACAGCAGTCAGACTCGTCAGACCAGTCTCCGCAGTCATCATCGCCATCGCAGTGGTAGATGTCGAGGATACAGCGGCCGTAGGCACACTGGAACTCCTCCAGGTTGCAGGGGGGTGCTGGCACTGCTGAGGCTGCAAGGAGGGCAAGGCGGGGAGGGGCACGCACTCAGGCCCCCTCAGAGGAGAGGGGCCCGGACTCCTCCAAGGGGCCAGGCACTCAGACACAGAAGCCGAGTTTCCTTGGGCATGGCCCTGATACACGGCCATATGCCAGAGGACCAAAGGGAGGCCTCCCTTCTCACCTGGGGCACTTGTTCCCTCCCGGCCCCGCCCAGGAGGAGCTGTTGCTTAAGAACCCACCCTCCCGGCCGGCCCTCGCTGTCCTTTCACTCCTCGGCCTGGCCCTCAGCCCACCGATCGGCGCCCTCTGCCCCCAGCCCAGCCCGGCAGCCTGCGTCCTGGGGCCACTCACGACAGCTCTCCTCGTCAGAGCCGTCTTTGCAGTCCGTGTCTCCGTCGCAGTACCAGTGCTCAGCAATGCAGCTTCCATCGCTGCAGCGGAACTCCTTGTCCGAGCACTTCCGCATGTCTGGGGGCGGGGCGGGGGGGGGGGGCACGATGGGAGAGCAATCCTGCAGGAGCCCCACCGGGAACCCTCCTGGCATCCTCCCTGACTCCCACCCTCGCTGCCCCCCTGGGAGTCTGACTCAGGCCCTGGAAGACTCCGCAGGGTCAGCATAGACTCCTGAGGGGAAAGAAGAGGCCCCAGAGAGACTGGCCTCAGGCTCCCGTTCTATGGTCCCTGGGGTGTCAGCCCCGTCTCCCCGTCCTGCTCTCCTCCAGCTGCTCCAGACACCCCAGGCAGTTCAAGGATTGGGCAGTGCTAGGGCCCCTGAGGCTCTTGCCCCTGCCAAGGCCAGGCCATCCACCAGCCTCCCTGCTCGCCCCCGGCCGCCCCCCGGGAGCACCGCTCACCACACTGCTCATCGCTGTTGTCGCCACAATCATTGTCACCATCGCAATGCCACAGGCTGCGGATGCAGTAGCCGTTCTGGCAGGGGAACTCGTCCTCCTCACACTCCCGGGGGGCTGTGGGCACAGAGCGGTCAGCTGCTGCCGGCCGGGGAGGGGGGCCAGCGCCCGGACTGGTGGAGCGGAGCAGCTCCGACACTGCCCTAGGGAGCCGGGGAGCTGGCTGTCCCCTACCCCCGGGGGGGGGGCTTAGATAAGCTGAGAGAGGAGGTGGAAGGACAAGCGCCAAAGACCATGGGCTGGGGCCTCGTTTTCTTTTTATTTATTTATTTATTTTTAATTTATTTAATTGGAGGCTAGTTACGTTACAGTATTGTAGTGGTTTTGCCATACATTGACATGAATCAGCTATGCGTGTATGTAATACACCACATTAACAAATTGAAAGATAAAAACCATATGATTATCTCAATAGATGCAGAGAAAGCCTTTGACAAAATTCAACATCCATTTATGATAAAAACCCTCCAGAAAGCAGGAATAGAAGGAGCACACCTCAACATAGTAAAAGCTATATGTGACAAACCCACAGCAAACATTATCCTCAATGGTGAAAAATTGGGGCCTCATTTTCTGATTGAAACGCCTTTCCCCGCCAAGCCCAATGGAAGCCGCCCAGCCCCGCCCAGCACTCACGACAGTCCTGCTCGTCCGAGTCATCCTCACAGTCGTTGTCCCCATCGCACACCCAGGAGCGGCGGATACACTTGCCGTTGTCACAGTGAAAGTCGAGAGGGGAGCAGGTGGGCAGCTCTGACCCCGGGAAGGGGAGGGAAGCAGGGGTCAGTCCGGGGCACTTACTCAGAGGCAGGCCCCATCCTTCCCTCTGGCCCTGTCTGAATTACGGTCCCTCCTCACTGGCTACTCCAACTACCCCCGGGCCCCACTAACAGAGAAGCAGGCAGAAACAGCAGCCAAGAAGAGAGAGCTTCCTCGGGGAGCGGTGGTCAGGGGTTCACAGGACAGAAGAGTCCGAGGAACTACCAGCAAAGCAGTGAAGGAAAACATGAAGAGAAACAAATGTATTTCCCCCGTTTGCTCCTATTTAAATGATGACTGACACGCCTGGGCTCGATGTCAAGTTCTAGAACTCATTACTTTTATCACACAAGCCAGATACCCTCTCTTAGCTCTGGGTTCTTCCAACTGTACAATGGGGATAATTATAATTGACTCAGAGAGGTCTTTTGAGATAATGCATATGAAAGTGCTCCATAAAAGTGAGCCATTTACCATCATCGCAATTAGCTAAACTGGTTAGGGGTAATAAGGTCCAGGCTGTAGCTTCACTCTTACGAGACTAATTAGCCTCCCTCAGATGTAGGTGCTGCAGAGGTGGGGGCCACACCCTGGAACCCAGAAAAGTAACTGGCTCAGGAGCCATATTGCTACATATCCAAGTCATGTATCCAGGACACCCTAGCCTGTTGTGTATGTTATTGTACTAGGGGAAATGGGAGACTTAACAAGAATGCAAAATTTCTCACCAAGTTTACGTTATTTAAAAAGGTGTGATTACACAGAATACCAACGTAAGAAACAAATACACTTCATCCACGTATAGCGTGCACATTTAAAAATGTAGAAATATGCAACACAAATACACATGCACACAAACACAGAGATCTATTCTAGGCTGTTTTTTTCCTACGCTTGTTTCAAAGTCTGGTTTAGTAGCTATGGTGGGTGCGTTTAGTCATGTCCGACTCTTTGCGACCCCATGGACTGTCGGCCAGGCTCCTTTGTCCATGGGGATTCTCCAGGCAAGAATACTGGAGTGGGTTGCCATGCCCTCCTCCAGGGGATCTTCCCAAGAACCCAGGGATCGAACCCAGGTTTCCCACATTGCACACGGGTTCTTTACCATCTGAGCCACAAGGGAAGCCCAAGAATACTGAAGTGGGTAAACTATCCCTTCTCTAGGGGATCTTCCCAACCCAGGAATCGAACTGGGGTCTCCTGCATTGCAGGCGGATTCTTTACCAGCTGAGCTACCGTATAATGACTATATGTGTGGAAATATGGGAAATACAGGAGGGTTAAAGTCATACACACTGTGAAGAAACCTCCCACCTGTGCATATCTGTCACCCTCCCAGGAGCCCGGGGCAGGGGGGAGGAGTTCTTACTACATCCGTCCTCATCGCTGTGGTCCCCACAGTCATTGTCTCCATCACACTGCCACTGCGCAGGGATGCAGGTACACTCTCCGAGGGCGCTCACCGCACACGTGAAGTGGCTCCGACCACAGGCACACTCGGGGCTGCTGGCCAGTCCTGGGCAGAGAGAAGAGGAACCAGTGAGGGCTCAGCTCCCAGCCCTCCAAAATCCATTCCGGGGTTGGGGGGCAAGGTAGAGGCGCCAAGTCTAGGGGCACTGTTACCTAGGAGGTCAGAGAGACGACTGCAGAGAGATGTGGATGACGTCATGGTGCCTTCCCCCTCCTCTAGGCACAAATGGTCCAGAAGATACCCTCTGACTTTGGGCTCACAGACGGCCCAGGTCTCCCCTCTATGACAGGGTTTTCTGCACACCCGCAAAGGACCAGAGACAATGACACCAGTTGCAGGGCTAGTGGTCCCGAGGAAAGGGAGCCAGGGAGAGGAGGACGATGCACAAAGGCTTCCAGGCCCTTCCCTCCAAAACCAGGCGGCGTTATGGATGCTCTCGCCTCTATTCAGGAGGGGGACGCTGAGTTAAAATGCTGGAGCCCCTTCTGGGGATAAGAAGTCACACCGGGGAGCAGGAAGCAGCAGACACTTCTGGGAGTCCTACAGTCAGAGCGCACCTCTAAGAAGGGCGACCAGGAGAAGGGGGGACGGGGTGGGGGATGGGGGGGACCAGGCTGCCTTGGGGCAGAGCGACTGCGGGGTGGTGGTGGGGCCTTCCTGTCTGTGGGCCCGGCGGCGGCCTGGAGGAAGGATGGCAGGGGCCGCCCCGCCCCCAGCCTCCGCAGCACGCAGCTGGGCTTCCCTATTGAGCATCCAGCTATCTGCCTGGCCAAGTCCCATGACCGGCCGCTGCGCCCCCTCCCCAGCATGCCCAGCAGGGTGCCCTGGGATGGCGTGTGAATGGCTCGGTGCCCCCGCTCCAGCCTCAGCTGGAACAAAGGGCTCTGCCAGGGTCACTCTTCCCCGCCCCCCCAGCATTCATCTAACCCGCTGGGCTGCTGCAGCTGGGAAGGACGGGGCCACTCTCCCTTGCTCATCTCCCCCACTTGCTTTCTTCTCCTTGTCCTCCCCTCCGCTGGGCGCTGCCCTCGGGCTGGGCTGGAATGGGGAAGGAGTCAGCTCCCAAATGCCACCCTGCTTCCTTTCCTATTTCCCGGGCCCAGCGTCCCTCTCTTGGCTCATCTCCTTGACATCCATCCTCACTTCACATTATATTCCTCGGGCCAGCTTTAGGGTTCAGGGTTCAGAATGAAAGGGTGGATTGCTGTTCCCACCAAAAGCAAACGACAGCTGTTCCCTAGACCCCTCCCTCTCCACGTCCACCCCCCAGGACAAGTATAAGCAGAAAGTAGGGGTCCCTAACCTGCAGACGGATGCGGGGGGGGGGGGAACAGCCGGCCTTTGTGATCTGTGAACCTCTGGCAAAAGGTATGTTTCTGGAGTGAAGGACCATAGCTCTCACCCCACCTTCAGCGGAGGCCTTGCCCTCGCCTTCCACATGCTAAGGGAATTGGCTGCCCTAGAAAAAATGCAGGATTTCCTGCAGAAGCCAGAAGAATCCATCTGAGAGAAGCTGCATCTCTACTCCAAGGCCAGCACGCCTGTCTCTCCAGGTCTCCCTGCAAGTAAAGGATGGAGGATTCTTCCCAGGCAAGCACCGAAGCCCCAGTCCCCTCCTCTCTGGCCTGTTCTGAGAGCACTGAGAAGGAATGGGTTTTGGGTTTGTTTTTTTTCACTCAGACCCTGGGGACGAGAGCCTGAGAAACTTTTCTAAGTGTGATCAGCTCATCACAGCTATAAGCACTGCTTTCGGGGACTCCGGCTGGGATGAAAGAGCAATAACTGAGTATTCCAGAGGACTCCGTGCCATGGGGCTCACCAAGACACTGACCCCCTTCGCGGGGAGGAATGGTGAAGAGGAAGAATAGGCTGCCACAGTGGTTCCCAGTGAAGGATGTTTTTTCTCCCTGGGGGGCATTTGGCAATGTGTGATGACATTCTTGGTTGTAACTGGTGACGCGGATAGAATTCAGAGAATAAAGGCCACAGATGCTGCTAAATATTCCACAATGTACAAGACAGGTGCCCCCAAACAAAGAAGTTATCCAGCCTAAAATGTCAACGGGAGGTTGAGAAATACTGCTAACCCCACAGAGCAGGGAGCAGGGCCACACCACGGAGGTGATCAGGGTAAGGGGATGACCAGAATGGACAGGAGAAGACACGGGAGAGAGGGGAGGAGGAAAAAGCTCTGGACCTGCAGCGGACAGAGCTGGGTCCCCCTGACCAGTTGCACTATCTTGTGTTAAGTACCACAGCCCCCTTAGCCTGGTGTATAAAAAAGCCACAGACTTGTATGAGAGGATGAATGTGGAGAGGCTGATCCATGCCTGGGCATGCCAAGGATGCTCCAGAAGTGCAGGCTGGAGGTGCGGGGACATGAGGATTTGGGGGATAGCTTTTTTTTTCCTAAAAGGCCTTGATGCTAAGAACCTGAGTACCAGGATCAAGCACAGCAGCATCTTAGGCTACCCGCAAGTCAAAAGAAATCCAGGCTAGTGGTTAAGAATTTGCCTGCCAATGCAGGGGAACGGGTTCGATCCCTGGTCCAGGAAGATTCTCCCATGAGGCGGAGCAGCTGGGCCTGTGTGGCAGAATCACTGAGACCACGCGCCTAGAACATGTGCCCTGCAAGAGAAGCCAGCGTGGTAAGAGGCCCACGCATCGCAAGGAAGAGTAGCCCCCGCTCACAACTATTAGAGAAAAGCCCCCACACAGCCAAAAATAATAAATAAATAAATAAATTGTTTTTTTTTAAAAAGGGGAATTCAGTATGTAAAGAAGAGCCTTCAGGGGATTTTTTTTTTTTTTAAGCCTCCCCAACCCCCTTTGGCTGAGTGATAGCAGAAGTCCTGAGTTCCCCCTGCAGACTTCGAAACAAAGCATTCCATCCGGTGGGCATCAAGTTGGTTGTTGAAAAGGCAGGACTTCCTGCCTGTCAGAGCAACATCTGAACGTCGGCATGTGAAGGTCAGGCAGCCGGCGACAGGCAAAGTCTTGGCTTGGGTGTTCATACAGTAAACAGACACATTATCCTCCAAGACTCAGCTCTTCTGGACAACTGTTGCCCCTCTGGGATTCTGGGAGGTGGAATTCTGCCTTTTCACTCGAGTCCTGGCTGGGATCATAAAGGACAGCTTTTAACCCTTTTTAACTAAAAGAATGGTGAGTGAAGAAAGGAAACAAGTGACTGCGGGTGGCAAGACGCGGTCTTCATTTCAAGAAGTGTTCAGTTAGAGCACTCCCCTGGGCTTCTGGCCTTGAACACTATTTCCCAGCCACGCTGCAAGTCTACTTCGGCCGTAAAGGGGATGGGACCTTCGATTTAATGCCGTTCAACAAGGAAAAGACCTCTTCCCAAAGTGTTCACTATCCCTGATCATCCGATAATCCAGCTTTTAGGATACATGTTAATGTGCTCATAGGGCCTTCCTAGGAGGTTAATTCGAATCTCAGCCATGTTACCTACCACTTTCTCACTGCTTTCTTCAGGAAAAAAGAGACATCCACCTGCTTACACTACCAGATACCGTGGAACATGTTAGAGAACATAGATTCCAGAGTTAGAGAGGCTGGAGTTCAAGTCCTGGTTGTACCGCTAACTCTACAACTTTGAGAGAGTTAGTGCATGCCAGAGTCTGTTTCCTCATCCATAAAATGGGAATAACAATAGCTTTACTGCAAAGGCTTTTGTAAAGGTTAAATGAAATAATCTGGGACTTCCCTGGGGGTCCAGTGGGTCAGAATCTGCAGTCCCAGTGCCAGGAGCCTGGGTTTGATCCCTGGTCAGGAAACTAGATCCCACTGCCACAACTAAAGAGCCCACGGGCCACAACTAAGGTCCGGTGCAGCCGAATATATAAATAAATGCTTTTTAAAAAAATGCTCTAAACTTTAAAAATCCATGTAGACTTCTTAGCACAGGGCCAGCACACAGCAAAAGCTTTATAAAAATACAGCCACCACTCACTGAATATTTACCATGTGGTCTCTAAATACTTTTCTAAAATACTTTTCTCACGCTACATCACTGAAGGCTCTCAACAGTCCTGGGAGGTGTCTGTGATTATTATCACCATTTTACAGGAGAGGACTCTGAGATCCAGGGAGGAGAAGTCTGCTGATAAGTCATACAGATACTAAGGGCTGGAGCAAGGCAGGTCAATTCCAGACCCTCTGCCCTTAATCCCCTCCTGATACTGCCTCCCAATACGTGGTATTGCTATTATGAGAGTTTCCAAACCTCTGAGATCCAAAAAGGGAATTGGTAACACTGGGACTTCCGGGTCCTTCTTTCTGCATTCTCATTCAGCAAACGCACAGTGACTTTATGGATTTCAAGCAGTGACCTCTCCTTTTGGCTACTGCCAAGGCTAAAGGCCCATTTCCCTTGCTCTAAGGTCAAGTATGGACCTTAGAAGCAAGCAGAGTATGGAACCCTAGTCCTTTAAATGAGCGCCTCAGTGTTGGTGTTGGTCTGGAAAAGGACAGGACTTCACACAACAAATGACTAAGTTCTGCAGTTTCCCTTAGCACTTTGCAAGCTCCTTTTGCACAGACAGTTGTGTTCTCATTTAATCATTACAGCTGTACCATTTTAAAGGGTAAGGTCATCTGCTTTGGCCAAGGTCATAGGTTAAGTAGGAGAGCCAGGATGGCAGACCCATTCTGATCCCTAGACCAATATTCTTCTGTTACTATGGTCTCAGAATCCGGACTTTCAGTAAAGCTTCTCCCTGAGGCACGCTCAAGTTAGAGAGGCGCTGCTCCTCACCACTTCACAGAATGCTCAGCTCAGGAGGGACCACACCTGTCACTCGGAGGCCCAAGGTGTCCAGTGACTATACACAGCTGCAGAGCAGCTTTTTCAAGTTGAACCAGAAATGAGAGGGCTTAAAGGGTGTCCTGTGAGTATAGGTATATGACAGCTCTCGCCGCATGGAAGTGATTACAATGGGGAAGAGAGAGATCATCACTTATATGAGTGAAGGACACTTTTATTTTTTTCAGAAATATTTATTTGTTTGTTTGGCTGTACCAGGTCTTAGTTGCAGCATTTGGGACCTTCAATCTTTGTTGCGGCATGCGGGTTCTTTAGCTGCAACATGCGGGATCTAGGTCCCTTACCAGGGATCAAACCCAGGCCCCCTGCCTTGGGAACACAGGACTTAGCCACTGGGCCACCAGGAATGTTTTTCTTATAACACTGTTCCTTTCTCCAATGCTGTCTTCTTTTCTATCAACTGGCAGCAATGATGAAGATACAACCTTATTTAATGAGGTTAAGTCGTTTGAAATGACCCTAATCTACATCCAGGCCAATCAAGGGACCAATCCTTGGGCAGGTTATTCAATAAGTATCTCCCACTGAAAGGGAGGCCCATGCAGCAAGACAAAACTGGTATAATTGAAAGGGGTAGCAGCCAAAAGCCGCATGAAAATGGATCTGATCTCACCCAAGAGATACCTGGAGTCAGGAGAGACCCGGGTTTCTATACAGCCATGGTTTGAGAGGACAGAGCTTGCACAAAAAAGCTCTGGAACCAATACCAAGCACGGAAAATGGTTGACAGCAGGAGGCCAGGACGTGCTGCCCCACCTGGGTCCGTGAAGCCTGACTTAACTGAAAGTCTCTGCTCCGTGCCCAGCGGCCCTTGGGGTCTCCTTTCACGGCAGCACTTAGCCCGCTGAGGGACCAGAAGTCTCTTGGCAGGTAGAATCATATGATAAAGAGTTTTGTATCTGTATTCCGTGCGTCGCTCAATGCTTGCATGTAGCGTGGATCATCTAAGTTTGTAAAATGAAAAAATGACAAATTTCTTGAGAATCCTGTGAGAGCTGAAGTCAGAGGGAAAAAGGAAGCCCACAATATGAGAAATAAAAGCAGTTATTTCCGACTTACCCCATACTCAAGAAAACAAGAATCTTCTTTTTAAGGTGGCTACCTACTTGTATCCAGGTAAAGTTTAAGTTCACTCCTTTCTCCAACAAGAGCTCCTTTCATTCACTGTGTTATCAGGCTGAGTTACTGACATGCCATAACTTTCCTTATCTCTGTCTCTCGATCCCTAGAGGCCAACCTTACCTGGTTTGAAAATCTATCTGATAAACTCTTCTCCTAGAGGGCCCTCTCAAAAGTGACACCATGAGACACATGACTATCGGTCCCAACAAGTTCAGTCCTCTCTTGCTAGTTTCAAACACAGAAAAGAATTCTTTAAAGGTCAGCTTCCAAAGTTTTGAGGCAGAAGAGCATAGTGTCAAGAACATGGGAACAAAACTAAGCTAATTACTGGCCATTGGACCTGGGCATGTTATTTAATTTCTAGAAAACTGGGATAAGAGCCCCTACCTCCCACAGATGTTATGAGAATTGAATTAGTTCATAAAAAGCCCTTAGCATAGCCTAAGCTCTGAATAAGTGACAGCACCTACTATTACTTTTACAGAATCTGACTCACTCAGACGGTCTTATCCAGCCACCCCTTGATTAAGCCCTAATATTTCAGGGCTTGAGAGGTCTAAGAACTTGACTGTGTGCCAAGCTGCAGCGCTGCTCCCATGTGTTAAGTCGGTGGTGTGAGCGGCCTCAGGAAGCGACAGGGGACAGTCCTGTGACCACAGTCCTGCTTTACGGCCCTTCTCTGGGGGAGCTTGAAGTACACGGCATCCTTTATCCTTACCTAATCTCTCATCAACCAATTTCTAGGAGGCAAGCATAGAAAAGAGCATTTAGAACCTAAATCTCAGAGCAACTTAGACATGGGTTAGTTTCCTTTTCTGTGAAATGGGGGTAGTGGTAGTACCTGTTTCATAGGGTTGATAGGAGGTTTAAATGAAATAACACATACAAAGTACATCACAGCAGCTATTATTTTGTTGTTGTTGCTGTTACCACCACCATCTTCATCTGAGTGCTCTCTCTCAACCCAATAATGTGGCGATGTCTCCCTACAGGTCCTCAGACGTCTCCTCACCCTGCCCAGGAGCTCAGTCAACAAGACTCCACAAATCCAGCAGGGCTTGGATGCGGCTGTGCTGAGCGGCTGCTCAGAATATCGCTCTCCCCTCCCCCTACATCTCAAAACCCAAGGCCCACAGGATAACACAGGGCTTCAAAGAGCTACAAACCACATCTCCTGGGAACTTTTTAAAGCCTCCCTCCATCGGAAAAAAAAAAAAGCACCCAATAGGTAATTCTTTATGCATTGGAATTCCCTGAGATGATGAAGACTGGAAACAGAGAGGAGAGGTCAATCTGAGATAAAATAGAGACCAGTCCTGATCAGGGTCTTCTGGTATAGCTTAGATGTAAAAAGAGTCTGTTCTAAGAGCCAGTGTGAATTAGAGGGTTAACAGCTCAGGCTCTGGGTTCAATCCTGGGCCAGTTACTCACTAGCTGTGTGACAGCAAATGGCCCAAGACTTACTTTCCCGTCTGTAAGACAGGAATCTAACAGAATCTTCCTACTAAGGATACGGTGAGGAGTAAATGTGATCAAACATGCTAACAATTATCACAGTGCCATGTAATAAAACATGCTAACACTTATCACAATGCCAGCAATACAGCAAAGAGATTCACCAGTGTTAACTGTCCCAGAAGTCCATTTGTCATTTTTGGACTACATGTCCCAGCTTGCTGTGCAAAAATGCTCACCACAGATCACTCCCAGAGGAGCAGAAATTTTCACTTGGGGAAGGCATATTTTAAAGCCTTTCACTTTTTTTGCTTCTCTGAACCTGTGGTTGACATATTTTAAAGACTTTCACTTTTTTTGCTTCTCTGAACCTGTGGTTGAAATTTCTTGTTTAAACAGCAGGTGAGTGTGGGGTTGGCCACGGGGTTGGCGGGGGGTGGGGGGGAGTGGAAAGACGAGGAAACTCCCCTTTCTTATTTGCTTGGTTGCTGTTGTTTAGTTGCTAAGTCGTGTCCGACTCTTTTGCGACCCCAAGGACTGTAGTCTGCCAGGCTCCTCTGTCCACGGGATTTTCCTGGCAAGCATACTGGAGTGGGTTGCCATTTCCTTCTCCCAGGGATCTTCCCAATCCAGGGATTGAACCCACGTCTCCTGCTTGGCAGGCAGATTCCTTACCATTCAGCCACCTGGGAAGCCCTTCTTACTTGCCAGCTGTATGGCTATTAGAACCCAGCATCTGTATTTGATTTCCAGCAGGCTGTAGTCAACCCAACAGAGAAAATATCTCTTGTCCTCATCCAGGCCATGGTGACAGTTCTCCAGGCTGGGGCGAAGGAGGGGACTATTTGGAGCATTTCCCCTACCCCCTGCCCTGCAGGCCTGGCAGGAAGTGGAGCAACTCAGCGAGGAAAGATCACTGCAGCTCCTTCCAACCTCTCGAAGCGTCTTTATTTCACTGCTAATCAGGTGTCCCTACCCTCTACCTGCCCAGCCCTTCACCCAGATGAGAGGCGGTGGAGGACCCTCTCCCCCACCAAAAGGCTCTGCCAGGAGTTCCCCAGCCCCAGAAAACCTCCAGTGATAAATTATGCAGCAGCACCTTTGTGCTGCCTCTCCGCCAGATGGGAGGTTTGCTCCCAGGCTTTTGTTTCCGGCTTTGCTCGCAACTCCAATCCTCCTGGCTCTGCACAGAGGTGAGGGGGGAGCTCCGGTGGGCTGTGTCTGGGCTTGCAGCAAGTCCCCGGTGAGGCTTTCTTCAGCTGGGGCTCGGGCAGCGCCCTTCCCCTCCTCACTCTAACCTGAACAAGCAGGGGAGCAGGGTGTCAGGGCAGCTGGCGGGCGATCCACTCAGCTGTGAGCGAGGATGGGAATGCCTACGTGCCGTGAAAGAATGAAGTTTGCTCGGAAGGGCGTAAAAGGTGCCCAAGGGCACCAAGGATGTTTGCTTCTTGCTAAATCAAAAATGCAGGACAGAAAATGGAGTCAAAGGACCGCCGGGAAAGCTCGAGAATCAGCTCTTTCGAACGGCTGCTCTTGGTTACGGTCAACTTTCCACAACCCCCCCACCCCGCCCCCCAAACCATCACATTAGTGGCACTGACTTAAATGGAAAAAACAAAGAGACCACAGGGGTCAAACTCGACGGGTGAAGAGGCTGGGGGCTGGGTCGTGGGCTTGAGGCTCCAATCTATTCTCCCTGCGTGCCGACAGGATTCCGGATTGAAGACAGTAGTCGTGAAGGAAGGCAGCCCCACAGCGGCCCGGCCCCCCAATTGGGGCAATTACTACCTTATGAGCTCTGGGGCCTGTCCTTTCCCAGGCCAGTGGGAGGGAGAGCCTGGAATTCTAAACGGTTCCAGCTCCAGGAGACCTCAGCCAGCACCTCTCACCCCGGGTCACAGCAACCTTAGGGCGAGATGCCTGGCTATAACCCCGACCACGGGGATGCTCTCAGAGGAAAGCCCCGCCTCCCAGGCCCTGACCCAGGGGAACTGAGGCAGAGTGAGCCTGCTAGACTCGCAGCAGAGCTCCACAGACTTCTTTTCTGAAGTGTGGATAGGAGAGTAAAATGCTTAAGTTTCATTATGTGTTCAAGGCGGGAAAGAAAGGGCAAGACCTTAAAAAAAGAAAGAGAGAGCAAAAACCAGCTGAAATGAATGAAGGGCTGAGCCTCCATTTTAGCACATGACACTGAAGTTTAACTACTTGTTTGCCTGATTCCCATAGTCCAAAGGCAAAAACCATCTCTAATCTATTTATGCAAGCACGCTAGCAAACAACTAACATTTATCTGTGGGACTCTGTGCTGAATGGTTTGAACGTCCTATTATCTCATTTAATTTTTACAGGATCCTTGCATGATAATTTATTACTACTATTCCAGCCCCTTCCTTACAGATATGAAGCCTGAAGTTCAAAGTGATGAAGTGTTTTATACAGGATCACCAAGATGTGGTGAAGTCAAGATTCAAACAGCCTGAGCTTCTTGATCATGGAGCTGTGCATGCAGGGATTAGATTAGCACTTGACAAATGTGTGTCCGGGGAATGAATGAACAAATGAATGGGTGCAGAGCCCAGTTCAGGGAATGCTCCTGAATGTGCTGGGGGAAAAAGAACCTGACCCTGTCAGCTTGAAGCTGGAAGGAGAGTGGCAAGCACAGGCATTCATCAGAGCTATTTATAGGGCCAAACCCTGGCTCTGCCAGTCAACCAGTCGGCATGAAGTCTTTCCTGGGACACTGAATCCCACCAGGCTGAGAAAGGGAGAAAGGTTTCCAAAACTGAAGATAAGATGGTAATCCAGACACAGTCTGGGGTCAGGTGCCCCATGTCCAGGCAACTGTGACAAAGCTCGCAGCTAAACTGTGTCAAGGAATGTAGAGACCGTGGTTGGAACAGGCTAACAGACCTAGTTGGCCACGGGCATGAAGCTGTCACGAAATTGTGAGATGTGTCCAAACACAAAAAAAGACAAGACGGCTTCTTAGTCTCCAAAATTCCGCCCTGTTCTGGAAGCCCCTAGGACTGATCCTCCCTTCAAAGGAGAAGCAACATAGCCAGCCTCTCCCATCTTCCTTCTTCTTAGGGATCAAGATTAGCAGTCAACCCATAGAAAGAGTGAGAAAGGCCTGTAAAACGTCATGTGTTCTCTGCTGGCCCAGAAGATGTGCAAGTCCGATGTGCTCAGTGTCAGACATGGCCTCACTGAGTCCCCTTGCACCTGTCATTCTTAAATCCGTGTGCCAGTCCCAAAGATGTCATCTGATACTCAACAGGGGCCAGAAGAGGAAATCCAAAATCAGTGACAAGCCAGGCCTCTTTCACAAGTCCAGTAAGATCAGGGACAAGGTCAACCCAGCACCGTGACAACATCAGATGGAAAGGAATCCAGTCTCAGCACCACTCTTTGTCACTCAGTCTCAGAAATAAACCCTCTATGTACCAAAGCTTACCTGGAAGATATCTCCAAGACAAATAGGGTTGCCACTCTTCAAATGGTAGTGAATTGTCCGAGGCCTCACCTCAACCCTCAACAGGAAGATACCCAGGGCTATTACCAGTCATCAAGTTTCCTTCCAAAAATCTTTAGGAGTGTTTTCACAGGCTCAGGCCAATCCCACGGGCTCTAGGAAAAGCCCCAAGTACTAGCAGCATCCAAATAAGTGCCTTGAATTTTAGTGTCCTGAATTCATTCCGAGTGGAGGTCAGATCTGTCTCACTGATTGACTATGATACACTGACTTCTCCTTGAGCCCCTGGAACATGGTGTGGGATCCTCCTGGTATTTTTGGTTGAGTGACTGCTCAGTCTCACTGGTGAGCCATGAATCTGTCCCTTCCAAGCCTCAGAGGATGGCTCAGCAGCAGGCTAGGCAAAGTTTAGATCCTGGTGCCACTGAGGGTCCTTAGGCACATACACAGAGAGCCTCCCACACCTTGAAGTTTCCATTAAATATCTTGTCCTTGAAAAGCACCCAAAGAGCGACCAAGAATCCTCTATCCCTCTTCTGTGAAGCACAGAATATACACAATTTTCTACCCCGGTTCTCAATGCAGATGTAGTGTGTGCAGTTTTGACAGCTCTGGAGCAATAAAATCCTCTTGGCCAGTCTCCGCCGGGACCCTTCCAGTTCCCCTTTCCCTAGGGCAGAAGGCGACAATCTCCGCTCTAGCTTTGTTGGTATCCGTTTTAGCTCCCCCCCCCTCCTTTTTTTTCCCCTTCAGTGCCATGCCATTTCCCTTGATCTTTTTCAAAACTTCCTCCAGGGGGCCGGGAGGAAAGCTCCCTCCCCTCGCCTTGCAGCCCGAAGGGGAAAAGCCCCCAAAAGCATAGCTGTCCCTTTAAGGGGCCCATGTGGTGGGGAGAGCAGCTACATTCCTACCCTAGTAGGGCCGCTGTCCCGACACGCCAAAGAGGCTACAAATAACCTTCGAGGAGAGAGCCCGGGAGGGGGAGAGGACAGTCCGGAGAGGAACGTGGGTCGGCCTGGCTACCACTCCGAGAGGAAGAGTTGAGTGCTCGGTGGGGTTAGTGTGGGCATGGAAAAAGTCATTGAAAACCCACGGGTTGTCTAAATAACAGACAGAGAACTCTGTTTTGGATTTGGGAGGTAAACCAATCTTTAAAACAAGTGCTCAGGCATCTCCACGCCCTGCCAGGCAAGTTCCGAAATCTGCACTATTTCCACACATGCTCCCTTTAGGTTAAAGAAAGAATCGGCTACGAGGCCGTGGTCTCCAATCCCCATCACTCTAAACCCCGTCCAGCGCCTCATCCCGGCGGCGGTGGGGGAGAATGGGAAGACTCAGATTCCACCACCACCACCGCCCCCCCACACCCCCCACACCTCGGCTGAACAGAGGTGGGTGAATAGGGTTGGGGTTCAAAGATCAAAGTTCTTTGATCTTCGGGCACCAACTAGAGGCAGCTGCTAAATCTCGGGGTGCACCCACGGTCGTAGCCGGCTGCCGAGAAACAGATTCCACCGGAGCCGTCAACGCAGACAACAGTCGCGTTCGAGCACGAAACAAGTTATTAATAAGGAGCAGATGAAGCAGCAGTCCTCTTGCCATCCCTCCAAGCTCCCCCGAGGGCCACCGCGCGGGCCGGGGGGTGGGGTGGGGGGCTGCCTGGTGAGGCTCGGCGACACCCGCCCCCCTGTCCCAGCCAGGACGGATCTGCGGGAGACTTCCAGCAGTTTCTTCCCTCTGTCCCTCCTCTGCCCCCCTTTCCCCCTCCCCCTCCTCCGGGAAGGACCCAGGGCAGGAAACTGGTTGGTCACAGCCAGGAGAGGGAACCCAAAACACCAGTAAGTGGGGATGCTGCGAGCGAGCAGTGCCCAAGGACCCTCGGCGGGAGCGTGGTCCGGAGTCCGCGCAACTGCTCCCCGAGTCGGGAGGAATCCCCTGAGCTCAAGTATTCAGATTGCACTGGAGCCTCCCTTTGCAATCCTCCCGAGACCCCCTCCACCCCGGACCCTGGAAGGAGGACTATTTACAACTTGTGCTTTAGCGACCATCCTTCCCCGCCTCCCTTTCTTCGCACACATTCATTCGCACCAAGGACACAGAGGCCGTGGGTCAACCCGAAACGGGAAGCACCCAGCTCTTCAAAGAGCAGCGAGGGAAGGAGGGGGCGAGCGCCTCGGGACTCCCCCCGACCCCCACCCCCCTCCACCCAGCCTGGCCCAGACCCGAGCCCGAGGAGCTCCTCGGTCGCCGCTGCCCCATCTCGGGCTGGAGGAGTCGGGGGCGGGGGGGTGGGGTGGAGAGCTCCCGGTCCCCTTCCCCGGCACGCGATCTCCGGGCGAACTGCTTGGAGTGAGAGGGCGAGGGGCTCCCAGGCCCCAGCCCGCGCCGTTCCGCTCTCGGGAAGGTTGAGTCCTGCAGCGGCCGGAGCCCGGGGACAAACTTTCCCGGCTGGCGAGTGCGCGCGAGCGCCGCGGCGCCGCTTACCGTGTGCGCAGAGCAGGGCTCCAAGCAGCAGCGCGCCGCACGGCCGCCTCATGGTGCCGCCGCCGGCGCTCCCTGCCGGCCCGGGGGTCCCGCCGGCTCCCGCGGGACGGCGCGCCGGAGGGTGTCGGCGGAGGCTCCCCCCCAGGGGCCGCGTCCCGGTCCACGGCGGCGGGCGCGCCCCGCCAGTCGCCCTCCGGCTTGCTGCTGCCTCCAGTGCGGGCCGAGCCGAAGCCGCCCCGCCAGGGGACCGGGAGAGGGGTGTCCCGGGCCCTGCCGCCCCGCCCCCAGCGCCGCAGCCCCCGCCGCCGCCACCGCGCCTGGTCCCGCCCCCCGCGCCGGCCCGGCCCCTTCCCGCCCTCGGCCCCCGCCCCCCGGTCCCCGGACCCCACCCGCCGGCGCCTCCAGCGCTGGCCCAGTTCCTCTGCAAGCCGCCCCCACATTCCTAGCCCTCGAGAGAGCCCCCCGCCCACCCCACGCACTGTCCCCGTTACTACTGCTCGAAAGTCCTTAACTTAAAAAAAGTGTCATCGTAGCGGCAACTCTCGGATCCCCGCTCACTCTAGTTCTGGGCCAGAGTGGTGCACCCAAGCTGACCCCAGTCGCCTGGACGTGACCCCGGCCCCCCTACCGGCCCCGAGTCCAGACTTTATTGATGTCTCAGGATACGCAAGGCTTGCTAATGCATAATCCTCTCGGGCTTCACGGACATCAAACAAGGGCCATCAGGGGGCCTGGAGTGCTGTGTCTTCACTAGCGTTCTCACTGTCAAAATTCCTTTTCTGAGATTTCTCTCCGTCCCTCCCTCCCCCCACCCCCCGACCTCGGCCCCCAGTCTGGGCAGCGTTGTTCGAGGGCTAAATAATTCCACGACCTCCCCTTTTCATGTACTCATTTCCTGAGGTGGTTGTCTGGGTCCTGTCGCCCCAGCTCAGACGTCCAGAATTGGCCCAGACGTAGTTCCTCCTCGCTGTCTTTGTAAATCAGCTTGGTTAGCCTCTTCACCTTCTTTGACTTTCTGATCCTGGCAAGGAAGGAAGGGGGTAAGGAAGTTAAGTCTTTACTTGCAGTGGTATCCTTTCAGAGACCTCAGCCTCCTCCCAGCTCCAGTCTCCAGAGCCTTCTAGCAATATTTAACTTTGGGGTTAGTATATAAAGTTGTAAATTCCTCTCTTGTCTTCGCTTTGTGGCCTATGCCTCTCTCCAGCATATATTAATAATATGGATTGATTTGGTTACCACCTTCCATTTTCTAGGTTGAATCTTGTCCTGCTTCTTTTGTCCAAGTCCCTGACTTCCTTCAGCTCAAATCAGTTGCTCAGTCATGTCCGACTCTTTGCGACCCCATGGACTGCAGCCCGCCAGGCCTCCCTGTCCATCACTAACTCCCAGAGTTTACTCAAACTCATGTCCATCGAGTTGGTGATGCCATCCAACCATCTCATCCTCTGTCGTCCCCTTCTCCTCCTGCCTTCAGTCTTTCCCAGCATCAGGGTCTTTTCCAGTGAGTCAGCTCTTTGAATCAAATGGCCAGAGTATTGGAGCTTCCTTAGGGTACTGTATACCATCTTTCTATCCAATCTGGTATGCCAGCAGTTTCTGCCTTTGGATCATCAGCGATTTTCTTAAACCACTTTCCTCTCACTAGTAAATAGAGTCAGGAAGCCCCAAATGCCCCATATTAGCTGAGGGGAAAGTAATTTGGTACGGTGCAAAGAGAATATTAGGAGATTTCTCTAGTGGATTGGTCACCATTTCATCCTTACTTGTCTGCAATTTTTCAGAGGCTTTCACTTCAAATTACCATCTTTGACCAAAGCTAGCGTTAAGTTCGCAGTAGCAAGAAAGAAATGCGGTATTCACTACTTCTTAGCCAATATTTCTCTATTCTGTTTTGCCTGAAATTTTTACACAGATAAAATGTGGTTGAACTAACGTCACCATGGTAACTAACACTGAGACACTTTCTGTGTGTGTAGTTCTTCTTGCTGTCTGATGGCGGCAGTCGAGTCAGATCAGGTTTACTTGATCTTACTGCTGGGAAAACAAGTCAACCTTTAAGACCTGTGTCATCTTAGCCTAAAATCCAAGGAGAAACAAGTGAAAAGTAGAGGCTGATTCTTAATTCCCCCTCCCCACTACATTTTTGTTGCAGCTTTCATTGGTCTCGGGGTTTCAATATAGTTGCTTATGAAGGCTTGCTTTTTGACCTACTGAGGAAGACCTCGTGATTCTGGAGGCCATATTTTTTTTTCCTTCCCCACATGAAAACTTAGGACATGTGGTATAACGAATACATTTGTCCCAAAAAATCCAGAACAGGCGGTCACCATACTTTCAGTGTCAGGGGATTAAGAATTTATAAACAGTTTCCACTCTGTATTCAAAAGACAGGTTCCTTTCCAGAAGGCATGATTTGTGTTGTTTTTCTGGGGTTGAAGAGCAGCAGGGAGGCTGGCTGTCCCTCTCTGACTCAGGCTCAAGAGACTGCATTTTCTGTGTGCATCCCAAGTCCTCCTCCTCCATGGTTCGGCACAGTTCTGGTGTTCAGAGACGTCCCCGGCTGCTGTGAGTCACTGGGAATATCAATGGGTAGAACCGAACTTCGTGCATGGTCCCTGGCTGGGTCACCCCCTAGGGTGAGTTAAGTCTTGGCTGTCAGAAACTGCTTTTGTGCCAGGAGGGCTAAGCCATATTTATTTTTACCAGGCCTCTCAGACTTTCTTGTTTGGAGTGAGAGATCCTGGAAAGCATGCCAGAATGGGCTGTTTGTCTCCCTTTTATTGTCCTCTGGGACATGCCCCTAGGAAAGTTGTAGGGGATTGCCAATTCCAGAGGGGGTCTCAGAGGCATTGGTTTCCTCAGAAACACCACCCCTATTTCCTTCATCCTTCTAGGATGGACCAGGGGACTGCATTTCAAAGATCAGAATATCGCCTTGAATTACACCATCACTAAATGGCCTTTTCAAAGGACACAGGGAGTGCTACAGAAACAAGATAGAAATGGGCATTATTTTGATCCAGTTGGTTTGGTAGAATCCTCCTCTAACCCAGGCATCATTTGACAACCTGAATTCTAAAAGTAATTCTTCTAAGAGAATAAAAGGCTTGACACTTCACACTTTAAACCAGTGATTCTCAATCAGGAACGATTTTTGCCAACATGGGGCAATTCCTGGATACATTTTTGGGAGCAGGTATTACTGGTGAATAATGAGCAGAGGCCAATATACAGGATATCTCTCCCCACAACAAATAATTATCCAGCCCGAAATATGAATGGTTTTGAGGTTGAGAAACCTTGGTTAAAAAAATTAAGAACACGAGTCTGCAAAAAATTGCTCCATCGCTGGAATCACGTTCTTGTGTGAATGGAGGAGTGAGATCTTAAAGCTATAGAATGGAAAACAGGAGAAAGCCCAATTAAAGGAGCTGAAAGAGTCTATACCTATCTGTCCAGGGTTGGCTATTACTAGTATTAACTCACTTAGTGGGAGTATTTATTATGAGTCTCTTATGTCCCAGGCACTGTAGAAACAATGATAACTGGATATATTCTGTCCCTGGAACTTAAAGTCTGAGCTGGGGAGGCTACAAGTATACAGAGGCATTAAAAGAATAATCTCATGAATGAATTTAAAGCTATAAATGCTATGGGTATTCAAGGAAATGGACAGAGCCTGCTTAGATTTGGGGGTTCAGCGAAGGCCTGTCAGAGGCACTAACACTTATGCTGAGTAAGATTCACAAGAGTAAGAGTGGACGGGGTGGGTCTTCTAGGCAGAGGGAACAGTATGTACAAAGGCCCTGAGCCAGGAAAGAGTCTGTAGGATTTACAGAAAAATATCAGTAACTTTTTAGCAATGGGAATGCTTCTATCTGGACTTCCCTGGTGGCTCAGCAGTAATGAATCCGCCTATAATGCAGGAGACATGGGTTTGAGCCCTGGGTGGGAAAGATCCCCTGGAGGAGGGCTTGCAACCCATTCCAGTATTCTTACCTAGAGAGTCCTCATGGACAGAGGAGCCTGATGGGCTACAGTCCACGGGGTCCCTAGAAAGTTGAACATGACGGAGCAACTAAACAACAACAGCAAATGCTTTTATCTGGTTCAGGGAGCTACTGCTGGAGAGCAGAAGAGAAGAGGTATAAAGAAATAGTCCAGTTTGCATTTCTATGCTTTCTTTAATTCCAGGCGCTCCACAAAACCCTTTCTAGTACCAACCCTTTTCACATTCAAGGTCAACAGTAGTGTTTGAGTCAGGATCTGAGTACCACGGCTAATTCAGTTCCCTGCTATGACTCGGGGCACATCCTGAAAAATGGGGCTTCCTAGCATATTTTAAAAAATCTGAAAGCTTGATAGTCAGACACATGATACATATAAGCAGAGGTTTTGTAGCAAACGTCTCAGTACATCTTGGTAATTTCAGCGGCAAAGTTGAATTTAGAATGGTGGATAAACAAATGGACCAATGAATAAATACTCATTGGTAACAACCGTGACTCAAGCATCTCCGTAAATGGTCTGTTTCACACATGGCCCTTTATAATTCATTTTCTACACAGCAGCACAGTGACTTCCTACAAAACAAATCAGATCATGTTATTACGAGGCTAAAAACCTTCCCTTGCTTCCTACTCAGAATAATGGCTGTACTCAGAATAATGGCTATACTTCTCACATGTTCTTTGGGGTCCTTCATGAGCTGGCCCCCACTTAATTCTTTGACCACCTTTCCCCTCGTTCATTCTGCACTAGCCACACTGGCTTTCTTTCAGGTCTGCAACACGCTACTGTTTCTCACAACTTTTTTTTTTTTTAATTTTATTTTTTTTTGTTTCTCACAACTTTTGTACAAGCTGTCTCCTCTGCTTAGAATCGTTTCCCCAGACCCTTCTGTGGCCACTCTCAGCTCAGTGTCATAGACTCAGAGCTTACCACCCTACATGTGCCTTCTCCTTACCATTGCCTTTACCCTGTTTTATGTGGGAGATTGAATAAGAATTCATGGAGATGGTGCCATTTTGCCAGAGTCTTATAGGATGTGTAAGAGTTTGCATGGGTGCATGCTCAGTCTCTTCATTCATGTCCAACTCTTTGTGACTCCATGGACTGTAGTCCACCAGGCTTCTCTCTCCATGGGATTCTCCAGGCAACAATACTAGAATGGGTTGCCATGTCCTCCTCCAGGGGATCTTCCCCCACCCCAGGGGTTGAACCCGAGTCTCCTGCATTATAGATGGATTCTTTACAGCTGAGCCACCAGGGAAGTCTTATGTATGAGTTTACTAGGCAGAAAATGTGGAAGAGGTACATTCTAGGTGGAGAGAAGAGCTTATCCCAAAGCAAGAGGGTGTGAATGAGCTCAGTATGTTTGGGAATAGTGAGTAGGAAGGTATGGTAAGAGAATTAAGTGTGTAGGAAAGAGTGAATGGCATAGTGGCTGGAAAACTAGATTGAAGCCAGACTGTGAAGGAATATATATGTCTGCATGTTAAGGAATTTTGCTTCATCCTAGTAATGGTGAGTCAGCAGTGTTTTCAAAGTAAGGAAGTAACATGGTCAAATTTCAATTTTAGAACAATAAACTCTGTGACAACATAGAAGATGACTTGGGGGAGAAAAAAATAGACACCAACTGCAGCTTTTCGTCCTGAGATTCTAAACTTTGGGAACTTCCCATTCATATCCTGAGTTTATTTAGGAATTCCTAGTAGAATCCCTTTCATCTTCCTAAACTAGTTCTCTTGGCTACATGCAGCATCGTCTTTACGCCTGTTGTTGAGTTAGTTGCTTTTTTTCTGGGTTTTTCTTAAGCTATGATGATCTGTCACACATAGTATTTGGGTGTAAGGAGGAGATGCCAATGCTGTCTGATTGATTTTTACTCTTCTCAGTGATGCCTTGCCATTTGCTGGCCTTTTTATTTAATGAATTTGTTTCATGAATTGGTTCCTGTGAGGCAATCATAAGTCCTACACATTGGATGGTCTTCATTTTCTAGACTTTTAATCTAAAGTGGGGGAAAAGTCTATTTAATAGGCACTGTGCATGGTCCTGGAAATTTAAAGATGATTGAAGACTGTCTCTGACTTTCGGCAACTCACAACCCAGTAGGATAATTCAAATAGTGTTGTTTTTTTTTTAATGACATAAATTTTAAAAATATATTTTATATTATTAAAATAATTAATTTATATTATTAAAATATTGAGTATATTAATATAAATATATTTAAATATATTATGTTATATTAACTATTCAATATATAAATATAAATATATTGAATATTAAATATTATATTAAATACATTATGTTATATTAACTATATAAATATATAAAATATAAATATTAATTTATATTATTTAAATAAATTTTAAATATATTGTTTACATTTTATTTCCAGTCCTTAGCTACATGCATAACCTGTGAAATTAACATTTATAGAACACTCTACCCCACAATAGCAGGATAAACATTCTTTTCAAAGTGTACCCACGACATCTACTGAGGCATATTTACTAAAGTAGTCCATATTCCAGATCGTAAAACAAAGTCTCAATAAAGGTAAAAAGATTCAAACCATATAAGATTTTATATCTGATCACAGAGGAAGCAAACTAGAAATCAAGGAATTCCATGGTGGTTCAGTGGTTAGGACTCCATGCTTTCACTGCTGAGGGCCTAGATTTGATTCCTGGTTGGGGAACTAAGATCCCACAGATTGCACAAAAAAACAAAAAATTAAACAAAACAGAAGCACCTCTGGAAAACCTTCCAGTGTATGGAAATCCTGAATAATACATTTCTATATAACCCATGGGACAAAGAAGAATTCCAAAGGGAAATTAGATAATGTTTTCTATTTTAGTTCATAAACTTAAATGTTTAAAAAATACAAAATCACATTTTGGAAAATCGGAGCTCTCTTTGTGGGAAGATTTTTAACTAAAAATTCCATTTCTTTATAAATAGACAGGTATTCAAGTCATCTGGTTATTCTTGAGTGAAATTTTCTAGTTTGGGTTTCAAGGAATTTTTCCATTTTACATAGTTTATTAAATGAGTAACACTGTCCTACTATTCCCTTAGTGAAAATGACATAAATATTTATCAAGGTGCTTACTCCAGGACAGAGGAAGGCACAGCTAATTTTTGTGGGCTACCAAGAAGGGTCAAAAAAAAATCTTCCTTTCTTTTAAATTACATGAAAGTATAATTTCCAACTCTTTTTGCAGCACAGAAAATATAAAATAACAAGAAGGTACAAGTCTGTAATTGTCTTTGGGCTCCAGTTCAATTTAAGCCATGTCCTCTAAACCAGTTTCTTGCAAGGCATTAGTTTTCTTTAACTGACCAAGAATTTGTGACCATTCTTTGCAAGTTCTCCCAAAGTTCTGGTCTGCTCACCGGGGGCGGTCTAAAATGATTTGTCTGTGAATAGCATTTTAAAGTAAACATGTAAATCTCATGCAGTGGCACCACACTTAGTTTTTGCTTTTCTCTTATGGAAGATAAGTCTTTGAAGAAGAGCCTAGTAGCTCAGCATGAATTTCATGACCTGCATTTCTTAGTAGCTGCTTCGCCTTTAGCATCTTTCTGCTTGATGAGTTGATAAAAGCTTGTCCTAGTTTCTTGAACCTGTTTTGTAGCAATAATTCAGACTGTGTTTTTTTCTTTCTATTGTCTCCTTGAGGTTTAAAACTATTTGGTACGTTTATGTTTGCTTTTCTGTGGTTTTCATTTCCAAGGAGGATTTTCTTCCCTATCCATCTCTCCACAGATCCTCTGCAGAGCCAGAGATGTCTGTTCATTTTCGCTTTATAATTAGAAATTATAATCTGATAAATTGATGTCCCAACATATCCTCTCTCATGGGCATTTTTTCTATTGAGTTTGATGTTTCCATTCTTTATGCTGCAGTACTGACTGTCACATCTCAAGTCCTCTCTATGTTTAGATCAATTTCATATCATTTGCTTATATTCAGGATTGTAGAGTTGATTTCTGATTTATTGGTTTACCTTGATGATTATTTGTACGGGTAAAAATTTCAGAAGTATGTAATGATAACTGAAGAACCTGAAAAGCCCATCTAATTGAAGGCTGAGATGTTTCTTTTTTTTTTTTTTTTAACATTCAATGGATTCACAGAAATACACTTGACTCTAACAATTCTTGTGTATTTCTCCTTTCCTTAAGATCTGATGTTGTAAAGGTTTCACTAGAAAACTTCCTTTGCCACTGATAGGTTGCCAAAACATATTCACGTAATATATGGCAGAAAAAAAAATCTAAAAAGAATGGCTGCTTCTGGGGAAAAACAAACTCTCTATGAAAGGTCATCACCTCTGCTTAAAAACATTTTAAAGATTTTCAAGCCACTCAGTTATTGTTTGTTTTCAGGTTACAATGTATGCCTATTATAGATAATTTTAAGGATAAAGAAGAGTATAAAGAGGAAAAATGTAAGCAGTACTCTCACTACCATTTAAAGGCTACCTGTATTTCTGTGCAACCTCAAAGTTTCTTGAAGGCTTAGCCTAGCGACCACCTGCCTTTTTCTAAGTCTTCTGCCTCAATAGACTGTTTCAGACATTAAAAGTGGAAGACCGACTTTAAATATAAAGGCCCTTAGGATTTTTATGGAAGGGATGGAGCTGTAGGAAAAACCTACAAATTGCTCCAGAGATGACATCTTGTTCTTATTTAGCTTTCTTTGAGTCATTAACAGTCGGGCGCCACTGGTGCTGAAACTTATCATTATTATAACCGCAAATGGGTTAATGCCCAAACAAAGCTATATTCTTGGGGCTGGTTCCCAGCTCCACCGCACCGACCCCAAGAGCAGCACCCTCCAAATCCCAGGATAATGCCCCACAAATGAGGGGATGTCAAATGTTCAGACTGGACTCGAAATTCTCTTCTTTTATCTGGGAGCTCCCAGTTGCTGGCAGGGCAGAGCCAAAGGGAAAATAAATAAATAAACTTCAAGCCAACAAACCCTAAAAAAGGAGGCTATGTGGTTTAGCGGTTAGACCACTATCCTGGAGGCTGACATCGCTGAGATCCAGTTCCAGCTCTCCCACTGACTGGCTGGATGATGCTAGACAAGTCATTTTCCTGACACAGTCCTCCGTTTCCCTACTTAGAAAAGGGGGCACTGCTTTAGAAAGTTTTTATGAGGACAAATGAAATGACCTGTGAATAGCTTCAGGTTGCTTGGAAATAAAATGAAATTGCAATCCTTAATAATTACCATCCTATTACTTAATTAATAATACAGTAAAAAGCCACAGGGGTTAAAGTTATGAAACTCCCATACCCTCAAGGTGCATGGGGTCGGGGGGCAGCGTGGGGCAGGGCGGTGGGAGGCACAGGTGAAGGAAGAAGGCAAAATTTTTTCAAATCAAATTTGCAGAACTTCACATCAAATACCAAATTAGCAAATTTATTACCTCGAGATAATAAATGCGGCCCTGAGTTTGGCTCTGTCCCTTTATCCTTACCACATCTAAACTCAGAGTGACTCACAGGAGCCTAGAAATGAGACATACACAATTTTAAGGGAAAGGGAGAATTAGGAGGTTTGACACTTCTGCTGGAGGAGGCTAAGAATAGGCCACTCAGAACACAAAGAGAGCCTCCTCTTTCCTCTTCCTCCCAGTGTAGGTGGTCTACTGGTTTCCCAGTCTTTCCTTTGAAAGAATGATTTTTGTTTTCTTTCTGTCCGCAAAACCTCACCTTGTGTGGGGGAGAGCTAACTAAAAATGTGAGGACACAGTCGCTTTTTCTACTGCGTTAGAACTATCACAAGGGCTGCACAATGCTAACGCCTTGTTAGGTGTGGAGAGGGGCTAAAAGACAAATACTGTATGTGAATATCTGGGAACTTGAAAACCAAGGAGTTCTCTACCTTCTTAAAGGAAAAGTGAGCAGCTAGGAATATGAGGGGGGAAAATCCAATAGATGTCCTTGTTTGTGCATCCCATCCCCCCAAGTTGTGGAGTGTCTTCATAGGAAAAAAAAAGACATTTGGGAAGGATATCAAATAGTAAGAGACAGACGTAGAAGGAGGGGCTATAAAGATAAAGAGGAGTTTGAGAGGAAATGTCCATGAAGTCATAGAGGATTTAATGAGCACCTTCTGGATGCCCAGTCTTGTCACAAGCAAAGACATCTCTGACTTCAAGGAGCAGCCAAGATATGGGCACGTGAAAGCACTTTGTAGTAATTTAAGATGGTAAATAATCAGATGAAAATAGAAAGAAAGTGAAGTCGCTCAGTCCTGTCTGACTCTTTGTGACCCCATGGACTACACCTACCAGGTTCCTCCATCCATGGGATTCTCCAGGCAAGAGTACTGGAGTGGGTTGCCATTTCCTTCTCCAGGGGATCTTCTAGACCCAGGGATCAGACCCAGGGATCAAAGCCCGGTCTCCCGGATTGCAAGCAGAGGCTTTACAGTCTGAGCCACCAGAAAAAAAAATGATAATGGGATATTAAATGTTTATGGGGATTTAGGGGTGGGAGCTACTATTGTGGGGCTTCCCTGGTGGGTCAGTTGGTAAGGAATCTGCCTGCTATGTAGGACTCTGCGGGCAATGCTGGAGACTTGAGTTCAATCCCTGGGTCGGGAAGATCCCCTGGAGGAGAAAATGGCAACCCACTCCAGTCTTCTTGCCTGGAGAATTCCATGGACAGAGGAGTCAGATGAGTCTATGAGAGTAGGACACAAAACCATCAAGGCTACTATTATGATGAAGTGAAGTGAAGTCAAGTCGCGCAGTCGTGTCCGACTCTTTGTGGCCCCATGGACAGTAGCCTGCACCAGGCTCCTCCGTCCATGGGATTTTCTAGGCAAGAGTACTAGAGTGGGTTGCCATTTCCAACTATTATGATAACAGTTGTATAAAGCAGGAAGAGTTATGAAATTCAGAAACTGAGGGTATATGGAGGGTTGGCAATAAGTTTTTCACACCGGAAATATGATGGTTTCAAAGGAACTCTGCACCTCAAATTCGTCTAAAACCATTGCCTCAAGAAAGGGGGTCCAAAGAAACCAAGACCGCTGCGAGGCGACTGCTCCCGGAACTGGTACGGCCAGCTTGGAGTTGCGACACGGAAACTGTTTGCGTGGCACCCCCTCCGCCTCCTGCCTCTCCCGCCGCGTGGGTGCCATGGCAACCGAGAGAGCCGGGAGACCTAGGTTCCGGAAGCCGAAGAGCTGGAGCTCTGAAGCCACCCGCATCAAAGGATGCTGAGTCCGGAGCGCCTAGCCCTACCGGACTACGAGTATCTGGGTAGGCGCTTCCTTCAGCTTTGGGGAAGGAAAGAAATGCAGACGCTTTAGGCCAGAGTGTGGGGAGGAGGATGGGGCGGGATCTGAGTGTGAATGGGTGGGGTGGGCTAGGGAGGGGCGGGGAGGGGGCGCTGATCCAGGGGCCTAAAGGTGTAAGGCCCAGCGAGGAGGAAAACAACATCTGGGGAATAAAGAATGCTGAAGTGTACCCGCTGGAGCTCGGGGCGTGTGGATTGTGTTCACAGTGGGCTAGGTTGGAGTTGAGAATTGGCGGGGGTGAGGACTTTGGGGGTGTTACTGACTTGCTGCTAGTGGAGTAACCTTGGAATCCTGAAGTGCCACCTCAGTCATTCCGTGAGCCGTCAGATAACCGTCAAGGCGGCAACTAACACTTTGGAGCTTTTCTTTTACGTTAGGCACTATGCTAAGCATTTTACATGCATTCTTTATTGAATCTTCGTAACAGCCCTAGGAGGAAACTGTTTTCCTTCCATTTTGCAGACGGAGAAACTGAGGCTGAAGAGATAATTTACACAAAGCCGCACCGCTAGGAAATGGTATGGCCTGGATCAGAACTTCATTTGCCCACTCCTGAACTTGAGTTCTTGATCAGTAGGGCTGCGGCTGTAACACGTTATGCACACTTAATTAACACCTTCAGTGTGGATGAGAAAAGGATGTGTGTGTGTATATGCATACGTGTAAGGACACATGTTTTAAAACGTTGTTTACTCACTAAGTCGTGTCCAACTCTCTTGCAACCCTATGAACGCTGGCCAGGCTCCTCTGTCCATGGGGTTTCCCAGGCAAGAATACTGGAGTGGGTTGCCATTTGCTTGTCCAGGGGATCTTCCAGACCCAGAGATCGAACCCAGGTCTCCTCCATTGGCAGGTAGATTCTTTACCACTGAGCCATCAGGGAAGCCCTTTAAAGCATTAATAGACTTTATTTTTAAAGAAATTTTAAGTTTACAGGAAATTAAGCAAATATTATAGTGTTCCCATGTACTCCTTGTCAGTTTCCTGTTATTAACATCTGACATCTATTAGTATAGTACATTTGTTACAACTGATGAACCAATATTGATACGTTATTATTAACTAAGATCCACAGTTTGCCTTAGGGCTCACTCTGTGTCAGTACAGTTTTATGGGTTTTGACAAATGCACAGTGTCATATATCCCTTGTTATAGTATTGTGCAGAGTAGCTTCACCCCTGTCTATTCATCCTTTCTCCTGTCCCCCAACCATTGGCAACCATTGATCTTTTTACTCTCTCTAAAGTCTTACTTATTCAAAATATCATACAGTGGAGTCGCAGAGTATATAACCTTTTCAGACTGGCTTTTTTCACTAAGCAATAATGCATTTTAGATTCCTCCACATCTTTTCCAGGCTTGATGGCTCATTTCTTTTTATAACTGAATAATATTCAATTGTATGGATATATCGATACTGTACACATTTTTTTTTAATGAAAAACAATTCCAGTTTAAATTTCTGAATTTGTCATATGGAAAGTAGATTAAAAAATATAAGAAGTTTATAAGGAAAAGTCTCTTCCAGCCCTTTTCCCCTCATCTGCCAGTTTCCATCTGTCCTCAGCCCACTACTAGTAACTACTGTGACTGGTTTCCTGTGTGACCTTCCAGAGTTTAGTTTATTATGTATATAAGAGATAATGTATTTTTTTCTTTCTATATATCTCAGAGTGATTTCTGTATCAGTGAGAGCTTTTTCATTTCTCTAAGAACTTGTTTAGCTGCATAGTATTGAAATAATTTATTTGACTAGTTCTCGGTTGGTACACATATTGTTTTTAGCCTTTTGCTATTATTGAAAATGTGTGTGTTAGTCGCTCAGTCATGTCCAACTCTTTGCGACCCTGTGTACCGTAGCTGGCCAAGCGCCTCTGTCCATGGGATTCTCCAGGCAAGAATACTAGAGTGGGTAGCCAGGAGATCTTCCCGACTCAAGGATCAAACCCAGGTCTCCCGCATTGCAGGCAGATTCTTTACTGTCTGAGCCATCAGAGAAGGCCATTACTGAAAATGCCCCACTGAATAACCTGTAATTTTGTGCCATTACTAGTATATCTGCAAAGAAAACCACAAAGTAAAATTGGTGGGTCAGAGATATATGCATTTTAAATATTGGTAGACATTGCTAAATCATGTTTCACAGGGGTTGGACCATTTTACACTGCTGTTAGCAATGTAGGAGAATGTCTGTTTCCCTATGGTCTTTCCAACAAAATATATCCAATTCAAACCATCAGGTATTTTCAACTGGTTAGTGACAGTCCCAGGGTAGATTTGATATGCATTTCTCTTATGAAGTTAGGACTCTTTTCACCAAAGTTAAGGGGTATATGTGGTTTTTGAAAGGAATATATATACTTAATTCTCCTAATTGGAGAAGGAAATGGTAACCCACTCCAATGTTCTTGCCTGGAAAATTCCACAGACAGAGGAGCCTGGTGGGCTATGGCATGGGATCTCAAAGAGTCGGACACAACTGAGCAATTTCACTCACTCACATATACCTAAAGAACATGGTTAAATCACAGATAATTTTGCATCCAATGAATAATAATATTAATGTCTAGCAATGCCTAGACTCTTTCTAAAAATTTTATGTTTTTTATCTTATTTACTCAGTACTAATGAGTCTATGAGGAGGAAATGGCAACCCACTCCAGTATTCTTGCCTGGAAAATCTCATGGAGAAAGAGCCTGGTAGGCTACAGTCCATGGGGTTGCAAAGAGTCGGACACGACTGAGCGACTTTTCACCAATGAGTCTATGAAATATTTGAAAAGCCTAGTTCATTGTTCAGTTCCTTGGATGTTTGCCTCAAAGGCTTGACATAGTTAATATTACTGGTTCTTTGGTGAGTAGGAGCTGATGGTCCTTCCATAAGTGGCTTTTTTTTTTTTTTTCAGGGCGACTAAGTCAGTGGCATTGTTGATAATGAATCTATAAACAGAATCAAAGTTTCAGTTTGGCCGAAAAAACTTCAGCATCCAACCACTTACCTAATTATTGAACCCTGGATTACTGAAGCTCTTTCAGTTTCTGTTGCATGTTTAAGTGTCCATGTCCCAGTCCTGGTCTGGACGTTCATACTGCCCTAAGCAGGGTCATACTACTCACTGCCTTCCTCATGGTTGCTCAAACCATACAACTCTGCTGAAATGCAGTTGAGAGCAACCCTGCCCTTTCAGTTTGGTTTCTTTTAGAGGCATGCTGTTGCTGTTTTGAAGCATTCATCCTCCATTTAACAACCACTGAAAATCATCCCTTATAGATTAATTTAATGAAATAGTTTCTGGTTTGAAAATTTAAATACTTGTGGAGGTTTTGTTTGACTTGGTTTGGCTCTTCTCCTTTTCTTCTTCTTCTTCTTTTTTTTTTTTTTTTTTTTTTTTTACAAATTATAAAGTCACGTGTGTAGAACTAGAGAAGAAAATGCATACAGAAAAAAGAAAATTGGGGAGATGGGAAAGTTCTAGGTATTCAGTGCATGGGAAAAGTGAAAGTTCAATATCCCTTGGTAAGTGTAAATGGAGACCTCTTTTTAGTATTATGTACAAATTACAGGGATACCTATTCAGTGACTATCTATAGATTTTCCTTTCTACCTGTTAGCCAGGGCTTCTATTTGCCTTTTTCACTACTAGCGAAGAAAAAAATCTTTCATCATGTTCGGTAAACTGATCCATTCCCTGCTGACTTGGTGGGTTCGGAACCTGTAATCATGGCCTGGAATGGCTTTAGTATCTTAAGATCATCATTACAGAATCAGCTCTGTGATGTTCATGCCTGCAGTCATCAGAATGGAGTGATAGAAACTGTGTTAATGCCCAGGCATAAATAGAGAGAGGAGAATCTGGAAAAGAGATGAAATAAATATAGAGCCCTTGAAAGAGTTCCAGCTTCATGGAAGCTACTTATTGGAAGCTCCTGCCAGAGGCTGAGGTGTGTCTGTGTATCTGGTTGGGTGTGGAAAGTTCTCTAGAGCTGAAGGGCGGCCTGTTCTGGTCCCAGGTTTGCAAAACACACTCCCTACGTGCTGACCTGAGTATAAGCAAGAGGGTGTGAAGTGTATTATCTTACCCCACCTAAACTGGGGAGGTGCTTGCTTTCACTCATGTTCCTATTTACCTCTTCTGTTTCTATGGAAAGTGCTTGTTCTCACTAAGGTTGTTAGTGGATCAGCATGATAGGTAACTCCAGGAAATCAGACGTGGGTCTTTCTCCTTTGCAGGCTGTACTTATAGAGGAATCATAATAAATTGGAGAGGGTTTTTTTTTTTTTTTTAGTGTGGATCTTTTTTTGTGTGTGTCTTTTTTGAGTTTGTTACAACATTGCTTCTGTTTTATGTGTTGGTTTTTTGGCTGTGAGACATGTGAGATCTTGGCTTCCCAACTAGGGATTGAACCCACACCCCCCACATTGGAAGGTGAAGTCCTAACCACTGGACTGTCAGGGAAGTCCCTGGATAGTTTTTTTTGTTTTTTTAATTGGAGGATAATTATTTACAATGTCTCATTGGTTTCTGCGGTACAGCTACGTGAATCAGCTATAAGTATACATGTATCCCCTCCCTCTTGATCCTCCCGCCCACCTCCAACCCCCACAATTATTTTGAAGCTATAGTTTTTGAACACTTCATTTATGCTTAACACTGTACCTTAACTCGTTTGATCTTCACAACCGTCATACAAGGTATTATTATCAGGCAAAGGAGAAAGGGAAGGATATACCCAACTGAATGCAGAGTTCTAGAGAAGAGCAAGGAGAGATAAGAAAACCTTCTTAAGTGGACAATGTGAAGAAATAGAGGAAAACAATAAAATGGGAAAGACTAGCATCTCTTCAAGAAAATTGGAGATACCAAGGGAGCATTTCATGCAAAGATAGGAACAATAAAGGAGGAGGAAATGGCAAGGACCTAACAGAAGCAGAAGAGATTAAGAAGAGATGTCAAAAGTAAGGTCTCAATGACCTGGATAACCACAATGGTGTGGTCACTCATCTAGAGCCAGACAGTCTGGAGTGTGAGGTCAAGTGGACCTTAGGAAGCATTACTACAAACAAAGCTAGTGGAGGTGATGGAATTCCAGCTGAGTTATTTTAAATCCTAAAAGATGATGCTGTCAAAGTGCTGCACTCAGTATGCCAGCAAATTTGGAAAACTCAGCAGTAGCCACAGAACTGGAAAAGGTCAGTTTTCATTCCAATCCCAAAGAAAGGCAATGCCAAAGAATGTTCAAGCTACCATACAAATGTGCTCATTTTACATGCTAGCAAGGTCGTGCTCAAAATCCTAGGCTTCAACAGTACATGAACCAAGAATTTCCAAATGTACAAGCTGGATTTAGAAAAGACAGAGGAACCAGAGGTCAAATTGCCAGCATCCCCTGGATCATAGAAAAAACCAAGGGAGTCCCAGCTAAATACTACTTTTGCTTCATTGACTACTCTAAAGCCTTTGACTGTGTGGATCACAACAAACTGGGAAATTCTTAAAGAGATAGGAATACCAGACCACCTTACCTGCCTTCTGAGAAATCTGTATGAAGGTCAAGAAACAATAGTTAGAACCGGACATGGAGCAACAGACTAGTTCAAAATTGGGAATGGAAGACTTCAAGGTTGTATATTGTCACACTGCTTATTTAGCTTATATGCAGAGTACATCGTGCAAAATGCCAGGCTGGATGAATCACAAGCTGGAATCGAGATTGCCAGGAGAAGTATCAACAGCCTCAGACATGCAGATGTGTGTGTGTGGGGGGCTTAGTTGCTCAATCGTGTCGCCCTGTGCAACCAGGCTCCTCTGTCCATGGAGATTCTCCAGGCAAGAATACTGGAGTGGGTTGCCATGCCCTGTTCAAGGGCAGAAAGTGAAGAGGAACCAAAGAGCTTCTTGATGAGGGTGAAAGAGGAGAGTGAGAATCTAGCTTAAAACTCAGCATTCCAAAAGCTAAGATTGTAGCATCTGGTCCCATCACTTCATGGCAAATTGATGGGGAAAAAGTGGAAACAGTGGCAGATTTTATATCCTTGGACTCCAAAATCATTGTAGATGGTAACTGCAGTCATGAAATTAAAAGACCCTTGAATCTTGGAAGAAAAGCTATGACAAATCTAGACAGCATATTAAAAAACAGAGACATCACTTTGCTGACAAAGGTCCATATAGTCAAAGTTACGATTTTTCCAGTAGTCATGTGTAGATAGATGTGAGAGTTGGACCATAAAGAAAGCTGAGCACTGAAGAACTGATTCTTTCAAATTGTGGTGCTGGAGAAGACTCTTGAGAGTCCCTTGGACAGCAAGGAGATCAAACCAGTCAATCCTAAAGGAAATTAACTCTGAACATTCATTGGAAGGACTGATAATGAAGCTGAAGTTCCAATACTTTGGCCACCTGATGCAAAGAGCCGACTCATTGGGAAAGACCCTGAAGCTGAGAAAGATTGAGGGCAGGAGGAGAAGTGGGTGACAGAGGATGAGGTGGTTGGATGGCATCACCAACTTAATGGATGTGAGCTTGAACAAATTCAAGGAGATTGTGAAGGACAGGGAAGCCTGGCGTGCTGTAGTCCTTGGGGTCACAGATAGTTGAACACAACTTAGCAACTGAACAACAGTAATTATTAGTCCTATTTAGTAGTTATTAAGATCTCTTTATTCTACAAATAAGAAAACTGAGTCTTAGAAAGGCTAATTGATTTGTAGAATGTCACACAAGGTGGTGATACATAAAAGCCAGATTCAGATCCAGGTTTATGGGATTCCATGCCTGTTTTTCCCTGTCTTCAATTCAGTTTAGTTCAGTCACTCAGGAGCTCAGTCGTGACTCTTCGAGAACCGACCCCATCGACCCGCAGCACGCCAGGCCTCCCTGTCCCATCACCAACTCCCGGAGTTTACCCAAACTCATGTCCGTTGAGTTGGTGATGCCATCCAACCATCTCACCCTCTGTCGTCCCCTTCTCCTCCTGCCTTCAATCTTTTCCAGCATCAGGGTCTTTTCAAATGAGTCATCAGGTGGCCAAAGTATTGGAGTTTCAGCTTCAACATCAGTCCTTCCAGTGAACACTCAGGACTGATCTTCTTTAGGATGGACTGGTTGGATCTCCTTGCAGTCCAAGGGACTCTCAAGAGTCTTCTCCAACATCACAGTTCAAACCCAGAGATAAAAATAAACAAACCAAAATAGCTGCTGCCTGTAAAGGGTGTGATCCTTGCTTCCCTTTTAAGACGGGAGTTCTTAAACAGTTCATCAGTTGCAAATAAGTGTCCTGAGAACAGAAATTGTACCTTACTCATCCTTGTAAACCTGCCTTTCACGATATAGACACTTTATACATACCGGTGTGTTACATAAAAGTGAAAGTTGTTAGTTGGTCAGTGTCCAACTCTTTGCAGCCCTGTGGACTGTAGCCCACTAGGCTCCTCTGTTCATGGGGTTCTCCAGGCAAGAATACTGGAATGGGTTTCCATTTCTTTCTCCAGGGGATCTTCCCCACCCAGGCATTGAACCCCGGTCTTCTGCATTGTGGGCAAACTCTTTACCGTCTGAGCCACCCATGGAACATGAGGGTCCCCCAAGTGTGAGCAGCTATAACAATAACTGACTTATTAAGTACTTAGTATGTACCAGGTGACATTCTGTGTGCTTCACATACATTAATGCACATGAAGATAGTTTCGGTTTTTATCTCCATTTCATAAATGAGGAAACTGCAGCACCAAGGCATTAAATAACTAGTTAGTGAGTCCTGGAGGCAGGATTCTAATCCAGCAGTCTGATTTCAGAGTCTGCATTGTTAAACTCTGTGCTATGAATACCTTGAACAACTCCGAAAGTGAGGCTACAGTTACCGCACAGACCTGCATTCCATGGGTGCATGGATTCTGGAGTTAAGTTCAGATGACTCCAAGGGCTTAAAAAAATTTTTTTTTTTCTTTTTCAAGGACTTAATTTAACATTTCTGCCAGGAGGGGGCATCCTAGGAATCAGGATGGGTCGAACAGTAAAATTCAAGTTCCTTCTTTCACTGGGCTCATCTCTCAAAGGCAGGCGGTAAAGAAGATAACATCTAAAAATAAACCATTTAGGGGAGCTTGAGTGACAGTAATCTATGTACTTTGTGAAGCTGTGTGACCTTGAGGAAGTTACTTAACCTCTCTGTGCCTTAGATGCCTTATCTGCAAAATATAGATATAATAATACTCAGGCATGTAAGCTTTTAGAGCAATACCTGGCTGATACATTGTGAAAAGAGGATATACAAAGATGAGTAAGATATCTTTTCTTCTAGAGCATCTAGGTAAGTGCTCAGTAGATATTAGGTGCTATTATTTTTCCTATTTTTTTAATAAAAATATGTAATACATCTGTGGCAATGGGTCACACAGAGCCGGACATGGCTGAAGCAACCTAACATGCACAATACATCTGTGGTAGCCATGAAACTGTGCCTCTCAGATCGCCTAGTATGGGAGGGGAAGATGATTAACTCAACTCCAGCTCTCAGTCCAACACCTCATTCACACTGAGGTCACACTTCCCACAGGCTGCTCCCAGCAGACGACTAGGTGAGGCGGACAGACCCACTTTTACGAGAAGTGTGACTCCTCTGATGGTGCCTTCAGCTTGAGGACTCCCACTGCACGCGGTCAAACACTCTCGCCCTCTTCTCTGCGCGGGTCAGCCCTGCAGTTTGTCTGTCACCTCTCCAAGTCTCTTCCAGCCCCCTCGCATTTTCCCTCATGGCCTTTTCACCCCCTAAATCTCTTGCGTGTCTGATCCTGTCTTCTTGTCTGTTTCTCAGAGTCCCTGGACTAAGACAGCCTCCAGTAGTCACTGATACAGTCCCTTTCAGTCATGAGATTAAGATTTCTTCAAGCCTTGGCAGAGGTTCTGACATATGACTGTTTCTATGTTGAAGATTCTTAAGTGTTACTAATCTTGGTGTTTTTTTTTTTGCATTTGCTGATATCAACTTGTCTTATTGCCAGACATAGTTTCTCTTTTTGCTTTTGGATGAGTCTTGATAAGCAAGTGTAATTTTGTTGGAATAAATCAGTGAACCTCCAAAACCCAGCCTCATGCTAGGAAACATTGCCATTTACAGTAAGTCAGCTGGAATACTCATGATTTTAGAGAGCTTGAGTTGTTGCAGAAAGGAAAAGGAATAAATACTATAGGTGTTACACTGATTCCCTAAACCTTTGGAAACTAGGTTTATAATAATAAAGCTGGTCACTTAAAAACAGTAATGCATATTTTCACAAAATCATGAAGGTAATATTCATAAATGACTGTAACCCAAAGTAATAGTGTAATAAGTGCCGACTGGGAAAGATCGAGGGCAGGAGGAGAAGGGGATGGTTGGATGGCATCAGTGACTCAATGGACATGAGTTTGAGCAAGCTCCGGGAGTTGGTGAAGGACAGGTAAGCCTGGTGTGCTGCAGTCCACGGGGTCTCAAAGACTCAGACACGACTGAGCGACTGAACTGAACTGAAACTGGGAAAGAGCCGAGACCCCTGCCTACATAGAGTTCACTCAGTCTGTTTTAGCACTTAGATCCCATCTCCCGTGTATGGCGTAAGTTTCCTGTAGGGAGCGGCACGTTATAGTCATGCTTTGCTTTATGTAGAGAAGCTATTCAGGGAGCAAGAAAGAAAGAAGGGAAGGAAGGAAGAATTAGGAAGAGAAGAAAGGAAGGAGAAAGGGAGAAGAAGAAACGTTAAGAGATGATTTGTGGACATGTGCCTTACTGTTTTTAAGTGACCAGCTTCATATATTGTAAACCTATGAATAGTATCCAGAGATTTAGGAAGTCAGCATAGTATCTATGATATTTATTTGTTTTCCTTTCTGCAACAACCCGAGCACCCTAAAGTCCTATGAGTATTTCTGTTGACGTAAACAGAAATGGGTTGGATTGGCTCTAGCATAGGGTTGGGTTTGGAAGGTTCACTAATCATATTCAAACAAAAGTAAGTTTGCTTATCAGGATTCATCCAAAAGCAAAAAAAGAAATTGCCATCACAGGGGCAGCAGTTCCCTAGGTGGCCCGGTTCTGGGGTGTGCCTCTGGGAGTTGTTCCTGGAAGTTCAGCCTAGACTCTGCTTCTTCCATCTTTCTAAGGATTCTGTAAGCTACTTAATACATGTAGTCAGTGTTCTGTTGGAGAGGGTTAGGGATGGGGAATGGAGGTTGTCAGGGGAGAGCCAGTGAGTCCTAAGGCATGCTGTTTGTTGACCATTACCCACCTCTGTTCCTCCTGGGTAACTGACTGCAGGTGATGTCAGTGTTACTCTAGGGATTAAAAATAGTTCCGTAAATTTTTTACTTTGCCTATCATTTATATATTCAGGTAATCTTAAAATCCTCCCTCTAAATGCTGTCTAAAAGTTGGAGATCACTATTTTTTGTTACAAATGCCACATTTGCTAAATGAGTTAATTTTAGGAAGCTAAGTAATCAAAGTTTTAAAAAGTAATAAACAAGACTTCAGAAGAGATAGATGATCCATTAACTTATCTCTGGCTTGTCTTCCAGTTTATATCCTTCTTAGTGCTTATCACAGTTGTCTTATTAATCTATTCATATATCTTGTTATTGTCTGCTTCTTACTAGAATGTAAGCATACAGGCAGAGTTATTCTCTCAGTATCTCCAAAATCTAGCACAGTGCTTGGCCCAAGTTAAATGCACAGTTGTTAAATGAACAGTGTTCTTTATGTGGGCTTCCCAGGTGGTGGTTGCTAGTGGTAAGACCCCTCCCTCCTGCCAATGCAGAAGATGTAAGAGACTCGTGTTCAATCCCTGGGTCAGGAAGATCGCCTGGAGGAGGGCATGGCAACCCACTTCAGTATTCTTGTCTGGAGAATCCCATGAGCAGAGGAGCCTGGCGGGCTGCAGTCCATGGGGTCGCAAAGTGTCGGTCACAACTCAAGCAACTTAGCACATACGCACACTGCTTTAAGTAGCAAAATAATTTTTTTTTTTCTCAAATGAAAGAAAGGAATCCAGTTCAGAAAATAGTTATTGAATTCCTGCTGTGCAAGAGACACTAGGCTTTTTTCCCTTCTTCCATTGACAACCAAAGGATAACTGATTAAAATCTTTGCTCTGAATGCCGTCCAAAAGTTGGGGATCATCATTAGTTGGTGTATACGGTGTTTGCTAAATGAGTAAATATAATTTCTTGGTTGACACCATATTTTCTTTGTTTTGATTCCACAACGGTAAGATTTAGTTCCTTTTTTCAAATCATTTCTTATGAAGAAAGGAAATTTTATACAAGGCATATCCTTGAGATCCCGTTTTCAGTTGGCCAGAGTAATATGCTCTGATTAAGCCTGGAATTACCCTTGTCAGCTACTCGCTGGGTGCTCTGTGTTGGGATGTCCTTGCACTGCTTCCCTACGGGCCTTAGGAAATAGCTCATCCTATGATTGGAATTTCAAGTCAAAACACATTTATCTGAGCAGAATTTTAATGATTTATCAAAGAGAGGAGGGGTTTTCCCAAACACATCTGAACTTACCAAATTACTGATCCCATTAGCTATGTTTTCTCTTAAGCACTTCTCTTTAAACAAAGTAATTACAGCTGAAATCATCCAATGTATTTTTCATGAAAGCTTTTGACTAAGTTGTGTTTGATTAGCAGGAACCCAGTAAAAGTAAATATTGTTTGAGAAGGCGCTTTCCGAGCCCTCTCTTTTTCTTCATTGAATTCGCTGTTTGAAAGCGCTGTTCTTTGGAGAGAGTCAGAGCCTTTTCCAGCTGTCCCATTGTGTAGCCCAGGGTCTTGCTAATGCCATTATCTGGCCCTGAGATTACAGGTAGTTGTGATAAAGCACAGGCTTCCGTTTCTGTAGGCTCAGAGGGAAATCTGTTTGTGCCCTGGCCTTCACATCAGGTGTTTGTGAAATCCAGAGTTCTCTCACCTGGAATAGCGCCCCCACCCCACCCCCCTGCCCCCCGTAAACAGACGTATCTGGCAGGAAAAGGGCTGTATAAGAGCCATTGCCTTTTTTTTTTTTTTTTTTTTAAATCATGTGGCAGAACTCCTCCTGTGGCCAACTTACATACAACGTGTGCCCTAAATGGGAAAATTATATATTTTAAAATAGGCATGCTTGAAACAATAACACTTTTGAATGTGAAATGTACCAGAAGGCCGCATGTCTCTGGCTTTGCTTGTCAAATGGAGAGGCTGCCAGAACCACTCGGCTCCATGGTTCACATGCCCTGAAGTCCTGGAAACTGACACGTAAGTAGGCAACGCACAAAGAGGCTCAGCCCATGAGAAAGTGAGTTTGGGCGCCTGGGCTGGCCCCCTTTCTCTCTGTGTGGAGTTCTTTCCAGCTTCGCTTCTTCTGTCCCATCACAGTTTTTTTTTTTTTTTTTTTTTTTTCAGAAAGGAGAGATTAAACATGTCTGGTATTTCAGCATGTCAACGGCACAGGCAACATGAGGCCAGCACTCAGGCCACTGTTCAGCCTGTCATATGGAAGGAATTGCTTTTCAGGGGAGATTATAATTGTGTATGTAGCCACACAAATGCACATTCTGCCTGGAGGAAAATGCACAGAAGAGGAGGCCTTACGCTGCCACTCAGGTCTCTTTGTGGAGGGCTGCATAAGAAGCCCTTACATGGCATAGTCAACTCTTTTGGGCTTAATGAGTCATCTTTTTGTGTGATGCCTACTTCAAAAAAAAAAGGGGAGGAGGGAGGGCAGGGGTAGAGGGGGAGAAGCAGAAACACACTCTTCCCCAAGTGAATTGCTTTTATTGGCCCTGCAGCTTTGTCTAAGCGTTTTGCAGATTCCTGATGACATCATTTATAATGCTAGTGCACAGACAGTAAACAAAAAAATAATTTAGCTTTTAGGCATTTCGGCAAAACTTGAATAGTCCAATGTAGAGAAATGATAATGAGCTTTATGAACAGTAAGCACATGAGCTTAAACAACAAGCATGACCCCAGTCTTTCTTGGAATGACACATTGAAAGATGACTGTAGAGAAAACTCAAAGATTGACACTTGTGAATTATGTGCAGTTCAGACTTGAGTCCGCAGTCTAGTGTTAATCCCATGCAGTATGTTCTCGTTAGTGGCTAAAGTACAGGCTACCAGTGAGTAAGTCATTAAGCCCCTTGAGCCCTAGCATTTTACCTATAAGAAAGGAAAAGTTAATATTACCACCTACCTCACTGGAATGTTAGACGATTGAGACCATAAACATGTAGAACTCTTTATAAGAAAGGTATTTTGTAAACAGAAAATACCATTATTACTCTCCTTGATCAAATTTCCCCAACACAAGGAGTTGATAAAAGCTACTTCATACCGGGTTGAGAGGATGAATTAATTAATATATGTCAGTTATCTTACAGTAAACTATTTAATGAGACCTAAAATCGTCTTTCTTGATAGTCTATAGGCCACCAAACCTGATATTTAAACACATGATTCACTTACAAAGTCTTAACATGCGCCGTCAGCCTTTTGCCTTGCCTTCAAGGGTTGGTGTGGTAGAGAGTATTGCATATATCCCTCTACCATGTGGTGGTGGAGGAAAATAAGTTAGGTCTTCAGGAAGCATGGCTCTGCCTTTTTTCTTTTCAAGGTTATGCCTGCAAATAGTCTTTGGAGTCTTGCTAATCTTTGTTGCCGTGTCTGAACATAGGTAGTGACTGTTTTGACCTTTGTTCTTCCAGTAAATATTTGGTTTTGATCTCATGTTTCTAAAGAAGAAACAAACTTACAACGAAAAGAAGTGATTGATTTGTCTTACTTTGTGAACTTTTCTTATCATATTTCTTAGTAGTTTAAGAGAAAATAATTGTTGTTGAAGGACCTAACATTGAGTTCCCTAACTGGAAAGGTCTTAAACTAAGCCAAGTAATAAAAATGGCGTTGGTTGTTATCTTTAGAGGAGAAGGGATACCAGAAAAGACTTTGTATTTTTTAAAGGACAAAATTTCACTGACATCTCTGCTTCCATTTTTATTGGTATTTGCATAAGGTTTTAGGCAACAAAACCTGAGACGACCCTCTTGAAAATAATGTAATTTTCAATGTAATTTTCATCTTTTGTTTCCAAGTACACTGAGGTTTGGATAACCTCACTTCCCAGATTTCATTTTCTATTAGATGACACAAAATGGGAAACGCTATTTCATTTAAATTCTAAACCCTCAGCAGAGATTATCTGTCTTACGTTTTTAAATACAGAGATAATATTCCAGCTTCTAAGTAAGCCCAGCCTCCCAAATACTGTCTTTAAGTGGGAAATATATTCAAACAGATGTTCTTGGTATGTCAGCTGAGGTCATTTCTCATATCCAGGAGGACTAGAGTCAGTCCTTATAAGATATTTGTGAGGTAGGTACCAGCCTGACCGTCACTTTTCCATGAGGAAACTGAAATTTAGGTTATGTAACTTGCCCAAGGTCACTCAGCTAGTAAATGTGGAGGTGAAGCTTGAATGAAGTTTATCTAACTCTAGAGCCTGTGTTGTCAGCTACTTTGCTTTTAGGTCTGATTTCTCAAGGCCCGCTTTCTTATTCGGTTCATAAGGATTTAAGGATTAGAACTTAATATTTTAACAGAAATGTGTACAGAATATATGATATATTCCCCAGATTCCCTGGTATATAATAGAACATAATTTAACATTTTCTTGATGACATGGTGTCATTATTTTAGACATTTGTACTGTAGATGTGTTATGACATTTACTCATGAGGGTGTATGTTAGGAAATGGACTCAGAGAGCTTAAGTAAAATTTCCAACGTTCGTGTAGAAAGCAGTAGGTGAAGCTAAGATTTGATTCTAGTTCTTCTGATTCCAAATTTAGTGGTGTAGGTGCCACTCAATCAGTGTTAGTTTTTTTTTTTTTTTTTCATTTTTTTTTTTTTCAGTGTTAGTTAAATCTGACTAGTAGCTGTTGATTAATGACAAGAACGTCCCCTGTTGCTCAAAAGTCCTCTCTCTCCAGACTGATGTTTCCTACTGGGTCAGTAAGCTGGTGAGGAGCCTGAGGTTCTGTACTTTACGTGATTGCGTGCCACTGATCTCAGGGTGATGGTTGAGCAACCGCCCCCTCCGGTGCAATGGCTTACACAGGAGAGAACTTTATTTCTCTCTCCCTTAACCTAGGTCGAGGGTACAGAAGGCAGAATCTGCTCTAGGAAGCCATCGCTGGATTTCAGGCTAGCAGGGTAGCCATGCCATTTGAAATCCATGGTTTCTGAGGATGGCTCTGTCGTAAAAAGGAAAAGGGGAAGGAATGAGTCCAGGGCAAACACCTTTTAAGCAAGGAAGGTAGAAGTTGCGAACATCACTTGTGCTCACATTTCATAGGTGAGTACTTTATAATATACTGTTTGCAAATGACATGCAAAGTGAAGTTACTCAGTCGTGTCTGACTTTTTTTTGCAATCCCATGGACTGTAGCCTACTAGGCTCTGTCCATGGAATTCTCCAGGCAAGAATACTGGAGTGGGTTGCCATTTCCTTCTCCAGGGGATCTTCCCGACCCAGGGATCGAACCCAGGTCTCCTGCATTGCAGGCAGACGCTTTACTGCCTGAGCTACCAGGGAAGCCCACTTTATAATATAAGACCCCTGCTAATTGCAGAGGAGCTTGGGAAGTCCAACCAGACATCGTGTGTAAGAAGAATAGGAGCGCATATTTTGCACTCCTCCTCGGAGTGCAAACAATAACCTCCCATGCCTGGTAATGTGCACAGTTAGTAGCTGCTTGCCCTTATTCAGGGGGGAGCGATGTTCCAGTGGGTGTTTGACTTTTCCTCCCCTGCGTCTGCCTCTTCAAGCACAGTGTATGTTATTGCTTGTCCCTGTTCTCCACTCTCTTACCTTAAGCTACTACTGAGCTGGTTGCTTCCTTTTTATTATTTTTTTCTTTCCTAACTCTGTGTCTCCTGTCATTCCTCTTGGATTACTCCTCTGTCCTTTGTAAATATTTCCAACTAATCAGAATAGTTCCTTTCTACACTTCAGTGAGCACATGTAATTGTTAGGGTTTTAGTTCTTCCTTATTGTGTTGCTTGCTGTCTGTCGGGACTTACTTTGCTGCCAAATAAAAAATTTTTGAGGGGGGAGTTAGGTCCATGGTAGGAACTTAAATCTTGTCTCCAGCGAGCTAGTTTTACAGTAAATAAAGATATTTGACTTCCTAGGCTGAGAGTAAGAGATTTAGAAGGACGAGGAAAATGTGGGGACACAGAAACTGGGGGAGGAGTGAGTTTCAAGAGGGAGGGAGTGTTCAGTGCTATCAGCTGCCTCCAAGAGGTCAAATAAGATAAGAGCTGCGAGAGGGACTGTTAGTGGCATTAGGTGGAAGTTTCAGTGGAGCAGTGTGGAGGATGCCAGCCAGCCTTGCCTCTAAATGGGAGGGGTGAGGGCTTTGAGACAATAGGTAGGGTAGACTTGTTTCCAGAAGTTTGGTGGGCTGGGGAAGGTGGACAGGGGGTGGTAGCAAGGGCAGGGGAGAGTTTATTGTTGTCTTGAAGTTTTTAGAGTCTTGAGTATGTTTACAGGCTGAAGGAAAGGGAGCCATTGTAGAGGAGAGAGGGATGATCCAAGAGAATAAGATGATTAAATGATGCGATACTTTTTTAGAAGAGGTGGGAGAACATTCCAGGATCAAGGGCAGAGGCGCAAGCTTGTTTTTGGAGGTGGGAATCAGGGCCATGTTCATTCATTAGGCACTACAGGCATTGTGCCTAATCTATAAACGGTTTTGAAATTTTTGAAAATATTTGATACCTAAAAAATGTTTGTGTGTGTGCATGTGCTCAGTTGTATCTGACTCTTTGTGACCCCACGGACTGTAGCCCACCAGGCTCCTCTGTCCACAGGATTTTCCAGGCCAGAATGCTCAAGTTGTTGAGCATTCTGGGTTGTCACTTTCTACCCTGGGGATCTTTCCAACCCGGGGATCGAACCTGCATCTCTTGTGTCTCTTGCATTGGCAGGGGATTCTTTATCACTGTATCACCTGGGAAGCCCCCAAAATAATATTTATTGACCTAAAATATGAGTAAATGTTTAATTATACATTTATAAAACATAGTATAATATCACTTTTATTGTTATGTTTAGTATGGAAAAACATTTTGTTACATTTAAAAGCAACTTTCACATGTTTGCAAGGTAATGCTCAAAATCTTTAAAGTTATGCTTCAATAATAGTAGGTGAACCAAGAGCTTCCAGATGTACAAGCTGGATTTAAAAAAGGCAGAGGAACCAGAGATCAAATTGCCAACATCCATTGGATCATAGAAAAAACAAGGGAATTCCAGAAAAATATCTACTTCTGCTTTATTGACTACTCAAAAACCTTTGACTTTGTGGATCACAACAAACTGTGGAAAACTCTTTAAAGAGACAGGAATACCAGACCACCTTACCTGCCTCATGAGAAAACTGTATGCAGGTCAAGAAGCAACAGTTAGAACCAAACATGGAACACAGACTAGTTCAAAATTGGGAAAGGAGGATGTCAAGGCTGCATATTGTCACCCTGCTTATTTAACTTATATGCAGAGTATATCATGTGAAATGCTGGGCTGGATAAATCACAAGCTGGAATCAAGATTGCTAGGAGAAATATCAACAACCTCAGATATGCAGTAGATACCACTCTAATGGCAGAAATCAAAGAGGAACTAAAGAACCTTTTGATGAAGGTGAAAGAGGAGAGTAAAAAAGTTGGCTTAAAACTTAGCATTTAAAAAACCAAGATCATGGCATCCGGTCCCATCACTTTATGGCAAATAGAAAAATTGGAAACGGTGGCAGATTTTTTTGGGGGGGGCTCCAAAACCACTGCAGACCAAGACGGCAGTCATGAATTTAAAAGATGCTTGCTCCTTGGAAGAAAAGCTATGACAAACCTAGACAATGTATTGAAAAGCAGAGACATCACTTTGCCAACAAAGGTCCATGTAGTCAAAGCTGTGGCTTTCTCAGTAGTCATGTATAGATGTGAGCTTTGGACCATAAAGAAGGCTGAGTGCCAAAGAATTGATGCTTTCAAATTGTGGTGTTGGAGAAGACTCTTGAGAGTCCTTTGGACAGCAAGAAGATCATACCAATCAATCCTAAAGGAAATCAACCCTGAATATTCATTGCAAGGACTGATGCTAAAGCTGAAGCTCCAATACTTTGGCCACCTGATGTCAAGAGCCAACTCATTGGAAGAGACTCTGCTGCTGGGAAAGATTGGGGGCAGGAGGAGAAGGGGCAACAGAGGATGAGATGGCTGGATGGTATCACCGATTTCCATGGGCATGAGTTTGAGCAAACTCAGGGAGATGGTAAAGGACAGGGAAGCCTGGCGTGCTGCAGCCCACAGAGTCACCAAGAGTCGGCCATGACTGAGTGACTGAACAACAAAAGCAAGTTATAGGTAAGATTTTTTGCAATTAGCAGGAGATCCCAAGTGTGAATTCATGTGCTAACGTGGTTTTAAAACAGCTCTATAAGAATATTATTCAGCATAAAAAAGAAGAAAGTCCTGCCACTCGCAATAGTGTAGATGGATGTTGAAGGCATTCTTTTAAGTGAAGGAAGTTAAAGACAAATACTGTATGATCTCACTAGTATGTATGTAATATTTAATATATTAAAAAAAACCCTAGACTCATACATACCGAAGAGGTGGAGGGTGGGTGAAATGTGTAAAGGTGGGGAAAAGTACAAATATCTAGTAATACAATAAATAATCCCTGGGGATGTAATGCACAACATGGTGACTATAGTTAATCATACGGTATTGTATATTTGAAAATTGCTGAGAGAGTAGGTCTTAAAAATTCTCATCACAAGAAAAAAATTGTAGCTGTGTGGTGACTGACAGATGTTCACCAGACTTACTCTGGTGACCATTTCATAACATACACAGATATCCAATCATCATGTTGTATACCTGAAACTATTAAAATACAGTGTTATATGTCAATTATGTATCAATAAAAAAGAAAACAAAAGAAACCCTGACTCTACAGAGAATAATTGCTTTTGAATGACGGAGACAGAAAGTAACGTTGGTGAAGGACAGAGCTGAAGTGCAGCTGAGAGTGATGTTCTTTATATGACCACCCACCTTGTCTTTGTCTCTGAAGTAAGATTCAAGGTTATCTCCCAAGAGTTAGGGAGACAAAAGTAAAAGGCATAGGAGACAAAGAAAATTAGTATTACTGTGGAAAAGAAGAAACAAGCTCCTGTAGGAAGGAAGACAGATAGCTTGACTAGGAACAAGTACAAGAATTCTGAGCAGCATTAAGACATTTGAAGTCAAGATGTATAAACGCACAGTAGTGTGTGCATGCTCAGTTGTGACCCCATGGACGAGCCCACCAGGCTCCTCTGTTCATGGAATTTTCCAAGCAAGAAGACCCACTGAAATGGGTTGCCATCCAGGGGATCTTACCCACCCAGGGATCGAACCGGCATCTCCAGCATTAGCAGGCACATTCTTTACCACTGCGCCACCTGAGAATAAATAAACCCTTTGAAAAAAGAAGCAACAAAAAACATAAATAGGAACAAAGCTGACTATGTAAATTCTAAAAGGAAAAACTACAAAAATATTGCAAAGTAATAATTAGATGAAACAACTGAATAACTTTCAGGAAAACAAGGTGTTACAGATAATGGGTAAAGAGGGAAAAATCCAAATGAACAAAAATTATTTGATTTGATGTTTATTAGCTACAGAATTTTATCAGCCAAGTGGATTTATAAAAGCTTTAAAACAGCAATACCATACCTCACAAATTCTCACCTCTAAATCCCCCTCCTCAGAGGAGACTACTTACAGATTTTTTCATCATGTCTTTTGCTATTTTGCTGCATGTCTTAAAATGACATGCTTACACTGCTCTTCTTGATTTTTCAGTTGTGGATATTGTCTAATGACTGCCTGTGATGGATTTAGCGCTTTTATATCCTCTCCACTTCCCTTCCTCCTAGCCTTGCAATAAAATTATGATTTTTGGTTAAGTCAATATTCAGTGTTTATCATCACTAAGAAAATAGTATGTATACATTAGTCATGAAGTATACTATGATTACATTTCCCCTTTTTCATAGGTTTTTCTCCGCCCCCCCAGAGTTAATCATTGCCTTGTCTTTTGTTTGGTTGATTTTCTATGAACTTGTCTCTAGTTTCTGCCCCATCTCTCCAACCAAAAGGCTAATCTCCTCCGAGCTGATTCAGACACATCAGGTATTCTCTAAATTTCAATTTATTTTCTTCAAGATAACTCTCCTGGGGTACTCCTTTACCTGATTGGCCCTCCTGCTCCCACCTGACCCAGTTGCTCTCTAAATCCTTATCCCTATCATGAATATTACTTGTCTCTCTCAAGTGATACTCCGTATGACCTAAAGCCTCTGTTTTCCTTTTTCCCCAAATACTCTTTCTTTTTCTTAGGTTGTATCCTCTAGTAGCTTTCTGAGAAAGTTTGCATGCAAAATAAAACTTAGAGTATCTTGTATCTTTGAAAATATCTCTGTACTACCTTCACACTTGATTCATAATTTGTGTAGGTATAAAATTCCATGTTGGAGATAATTTTCCCTTAGACTCTTAGAGGCATTTATCCCTTATTTTTTAGTTTCCCATATTGCTGTTGAGAAATTGAATGCCATTCTTATTTGTCATATTTCATAAAGATATCCATTGGTGTTGATCTTTCATTCATTTCTTGAGGCCCTTTCAATGTGGAAATTTACATCCTTCAGTTCTGAGATGTTTTCTTGAATTTACGTTTGGCATTTTCTCATGTCTATCTCTGGAACCGTTGTTACTCAGACATTGGACCTAATGGATTCATGCTCTAATTTTCTTACCTTTCTTTCTTCTTTCCCATATTTTTTGGTTTATTATATTTCATGTGACTATGTTTGACCTTTCCAATCCTATTGAACGCTACAAATATCTACTATTATATTTTAATTTTCTATTCATTTTTTCCTGGATTCACGAATATAAGATTTTAACTTGTCTTTCTGAGATTTTTTTTTATTTGAAGGATAATTACTTTACAGAATTTTGTTGTTTCCTGCCAAGTATCAGCATGAATCGACCATAGGTATACATATGTCCCCTCTCTCTTGACCTCCCTCCCGTCTCCCTCCTCTTCCCACCCCTCTAGATTGTTACTTTCTGAGGTTAGTAATTGTGATATTTCTTTTCTTATTTTGTTGTTGTTCTGTGCTTTGGTTTGGTTTGTTTTCTTGCTTATGTGCATGTCTTCTGCATTTTTTTCTTTCAAGTTTATTTTTTTCTGTGAGTTATTTTTGGTATATTTTTTAGATAAGAACCTTTCCTCAAACTTTTGGAGCTTCTTGGGTATCTGTTTATGTGCTAAGCAGGGGAGACTCTTACACAGGTCAGTAGGTAGGCTTTAATGTAGTCATCTGGCACCTCTATCTTTAACTGTTCTTGAAGTCCCCAAGTTCAAAGACCTGATGATTCAGTTTCTTAGCAGAAGATAAACCTTTAATGTCATATCTAGGTAAAGATAAACCTTTAATGTCATATCTAGGTAAAGGGAGGGTGATCACTTTGCTCCATAAAGTTGGGGAGAGGATCCTGAAATATAATTGGTTCTTATGTAGACTTTTCGCCCAACTATATTAGTTAGCTTAGGCTGCCAAAACAAAAAAATCAGTGTGTATGGATCCACTTTTGTATGTGGATATCCAGTGTTCCCATCACCATTTTTTTTTTAAAGATTGCCTTTCCCCCTTGAATAACATTGGCATCCTTGTCAAAATTATTTGACATATATGTGAGGATTTATTTCCAGGCTGTCTATTCTATTCCATTGTGGGTTTGTTTTTGTCTGTTTTCATGCCAGTGCTGCACTGTTTTGATTCCTGTAACTTTGTAATAAGTTTTAAAATTAGGAAGAGTGAGTCATCCATTTTTGTTCTTTTCCAAGATTTTTTGGCTATTCAGAGTCTCTTGAGATTTCATTGGAATATTACAATGAAAAAAAAAAAGAATATTACAGTGGGTTCCTACTTGTTCAGGGTTCAACACAACTGTTTCCTCCTCTAAGTAATTTTTTAGTCCTTTCCGTTTGGACTAGGTTTCATCTATACGGGTCATGGTGGAGAGGTCTGACAGAATGTGGTCCACTGGAGAAGGGAATGGCAAACCACTTCAGTATTCTTGCCTTGAGAACCCCATGAACAGTATGAGAAGGCAAAAAGATAGGACCATGAAAGAGGAACTCCCCAGGTCGGTAGGTGCCCAATATGCTACTGGAGATCAGTGGAGAAATAACTCCAGAAAGAATGAAGGGATGGAGCCAAAGTAAAAACAATACCCAGTTGTGGATGTGACTGGTGATAGAAGCAAGGTTTGATGCTGTAAAGAGCAATATTGCACAGGAACCTGGAATGTTAGGTCCATGACTCAAGGCAAATTGGAAATGGTCAAACAGGAGATGGCAAGAGTGAATGTTGACATTCTAGGATTGAGTGAACTAGAATGGACTGGAATGGGTGAATTTAACTCAGATGACCATTATGTCTACTGCTGTGGGCAGGAATCCCTTAGAAGAAATGGAGTAGCCATCATGGTCAACAAAAGAGTCCGAAATGCAGTACTTGGATGCAATCTCAAAAACAACAGAATGATCTCTGTTTGTTTCCAACGCAAACCATTCAATATCACGGTAATCCAAGCCTATGCCCCAACCAGTAACGCTGAAGAAGCTAAAGTTGAACAGTTCTATGAAGCCCTACAAGATCTTTTAGAACTAACACCCAAAAAAGATGTCCTTTTCATCATAGGGGACTGGAATGCAAAAGTAGGAAGTCAAGAAACACCTGGAGTAACAGGCAAATTTGGCCTTCGAGTACAGAATGAAGCAGAGCAAAGGCTAATAGAGTTTTGCCAAGAGAACGCAATGGTCATAGCAAACCCCCTCTTCCAACAACAGAAGAGAAGAATGTACACATGGACATCACCAGATGGTCAACACCAAAATCAGATTGATTATACTCTTTGCAGCCAAAGATGGAGAAGCTCTATACAGTCAGCAAAAACAAGACTGGGAGCTGACTGTGGCTCAGATCATGAACTCCTTATCACCAAATTCAGACTTAAAGTGAAAAAAGTATGGAAAACCATTAGACCATTATGACCATATGACCTAAATCAAATCCCTTATGACTATACAGTGGAAGTGAGAAATAGATTTAAGGGACTAGATCTGATAGACAGAGAGCCTGATGAACTATGGACGGAGGTTTGTGACATTGTACAGGAGACAGGGATCAAGATCATCCCCATGGAAAAGAAATGCAAAAAGGCAAAATGGTTGTCTGAGGAGGCCTTACAAATAGCTGTGAAAAGAAGAGAAGCGAAAAGCAAAGGAGAAAAGGAAAGATATTCCCATTTGAATGCAGAGTTCCAAAGAATAGCCAGGAGAGATAAGAAAGACTTCCTCAGCGATCAGTGCAAAAAAATAGAGGAAAACAGCAGAATGGGAAAGACTAGAGATCTCTTCAAGAAAATTAGAGATACCAAGGGAACATTTCAGGCAAAGATGGGTTCGATAAAGGACAGAAATGGTATGGACTTAACAGAAGCAGAAGATATTAAGAAGAGGTGGCAAGAATACACAGAAGAACTGTACAGAAAAGATCTTCACGACCCAGATAATCACAGTGGTGTGATCACTCACCGAGAGCCAGACATCCTACAATGTGAAGTCAAGTGGGCCTTAGAAAACATCACTACGAACAAAGCTAGTGGATGTGATGGAATTCCAGTTGAGCTATTTTAAATCCTGAAAGATGATGCTGTTAAAGTGCTGCACTCAATATGCCAGCAAATTTGGAAAACTCAGCAGTGGCCACAGGACTGGAAAAGGTCCATTTTCATTCCAATCCCTAAGAAAGGCAATGCCAAAGAATGCTCAAACTACTGCACAGTTGCACTCATGTCATACGCTAATAAAGTAATGCTCAAAATTCTCCAAGCCAGGCTTCAGCAATACGTGAACTGTGACCATTCAGATGTTCAAGCTGGGTTTAGAAAAGGCAGAGGAACCAGAGATCAAATTGCAATATCTGCTGGATCATCGAAAAAGCAAGAGAGTTACAGAAAAACATCTATTTCTGCTTTGTTGACTATGCCAAAGAGTTCGACTGTGTGGATCACAATAAACTGTGGAAAATTCTGAAAGAGATGGGCATGCCAGACCACCTGACCTGCCTCTTGAGAAACCTGTATGCAGGTCAGGAAGCAACAGTTAGAACTGGACATGGAACAACAGACTGGTTCCAAATAGGAAAAGGAGTACGTCAAGGCTGTATATTGTCACCCTGCTTATTTAACTTATATGCAGAGTACATCATGAGAAACACTGGGCTGGAAGAAGCACAAGCTGGAGTCAAGACTGCCGGGAGAAATATCAATAACCTCAGATATGCAGGTGACACCACCTTTATGGCAGAAAGTGAAGAAGAACTAAAAAGCCTCTTGATGAAAGTGAAAGAGGAGAGTGAAAAAGTTGACTTAAAGCTCAACATTCAGAAAACTAAGATCATGGCATCCGGTCCCATCATCTCATGGGAAATAGATAGGGAGACAGTGGAAACAGTGTCAGACTTAATTTTGGGGGGCTCCAAAATCACTGCAGATGGTGACTGCAGCCGTGAAATTAAAAGATGCTTACTCCTTGGAAGGAAAGTTATGACCAACCTAGACAGCATATTAAAAAGCAGAGACATTACTTTGCCAACAAAGGTCCGTCTAGTCAAGGCTATGGTTTTTCCAATGGTCTTGTATGGATGTGAGAGCTGGACTGTGAAGAAAGCTGAGTGCCGAAGAATTGATGCTTTTGAACTGTGGTGTTGGAGAAGACTCTTGAGAGTCCCTTGGACTGCAAGGAGATCCAACCAGTCCATCCTAAAGGAGGTAAGTCCTGGGTGTTCATTGGAAGGACTGATGTTGAAGCTGAAACTCTGATACTTTGGCCACCTCATGCGAAGAGTTGACTCATTGGAAAAGACCCTGATGCTGGGAGGGGTTGGAGGCAGGAGGAGAAGGGGACGACAGAGGATGAGATGGCTGGATGGCATCACCGACTCGATGGGCATGAGTTTGAGTAAACTCCAGGAATTGGTGATGGACAGGGAGGCCTGGTGTGCTGCGATTCATGGGTTCGCAAAGAGTCGGACACGACTGAGCGACTGAACTGAACCAAACGGAATACCATGTATGTGCATCTTTACTGTAGTTTTCACCATATAGTAATTGTCAATTTGCTTATTTGTCTCCTTAAGGACAAGGAGCATAGTTCTATTTGTTTTCATTTTCCCAGTGCTTAGCATATTCTAGGTTTTTCATATAATGTTTAAATGAATGAATAAATGAATAAAGCATGAACAAATATTATGTTAAATTTAAATGGATTAGACTATCACCTAAATATAAATATCTGATACTTGTATAGTACTTTATTGTTTAAAGTACACTTAACTATATTGTAGTACTATATTGTTATAAAGTACATTTAGGTGTATTATCTTCTTTGTTAACCTATGAAGAAAATCTGATTAATATTTCTTTTTTATAAATCTGATATTACAGACAGTAAAGTAAAATTAAAATATTTAGGAAAAGAATGAGAAAATTTAGAAATTAACAATATGTGGATCCTTTGCAAACATTTATCATATACAAGGTACAAAGAAGTTTTTGGTTAATAAAAGGCAGAAATTATATATATTGCATCCTCAAGCTGTAATACTGTAAAATTAGAGATAATGAAAGTATAATTTAAAAGTACCTAACCACAAGGATAATTTAAAAATTACTTTCCTTTATTACTGGGTTAGGAAATAAATTTGAGAAATAACAATAAACTTTTTAACTGCAGCACAATTAAAATCGATGGACATTTACTAAAGCAATGCTCAGAGGAAAAGTTACTGCTATAAATATTTAAATTAATAAGACATAAAAACATAACTAAGTTTATACTTAAAGACTTCAGAAAAGGAGCAAAGTAGCAAACCAAAGAAAATATTAAATAAAATTAAATAATAAAACACCGTACACAAATTGATTTTTTTGAGCTTTTGAAAACAAGTAGTTCAAAAAAAAACAAGTAGTTCAACTACAAAGTTTGTCATTAACTCAGAAAAAGCTGTCATCTCTTTTTTACTGACAGTTTTATGGATGTATAATTTGCATACAATAAAAATCACCTATTATAAGGGTAAGCTTTAATAAGCTTTGATGTATATATATTAACATATAGCCATGTAGTCATCACCTCAGTTATGATACATAACATCATCAGCTGAAAGTTTCCTTATGGCCTGCTCCTATGTTGAGGCCTTGATCCCCAGTGTGATGGTATTTAGAGGTGAGGCCATTGGCAGGTAATTGGGTCATAAGATGGAGCCTTCCTTATGGGATTATATTGGGTTGGCCAAATAGTTCATCCAGGTTTTTATGTAACATTGTATGAAAAACCCAAACAAACTTTTTGGCCAACCCAATGCAGACAGGCTCAAGAGAGATAATTTCTGTTTTCACCACCTGAGGAGGAAAGTGGCCGTCGGCAAACCGGGAAAGCTCCTTGGCAGTGTACACAGGAGTCGAACCTGCTCGTCACCTATGGTCTAGTCATGTTCTTCAGGGCACAGAACCAGCTGAAAATGTAGACAGCACTTTACTGAATTTTGGCACCAGGGACCAGTTTCATGGAAGACAGTTTTTCCACAGACTAAGGGTGGGGGTAAGGTGGTTTGGGGATGATTCAAGCACATTACATTTATGGTGTATGTTATTCCTTTTATTATTAGCTCCACCTCAGATCATCAGGAATTACATTTCTGCGTTTGGGGACCCCTGTACTAAAAGACTTATACTAGGGTGTACATAGTGATACCATTCATAGTAGACCCAAGCTAGAAACTGAAAAAATGCTGTTAGCAGGAAATAGATAAATAAATTAAGGGCACAACAGAGGACAGAAACGGTATGGATCTAACAGAAGATACTAAGAAGTGGCAGTAATACACAGAAGAACTATACAAAAAAGATTTTAATGACCTGGATAACCACAGTGGTGTGATCATTCACCTAGAGCCAGACATCCTGGAATGCGAAGTCAAGTGGGCCTTGAGAAATATCACTGCAAACAAAACTAGTGGAGGTGATAGAATTCCAGCTGAACTATTTCAAATCCTAAAATATGATGCTGTTAAAATGTTGCACTCGATATGCCAGCAAATTTGGAAATGTCAACAGTGGCCACAAGACTAGAAAAAGTCAGTTTTCATTCCAATCCCAGAAAAGGCAGTGCCAAAGAATATTCAAACTACCGCACAATTGCACTCATTTCACAGGCTAGAAAAGTCATGCTCAAAATCCTCCAAGCTAGGCGTCAACAGTATGTGAACCAAGAACTTCCAAATGTACAAGCTGAATTTAGAAAAGGTAGAGAAACCAGAGATCAAATTGCCAACATCCATTGGATCATAGAAAAAGCAAGAGAATTCCAGAAAAACATCTGTTTCATTGACTACGCTAAAGCCTTTGACTGTGGATCACAACAAACTGTGGAAAATTCTTTTTTTTGTGTGTGGAAAATTCTTAAAGAGATAGGAATATCAGACCACCTGACCTGCCTCCTGAGAAACCTGTATGCAGGTCAAGAAGCAACAGTTAGAACTGGACATGGAACAACAGACTAGTTCCAAATTGGGAAAGGAGTATGTCAAGGCTGTATATTGTCACCCTGCTTATTTAACATATATGCAGAGTAGATCATGGGACATGCTGGGCTGGATGAATCACAAGCTGGTACCAAGATTTCCAGGAGAAGTATCAATAATCTCATATATGCAGATGACACCACCCTAATAGCAGAAAGTGAAGAGGAACTAAAGAGCCTCTTGATAAAGGTAAAAGAGGAGAGTGAAAAAGCTGGCTTAAAATTCAACATTCAAAAAATGAAGATCATGGCATCTGGTCTCATCTCTTCTTGGCAGATAGATGGGGAAACAATGGAAGCAGTGGAAGACTTTATCATATTCTTGGGCTCCAAATTCACTGCAGATGGTTACTGCAGCCATGAAATTAAAAGACACTTGTTCCTTGGAAGAAAACCTATAGGAAACCTAGACAGCATATTAAAAAACAGAGACATTACTTTGCGACAAAGGTCTGTACAATCAAAACTATGGTTCTTCCAGTAGTCATGTATGGATGTGAGAGCTGAACCATAAAGAAGGCTGAGCACCAAAGAATTGATGCTTTTGAACTGTGGTTTTGGAGAAGACTCTTGAGAGTCCCTTGGACTGCAAGGAGATCAAACCAATCAATCCTACTTCTGGGAATGTATCTTAAGGAAATAATTCAAAAGAGAAAATAAATTGTAAAAAAATTTTTATAGCCACATTATTTTTAATAAATAACTGGAAATAATACAGAAGCAAACTGAGGTAAGTTAATACAGTGGAATATTATATTATATCACTAAGTAATTCCTAAGAAGACTTTGTGTGTGAGTGTCTGTATGTATATGTGTGTAAAAGCATGTAGAAACAAACAACAGAAAAAGGTAGAACTCCAACATAAACCTGTGGATTTTAGTGAAGATGAGAAGGGACCATAGAGATATGTAACTTCTTGCTATTTTAAGATAGAGGAATTCTGTGTTTCAGTTCAGTTCAGTTGCTCAGTCGTGTCCGACTCTTTGCGACCCCATGAACCGCAGCACACCAGGCCTCCCTGTCCATCACCAACTCCCAGAGTCCACCCAAACCCATGTCTATCGAGTCAGTGATGCCATCCAACTATCTCATCCTCTGTCATCCCCTTCTCCTCCTGCCCCCAATCCCTCCCAGCATCAGGATCTTTTCATTTTTTTAAAAAAATATTTATATACTTATTTAATACTTATTTATTTATTTAGTTGCAGCTCATAGGATCTTTAGTTGTGGCATGTGGGATCTAGTTCCCTGACAGGGATTGAACCTGGGCCCCTCAGCATTGGGAGCATGGAGTCTTAGCCACCGGGCCATCAGGGAAGTCCCATCAGGATCTTTTCAAATGAGTCAGCACTTCGAATCAGGTAGCCAAATTATTGGAGTTTCACCTTCAACATCAGTCCTTCCAATCAACACCCAGGACTTATCTCCTTTAAGATGGACTGGTTGGATCTCCTTGCAGTCCAAGCGACTCTCAAGAGTCTTCTCCAACACCACAGTTCAAAAGCATCAATTCTTCGGCACTCAGCTTTCTTCACAGTCCAGCTCTCACATCCATACAAGACCATTGGAAAAACCATAGCCTTGACTAGACGGACCTTTGTTGGCAAAGTAATGTCTCTGCTTTTTAATATGCTGTCTAGGTTGGTCATAACTTTCCTTCCAAGGAGTAAGCATCTTTTAATTTCACGGCTGCAGTCACCATCTGCAGTGATTTTGGAGCCCCCCAAATTAAGTCTGACACTGTTTCCACTGTCTCCCTATCTATTTCCCATGAGATGATGGGACCGGATGCCATGATCTTAGTTTTCTGAATGTTGAGCTTTAAGTCAACTTTTTCACTCTCCTCTTTCACTTTCATCAAGAGGCTTTTTAGTTCTTCTTCACTTTCTGCCATAAGGGTGGTGTCATCTGCGTTTCTGAGATTATTGATATTTCTCCCGGCAGTCTTGACTCCAGCTTGTGCTTCTTCCAGCCCAGTGTTTCTCATGATGTACTCTGCATATAAGTTAAATAAGCAGGGTGACAATATACAGCCTTGACGTACTCCTTTTCCTATTTGGAACCAGTCTGTTGTTCCATGTCCAGTTCTAACTGTTGCTTCCTGACCTGCATACAGGTTTCTCAAGAGGCAGGTCAGGTGGTCTGGTATGCCCATCTCTTTCAGAATTTTCCACAGTTTATTGTGATCCACACAATCAAAGGCTTTGGCATAGTCAACAAAGCAGAAATAGATGTTTGTCTGGAATTCTCTTGCTTTTTCTATGATCCAGTGGTCCTCTGCCTTTTCTAAAACCAGCTTGAACATCTGAAAGTTCATGGTTCATGTATTGCTGAAGCCTGGCTTGAAGAATTTTGAGCATTACTTTACTAACGTGTGAGATGAATACAATTATGCAGTAGTTTGAGCATTCTTTGGCATTGCCTTTCAATGTTATAAAATGTAATAACAATGTTGATCTTCTAAGTATTAAGCTAGATGACCTTAATATGGTTGCTATCAGCTCCATGCTTTTACAATCTCAAGAAAATGAACTTGAAAGTCAAGTTTCTTTGATCTTTTCCTTCTCCCTCTAGTGCCATTCAGATCTTTCTCCTTAGTTTAACATTTTCTTAAACTCGATCCATTAATGAGGCGTTCTACTGACTCATTTTGTTTTGGAAAGACAAAGTATAAATTCAGAGACGTAGAAAAAGTGCAGTTATTGCATTCTCCATATCTATTTATATTAACTGTTACAAAAGCAAAATGTGCACTTATGCTTAATCAGGCTTCCAGATAGTGCTGGAGAGGAAAGTATCCTTCTCCCCCATAATCTAATGAGGAAATTCAGCTTGGAGGGAGGCTAAATACCTTGCATAATGCTCCATGGAGCAATCTATAAAACAATGATTAGAAACCAGGGCTCATATAACAAGACCCTCTTGCTTATGCTGTTAGCCTGGGGGCCTCTCTGCGGAATGGCAATGCAGGGCTGGGATCAATTCAGTGTTTTAGAGCTGGACTAAAGGTCAGTTCAGCTTTCCTTGAAGTGCTGGATTATTTGAGCAACATAAACTTTCTGATAAGAGATTTCTGGAAGCAATTGCAGAAGTGTCATATGCCACCAGCAGGAGGACCTGAATGGAATCTGACCTAGGTTGTCCAAAGAGAAGGGGCCTTTAGAGAGAAGCTCTGCTGCCCCTGTGCTGCCTCTGACTTCATGTGCTGCCCTTCTTTTGTTCATTTTCCTTTCTAGTGCAAAATGTAGGATCAAAGGAAATAGTACTGTCATCAGTTCTGAAGTTGGAACAGACTGCCTCCTCAGTTAGTAAATGGAAAAATTAATTTTAAAATGTCTATACCAGTTCTGTGAAATACTAAGACAGTGATTTATGATCTATTGTGCAACACACACACATACAAATCATGGCATTTATGTTCATATTAATTAGTATTAATCATGGTCATTTAAAAACTTTTGAATATCTCTAAGAATTTCTCTAGAAATTATCCACTGTGATTCAGTGGATATATTTACACTTATGAGATTAAATTTTAAAACTTTGCTTTACCATTTATAAACTATATGACCTTGGGCAATTTCCTCATTTGTAAAATGGAGAGAATAATTCCAACCTTATCTGATTCCTAGGTTGGTTGCAAGGTTCAATGAGATAATGTAAGTGAAAGTACTTAGTAAACTTTCAGGGGCATTACAAATCGAATTGTTCAGTTAAAAAGAGTCAGGAAGACCTTACCCTGTGTACAAGAGTGGTTCAGCATTGAAGGTAAGAGTACATTTCTTCAGACGCTAGGGTGATGTCTGGAAACACGTCATGCTAGCCCAGCGTGCACTAACCTAAATTAATGGATAGACCAGTGAGCTTTCTGATTGGTACATTCGTTTAATCTCTTCATTTATACTTTAGGGCAAACACATAGACGTTTTATGTTTATATTAGGTTTCTCTAAATACAACAGAAAAACCTAAAACAACATGATTTAAATGACTTAGAAGACTGAAGATAAGCAGTCCATGGCTGGTATGGTATGTTCCAAGTGTAATCAGGAGCTCAGGCTTCTGTCTTTTTACTCTGACATCCAACCATAGATTCCTTTTTTTTTTTTTTGCCTCATGATCCATGAGGACTGAAGTAGCTCTCTGTTCATTTCTGGGATGGACAAGGGACATCTTTCAGCTGAATCAGTTTCATTTAAATACTTTCTAAAAGACCCTCATAATATTGTGCTCACATTTTATGGCTTAATCACATAATGAAAGCCCACTTGCACGATAAGCTGAAAAATATGATCTTTATGCCAGTGGCCATGTACCCAGGTAAAATTGGAGTATGTTTCTAAGGAGAAAAAGGTTACTGAAGTTCGCAACCAGCAGTCTCTGTCACAGCATTATATAAATATATGGATGTTTTGTTCATAAACTGTGCCCTCCCACCCCAACACTTACGTACACACACACAAACACACGTGTGCCTCACATTCACATAAGTGCTGCCTATTTTACTTTACTTGTTTCCTGGGTAAATTAGTCCACTTCAATTATCTTGTACCTAGGAATCATATCAGTGCATGGTGATTGATGCCAACTTTAGGAAAGTGACCAAAAGGTCATTAAGCAAAAGGTTCTGTGGTCTTTTTTCAAGACAGCCAGTTGGCCCATGGAATGACTTGACTTTGTGTGTGCTCAGCACTATGCCTAATACTGCATAATACACAGAAAGGGTATAATTCCAACTTTTAGTCCTTTATTTGGTCTTAGTGAATGGAATCATCATATTCCCAAATGCCCAAGAAAGGGAACCCAGAAATCATCCTAAATTCCCTCCCATCCTTTAACCTCTCACATCCAGTCAGTTACCAGCTTCTGTTGGTTCGATCTGTCATTTCCATTGTCACTTCCCTAATTCAGGCCTTTAATATCTCTGGCCTGTACTGTGTCAACAATTGCCCTCCTTGTTGTCTGTACCTCTAATCTTTCTCCCTCCAGTTCTTCCACGCTGCTGTCAAAGTGATCTTTCAGAAATAGTAATATGACTGTCACTCTCCAGCTCAAAATCCTTCTGTGGTTCCCTAAAATCTGTGCTTTTGATAAAACCCTTTGTGATGATGATGCTGTCCAGCCTTATCTCTTAGGAATGCTCAGCTGTTTGTTGCTTTCCAGATCTGCCATGCTTCTCACATCTTGATGCTTCTGCACATGCTGATGTGTCTGTGCTAAATATCCCTTCTCTACTTGTTCACCTGGAAATTCTTTTACATTCTTTGAAACATTCTTTCTCCCAGACAGACATAGGCCTCTTTATCGTTACATTTTTTTCATGCCTCCTTTATAACAATTATCATACTGTGTTACATCTTTGATTTGTATTTCTGCTTCTCCAGTCAATGTTAAATAATCTCCTTGAGGACAAGGACCATGCTTAGATAAATTAACTAATTATTAAACAAAGGAATGTCTTCAATTGTATTGTAATTTAGTTGAGGTTACTTACGGATGAAGTGAAACACTTTAAGTCAGTATAAAATCAAGTGCTTTGTAATAACTAATAGTTCAGGGTGAAAAAAAGAGATCACTGGGGGTTGGAGGAATGAGACAAGGAGTCACAGAGAATATATCTCCTTAGGAAGATAACAAGATAATTTGGGCAGGGGAAACTGAAAATTCCAGGGACATATTTTTATACTTGGCAATGTTTGTGTAAAGCAATATTTCTAATGTCAAAGCATTACATTTTGAAAAATATAATAAGTAAATTTAAAAAGGAGAAAAAAACGAGAAAGGAAAAACCCTAGGAAATATAAGGGGGTATACACTGTATTGGGGCTTCCCAGGTGGCACTAGTGGTAAAGAACCCACCTGCCAGTGCAGGAGATGTAAGAGATGTGGAATCAATCCCTGGGTCGGGAAGTTCCCCTGGAGAAGGAAATGGCAACCAACCTACTCCAGTATTCTGACCTGGAGAATCCCGTGAACAGAGGAGCCTGGCGGGCTACAGTCCATGGGGTTGCAATGAGTTGGACTTAACTGAAGCAACTTAGCATGCATGCACATACACTGTATTGGTTTAATTTTGAACCCTCTTATCTATAAATGTCTTAAGTTCCTTTTTCTTTAGCCTTTTCTCATCTCTGAGGAAGTCAAAGTCCTATTGAATAAATGCTTTATGAATACTGTATCAGTTCTAAGATCCAGCATTGTCTCAGCCTGCAATCTTTTTAGAATGTGTATATACCTCACAGTACTAATATGTTTATTATTTTTAATATAATATATAAATATTAAATAGATATAATATATAAAAACATAAAATATATATAAATAAAATATATAAATATATAATAATATACAAATATTATTAATATGTATGTTTACACACACATATTAGGTAACACATCCACAAGTTCCAAAAATATAAGGTTGGTACAAAAGTAATTGCCATTTTGGACCTGAATTTTAAATCATTATAACTAGGCTCAGACATATCTTTGTTAATCAAGATAGGGACCATTACAATCAACACATTTTTGCCAATGAGAAATAAATTTGTTTATTCCTATAGTATAAAAAAATCCATGCTTTGGGATTCGATGAACTCTTGGAAAGCATTTTCTGCTTCCTGCTGGTTGTGGAAGTGTTTTCCCTGCAGATAGTTGTCGAGATGCTTGAAGAAGTCGTAGTAGATTGGTGAGAGGTCAGGTGAATAGGGCAGATGAGGCAAAACTTCGTAGCCCAATTTGTTCAACTTTTGAAGTACTGGTTGTGCGCTGTGTGGTTAGGCATTGTCGTGGAGAAGAATCGGGCCTTTCCTGTTGACTGATGCGGGCTGCAGGCATTGCAACTTTCAGCTCATCTCATCGATTTGCCGAGTGTATTTCTTAGACGTAATGGACTGGGATTCAGACAGCTGCAGTGTATCAGAATGGCAGCAGACCACAAACAGTGACCATGACCTTTTTTTGGTGCACATTTGGCTTTGGGAAGTGCTTTTTGGAGCTTCTTCTGTGTCCAGCCACTGAGCTGGTTGTTGCTGGTTGTCATATAAAATCCACTTTTTGTCGCGTGTCACAATTCAATTGAGAATTGGTTCATTGTTGTGCAAAATAAGAGAAGACAATACATCAAAAAGATCAGCTCATGAGGCACCCACTTACCGAGCTTTTTCACCTTTCCAATTTGCCTCAGATGCCAAACTTGGCAACTTCTCTAGTAGTTGTAAGAGGATTAGCTTCAATGATTGCTCTCAATTGGTCACTGTCAATTTCCAATGGCTGGCCATCTTCAAGGCTCTCGTCTCCTTTGCAACACTGCTTGAACCCCCACTGTACTGTACATTCATTAGCAGTTCCTGGGCCAAATGCATGTTGATGTTGTGAGCTGTCTCCACTGCTTCACTACCCATTTTGAACGCAAATTAAAAAATTGCTCTAATTTGCTTTTTGTCTAACATCATTGCTGTAGTCTAAAATAAACAGCAAGTAATAAATCATAACCAAAAAAAAATCCTCTGAGAAATGCACATTAAAATGATATATAACCTAACCACATTTATTTAAGAATGAATTCCAACGTCAAATGGCAAAATTCAATAATGCCAAACTACAATTACTTTTGCACCAACCAAATAGCAAGGCATACTTTGAGGGGAGTTGTCCTCACCCTGCCATATTTCACCTCTTTCCCCCTCTCTTCTTATGTTGAGTGGACAACTGCATTTATTTTTTTCAGCCAGCTCTTTTAAATCCATTTGATATGATTATGTTTTGATTCTCCAATTTTCTAGTATTGTTGAGCTTTGCCATGTACCCTCCTCCAAAATAGCTTCCTTCTTTACTTTCTCTAGAATACTTTCTTTTTCTGCCTTTTTATCATAAAGGCATGTAATAATTTGCCTCATCTGGTTTTTTTCACGTTAAAGGTTCAGTATAATTCAGTAATCTGATTATCAATACTTTGATTATCTTTCAGCCTAGCATTGTATCAAAGAAAGTTAAATGGCTTCTCTGGTGGTCCAGGGGCTAAGACTCCATGCTCCCAATGCAGGGAGTCCAGGTTTGATCCCTGGTCAAGGAACTAGATCCCACATGTCACAACTAAGGGTTTGCATGCCTCAGCTAAAGATACCGAATGCCTCAGTGCAGGTCAAAGATCTGGCATACCACAGCTAAGACCTGGCACAGCCCAATAAATAAATAATAAATGTAAAGAAAGTTAATACTTTATTAAATTTATTATCTCTTATTATAGGACAAAAACAATTTTTGTAATCCTGTATTATGGTTAGTACCAGAGGCCTAAGTGGACTGCTAATAGGATAGGAGGAGCCTGGCGAGTATCATCTGGCCACTCCTGCTGTATGCTTTCCTATGTATTTCTTTATGGCTGTGCTGGGTCTTCCTTGCTGCGCGGGCTCTCCTTGCGGTTTGTGGGCTTTCATGGCGCTGGCTTTTCTTGTCGAGCACAGACTCTAGGGCCTGCAGGCTTCAGTGGTTACAGCACGTGGGCTCAGTGGTTGAGGCTCCCGGGCTCCAGAGCCCAGGCTCACCAGCTGTGGCACATGGTCTTAGTTGCTCCTCAGCATGTAGGGTTTTCCCCAGCCAGGGATCGAACCCATGTCTCCTGCACTGGCGTGCGTGGGCCTGTTTAGTCACTCAGTCGTGTCAAGCTCTTTGCAACCGATGGACTGTAGCCCACCAGGCTCCTCTGTCCATGGGATTTTTCAGGCAAGAATACTAGAGAAGCTTGCCATCTCCTCCTCCAGGGGATCTTCTTGACCCAGGGATCAAACCCATGGCAGGCGAACTCTTTACCACTGAGTCACCAGGGAAGCCCATATCATTTGACTATTGCTTTTAAAAAGTTAGGTACTTTCAGGGAGCTTGAAAAAAATATTTGAAAATAATTCCGTTATTACCATGATTTATTTTGTTTGCTTTATACAAAGAAAAACTTTGGCAGTGTGATTATGGATAGAAATATGGAGAACTTAAGGGATGCATTTGAGCAAGCCCAAGAACTTTCTATCACTGAATCAAGGGCAAAAAGAAAGAAGAATGACTTCAGTTTCTGTATCTGTAGAATGATTGGAGTTGCGTGATAAGACCTTAAAGTCATTTAACTCCTAAGCTTATATGATTCAGGAGCAGTGGTGAGAATGGCGATGCAGAGACTGGCTTCTGATTCAAGAACAGAAAGAGAGGCCAGTGGGATGGTCTGTGGGAGGACATAAGTGATTTCAGGTCCCGACGAAGAGGAGTAGTGTGTTCAATGAAAGCGAGAAGGACAGGGAACTATCAGGTTGGGATTTGGTAGCTCATCATCATCATTATGAAAGAAAACTGACCATGTGCTTCCATGAAGAGAGATTTGGGTTCTGTTTTTTTTTTTTTTTTTACTTTAACATGTAGGCCCTGAATCCTCAGAGGAGCTATAGATGAGCCTTTGGAAGTTCTTGAATGTTCTAAAATTGTTTACATCTTAAATTATATCCATTTTTCTTTGAGAAAGCATTTGCAGCTTTAATTAGTTTCTTACCACGACCTAACAAAAAGCCGCTCACTCTTAAAAAAAAGTGAATGATTAAGACTTAAAATGATTAAAACAGAAAGAGTACTACACTTCAGTGGACATGCAGTGGATGAGTATGGTCATTGTAACATTTTCAGAACAAACTGGGTTTCAGTCACAAGAGACACAGAAGTAAGGGCTGCGAAAAATGTTTTAAAAATAGAGAGGAATTTGCCCATTAGATAGCTTTTAGTTTTGGCTTGCCATTGTTAGCTGTGTGACCTTGGGCAAGGGAATTACCTTCAAAAACCTCAATTTTCTCCGCCATGTAATGGGATAATAAATATCTACCTTAAATGGTGACTGTGAAGACTAAATGAGATAATGCATAGTAGCATTAGTATGGTGTGTCAGTATTTGGTAAACCTCTCCCCTCACAAGGTTTTAAATTTTCTACATTTATTTTAAGGCCCTTATTGTAGATTTCACTTGGAAGGGCTGGTTCTCAGTCGATCCATCTTCAGAGAACTGCTCAGTGATGCTAACATTCAAGAAGATCATATCTTATTAAGTGGTTATCTAGAGGCTCTTTCCAATGCAGATTGGCGAGCTGGGTGTATAAAAGTCACACACTGGACTTGTTGCCTGGCAGCACGTGTCCCTGAGTGGTGGTACATGGCTTGCATTGTAATGCCATCAGTGCCAGGGCCAGCTGGCTGGACATGTACTGCCTCATGGGCTGGGGACTCCATTCCTCAACAACACAGCAGCCGCCCCCAGGGTTAACAGAAAATGACAAACCAGGCAGGGATGAGGGAGGCGCCAGCAGAACAGCGGGATGTCCTTTGATTTGCTTCTGTTATTTGCATGTCTTTCTTGTGATGTCTGTGAAATGTTCAGAATGACAAAGTTTTTAAAAGACCTGCTGACTCCGCCTGAAAAATGTGAAAAACCTCCCGTTTAGAGACCCATTATGTCCAGCTAGCCTGCGTTTTCTATATCTTTTCCTTCATTTTTTATTAATGCAAACATTTGCATGGAGACAGAACCTTTGTTTCTTAAAGAGTTCATCTGCTCCTGCTGCTTACTGGCCCTGCCATGCAAGCGCACAACAGAACCTTTGTTACGCTTTCAGCAAAGCTGTTTATGAACGGTGGCTTACTGAGGACTGCTTCCTGTGCTGTTTGCTTCCATTTTGTCTAAAAGAGAAAAAGAAAATAGTTCTTGGGAGTGAAAAGAATTTGGACTTTTCTTCTATTCACGTCTTGAATGTTGAAATGACAAGTAGCCCCCAAATTTGTGGAGGAACTGGTAATTGCATCGCATGCATTTTTTTTTTTTTTTCACTTTACCTTGAACATAATGAGGCTCTTAGTAACAATAAAAGGAACAAGTGCTTTCTCCCTGGAATAGAGGGACAGAACAGTAAAAAGGCAATGGAAAGAAGGGTTGAGAGCAGGACAAAAGTGGCTTCCTGTAAGAACCCTAACATTGCCACAGAAAGTGTTTTGGCACTTAGTGATGCCCACCTGGGGGGCACAGCCCTGAACCGGTTGAGTTGAATGAAGAATAGCACCACAGTTTATAAATAGTGGCTCAAGTTATGGATTCATTCAGTAAATATTGAATGACTGGTATGTGGGAGACTCTGAATGACCCAGAGTACTATAGGGGATAGAAGATAAATGAGTTATGCTTACGTCTCTGTCTTTAAGGAGCAAGAAGTCTTAACAAAGGCGGTAACACATGTGTAACAGAAATAACTCTATATCAAAGTAGAAAGTGCCATTGGAAATATTTAAAATTGGTATTTAGGGAGTTCAGGAAAAGGAAGACTGCTTCTGGCTCAGAGAGAATCTGAGAAAGCTTCCTGGCCAGGTGGCATTTGAGTTGAACCCAGCAGGAAAGGTAGGCTTGGACATTGCAACATTCCAACATTCCATTAGTCATTTGAGTTAGGAGTCAAAAATTATGTGGCTGAAGTAGAATAGATCCAAAGCCTGTTTTTATAGGGTGCTTTGGTATTTTACACCATTAATTTAGGTGATATGTTAAGTGCTGGCATGAATTTTCTATGTAAATTAATCTAGGGTCTCTCTGTCTGGCCTATGCTGTTCCAGCCATTCATTGCATTTGACTTTTTCTGCCTTTTGACCTAGGCTTCTAGGCATCTATAATGTTATAACAAAAATAGAAACTCAGAGGGATTATTGAGCATTATTACAGCCTTATCCCATAAGCACGGTGTAGACATAGTTCTGAGTGGGGATTTGACATGTGAGACTCTCATTTGAAAAAGAATCCCACCTTCATACAGAAGCAGCATCACTCAGAAGAGAGAGGATTGGGAATTCTAAGCCTATGAGTTTTCAGCTACCTTAAATTAGAACTCCTCTTTGTCTTTCTGCCACTTGATTAAATGAGACTCTGTTGCTGTTTTGTGAGTTGTTGCGAGTGCTAACTAATTTTTATGAAATAGTTTGAATATAAAATGCCAAGTAATCGATGTTATTGCATTAGCACCTTGTGGCATTAATGTAACTGATCTGTATATTCATATTCCAATTGCATATTACCAAACATAACTGCTGATAATGTGTAAATGTGTGGTTTGCCCAAAACGCTACAACCTTTGATGACTCGATGTAGCACAATTAATTTTCACCCTATAATGTTAATGCTTTCCTGCCTGGTATAACATTATGAATGGCACATGACTTGTTCCCTGGGGTGTCCAAGAGTCGGACACGACTAAAGTAACTTAGCACATATGCACACATAGCAGCAGTGTGGTGGTTGGGTGCCCAAAGGCAGAGGATTAGTGGTGTCTGTTTATAACTATCAGTGTAAAAGATCTTTCCTTAACCTGGACATTTGTTCTTAGAAAGTTCCATTCGATATATATGCTGCATAGCTCTTTGAGGGCTGCAGATTCAAATCCTGTCTCTGCCACTTACCAGCCCGTTGACCTTTAGGTAAATTACATGTCTGAGTCTTCCTTCTGTCACCTCTGAAATGGAAATAAAAGTACCCATCTCATAGAATTGCTGTGAGTAGTAAATGAATTAATACCTGCACAATGCTTAGAATACTGTCTTGCATGCAGAGCTTAATAAATGTTGACTGTTATTTTATTATATTTATAGGTTTAGCTACCATTAAGCAAAACTGTAGTGATCAAGAGCTAGTAAAAGAGGGAGGCCTCCTGCATTTATATAAAGGATATTTCTCAGGATATTGATCTGCAAGGTGTAACTAATTTACATTTTTTTCTGGAGGTCCAAAAGCTCCACCTAGTCAAACCTATGGTTTTTCCAATAGTCATATATGGGTGTGAGAGTTGGACTATAGAGAAAGCTGAGCACCGAAGAATTGATGCTTTTGAACTGTGATGTTGGAGAAGACTCTTGAGAGTCCCTTGGACTGCAAGCACATCCAGTCAGTCCATCCTAAAGGAAATCAGTCCTGAATATTCATTGGAAGGACTGATGGTGAAGCTGAAACTCCAATACTTTGAGCACCTGATGCGAAGAACCGACTCACTGGAAAAGACCCTGATGCTGGGAAAGATTGAAGGCGGGAGGAAAAGGGGATGACAGAGGATGAGATGACTGGATGGCATCACTGACTCGATGGACATGAGTTTGAGCAAGCTCCAGGCGTTGGTGATGTACAGGGAGGCCTGGGGTGCTGCAGTCCATTGGTTCACAAAGAGTTGGACATGACTGAGCGACTGAACTGAATTGAAAGTTAAACTTGACATACCACTGTTTTATATTCAGAGCTAGTAAAGGCTTGATTTGGGGTTAATGCTTTTACTTTATTTTTCTTTCTTGCAAGTTTTAAATCTCTTTTTGTATTACACTGACTATGTTAATTGTGAACTCATAATTTTGGTAAGGAACATAACTAGCTTAAATTAAATATCATATCAGAGAAAAATATAGAGTAATAGGTTTATGCACTTGGAGTACAGAAGGCCTGTTTGAATAAGACACAAAGCACAAAGTATACAGATATTAATAAATACTGCTGACAGTATCAGCGTTTTAAATTTCTGTGATGAAGTTTAATGAAAGATACCATAAACAAATGATAAGAAAGCCCCTAAGATAGGTGTATATTTGCACATACAGAGAATTAGAAAAGCCTCAAAATCAAAAAGAAGAAAAAAGATAACCAGAGAGGAAAATGGGCAAAGGATATTAGCAGATTATGCACTCAATATGCCAGCAAACTTGGAAAAGTCAGCAGTGGCCACAGCACTGGAAAAAGTCAGTTTTCATTCCAATCCCAAAGAAGGGCAATGCCAAAGAATGTTCAAACTACCATACAGTTACACTTCTTTCACATGCTAGCAAGGTCATACTCAAAATCCTTCAAGCTAGGCTTCAACAGTACTTGAACCAAGAACTTCCACATGTACACTCTGGATTTAGAAAATGCAGAGGAACCAGAGGTCAAATTGCCAGCATCTGTTGGATCACAGAAAAAGCAAGAGAATTCCAGAAAGATATCTACTTCTCCTTCACTGACTACACTAATGCCTTTGACTGTGTGGATCGCAACAAACCATGGAAAATTCTTAAAGAGATGGGAATACCAGACCACCTGACCTGCCTCCTGAGAAACCTGTATGCAGGTCGACAAGCAACAGAACGGTACATGGAGCAACTGGTTGGACTGGTTCCAAATCGGGAAAGGAGTACGTCAAGGCTGTATATTGTCACCATGCTTATTTAACTTATATGCAGTGTACGTCATGTGAAATGCCGGGCTGGATGAATCACAAGCTGGAATCAAGATTGCAGAGAGAAATATCAATAACTTCAGATATGCAGATGATACCACCCTAACAGCGGAAAGTGAAGAGGAACTAAGCCTCTTGATGAAGGTGAAGGAGTAGAATGAAAAAGCTGTTTTAAAACTCAACATTCAAAAAACTAAGATCATGGCATTTGGTCCAATCACTTCATGGCATATAGATGGGGAAGCAATGGAAATAGTGAAAGACTATTGGGCTCCAAAATCACAGCAGATGATGACTGCAGCCATGAAATTAAAAGACACTTGCTCCTTGGAAGAAAAGCTATAGGCAACCTAGACAGCATATTAAAAACCTGAGACATTACTTTGCTGACAAAGGTCTGTATAATCAAAGCTATGGTTTTTCCAGCTGTCATGTATGAAAACAACAATTCACAGAAGAGAAATACAAATGACCATGAAAATATGCTTAACTTAATTAAGTAAAAGAATAAAATACTGAAACAACAGTGAGAAACTATTTTGTAACTGTTAAATTGGCAAAATCATGAGGTTAGTGAAAACAGTCATAGTAAAAACAGATATTCTTATGGTGGGGAGGAGTATAAATCAAAACACACTTTGTAAGGCAATTTTGTATATCTAGTGAACATGACCATGTGGAGAAAAGAACTTCTTATTCACTGTTATTACTATTGTAAGTTGGTACAGCAGTTATGGAAATCAGTATGGAGGATCCTCAAAAAATTAAAAATAGAACTACTACCATAAAATCTGAAGAATTAATGAGTGCCAAAGAATTGATTTGTGTGGTGCTTTTGAAATGTGTGGTGAATTGTGAATTGTGTGGTTTGGTAAATTGTGTGGTGAATTGTGTGTGAATTGTGTGGTGCTGTAGCAGCTTCTTGAGAGTCCCTTGGACAGCAAGGAGATCAGACCAGCCCTAAAGGAAATCAACCCTGGATATTCATTGGAAGGACTGATGCTTAAGCTGAAGCTCCAGTACTTTGGCCACCTGATATGAAGAGCCGAGTCACTGGAAAAGATTCTGATGCTGGGAAAGATTAAGGACAGGAATAGAAGGGGGCGACAGAGGATAGGATGGTTGGGTGACATCACTGACTCAATGGACATGAGTTTGAGCAAACTCTGGGAGACAGTGAAGGACAGGGAGGCCTGGAGTGCTTTAGTCCTTGGGGTTGCAGAGTCACACACAACTTAGCAACTGAACAACACCACCATAAGGTTCAGCAGCTCCTTTCCTGGGAATATATCCAAAGGAAACAAAAGCACGAAATGGAAAAGATTCTGATACCCCCATGTTCATAACAACATGTTTACAATAATTTGGATAAGGAAACAACCTACGACGTGTCCATTGAATGAATGGATAAAGAAGTTGTGCAAAAAATACATACACACACACTGTGGAATATTATTCAACCACAAAAATGAGGAAATCCTACCATTTGCAACAACATGGATGGGCCTTGAAGACATTATGCTAAGTGAAATAAATCATAAAGTAGGCTTACACTATAGATTACGTTAAAATCTCTCCCTTTAAATAGACTTAAATAAAATAGGTAGACACTATGATCTCAGTTATATGTGGAATCTAAATGACTCCATCAGACTCTGGAAAAGAGATCAGACGTGATTGCCAGAGTCAGAGGGTTGGGAGAGAGGGAGGAGGAGGAAGGTGGGGGTGATGCTGGGGCAGAGTGCAGATTTCCAGTAATAAGGTAAATGAATACTGGGGATGTTAAATACAGCATGATGACTATTGTTAACACTGCTGTATGATATATGGAAAAGTTGTTAAAAGAGTAAATCCTAAGAGCTTTTATCCAAGGAGAATATTTCTTTTTTTTCTTTTCATTTTATGTATGTTAGAAGATGGATGTTAGCTTAACCTACTATGATAACCATTTCATAATATATGTATAAATCAAGCCACTGTGCTGTATTCTTTAAACTTACATGATAATGTATGTCAATTATTTCTCAATAAAACTGAAAAATAAAACCCATGAGGATATGTTCATCCTATCAGATGTCAATTCCATTGTGGCTCAGCTGGTAAAGAATCCGCCTGCAATGTGGGAGACCTGGGTTTGATCCCTGGGTTGGGAAGTCCCCTGGAGAAGGGAAAGGCTACCCACTCCAGTATTCTGGCCTGGAGAATTCCATGGACTGTATAGTCCATGAGGTCGCAGCGAGTCAGACCCAACTGAGTGCCTTTCACTTTCACCTGAAGAAAAGCCCTTGCACACGTGCACAGGGAGACAAGTACGGGAATGCTCAGCCAGCAGTCTGCTGTAGCGAATGTGTGGGGACAGCCAGAGTATTCATCAATAGAAGTACATTGGCGAATAAGTTGGTACCACATCGTTTCATGAAATATTTCCAAACATGGTCAAGTGGAAAGAGTTAGGTACAGAAAAGTATATGTCATTTACTTAAAAACAAAACCAAGTTCACAAGCCGTGTACTTCTGTATTTTTTAGATATGCATACCAAACTGATTGGGAACTGGGATTGGTGTTTAACTTTTTCTAAATTGTTTGGATCTTTCAAAATAATTAAATATATAATTATAAATAATAAACATTTAAAAAAATTTAAAGACCATGACAGTACTTTGTCTGGTTAAGCAAATGAAGTTTCTTTTCTAGTATTAACAGTGGAGAGCCAGCATTTTCTAGACAATGCATTGTAAAATGGGACACATTGTAGATTCTTGGCTTTTTCTTTTTTTTTTTTTGCCTTTGAGAACTAGGGTTGAGATGGAAAGGCATGGGCTTTGGAGTCAAATCTTAAGTTTCAATTCTAACTCAGTCATTTTTTAAGACTGAGCAAGTTTCTTAACCTCTCTGAGCTTCAAAAATAAAGTGTATTACCTACCTCACTGGGTTGTGTAAGTATTGCATGTGCTAGTTTTCCTCATTTCCCCATCTCCTTTGGTCAAAGGAAGTTGGTCTAGTGTGGTCCAAGATCAAAGATAGTCTTGTATGGGTGATAAAATATTTTACCAGAACGTACTATATCCCTGGATGAGAACATACCAGTAAAGATGGAGAATGTAAATGATTAATTTTAGAGGTTTAACTTTTTAAACCATTAAGCTATCTATTTATATTTTACAAGATCAAATACTGTATCATGTTAGTGATTTAGAAATGATATTAAACTTGAAGCTTCTAAACATGACAGGTTGTTGGTTAATAAGGTTACTTTTCTAATCTCAGAGAACAGCCTTAATTTAATTTAGCACTTATTTGTTCCAGTCAGCATCTGAGTCTCAAAAGGACTCTGACAAGGGAGAAGAAATTCAAATATAAATGTGGATATATGTATATGCTTTGCTTTTCACTTACACTGCTATTGCTCTTATATCTAGTAGTATCTCATATTGTAATTCATGTGAATGTTTTCTAGTGAAACTTGTTTATTCTAGTCCAGGGAGTCTGTGTAAAATAATAATCATATAATAAAATGAGTGGTCTAAATAATTGAGGTATCCCCTCAAGCAAAAATTTCCAAATGGGACCCCTTACCATTTAATTGCAAAATAAACAGTTAATACTTTGATGGTATTTATGCTTGGGAAGACAGTAAAAAGAAATCATTTTGGATTTTCCCCATATAAATTAGAGTTTCCTGAGTAATTAGCAGTTAATAAGTGAATGCTTCCTACAAGTTTAAAGGCTATAGCTGAAGTGAGTCTAAATTATGTGTATTATCATATGTGTAGAGTTTTATGTAGCTCAGTAATCCTTGAAGATAATCTGTAAACAGCGTAGGTTCGATGGACAGACTTTAAATAAGCGAGCAGGGGCTTACTTACTCATGGTAGGTCGATGTCTTGGTGTTTGTTAGTGTTGAAACCTATTGCTTTGTGTGTTGCGATGTCTGGAAGGGATGTACAGTAACAGCTATCATAATAACAACAATAATGAACATAAACACAGTTAGTTTATTGCATACTTACTGTGTGCCCCAGTGCTATGCTAAGATTATTATTGTGTGTGTTGTGTTGTGTTGTGTGTTAGTTGCTCAGTCGTGTCTGACTTTTTGCAACCCCATGGACTGTAGCCTGCCAGGCTCCTCTGTCCACGGGATTCTCCAGGCAAGAATACTGGAGTGGGGTGCCATTCCCTTCTCCAGGGGATCTTTCTGATCCAGAGATCAAACCCAGGTCTCCCACATTGGAAGCAGATTCTTTACTGTCTGAGCTACCAGGGAAGCCCCTAAGATTACTACATAAGTTATTTTATCTACTCCCCACTACAACCTTAAGTGGTAGGCATTAGTCCCCAATTTTACAGAAAAGGGCAGAGAAATTAGGTAACTTGCTTCAAGTCACACAGCTGATAAGTACCAAAGCTAGAAATTAAATCCAGTTCAGCCTGACTCCAGAGCCTATGTTCTTAACGGTTGCAGTGAATTGCTATATTGTTTTGATCTGTAAAATCAGAATGTAGCAATAATAACACAATCATTAATATGTTATCTTTTGTATATATCTGATATTTTCTAAAAAGGCTTCATTGCTCCTTGCAAGGAAGTTAATAAGTGAATGCTGTGTGTTTAGTCACTCAGTCGTGTCCAACTCTTTGTGACCCCATGACTATAACCCCCCAGGCTCCTCTGTCCATGGGATTCTCCAGGCGAGAATACTGGAGTGGGTTGCCATTCCCTTTTCTAGGGTATCTTCCCAGCCCAGAGATCAAACCCAGGTCTCCTACATTGCAGAGAGATTGTTGACCATCTGAGCCACCAGGGAAGCCCTTTTCTAAAGAAACAGTTTATTAGGCATAGTCTTCATGTCATACTCATGTCACAGCAAGCTTGACTGTGGTATCTGGAGATTAAGTGATCAACAGGAGGGGATTCAACGGAGAACCAAGAAGTGAACCAAGAAGTTTCTGACCCACAGTTGCTTTCACTCACCGGTTTATGTGAAGATCATACCGTGCTTACTTAGACTTTACTCAGCCATTTCAATGCGGTGTGTTGAAGGTTTAAGTGCTTATCTTAGACCGCGATGCTATCTTGAGCAAGACATGGATCCTTGGGCCTTAGTGTGGATTTCAGAACAATAGAGCCTATTGGTTCACGTTAGAAAACTTAATCCTGGGCTTGTGAAAAATCACAGCAAAGCAGAAGAGGAAAAGTCAATCTGAAACGTTTTTCCTTCTCCGAGAGGGCAGCTAAGGTGCCCAGATATCTCTGCCCTCCGGGGATGCAGGTGTGCAGTTTTTATTCTTTAATCATTCGCATAAATTAAAGCCTATTCCTTTGCATTTAAAAAATAATATGAAATGACACCCTCCATGTTTTATTGCCAGACAAGAGCTTTGAACTTCTGTCTTACTGATGTTTGATAAAGTGCAAGGATTTTCCAGGGTTGGGTGGTACCCTTAACCACAGAAGGTAACATGGGAATGATAAGAGCTGCACGTGAAGGAAACCACCAGTGAGAAAGCAGCTAGAGAGGAGGGCTCTGTGCACTCGGCTTGTGTGCACTCCTCAGAGGAGTGTCCTCGTGCCTCTGCTGACTCTTCTCAATTCCTTCACTTCACCCACGGGTGAAAAGAGCACTCGGTCTTTCTGTTTCTACTTTCTGAGCTAGGGGTGGGTGGGGTGAAGACTTTGTGGTGGGCAGATTCTTTGTAAGAAACTTTGGAACCGGGGACATGTTCTAACGTCACACAAATGCCGATTGGCTTGCACACCTGTGCAGGTGGGGACAGGGTAAACACACAAACACACTCATATGAATTCACATGGACACAGGTGGACCACACCTCTCAGATGATTTTACTGTCAACATACACCCCCTTCTTTCTTTTGTGCTCCATGTAAAATGAAGATCATATCTATTATGAAACTTATTATAAAGTGTCAGTGATGAGGCAGTGTCGTATACAGTGTTAAGAGCATGGGTTCTTGGTAGGACATACCTGGGCTTGAGTCTTGGCTCCTGTTCTTACTAGCTGTGTGATCTTGAGAAAGGTACGTTATAAATCTCCATTCTCCCTTTTGTATATTGGAAACATGTGATCACAATATCTATCGTAGGATTGTTATGAAGATGAAATAAAATAATGCATCTAAAACAATCAGCACAGTTTCTGGCTAACTGTGCTAATGGTTGTTTGGTGAGTTGCACAGGTGCTCAAAATTGGTAGAGCTGTTACTGTTATCATCATTATTATGTGTGATATTAAGTTCTAAATATATGATTGGTAGCTGAATGTAAAATAGGTACAGTCCTTTATTTATATTTGTTTTCTTTTTTCCTTTACCTGCTCCCCATCTCCCATTTTTCCCCCCTTGGTGCAAAGTCTGTTTTCCAGAAAATTCCTCCCTTTTTTGAGGAAGACAAAAGTACTTTGATTCTAACTGCTCTGAAAACATTTCTCCCTTAAAGGGTTTTCACATTGACTTTTAGTCCCTGGAGCTAAGATGGAGAAAAAGCAGGATTTGCTTCTAAGTAGAGCTCTTTCATTTCTGCTGTCAAAAAACAAAACAAAAACCAAAACAAAAAATCCCCTAATCTTTTGTAGTAGCCTTAGGTAGTTCCAAGTCATAAAAAGCCTATATATAGTCCAAGGAAGGAATCTTTTTGTAAGATAAGGATAAGTGGGTGGAATAAGGGAAGGAAAATACAGAGGTGAAGGTATAGCTGATTTTAATGTTAATTTGGCCATCCCCCCCAATTTCATATATACTTAATTATAAAACAATTAATGCCAGAAATTTTCTGTTGCTGTTGTGCCGTGAGACTTGCAGGACCTTAGTTCCTCAACCAGGGATTGAACCCGGGGCTAATGGTAGTGGAAGCACTGAATCCCAACCACTGGACCACCAGGGAAGTCCCAAGAAATTCTCATGTATTATCTCCCGACTTCACTGTCAGTCTTGGCTGTTTCTTAGTGAAATAGTTTTCCAGTTGGATGAACTGTTGATGAAGCACGGGTTCTGTTTTCACATCTTTTTGTGGGGTCGGAGTTGGAGAATGTTTGCAGTAGCTGATAGTTGTTAACTTTGGGAAGCACTCATATCGATAGAGTAAGTCATGGAATGTAAACATGCCACTCACCCGGACTTTAGGCTGGTGTAAACATGGGGAAACTTTAGGTAACCACTGTCAAACAAAGACTGTCTTGAGTATAGCTTGGGTAGATGAACTTATTTGCTTTACAAGTCTCACGAAACTGCCAGGACTTCAGGAATGTTTTTTTGTTTGTTTGTTTTTTTAAGTATCTAATTTTACAAACTTTAGGTAATTCCCTCATATTTCCCTGAGGGATGAAAATATGAAAGAGGCAAATGTTCATCTTGGTAGCAACTTTGTGGAACTATTTTGTGGCAGGATATTTATTACTTTGGGGTTTTTTTGTTCTTACTACTCCAGATGAAAATTGTTTTGTTTGTTTTGCTTTTGAAAAAGAAAAAAATTGGATGGTAAATGGAAATACTGAATTGGAAGTTTATATGTGAAGTGTGCCAGGATGCCATTGTTATACCTAAAGACAGAACTCAGGGAAGGGGAACAAGCGTCTGATGAGCACCTGCTGTGTTAGAAGCTCTGCTCTATTACTGAAGCAGACCTCCAATAGCCCTTTGAGATCGACTTTTAATGAGATATATTATCAAGAAAACCAGGCATTGTGGTTTAAGAATAGTGATGATGTTATTATCCACATTTTACAGCGAGAATGTAGGCTTGCAGGCTAATTTGCCCAAGGTCACACAGCGAGGAATTTGGTAGGGCTGAGGAGGGAACTCAGGCCTCTCAGAACTCCAAAGCCCAAGTTCTTAACCAGTGATTGTTAAACTTCAGGACAGGTAAGAAACTTCAAGGGTACTTGTTAAAATTACTGGGCTCCAGTTAGAATTTTAAGATCACTTAAGTCTGAGATAGTGCCCGGTTATGAATCTGTGTTTTAATAGGGTGTCTCAGGCGATTCACATTAAGTTGATTGACCATGTTTAGAGAAAGAATTAAATTCTGTTTCTCTCATCACTTACATGTGGAATCTAAAATATGAAGCAAATGAACTTTATTTACAAAACAGAAACAGATGCACAGACATAGGTAACAAATTTATGGTTACCAGCGGGGAAGGAGGAGCTAGGGATTAGCAGATACAAACTACTATGTATAAAATAGATAAATAGGACTCTACTATATAGCACAGGAGACTATATTCAAGCTTTTGTAATAACTATAATGGAAAAGAATATGAAAAAGAACATATGTATATATAACTGAATCATTTTCTTATACACCAGGAACTAACACAACATTGTAAATCAACTATACTTCAATTTAAAAATCAATACATAAAGTTATGTTTCTTTCCACACTTGATAAAGAATAAAACAGGTGCATATTAAATAACTGTCTAAGATTATGCTATCAGAGTCATGGTTCCAACCCAGGTCTGTCTGATTCTAGTACTCATCACACCCTTTACTACAAGCCCATGATGAAGTCACACATCTGCTAGTCACAACAAATGTGGGAAACGTGGTTTCTGATAAATCAGGGCACCCAGATTTCATGGTCTTATTGTTTACCAAGATTAATAACTTTTAACATCTTTACTGAAATCTTCATGGTCCTTAAACTTTTTCAGTGACTTTTTTTTTTTAAGTGGAAGAATTGTGTTTTCCTTGCAATCAGGCATAGAATCATTACTCCCTAGGATAAATTTCTGAGCCATGCAGAAGTGGAAGGAGGTGGGAAGAAAGAATTGCCAGGTGTATCTGCTAAATGGTGCTAAAGCTCCTCACCCTTATCACTGAAATAAAAAGCGAATGGTTGATATTAATACTAACAGCCAATCAAATGGCAGCAGGTCTTCTACAGCATCCCTCTCTCTACCCATTGAGACCTTAGCTCAGCTAGGGCCATGAGCTGGTTTACCTATTGCAGTCCACTTCCTAGAGCAGAGCCAGCGCCTTGATTGACTTTCATGGCTTACTGGGGTTTGGAGGACTTTTTTTTTTTTTTTAATCTCCCTCTCACTTTCTCCCTCTCTCTCTCTCTCTTTTTTTTTCTGTAGCCCAGCGACATGTCCTCACATACGTGGAGGATGCAGTCTGCCAGCTGCTAGAAAACAAGGAAGATATTAGCCAATATGGCATTGCCAGATTCTTCACAGAATAGTAAGTACCTGCGTGCTTTGCCTATAGGGCAGGTCCAGAAGAGGCTTTTGGAAGCAGCCAAGATCCATGAAAAGGAGAGCAGGGCAGCGCTGATGAAGCAGTGGCAGTGAATGCTGTTTTGGCGGCTGAGTTGAGGGCTGCCCAGACATGTTTTGGAACATGTGTTTGGCGCAGCCAGTTTTGTCTAATGCTAAGTCTCGTGAGTAGTCACAACTCTAGAAGCTCAACAACTGCTTGTTTGATCTATTGCTGCTGTTGCTGCCCAGTCAATAAGTCGTGTCCAGCTCTTTGCGACCCCGTGGACCGTAGCCCGTCTGGCTCCTCTGGCCATGGGATTCTCCAGGCAAGAATACTAGAGTGGGTGGCCATTTTCCTCCTCCAGGGGATCTTCCCGACCCAGGGGTCAAATCCCCATCTCCTGCTTGGCAGGATAATTCTTCACCACTGAGCCCCCTGGGAAACCCTGTTTGATCTTTTAGATTCTTTTTTTTTTTTCGGTTCCTCTTATAATTTTTAACTTTTCCCATTATTCAGAATATTCACTCTGATTTCCTTTAGCCTTTGTTCCGTTAGCCTGTGTTTTTCTTGGCTGGCTTTTTTCCATGGAAATGTTTAGGATGCTATTCCTCTGCAGTTTTCCTTCCAGAGAATGCTGTGTCCATCACTTAAGAATTTAAGATTATTTCTAGAGGCAGGATATCTTTCATAGATTATATCTTTAAGGAGTTGTGTTTCTTTATAAAGTATGTTTGGAGTGTGTAAAAGTCAAGATTATTATTCATTTTTTAATTTATAAAAAATGGTTTTCTTCAAGTTTTATTGAGATATAATTGATATACAGCATTGTATAAGTTTAAGATGCATAGCATAGTGATTTGATTTACATACATCATGAAGTGATTATCACCATAAATTTAGATGAACATCTATCATCTTAGATAATTAAAGAAATAGAAAAAAACTTTTTTCTCTTGATGAGAACTCTTAGGATTTCCTCTCAACAATTTTCATATGTAACATATGAAATTTTCATATGGAACATACATTATTATATCCCCAGTACTTGTTTATCTTATAACTGGAAGTTTTGATTACCTGTATCCAATTCCTCCTATCCCTCCCCACCTCTGATAACCCCAAATCTGATCTCTATTTCTGTTTGTTTTTTAAAAAACTTTTCATTTTGTGTTGGCATATAGCCACTTACCAGTGTTGTGATGGTTTCAGGTTCACAGCAAAGGGACTCAGCCCTATGTATACATGTATCTCTTCTCCCCCAAGCTCCCTACCATCCAGGCTACGGCATAACGTTGACCAGTTTCATGTGCTATACACTAGGTCCTTGTTGGTTATCCATTTTAAATATAGCAGTGTGTACATGTCCATCCCAAACTGAGTTTGGTTTTGAATTATAGACCTAGAACACTGTTAGTTCCTGTTACACAGCATAGCGATTTGATATTTCTTGTACATTTGACACTGATTACTGCAACAAGTCTAATTATGATAGTTCACTATACAAAGATATTAGTTTTTTTTTCATTTTAGATATTAGTTACTGACCACATTCTCCTCACTGTACACTTCATACCCATAAGCCATTTTTTTGTTTTGCCACCAGAATTTACCTCTTAAACTCTCTTACCTATTTCTTTCTTTTTGATATCACAAAACTGCTTTTAGGCTGAATGAGACAATCAGTTTAAAATACCTTGGTCTTCATGAAAGGCTATGCTAAAGCAATTTTAAAAATTATTTTTATTACCAAATTGCCATCACATATTTATACAATCATTTTTGTATTCTTTTCCCTTTTTTTCTGGTTTATTGTAAGCATTTTAAGAAAGGAAGAATAGCTCTTACAGGATCTCCCATTCTAAGGTGAATCATGAGCTCAGGTTTATTCTTGAAAATAATTTTTTTCCTTTCTATTCTCCAGAGGTTCCTTGAAGATTAAACATCTCCTCTAATGGCTTAAACTTGGGTTGCTGTTAGGGAAATTCTTGACTCACCCTCACTCTTTTGCTGAGCTATAAGTCTTGCAAATAAAATCTAGATTTTTTATGGGTTGGAATTTCAAGCTCCTGGGAAAAACAGGCTTTCCAGGATCAGAGCTGGTTCCCTGTCTTCTCCCAGTCATCTAAAAGAGGATGAAGTAGAGCAAGGCATCTTCCTTGTTCTCGTGGTATGGGCTGAAGCAGATGAAGTGGGCTGGGAACAAAGACTGAGATCAAATAGCCTTGCTTGCTTTTACAGAACTGACAAGCCTAGGGGTCAAGTTTCTAGGCCATTTAATCTGTACCAGCACCCTTGAGCCTCCTTGCCAAGTGAAATATGATTCTTCTGGGGGCAATGCTTCTTCCTGGCCTGTTTCATTTTACTCTATGCTCCCTCCCCCACCTCCTTTACATCTTTTCCCTACTATGCTGGTTCCTTGAGGGTAGGCATCATTTCTTCTTCATCTCTGTATTCCCAATGCCTGGCACGCATTATGCCTAGTATATGATAGATGTTAGGTAAATATTTGTTGAATCTATAGCTGTATATATATTTTAAGTTATTGAATACTATCTACCTGGTGGCTAGGTGGTAAAGAATCCGCCTGCCAATGCAGGAGACACAGGTTCAATCCCTGGGTCAGGAAGATCCCCTGGAGTAGGAAATGGCAAGTCACTCCAGTATTCTTGCCTGGAGAATCCCATGGAAGAGGAGCCTGGTGGGTTACAGTCCATAGGGTTGCAAAAGAGTCAGACACGACTTAATGACTAAACAGCAAACATTTCTATCTACTCTTTGCTCTCGATCTTATTATGAATTAGGACTATCTCTTGTTCTTTTTTTCTTTTTTGTTGATTGTTTTTTATAAAGTTCTATATCCTGCCATTTAAGAAGCTATATATCATAATTCCCTGGTGGTCTAGTGGTTAGGACTCCTCACTTTCACTGCAGGGGGTATGGGTTATATCCTTGCTGGGGAACTAAGATCCCTCTTGCTCTGCAGTCCAGCTGAAAAATAAAGAAGAAGCTGTATACCATGGATGTACCATGTAACATGGGTTCCAAAAGTGAACCCACTAGTCTGTGTAACTAATACTGAACTCTAATAAGGTTTATAAGTATTTCCAAATGCTATTGTCTATAGCTTTTATCTAGCAGTACACCATTGGGGGAAAAAAGAGCCTTCAGATTTTCCACAGGGCTGATAGAAATCTAGTTACCAAGCGAGCAGTTTCTTGTCGTCAGAAAACTAAAAATTATATAATACATATGAATGGCACATACTCGACATTTCTATAACTCTAAGACAACTATATTGGCCTGAGGCAAGTTATTTTGAGAAGTAAGCCAGCATCAAAGCTCCAAAATCCTTTAGAAAAAAAAAAAAACTTGGAAGATGTATGATTAAGTGGGAAGTGGTATTTGGTAGGCAAGGAGACCAGCATCGTAGAAACTCCTGACTTTCCTTTGATTGTAAATTTAACTTATCTAGTGAAAATCCTTCTTTCACAGGCCTCAGTTTTGTATTGATTTGTAAAAGCATAATGAAGTGAAAGGCTTCTCAGATGGCTTAGTGGGTGAAGAATCTGCCTGCTATGCAGGAGACACGGGTTTGATCCCTGGGTCGGGAAGATCCCCTGAAGGAGGAAATGGCAACCCACTCCAATATTCTTCCTGGAATATCCCACGGACAGAGGAGCCTGGTGGGATACAGTCCATGGGGTCACCAAGAGTCAGACAGAACTGAGCGACTAAGCATACCCACACACAATGAAGTGAAAAGAACTGAGCCCTGGGAAGAAGAGCTGGTATCCTTGTAAGTCCTCACTCTGTAATCTTGAGCCAGTTTCTGAAAGTTTCTGGGCTCAGCTGCCTCATCTGTGAAGTGGGTATAATAAAGTCTAACATGCTAATAAAAATGATGTGAGTTATATATTATAATAAACAATGTTTTTATTAAACTCATACTATATTTCAGTAACTATAATTCTTTGAAGTAGGTAATATTATTATCTCTGTTTTATAAATGAAGAAACTGAGGCTCAGAAAGGTTAAAATAGCTTCTTTCAGCTCATGAGCTACAGAATTAGGAACCAAGCGTCACCTGCGGTATTAAAAAGCCACTGTTCTCTACTGTCTCCAAGTTGCTCTAATGCCTAATGTTACTGGAGGCCTAACCAGATAATAACTTGAGGTCTCTTCTTGCTATGATGGGAAATAGATGGTGAGACAGTGGAAATAGATGGGGAGACAGTGGAAACAGTATCAGACTTTATTTTTTGGGGCTCCAAAATCACTGCAGATGGTGACTGCAGCCATGAAATTAAAAGACACTTACTCCTTGGAAGGAAAGTTATGACCAACCTAGACAGTATATTAAAAAGCAGAGACATTACTTTGCCAACAAAGATCCGTCTAGTCAAGGCTATGGTTTTCCCAGTGGTCATGTATGGATGTGAGAGTTGGACTGTGAAGAAAGCTGAGTGCCGAAAAATTGATGCTTTTGAACTATGGTGTTGGAGAAGACTGTTGAGAGTCCAAGGGAGATCCAGCCAGTCCATCCTAAAGGAGATCAGTCCTGGGTGTTCATTGGAAGAACTGATGCTGAAGCTGAAACTCTAGTACTTTAGCCACCTCATGCGAAGAGTTGGCTCATTGGAAAAGACCCTGATGCTGGGAGGGCCCCAAATCCCCTGGAGGGATTGGGGCCAGGAGGAGAAGGGGACGACAGAGGATGAGATGGCCTGATGGCATCACTGACTCGATGGGCATGAGTTTGAGTAAACTCCGGGAATTGGTGATGGACAGGGAGGCCTGGCGCGCTGCGATTCATGGGGTCGCAATGAGCCGGACACGACTGAGCGAGTGAACTGAACTTGCTATGATTTCTAAATTCTTTGAGGTTTCCCTTATGAATTATACTTCACACAGGTTATCACACAGCTTTGTCTGGTGACCTCAATGCATTGCCATTTAAATGTTTAACATTGACCTGTTGGAGGGGATAGATTGGAGCTGTCTCTAAACAATAGGAAACATAATTTTTTAAAAAGTGTGTTGGGCTTCCCTGGTGGTCCAGTGGTTAAGAAGCCGCCTTGGAATGCAAGGGACACCAGTTTGATCCCTGGTCGGGGAAGATCTCACATGCCACAGAGCAGCTAAACCCTTGCATGAAAACTACTAAGCCAGTTCTCTGAAGCCCGTGAGCTGCAACTAGAGAAAGCCCACACACAGCAATGAAGACCCGCCACAGCCAAAAAATTAAATACATAAATCTCTTTAAAAATATGTTAAGTGCGCACTTCCATCTCTCAGTTTCAAGTTCGGACGTTGATATTTTCATACAATAAATGGTGGATAATTTACCTTTAAACAATGATAGAGATTGCTCTTGGAAATTGTTTTTGGAAGGTTTTTCTGCTGGTTTTCTTCTGTGGATTGGCTTGCCCTCTTACCTGTGCTGTCACTCCCTGGTGGTTGGTGTTTTCCAACAAATCCACTATTGTTCCAGCAAATCTGGATAAGCTGTAAAACATGAGTGGCTAAGCTGCACTCTGTGTGTGTGTGTGTAAGACTGTGAGCTCTTCAGATCAGATTCCTCTGGACACTCTTGAAAGAAGGATACCAGATCCCGGAGGATTTTCTTTTATGTTGTATGCAACCTCTACCTCTGAATGTTGTCTTTCAACCAGTGGAAGGTAAAAGGAATTGACATTTAGAGGTGCCACTCTAAGAATAGACCAAGTGTCAGCACTGGGTCAGGACCTTTGAAGAAGTACATCCAAGAAAAAGAGGCCAGAGTAGAGTGGCTGTAACTTAGAAACCGCAGTAGAGTGTGACCAGGTTCTTGTGGCAAAGATAAAATGGGAAATGTGGTTTTTTAAGACACTGGAAAATAATGATGAGAGAAAAACAGGCTGAAATCTGAGAGCTCCTATCATGATTGGGAACCATTCTTCACAGGCTAAATTGGTAGTTACAGCCCTGTGGCATCAGGGAGCTTGACCCCCACATACTAATATAGAAAAGAATGGTACTCTGTGGCCTTGCTTGGTGGGCCCAGGAGGGCTCTTTTTTATGATCAAGTGTCTTGTTTTTGTTTTTTTTTAAATGATGATTTTAGCTTCCTAGGGAAGTTTTCATGACGACTTCTTTGGTTACAAGTACATATACAGATTACCTTCATTGATGGAGGTTTATCTTAAGGATACGTGAGACTCTATGACAATATTTCTTCATGAATTCATTCATGCAGTGATTATTTTTGAGCACTACTAGTGCCTGTGTGTATTTGGTAATGAAGAAGAGTGGTGAACAAGACAAATAAGATGTTAATAATTGCCCTCATGGACGAGGTTTAGTGAGAGATAGTCAGTAAACAAGTAAACTGATGATGACAACAATAGCTAATAGTAGATAGATACTTGCTATGTTCTGGGCATTGTTCCAAGCCTGTAACATGTATTATGTCATTTAATTCTCAAAAATACTACGAGGTGGAGTACTAGTATTATCTTCATCTTATATATTTAGGAAATTCAGGCACACAAAAGTAACATTCCCCAGGTTACACAACTGATAACTGTAACAAGATAAACAATAAGGAAGTAACTAGGATAACGTGATATATAGAATGGCCAGGAAGGCCCCTTGGAGGGGATGGCATTTGAGGGCTTATCAAATTATTATTGATAATTTATCAATTGAGAGCTTATCAAACATCATTTGAGGGCTCAAATTATAGAATGATTGGCTCCTCATTCAAGAGCTGGTAAGTTACTTCAGCTCAGGTGACTTACCTTGCTTTTGTCCACCTTTATTACCTAGGCTTTCTTTGTCCAGAAAAGAAAATTTGACTAATTTTATTTGCTGCTTCTCAGAGTGGAATACCTTTAACAGGCAGTAGTCATAGAAATCTACCTTACAGGTAATTGGCCTTTCTCATGGGCACTGCTCATATATAATAAGTAAGAACAATGAAATAATTAGTGTTAGCTAATATATACTATATATGTATATAGTTTAAATATGGAGATGGAAGTATTTATCAATTTTAGAAAAAATTATTAATTCCATTCTGATACATATTAATTGTCAGAATTCAGTTGGGAACTTGCATGCTTTTTTATATACTTTAGTAGTAAAAGGTGCCAACATCAAATTCCTTTTTTTATTGTTTTAGTTAGAATAAGTCCATGAAATGTGAGTTTCATTCATTTACTCTTGGAGGAAGGGAGATTCCAATAGTGCGTATTCTTAAATTATTTAAAATGTAACTCTAATGAAAACAATCCATGATTATAAAGTATGTATTACTTTTTCTTTTTTGAACAGGTGCTCTAAGCCCTATGAAAGATGACCCACTTCTCTCCTCAGTAATCTAGAACGATCAGGGCGTAAACTTTCAGTTCTGAAGTTGGCAGGTTTTGTAGGATTATCCACCGCCCGGCATTTAAGTCATGTTTGGGCTCTTCCTGTGCCCATGGTAACAGAGGAGCAGGTCTGGAGCATTGAGAAGCACATGAGGACAAACTAGGACCTCGCTGATTTTCAGGCTCATAGCTCTGAGTGAGGAGCAGACCCAAGACTTCTCTGGGCCATTTCTGCCCCACGTTCTCCCAGCTTATTGTTGTAAAGTTGAGCCTCAGTGTAGCATGGTGAAGTAATGGTGACTAATCGTATCACAGGCGTCTTCACCAGGGGTGATGCTTGTCCTGGCCTGCCCCTCATCCCCATCTTTTTTCCACAGTTCAGTTCTTAGCTGCAGTTGACCTACTGTAACAGAAAATTACCCACTTTTCACTGTCACCATCTGCATTCTCTGAGGGTTGCCTGGAATAGATTTTGCCAAAGCTGAAGCAATTCTGCCCTCACTGATCCTGGCCCAGGCATTTCTGTTAAGCCGTCATTTATGAAATCCGTAGAGGATTCTTGTTCTTTTCTATATTACCAGAGGCATCTTGTAGAAAAAGGATGCCAAGGAAACATAGTGGCGGGTTTGAAAGTTTTTCGAAGCTTAAAAATCCAGGTGCACGGAGGATGTAAGAAGCTGCTTATTTGCTTAGCATCCATCTTTCTTCTTCAGGCCCCTCATGTTTTGAGTCCAGGAAACCATCCGGCGGCACTTGACCTGGTGACTGAGGAAGCCATTTCACAGCCCACCGACCCCCCGACTCATCCAGAAGTCAGAGTCAAAGGTTATGGAAGTAATAATTGGGCCCAGATTCTCCCTGTCAGGATAGACCTTACTTCCCCACCCACTCCCTGCTACAAGTTAAGAAGAATTTAGCTGTCATGAAACCATTCAATAAAAGGAAATGAAGGAACTCCATCCTTGGCTGAAGTATGCTCAAGACCCAGTGATACTATTTCTGTTTTCATGGGAGCTGCTCTTGCAGCTAGCTAGTATAAATGTTAGGTGTAATTCTCCATACTGAAATGTCTCCCCTTAGAGAAATTACTTGATTTATTTTAGTCTATAAGTAATAGAAAGAACCTTTACTTGGCCCAGACCAAGCCCTGATATCCCTTCTCGCTCTGATCATTCCGAGTGCTCCTCTGGCAATCAAGTAGACACACACAAATCTGAGGTAACGTGTCAATAGCGCTGTTGCTAATCAGAAGTTAAGAATCTTTACCTAATCAACAATAGAACTATTTAAATTAATCAGGGCTTCCCTCTGGCTCTGTGGTAAAGAATCTGGCCCGCCAGTGTAGGAGACACTGGTTGGATCCCTCGGCTGGGAAGATCCCACCTGCCACGGAGCAGCTAAGCCCGTGTTGCCACAAGTACTGAGCCTGCGCTCTCGAGCCCCGGGAGCTGCAACTCCCGAGCCCACGTGCCGCAGCTGCCAAAGCCCGGGCACCCAGAGCCCGAGCTCTGCAACAAGGGAAGCCGCCCCAGTGAGCAGCCCTCGCACCCCAACTTGAGAGTAGCCCCTGCTCGTCACAACTGGAAAAAAACTCACACAGCAGCAAGCACCTAGCACAGCCAAAAATAAATAAAAAAATATTTAAAAAAATTCATCAGTGCTTTTAATCTCTCCCATAATTTGCTCAGAACTCTAGAAGCTCTGTGGTGCTGGCAGCACAGGCCTGGCGTGCGAGCAGGAAAGAATGACACAATCTGGCGCCTTGAAGCAGAAGGTTGTTAATGAACTGAGATGGGGGTGGGAGGGAGCCAGGGAGAGGAGGATGGACAGTCAGATTTTTGGCAGCCACACAAAGGCCCTTCTTCCCCGAGAAAAGGGAAACGAAAGTCAAATGAAGCTTCTCTCTGTTACTGTGATTTGTTTAGATGTCCACCTGTGCATCGCTCCCAGCCCCACGCACGGCAGGTGCATCTCTGCAGTCAGTGACTTGCCCACAAAACAAACTGTTTCTCAGTATCCCTCAAGAAGGGTTGTATCCAACCAAGTTCCTGTCTGAGGTCAGAACTGAGCTCTCTTTCTTCAGCTAACAGATGCGGCTCTGATCAGCACGGTATGCGTATGCATGCGTGCTCAGTCGTGTCCGACTCTTTGCCACCCTGGGGACTGTAGCCCGCCAGGCTCCTCTGTCCGTGGGATTCTCCAGGCAAGATACTGGAGTGGGTTGCTATGCCTGCCTCCAGGGGACCTTCCCCACTCAGGGATCGAACCTGCGTCTCTTGCGCCTTCTGCACTGGCAGGTGGATTCTTTACCACTGTGCCACTTGGGAAGACTTTAAGTGTTAGTTCCTCAGCCAGGTCTGACTCTACAACCCCAGGGACTGTAGCCCACCAGGCTCCTCTGTCCATGGGATTCTCCAGGCAAGAATACTGGACTGGGCTGCCATGCCCGCCTCCAGGGGATCTTCTGAGGTCACGACTGTGCTTTCTTTCTTCAATTTGCAGGTGCAACTGTAATCAACACGGTAGAAACTATCTTATCATAAAATGTTATGAGCATGTAGTTTTATTTTTGGACTCATCATTCCAAGATTACTGACTTCTGGGGCTGCAACAGTAGCTAATGCCATCTCTGGGGTAGCTGTAGAGGCAGCCCTGAATTTATCTCTTCGTCATTAAATAACGTTAATAGCAAATGTCTTTGTTAAGGTCCTTGAACTGTATTTTCCAAGTCAAAACCGTTGCTAGGGATGATAATACCTATCTCATAGGATTGTTATGCAAATGTAATGAATTGACAGGTGTGAAATATCTAACTATGTGCTCAGTCTTGTCTGTCTCTTTGCGACCCCATGGACTGTGGCCCTCCAGGTACCTCTGTGCATGGAATTTTCCAGGCAAGAATACTGGAGTGGGTTGCCATTTCCTACTCCAGTACCTGACTTTATGTATTGGTGATTCATTTTCATGTAAGTCTCATTCCCCTTTAGCTCCAGTTTTCTGGGATGTTTGCATCCCTCCTATTTCATGGCTTTTTTGGACAGTGATAGTATTTCTCTTTAAATAGTATTAGAGATGAAGATCCTTAGGACTTGTTAGTCTCTCTTGTTTTCTGTAACACTGCATGCACTGTTTGGCGATTAAAGACATTTGATGATTTTCTACACGACTGTTCGCCGTTTAGTATTAGCTTATTCAGAGAATAACCTAAGAAAGCTTCCCCCCATCCCACATTTAAGCTATTTCCTCACTTCCTGTCAATACCCTCTTTCCTCTGGCTGCCCAGGTTTTAAAAATTCAAGGTGTAACGGGAGACCCGAGTCAGTCAAGCCTTTCCAGCTTGTATTGTTCGTGTTCTTAGCTGCAGCAGTGCCGTGTTGTGCCGAGGGTAATGAAAAGCAGACATCCTCTGCTGAGGTCACTGCTCGTCACACTGGCAGCTTGCTCCAGGAAGCTGTTTATCTGTGCTTGCTGAGCCAAGCTCCAGCCTCCAAACAGTTGGGATGTATTGGGAAACCGCAGAGCCCAAGGAGAGAGTATTACCCGGGCAGTTCCAGGCAGGGAAAGTATATTTACCCCACACAAGTTACCGTGTACGTGTGTGGGAATAGTTGTCCACGTGCACACCCTCAGAGTTCACTTTCTGTGCAATATATGTGCCCTCTCAAAGGGGTTTAACCGAGAGAGCTGTACTGCTCTGTTCAAATTGCCCTGAGCATCCACTAACTTGCCGTGAGGAAAAAAAAGGTATTATAGAAAACTTGATGTAAAAAGCACCTTTTTTTAAGGTAGTGTTTTTCTGAGTCAGGTTTGTTGTTTTGAATCTTAAACCATATAGGCCCAATCTTTAAGGCATCCCCCCAAATGATATTCCATGCATGGTTTTTCCAACTAAATATTTTTCTTCATGCCTTTATTACCAAAATAACAAGTGTTGTTATAGAGCTTTAAATGTGGTCTATATCAATAGGAGTATAAGATATGGTCACATGGCTTCAGGTGTGTAATCTGGTTGAGGAGTTAATGCTTATTGATTAACTAGAGAACCATTCAAGACCTTATACAATGGCATTAAATTGTGCTTGGAGATCTGAGAGTATGGTGAAATAATGGGCACTAGAGTAATTACATCATAGAAGAATTTGTCTTGACCTGTATGATGGTTAATTTTATGTGTTAACCTGACCAGGCTAAGGGGTGACCCGATAGCTGGTAAAACATTATTTCTGGATGTGTCTATGAAGATATTTTCAAAGATTAGCATTGGAACCAGTAAACTAAAAAAAGATTGCCCTCCCCAATGCATTTGGGCATCATCTAATCCATTGACCTGATTAGAACAAAAAGATAAAGAAGTGTTATTCGCTCTGATTGCTTGAGCTGGGAAGTCCATTTTCTCCTGCCCTTAGACATTGGTATTCCTGGTTCTCAAGCCTTTAATCTGAACTAGAACTTAAACCACTGGCCCCTGATTCTTGGCCTGGTCTATTCAGACTCAAACTGGGACTTACACTGTTGGCTTCCCTGACTCTTAGGCATTTAGACTTGGTTGAATTTACCAACTTTTTTGGTTCTCAAGATTACAAATGGCAGATCATGGGACTTCTTGGCCTCCATAATCTCTTGTGTCAATTCCATAATCAGCTAAGCTAAATCTCCTCATATGTATATATCTGTTTCTCTGGATACCACTGACTAATATAACCTGGAAAGGTGAGTGGAATATGGATAAGTGAAAAAGAAAGAAGTATTTTTACGTGACCTGAAAGCGCTGTAGCACAGTGGTTAAGAACACAGACTTTGGAATCAGACCTGTGCTCAACAGCCTGCCGTTTAACTTGTGTGTGATCTTGGGCAGGTTGCTTAGCCTTACCTATAAAATAGGGAGATTCACATAAACACAAAATTATATGTGACATGATTGATAGGTTTAGATGAAATAATGAGTATAAAGTGCTTGGCATTCTACCTAAGACATACAAAATGTTGGATAAATAATAGCTACTGCTACTATTGTTCTTTGATTCAAAAATATTTACTGACTGCATTTTGTTAGTGTCCTAGACACTAGGGGATACAGAAGTGAACAGAACAGACAAGATCTCAACCTTCCTGGCACTTCTACTCTAAAATTAGCTATCATTCTGAAACTATCTTTGTTTCATTATTTTCTCTTTTAACTATTTTAGACTTAACAAAAAAAAAATCACAAAAATATTATTGAATTTCTGTAGCCAGCTTCCATTATTTCATTCTTTCACCCAGCTTCCATTAATATTAACATTTTATATAACCATAGTATAATTATGAAAATCAGAGACTTATTAATTGAAAACTATTAATTATATGCTTTACTGGAACTTTCACCTTCATTTTTGAAGGCCAGTTTTTTCTTGTATAAATTGTAGGTTGGCAGTTTGGCATTTTGCATATACCATCCCATTATCTTCTTGTTTACACCATTTTTCTGAAGTCAGTTATCAGTCTTATTCTTAAACCTTTGAAAATAATCTATCCTTTTACAATAATCTCTGACTACTTTTTGGATATATGGTCTGATTTTTGCTAGTTTTTCTTTGATGTGCCTAGGTTTGCTTTTCTTTGTATTTATAAACTATGTGGGATTCTTAAGTGTTTCTTGAACATGTAACTTGACATCTTCTATCAGTTTTGGAAAGTTCTCAATTTTTAGCTTTTCAAATTTACTTCTGTTCCACTATCTTCACTTCTTCTGGAGTTCTGATTACACAACCATTAGACTTTTTCATGGTATCCTCTCTTACGTACTTTCTGCATTTTTTTCATCATTTTGTCTTTCAGTGTAAATATTTTTTTCTTAACTTTTATTTATGGCTAATTTGCTGTTAAATCCATCTATTGACTTCTTAACTCCCAATTATTGTATTTTTTTTTTTTTAATGTGTTTACTGTGGCACTTTTAATCAGTCTTTTAAATACAAAAGAAGGAAAAGGGAAATTGCAAGTTGGGGAAACTATTAATATAAATGGTTGAAAGTTAGTCTGAAGAAACTAATCTCTTCTGAAAACATCGTCATAGACACATCCAGAAATAATGTTTTACCGGCTACTGGAGCACCCCTTAGCCTGGTCAGATTGATACATAAAAGTAACCATCACACAGTCTTGCCTCCCTTACACTGAATTCTTAATTCTTTCTTATTTTTATTTCCAACAGCAAAGTAGATTTTAATTAGCTTACTTTCTATAATTTATTCTTCTAGATTATTGTGAAAACCTTAGTTTTCAAATAGTAGTTCAAATATACTTTTTTGTGTTTGTTTTTTAAAGACATCTTTAGAGCAGTTTTATGTTCACAGGAAGGTAGAGATTTTTTATATATCCTCTGCTCCCCCAAAAGCATGCTTCCCTCATACCAACATCCCACCAGAGTAGCCGCTTGTTACAGTTTATGAGCCTATGTTGACGCATCATTATTACCCAAAGTCTACAGTTTACCTTAGGCTTCTGCTCAGTCGTGTCCGACTCTTTGAGACCCCATGGATCATAGTCTGCCAGGCTCCTCAGGCCATGGGGTTCTCCAGGTAAAAATACTGGAGTGGGTTGACATGCCCTCCTCCAGGAAAATCTTCCCGACCTGGGGATCGAACCCTCACCTCCTGTGTCTCCTGCATTGCAGGCAGATTACTTGTCCACTGAGCCACCTGGAAAACCCAGTTTTCCTTAGGGTTCACTCTTGATGTTGTACATTCTCTGGGTTTGGACAGATGTGTAATGGCCCATATCCATCATTGTAATATCATACAGAATATTTTTAGTGCTCTAAAAATCCTCTGCTCTGGGACTTCCCAGGTAGTCCAGCGGTTAAGAACCTGTCTTCCAATGCAGGGGTCTTGGGTTTGATCCCTGGTTGGGGAACTAAGATTCGACATGCTGTGGAGCAACTAAGCCTGCCGCCGCAACTCCTGAACCTGCGTGCCACAGCCAAGACCCGACACAGCCCGAAGTAAATGGATAGAATTATGTTTAAACCTTCTGCTCTGCCTGTTTATCCCTTTCCCCACCCCAACTTCTAATATTTTTTAGTGTCTTCATAGTTTTTCCTTTTTCAGGATATCATATAGTTGGAATCATATAATATGTAGCATTTTCTGATCATTATATTTTCTAGTTGAAAAACTGCTATTCAGCCATCATTTTAAAAGCCTACAAATAACACATGCTGGAGACGGTTTAGGGAAAAGGGAACCCTTCGGCATGTTGGTGGGAATGTAAATTGGTGCAGCCACTATGAACAAAGTATATAGGTTCCTCAAAAAAACTAAAAATAGAGTTGTCATATGATCCAGCAATCCCACTCCTGGGCATATATTCAGAGAAAACTGTAGTTCGAAAGGGTACATACACCCATGTGTTCACAGCAACACTAGGAACGACCTAAGTGTCCATCGGCAGATGAATGGATAAAAATCATGTGGTACATGTGTATAATGGAATATACTCAGCCATCAGGAAGAATGAAATAATGCCATTTGCAGCAACACGGATAGCTGTTGTTCAGTCCCCAAGTCGAGTCCAACTCTCTGCAACCCCTTGAACCGCAGCACACGAGGCCTCCCTGTCCATCACCAACTCCCGGAGCTTACTCAAACTCATGTTCGTTGAGTCGGTGATGCCATCCAGCCATCTCACCCTCTGTCTCCCCCTTCTCTTCCTGCTCTCAGTCTTTCCTAGCAACATGGATGGACCTAGAGATTATCATACTAAGTGAAGTAAGTCAGAAAGAGAAAGACAAGTACCACATAAGTACCATATGACATCACTTACATGTAGAATCTCAAATATGACACAAATGAACATATCTATGAAACAGACACAGGCCCACAGATAAAGAGAACAGATTTGTGGTTGTCGGGGCGGGGAGGGGAGTTGGGAGGGGGAATGACTGGGAATTTGGTGTTAACAGATGCAAACTATTATATATAAGATGGATAAATGACAAGATCCTACAGTATAACACAGGGAACTATATCCAATACCCTGTGGTAAGCCATAATGAAAAAATATAAAAATTATATGTAATGTGTGTCATTATATATTATATATATAACTGAATCACTTATAGCAAAAACTAAATCTGTACATCAGAAATTAACACAAGATTATAAATCAACTATACTTCAATAACATTTTTAATCAAAAGGACTGCCATTCAGTTCTTTTTTAATGGCCTCTTTACTAGATCTTGTCTTTCATTTGCTTGACCGTACTAAAGCATGGTTGGTTCTAGGCAGTCCATCATTCGTTATTTGGATTCTCCGTGGGTCTGGGTCTATTATCTATCCTTCCTCTTGGATTTTTCCTCCATTGTCTTATCTTATAGTATACCTTTCCCCCTTTAGTTGTCTTATATATTGTATATGAAAAACAAGAGAGATAATGTGAGGCCTAGAATGACGTTATCTGTTTTCAAAGAGGATTTATATTTGCTGCTGGCAGATGGCTTGAGCACTCACAATCCTGGATTACCTCAATCCAATCAGGGGTTGAAATCATTTGAAGCCGGGCTGAAGCGTCAGGGAGGGCTGATTTATTTCCAGTCACAGTTTTCATGGAGCCTTTTCCCGGAGCCTTAGAGACTTTACCCAAGTCCCTGAGTCCTGAACTCCAGTTTTTTGACTGCCAAGTCTTAAGAATCATTTGAAAATTCAAGGACTTAACAATAATTCAAAACGATTACCGCTCAGTCTATCAGCTGCCTCTTTTATGACTAACACAGCTCTTGGAACTACTAGTGGGTATAATATTACCTTGTTTTTGAAGTGGTAATAAGTATAAATGATATTGTGAAGTGTCTGGAACAACTTTAATATGATATGAAAATATCTGAGATTTCTATTTTTGAAAAAAAATCACAGGCACTGCTAATTCTGCTATGTTTACTTTCATAGTTGAAGGAGATACTAAATTCCAATTAAAGGTTAGTGAAGATAAGGATGTAATTTTTTTTCCCTATCTAAGTTTGTAGATTCCTTGAATTCAATCCATGAATCCTTCTGGTTAGAATCCCTGCCCATGGAGAAAAATGACTCCAAACACTGGACCCACCTCTTTGGATTTTATTCTTCTCTTATACCTACCTGCCCTTGTCATTCTTCATCTGACTTGGTGGCTTGCTGATGACTTCAAACAGGTGCTTTTAATAATTCTTCCAGTTTTTCTCAGCCAGAAGGGTTGGTCTGAATTCCTTAGTCTACCTTTATTGTAAGAGGAAGTGTTTGGAACTTTCATTCTAGTGGAATATAATTATATTAGCAGAAGGAGAAAGTACCATACACTGCAAGGAGTCATGAAAGAGTCTCCCTTGACTTGTGGAGGACCAGTACGTATTGAAAAGTAACTAACAGGAAATATATAATTAGGATAGGGCCGGTTTGTGGAAGGCTCAATTATGTTGAGATAGAAAGAAAGGCAAAGTGAAAGACAGTACCTTATAAAGGCTGAGAAGTAAACTCACTGCTTGGTCTTCTTTTAATTTTTAAAATTTAGTTACTATTTGTTAAGCCCTGTGCGTGCTAAGTCGCTTCAGTCTCGTGTCCAACTCTTTGCAATGCTCTGGACTGTAGCCCTCCAGGCTCCTCTGTCCGTGGGTTCTCCAGAATACTGGCATGCCCTCCTCCAGAGGATCTTCCAAACCCAAGAACACTGCTATGCCCTCCTCCAGGGGATCTTCCAAACCCAAGAATTACTGCTATGCCCTCCTCCAGGGGGTCTTCTCAACTCAGGGATCGAGCCTGCATCCCTTATGCCTCCTGCATTGGCAGACAGATTCCTTACCGCTGGTGCCACCTGAGAAGCCCTTATTAAGCCCTTAAACCTTAAACCTCTAGTTAGCTAGAGGTTACCTCTAGTTGGCATTTAGTAAATTGCCAACCACTGTGTCAGACATGGCCCTCGAGGAATTCACTGTCATTCTTACGGGAAGCAGAAATCATGACAGCTTACATACCAGAAAAGAGTGTATCCTCCAATGTTTGTGGATCCACTCTATGCTAAAGACCATGTTAATGAAGGATGTAAGATGAGTAAGCCAACTGAACTCGGGGAACTTGTGAACTCAAGGAGAAAACCAGATGTAAGCATAATTATTAAGATACTGCTCAGTAAGTGCCGGGTAGAATTTCGGGCAACATGTTTTGGGATAAGTGGAAGAAGAGATTTATTCTGAGTGTAAATTTTGAGGAAAGCTTCAGATGGTCTTTAGAAAGTGAATACTAGAGAATGGGAACTGAGCAAGGAGAGCATCTCTAGCTAAGAGAATAGCATGAGCAAGGGGACAGAGGTTTGGTGTATTCAGAGAACGACAAAGGGTCTGTGGTCTGCGCATCAATCTGTTCGACCTGCTGTAGCAAACTGCGGTAGACTATATGGCTTATGAACAGAACTTTACTCGTCACAGTTCTGGGTGCTTGAAGTGCAAGGTCAGTTCCTTGCAGAGGTTGATGGGATTCTGTCTGTTGAACCCTGGATCCTGGTTCATAGATGGCCATCTTTTTGCTGTATATTCCCATGGCAGAAGGGGCCAGGGAATTCCCATGAGCCTCTTTTATAAGGGCACAAGTCCTGTTCATGAGAGCTCCATCCTCCTGACCTACCTCCTCAAAGCCCCATCTTTAAATACCATCACCTTGGGAATTAGGTTTCAACATATGCATTTTGAAAGGGCTACAAATATTCAGCATATTGCAGTGAGGTAATAGAGCTTAGGAAGTTATTTAAGTGAGGGGTTAGAAAGATCGTTTTCTGTCCTCTGTGACTGATAGGGTATTGGTGCCATTGACTGAGATCATTCAATTTAGGAAATACTTCTTAAATACCCCTTATATGCCTTGGTTTATCACAGATGCTGGGGGAACAATGATTAATAAGGCATGGTCCCTACCTTGAGAGAACTCACAAATAAGCCAGTGATTAAATTACTTGTGATTTGAGTTACCTAGAGGTTTAAGGTGTAAGATTAAGACTGTCCAGAGGACAGACATCTTAAGTAAGCTGGAGGGGTCACAGAAGGTGTCACAGAACAGGTAGCTCTCTAAGCTGAGTATTTTTTTCCTAATTTATTTTTTTTAGCGTCTCTCTGTTTATTTTTTTCCTAATTTATTTTTTTAATCAAAATTATACGTGCATACAATTTAAAGAATGAAATAATTCTATAAGAATTGTAAAAAAAAAACAAAAAAACTTTCCGCCAACTCTCAGTCCAGTCTCCCATTCCTCAAAGATAACCACTTTCAACTTAGAGTGATATATTTGGCATTTATTTCCAGATCTCTAAATTACTAGCTTATGTTGCTACTTCTTGATTTTTTTCAAATTCAGGAATTCCCTATTGACTTCCCGCTCTAAGATATTACTTCCTTTACCACACATATGTACCTTTACTTACCCCCACAACCGCCCAATATACTTATATCCAGATTTTTGTTTTGACTCAGTGTTTATATTTTATAATTATATGAACACTATCAACCCCTGAACTATGTTGTACTACCTTTTTGCCCCTAGGATTTCCCCCGCTACTTTTTTTTTTCTCGTTTGGTTAATCTCCTATAGATTTATCAAACAACTGAACCAAATTCTGTCCAGTTGCATAATTTCCCTCTAGTGCGGTGCTATTCCACGTGCCCCTCCAGATCCAGTCTCCACATTTCTCTGCTCTGGAGGGCTGATCTGTATGGATTTGAACCCATAGACGTTCTTGCCCTGTGGCTTCCATTTGGGTTAAAGCCAGTGGGAGGTACTGGCCGGAGATTGAAAGGCAAGAGGGGAGAGAGGGAGATGGGGGTACATGTTCATTTGTTTCTCTTTCTACCAGTCTGCTGTGGGCTGGGTTGGCTCTGTTCCTCTACTGACGGTCACAGCTCAAGTCGATGGTCCCTACTCTTTCTGGATTCCAGGAAGTTTTCCCTCCACCTGCCTCTCCAGGCCTAGGGGTGAACACAGATCCCGACTAGCCCTTAGGTAATCCACTCTCCCTCAGCCCTGTCGACACCTTTGTAAATATCCTTTTTCTGAAACACAGTCCTCAGCTTTCCTCTTTCAATGCATTATCTGTTCACAGCCAGGAATCTGACAGAAGCGAGTGCGTTACTATTTGTATGTATTTATTCTCTCTTTTTTATCTCCTTAAAGAAGTCTCCTCCAGAATATTGTTTTCTGCTCTATCTTTATTCCTTTATCTCTCCGTGTGCTATATAGCTGCTATCAGGGTTCTCTGGACTTTCACCGTTACCCTTCAGACTCCCTATCTTCTTTCATCTTTATTTTTGGTATAGTGGTCTTAAAAAAGGATCCCACATTCTTTGATATTCCTGCCTTGGAGAAGTGGGGTCTATGTGCCCTCCACTTGAATTTGAATACGATAGAAGAAAGACTTTGTGACTTCCCAGGGCTAGGTCACAAAAGGCCATGTAGATTCCGTCTCTGGGACCTCAGGCTTCAGACGTTCCCCCTGAAGACCCCTCTTCCTGGCCAGCTGCCATGCTGTAAGAAGCCCAGCCACGAGCCTGGTCTTCAGTTCGTCCCAGTGCAGGTGCCCAACCAGAGAGTGAAGACGCCTCCAGCGGATTATGTCCCCAGCCCTTCACGCTGACCCCAGCCACTCAAGCCTTCCCAATGTAGGTCCCCGACATCGTGGAGTCAAGACAGGGCATCTCTGCTGCACTCTATAATTTCTGAACCTACTGAATCCATGAGCATAAGAGCATTTTTATTTTTTATGCCACCAACTTTGGTGTGGTTTTTTAAGCAGTCACAGAGGTCTGGAACAAGCATTTGTTCCTAGGAATGAGGAAGCTCAGTAACAGAAACCTCAAACATGCACCACTGGCCTGGAGGCCAAGCAGCAGGCAAGAAGTCAGGAGGACCTTGAGGAGAAGTTAGCAGAAGTCTGATGGGCCTCAAGGAGACTGTCCATGAAGGCTTAAAAAAGGGTGAGGACAGATGTTATTGGAAGCTGGAGATGGGACTTCCCTGGTCGTCCAGCGGCTAAGACTCCAGGCTCTCAGTCAATGCAGGGGGCCTGGGCTCCATCCCTGGTCAGGGAACTAGATCCCAATGCCATAAGTGAAAGATCCTGCATGCTGCAACAAAGATCAAAGATCCTGAGTGCCGCAGTTATGACCTGGCACAGCCAAATAAATGTTGCGGGGCGGGGGGGTGGTGGAAAAAGACCCTTGTTATACAGAGACAGGAAGTTTGGTGTATTGTCACCTTTGGTAATGTGAAAAAAACAGGAAATGTACCGGGTGAACACGGTGGGCTAGCTATAGAAATTTCTGGCCACCTGTCTGTCTTTTTCTAGCTGCCTACAGTAAAATGTGTGGGGCTTCCCTGATAGCTCAGTTGGTAAAGAATCTGCCTGCAATGCAAGAGACCCCAGTTTGATTCCTGGGTTGGGAAGATCCCCTGGAGGAGGGATAGGCTCCCCACTCCAGTATTCTTGGGCTTCCTTTGTAGCTCAGCTGGTAAAGACTCCGCCTGCAATGCAGGAGACCTGGGTTTGATCCCTGGGTTGGGAAGATCCCCTGGGTATGGGAAAGGCTACCCACTCTAGTATTCTGACCTGGAGAAATCCATGGATTGTATAGTCCATGGGGGTCACAAAGAGTCGGACACAACTGAGTGACTTTCACTTTCACAGTAAAATGTGAGAGATGAGCTAAAGAAATGAACTATTTTGTTTTCAAGTAGAATTTAGAGGAAATACAGAGAGCATGGATAGTCTTTCCAACCAGGAAAAAGTACTCAAAGTAAGAAAGTGCCTCAGGGCAAAGATCAAATCCAGAGGGCTGTCAGAAAAATGTGGTCTTAGAGTAAAGAGGCACTATTTGTTAAAGCCTCAGATTCCAAAGTGGAGCCTCTTAGACTGTTTCAAAAGGCCTCAGAAGAAAACCCAAATAGGGCCTGCCTCAGGGAGATTTGGGTGTATAGCTTTTGTCTGATGAAGTAAACCCCAATTAAGGTAATAGAAAAACCCATATTTTTAAGAGAATTGTATTGGTGAAAGTACCACCAGTTTAGACTCAAGAAGATAGAAATAATACAAAATAAAAAAGTTACCTTTGGACCCCTAGACTTCAATAGACAGGAAAGCTACTCAGCTACAAACTGAAGCAATGTTTCATGGAGATGAAAGTATGATTCAGAAGATGGAACCAAAAGCTCAGAGTACAGAGTCAAGGGCCACAGAAAATCATTACTGGGAAGAAGGATTGGGCCCAAATCAAGGAAATAAGACCTGTGCTTGGATAGATTTCAGAGCTGCAACGGACCAATGATTACATCCTCTCCTCCTCGCTGTTTTTGAATGGAAGTCTTTTGTGGTTATCCTATACCTGTACTATCATTGTACATACTAGGTGTAGGGAAGCATGTATTAATCACTCATCTCCTCGGTGTACAGGTGTTTAGATGAGGAACCAGACCCAAGGAGCCATACCCGAGAAATTGTACTGAAGCAAATTTATCTGGACCTGGTTTTGATTTATGTGACAAGATCCTAGACGTTTGGGTCAACACTGAAATGGAATTAGACTTTAGGGGTTTCAGAGAGCAGGCTGTATTTTGCAGTTGGGAAGAATGTAAAATTGTTGTGACCGGAGGGAAACTGGCAGGTTCTGTTTTCCAGAGAGAGCTGCACCAGTGTCTCCTGTCCTCCATGTTCTGCTACAGAGGGATCTTGCCACACCCCCAAGAAAAGGTGGAATCTGTGTTTTTACAATGATGAACCTTGGCATGCATCTGTAATCATTCATCGTGCTGGGCTTTTAAGGATCCTTTCAATCTGGGAACTCATGTCTTTCAGTTCTGAGAAATTTTCTTTCATTTTTTTTCTTGCCCTCATTTTCTCTGTTCTTTCAAACGTCTTGTCTACTTGCATATACGCCCATAGATATGTAGTTTTCTATCAGTGGTTTTATACTATCCATGCTGTTCTGTATAAAATATTATTTTTCAGATTATATAGGCTGTAGGTCTTTTAATATTTATCCCTGGTGGCTAAGACTTCACACACTCCCTCCCAATGCAGGGGGTCCAGGTTCAGTCCTTGGTCAGGGACTCATACATTGCAGCTTAGAGTTAGCATGCCACAACCAAAGATCCTGCATGCTGCAGCTGAGCCCTGGTGCAGCCAAATAAATAAATAAATAAAGATTTGGGTTTCCCTAGTAGTCTAGTGGTTAATGATTCGCATGCCAATGCAGAGGACACGCGTGTGATTCCTGGTCCGGGAAGGCCCCACATACCATGAAGCAGCTAAAGCCATGCACAGCTCCCAAAGCCCAAGTGCCTAGAGCCCGTGCTCTGCTGCAAGAGAAGCCGTCGCGCTGAGACAGCCATGCACCGCCGCAAAGAGTAGCACCCCCTCCCTTGCCGCAGCTAGAGCAAGCCTGCTCACAGAGCAACGAAGGCCCAGGGCAACCAAAAACAATCAAATAAGTCTTTTAAAAAATTTGTCAAATGGTATGACATTTAATTTTTATCAATTAGCATGGCATGCAAAACATAGCCATTATACCTATATCTATATGTAAAATCTTTAGACCGTTTCTCACACCTGGAAGTGGCCCACACACCAAATAAAAAACTTTTTTAGGCTCTGTGTCCCAATTTGAACTTCTGAAAATATGGTCACCATATGCTTAGGCATGAGTTAGGGAATGAGCGTGGTGTTTGATGTTCCCCATTACTCTTTTCATAGCTCTCTGTTGCTCGTCCCTCCCTTCTTACATGATGACCCCATCTGAAATGAGTCTACGTAATGGAGAGTAGTTTAGAATTGTGATATTTTATGGAAACAATTATCTCTAATAACTTTTTGTAAAAATCATCTGTTTGTTTTGGAGTCTTAAGCCTAGTGGTGAGGCAGAATTTTTTTTCTTAGGAATCCAGATTTTCTCTTTAATCAGCAAAACCCTTCAATTTGCAAAAGATCAGTTTTGTGCCCCGTTGACCGCCCAGTGAAACAAGCAAGTGTTAGACAGCCCTTGTGTTTTTTCTTTGGTTGTAAATTCCATCAGGCTAGCCCATTAATTGCAGTGGATGGGAATTGGAGAGCTATTCATTTGGCAATTAGCGAAGGGTGGTGAAGGAAAGGAAAATACCTCTCTGATATTTCTGCTTAGGAATTTGGGAATTCAGAATTTAGTCATAAACAACTAGATTAATGTGTTTAAATAACTTGAATCACTCTTAAATCCTTCCTTGTTTTGTAACATACTAACAAGATCTTAGAGATAGCTAAAACAGTGGTTGGAAAATTCTGTTGTGGATTTAAGATCCTCGAAAAGCATCATCCATTAATGGGCAGAGTGTTTTGGCGCTAGACAAGCAAAGATGGATTAGCTAATAGAGTGAGAAGTCCCAGGTCCTGTGGTTCCCTCTCTGCACAGCGGAAGTGTGTAGTTTGTAGGCAAGAGGCAATTTCTTTTGGAGTTTACTGTCTTTGTTTTGCAGGGCTTTTTCCTTTTTTTTTTTAAAAAATATCATCCTAGAGACAACAAGAACATTTAAGTGGCACTCCATGGTGCTCATCAGGAGTTTAGGATGTTGACATGATAGGTAGTTTAAAACAAGACAGAAAAGGTTACTTTTTGCCAGTTGCATCATTCCTGGCGGGAGCTTACTAGTTTGCTGCTTGTTTTTTGTTGTAGTTGTTGTTAACCCATTAGAGAAACTAACCACTATAATAATTCCGGCCAAATCCTTGTCATCACTGGTCCTAAACACCTCTGGGGTACCTCAGAGCACCTGGCCATTCTGAAAGCCTCTACACAGTGATTGATGCACATCTCTGCAGGCTCCCCAAAGCCCTCCCCGCTTTTCCCTGAAGCTCCTTCAAGCATTTCTGCATGGCTACCCACTCTCTTCAGTTCCATCTCCTCCTCCTGCCTTACTGAATACTGGATTTCCCAGCTCACAACTCTTAAGAGGGAGCTTTATTTCAGAGTAGAAAAGGGCCCCCATATGTGGCCTATTATATCCATATCAACTTGCTTACCCTTTTCAAACAGCTATTGTCTTTTAATAGGGTCTGGCCTGGCAGGGGGAGTCCTTAATTCCTGCCATATAAGAATGGGCAGCTTGAGTTACAGCGAACTGCAGTTTGGTGCTCTGATCAAAAGGCTTCTGTTGTTTTTAGGGTTTCTTTTTTTCCCCCCTCTCCTTCCCTCTCTCTCTCTTTCTATATCCTAGGCTAATAATTCAGCACAGCAAGGTCATTACTGGCTTTGAATTGAGAGCTGAGAGTGTTAAATTACTGACCTAGAATAAAACAGATCTGGGGGGTTCTCAGGAAAGATAAAGGGATTCCGGCTAGGAAAGTGCAAGCCCAGCAACCTCACTTCTTAACTATTATTTTTTTTAATCCTCTCTGTCTCCAAAAGTCTTTTCTGGGACGAGGAAAGATCTCCAGCCAGAGAAAGTAGGTTAGGAACTCAACGTCTTCTGGGAATCGTGGCCCAGGTGCTGGCAGTTCAGGGGGCCTGTGTGACTGTCCTCCTTGTCTCCCCACCTGGTGAATATTCCTCCCTCTTCCAGCTTGCTCCTTGGCCAGATACTGGTCCTTCATCACAGAAGTCAAGTATATTTGTGATATGTCAGCAGAAAGATTATATCCCTCAGGGGGATTTCCAGCATGTGAAAAGCATACCATTGGGCCCCTAAAATATTTTTCAAATACGACACTGTCATTAAAAGCTACTTCCATTCCATTTGTATTTTGTAAATATTATTTGTCTGGTCCTCACATACTGTAACAAGAGAAATTTCCCCCACTGTGAATGAATTTGACACCTTCCCTCAACTGTATTAGGTCTTCTGAAGAAAGACATTTCCATCCCTTTGTGCTTTGCCAAAACTGTTATCTCCCATATATCTGTTTTTTCACTATTACCTCTTAAAAGCCAGCACCATTCATATCCTCTGGAAAATATTGTCTTCCTAAATTTACTATTTTTAGAAAAGTCCCTGAAATCTACTTTCACAGATTTTCTGTACAGCACAGTAACAATAATGAGCTTCCCTGGTGGCTCAGGCGATAAGGAATCCGCCTGCAATGCAGGAGACCTGGTTCCATCCCTGGGTTGGGAAGATCCCCTGGAGGGGGCATGGCACCCACTCCAGGATTCCTGCCTGGAGACTCCTGTGGACAGAGGTGGCTGAGAGGCTGCAGTCCATGGGTCTCAAAGCGCCAGACACAGCTGAGCAACTCACCACAGCGCGGCAAAGTAATGACAAGAGCTGGTATTCCCTGAGTGTGACAGGCGTCATACGGCAGGCATTATCATCACATTTAGTCTTTGGCAACCTTGTATAGTAAGCATTCCTATTATCACCATTTTACAGATAAAAAAATGATTGAGGCACAGAGTGGTTAAGTACCTGGCCCAGAGTCACACAACTAAAAAGTGATAAGGTGTGCCCCACACCAGTGCTTCCCAAACTTTAATGAGTATATGAATCACCTGGGCATCTTGTTAAAATGAAGAATGGGATTCAGTAGGTCTGGGATGGGGCCTGAGATTCTGATTTCTACGAGGCTTCTATGTGTCGCCAATGCCACCATCCTTGGTCCACACTTTCAGTAACAAAGCTGTAGTCATTCTTACTTCAGAACCATTCTAAAAATGTTTTAGTTATAACTAAATTTCTCATTCCATCAAGCAATTCTATAAATACACATACTGGGCTTTTGTGTTACATTATTATCATCTTAACCAGTATCTTCATTTCTTTATTTTTATTGTGGTAAAATATATGTTACTAACATTTCCCATTTTAACAATTCTAAGTCTACATTTCTGTGACATTAAGTACATTCATATTTTGCAGCCATCACCACCATCCATCTCCAGAACTTTTTCAGCTTCCCAAACCAAAACTCTGTAGCTGTTGAGCACAAATTCCCCGTTCCCTCCTCCCCTATTCCCGATAACTACCATTCTGCTTTCTAGCTCTATGAGTATGACTACTGTAAATACTGCATCCCTGGGGAAGGAAATGACAACCCACTCCAGTATCCTTACCTGGAAAATCTCATGAACAAAGGAGCCCAGAGAGCTACAGTGCATGGGGTCACAAAAGAATCAGACAGGCTTAGCAACTAAACAACAAAAGATACTGCATATAAGTAGAATCATACAATAGTTGTCTTTTTGTGACTGGCTTACTTTATTTAGGTTACTGTCCTCAAGGTTCATCCAAGTTGTAGCTTGTATCAGAATCTCCTTCCTTTTTGAGGCTATCTAATATTTCATTGTATGCTGATATCACATTTTGTTTATCCATTCAGCTGTCAATGGACCCTTGGGTTACTGCCACTTTTTGGCTATTGTGAATAATACTGCCATGAACACAGTATACAAATACCTGAGTACTACTTTCATTTTTTTTTTTTTTGGACAATAAAGCTGGAAGTGAAATTGCTGGCATATGTAGTAATTATACCCAATATCTTACTTTCTAAGATACAAGTTAATGTTCAAGGTATTGATTGTGTCCCTCTTTTTCAAAAAAAGAAAAACAATTTCTTACTTAAATGAATCTTTAAAGGTTTGGCAGGAAAAGTGAGTTTCAGTATAGATTTCCATTAAGTTCTGTCATCTATAACTGCTTTGTGATTTTCAGTCAATCACAAAAAATTACTGAAAATGTCCTTTGTGTTTTAGAAGATTGGTAATTGGTTAAATGATACCAAGTAAAGAATTAGAGAATGGTAGTGTTCTAAAACAAATCAATATTAAGAAGGTTTATATCACAGAGAAAGTTTAATGTGAGTGAATTCAAGACTGCGCCTGACAAACAGGTGTCTGGGGAATGGGAAAGTGAAAGTGAAAGTCACCCGGTCCTGTCCGACTCTTTGCGAACTCATGCATTATACAGTCCATGGGATTCTCCAGGCCAGAACACTGGAGTGTGTAGCCTTTCCCTTCTCCAGGGGATCTTCCCAACCCAGGGACTGAACCCAGGTCTCCCACATTGCAGGCAGATTCTTTACCAGTTAAATTTTTATGTTCTTCCTTTAAGATTTCCTGTAGTAACTATCCCAGGATCATCAGAAACTTTGTGGTACCCTTTTCTCTGAGGTTTTTAACCAAATGACACATTAGATTCTCATGTGTTTACAAAAGCTTTGTGTAGGACCCTACCTACTATCTAGAGTTCTTTCCTTATGTATCTTTTAGAAATAAAATTCTCTGTTGGAAATAAGAAAATAAATCAAAGTGATGTTGGAATCTGATAATAAGAAAATTTGAAAGGATATTTATAAAGGTATCAGGAAGAAACAGACTTCTTTCCATCATAGACTACTGAATCAGTAAGAGTGCTTTAATCATGTATGCCTAGAGCTCTCTCATTTTAGGAGTTTCCAGCTAATGCAAAAAAAATTAAACAGAATGGAGTTGAATTTGGAAAGGTAAAAGAACAGAAAATAACTTTTACCTTAAGTCAGGAAAATGAGTATTTTAAAAGTATGAATGAGTCTACTAGCAGCTTTTAAATATAAGTATACATGGCTACCAAAAGAAACTGCATTTATTTTCTAAAAAGTAAGACCAACTTTGGAGATAAAACAAAAAATAATACAAAGAATATAACTCTGGAAATAGTGGTAGTAATGTAACACAAGATATGATGAGATGAGATGATAACCCAGAAGAGAATGGAATCAGCAGCTGCAAGTCCGATGTATGTGATTCTAACAGAACAAACCCTACCTCTCAACTCACCTCCAATTTTATTTTCATTTTGAATTATGATCAAATCCAAGAAGACTTTGGCTTATGACAAAAGCATTTGTATGAAGCTTCCCGCCCCCCCCCCCCCAGCTTAATTCATATCATCTTGAACAAGAACAGAGGATGATGGTGTGAGAGTTATTTGCTGGCTTTGAACCGAGAGAGTTGATCAATGTAATGCCTCCAGTTCTTGAATGGGGTGGAGGAAAGTATTTTTAACCTTTAAGGGACCCATAAAAATAGTGTTGGGTCTTCGGATCCTAATGAGAATAAAAAGATAATTAAGAAAGAAACCTTATAGTTGTAGGCGGAAAACAGAATAGTCCTTAAAATGTCGTCTACTGTTGTGTTGATACAAACCTCAGACTTGCAATGGGTGGAGAAAACCTTGGAAGGAAATTAGTATTGAGTTGAAAAAGCTAAAGAAGAAAACTGACAAGAAATTAGATGAGAATATGATAGGCGATCTGGCAGTAAAACAGACGAAAGCTGTTTCGAGGTCGGGAGGTAGAGAGTAAACTCTCTGTGAGAAAGGAACGGCAGGATGTACTGAGGGTGAGTAAGGAGAGCCTTACCTGAGGCACTAAATTTAACTTCAGTAGCAGAAGAAAGGGCTTCCCTTGGCGACTTAGATGGTGAAGAATCTGCCTGAAGTGCAGGAGACCTGGGTCGGGAAGATCCCCTGGAGAAGGGAATGGCAACCCACTCCAGTCTTCTTGCCTGGAGAATTCCACGGACAGAGGAGCCTAGTGGGCTGTAGTCCGTGGGGTCACAAAGAGTCAGACATGACTGGGCAAAAAAAGTAGTACGGATGGGATGAGCCTGTTGACAGAAGAGATACAGAGATTTACAGTTAGAGCCAAAGAGAAAGAAATAACAGATAACAGGTTTAGAGACCACATAAGAAAGTATGTGAGATATAACATGTAGCACGAGGTAAGACATAACAGAAATATTGCAGCTTTCTTAAGAGGAAGATTCTTTGTCCAGAAAATTTTCCTCTAAGGGTAGGAGACGTTTCCCCAGAGAAATCATGAAAACACAATTACTGTGAATTTCAAGTGAAGTTAGACAAGCTCCTGGAAGTTCTGTTATCAAGAGTTCTATTTAGAGACCAAGTAGGAATAAAGAAAACTAGAGATCTATGGTAACTCTTGTTAAAAATTATCTTTACTGTTACTATTACTATTATTTACTATTACTTGCAGAATATATGGAAGACAAAAAGAAATCAATTAGAAGTCAACAACCCTAATACAATGAGTAAATACAGTTGTCTTTTAAATTTTTTAAATCATTTTCCTTATTATAGACCTACTGTAACGTAGCTAAAATATAATGTACTCACTATTTCCTGTTTTTTATCATATACGAAAAGCATTTTCTAAATTGCTACATTGTCTTTTTATAATTTAAATTTCTAACATGCTATAAAGAGTGTGTATTTAGTAATTGTCTCTCGGTGCTCTGTGCATTGAATTCCCATCCTGAGTTACATGTATTTGCCTGTTTCTATTGGCATGAAGTAAACAACCATTTAAAAGTAATGTTCCTTAACACTTAGAACTGCCGACAGTAAACAGATGTTAATGAATCATCTTGCTTCTCCATTAATGCAAGTGAGTAAGGCGTTTATATGCAATTGGGAGTTTACTGTAGCATACCAGGCCTTCAGCAATAAGTTTTGAAGTTGGAATACTTGAAAGGGGAGTTTGAAACATTTTTTTTTAACTCTGGCAGGAGGGCCTTACTGAATTAGAAACAAAGATCCAGTGGAGAGCGTTTTACTTTCAGAGAGGCAGCATGTGAGAATTTTCTCGGCGATCACCCTATGTAGAAACACTCTCCTTTCCCCTTGGCATCAAATGTCCAGGGTGGCACAATCCACTGCTTAAAGTAGGTTCTTTCTGCAGTTTGGTGACAGAAGAGCACTTGGCGAAGTAACTGAGGAGAGAACTCGGCACTGCCTATGCGTCCTGTTGCAAAAGCTTTTCACAGCTCTTGGGGCCTACGAAGCCGTCTCATGAGTTTTTCTCTTCATAATGCAGTACGATGTGATCTCACTGATAATCATGGTCTGAAAACTAACTCTGCTACTGAGGTTTACGCAGTCAGGCAGAAAAAAAAGAATCCTGGTATGGAATGCCAGTGCTAAGTCCTCAGAGTGAACTGATAAGCTTCTGATTCAGTGGTTCCGCTCTTGCACCAGGGCAGCTCACAGGTTGGTTCACCTGTCCCTCGACAGTGACTGAAGATCGATTAGTCCCTGTTGAATTTCTTCCTCAATTGGAGATCTTTTTCGTTTGTTTGTTTCGTTCGTTTGTTTGTTTAGAAGCCAGTGATCTCAGATATTCTACTCCTAATTTAGCTGAGAATGAGAAGATGAAGAGGATGGTGGACATCCGCCTGCAGCACGGTAGATTTCTATTTTCTGTACTGCCGACACTTACATCTTCCTGCCCAGCAGAGGAGAGAACCTGCGGTCAGTGCGCCTGATGCAGATCTACAGGCAGAACCGTATTCCAAATGTACTGTGCAGTCAAGACACACTTGGTCGGATTTCTCTATGGACACAGAGTCATTTCGTTCATTAATTTTTTTTTCCTGTTGTGAGTATATTGTATACTGAACAATAGATTATAACAGCCCAGTAGAGAGAAGTTTTTAGAAATTCTGCAGTAAACTTTTGTGCAGAAATTTCTTTGTAGCACTATGCGAAAGAAATTGGTGTGAGACAACTTCTGTTCAAGTGTGTTGTCTAAACTGCAACATAGACCAAGCTGACATGCTTCACTGACTTCTCTCATCAAGTTGGCATTGCAAAATTCTATAGCAGGAAAGCAATGGAAAGAAAACATTTAAGGGCTTTAAGCTTCATCTGAATTTCATAAGGCGGGAAAGAACAAATACAGGCATAGTTAGTTCAGGGAACCAAATCATGCCACGGGAATATATCTTTAGAGTTTGGTGACTTTTTTCAGAACAAAGCTCCAGTCTGCTAGTCTTGCCAACTTGATAGTGGGAAGTAGGCCACAAAAGATTTCTTTTGTATTCCCTCTATAGGGGAATATCTTTTTTCCTTCTGCTTCCAGAAACAGTAAAGGGTTACTTTAAATCATGATTCTTTCTGAAGTATTTTGGATCTCTGATCTTGTTTATTTTTCAGAGGTTGATCTACACCCTATATGTTTATCACCTTGGTGTGGCCAGTTTGTGCTGCATAATTGGGTGTGATCTGGTCTCATAGATTGCTTCTTTGATAGATCTGTTTAGGAGTTCTTACATATAAAACTCATCTTAAAACAGCAAAAGGCAGTTCCAATTCTAACAGAAGATCATATACTCTTAATGAGCTAGCCTGATTTTAGAGAGAAAAAAAGGAAATAAGTGACTGGCCTAAGAAGACTGAACTGTTACAATCCAATTTAACTGTGTAGGTCAAGACTCATTGGCTGTTTTCATTTTGAGTAAGAGAAAAGAGTATCTGGAAGATATGAAGTATTGCAGGAGCTTTGAACTTTTGCCTGTTGGCACATTGAGCATGAGCTGGAATATTTTAATTTGGTCCTTTTGCTCTTTGCTATTTCTTTATATAGAATGTGAATGGCTATATATATAAATCTACTATGACTACATTTATATTTAATTCTTTCTTTGGTAGACCTTGAGTTACTGACTACTTAACCAAAGTAACTTAAATTAGTTCTAACCTTTTGGTTTTTTATTAAAATTAATAAATTTTTATCAAATAAAATTATTATTAAAATAATAAATAGAAATAAAATTAAATAAAATTATTATTAAATAAAATTAAATAAAATTTTTATTAAAATTCAAAATTAAGATCTTTATGTGAAATTGATATCATAAATGAATCCTTAGAACTTCTTTAGTTTTTCTGGAGAAAACAGATACCACTTAATAGAAATCAGTTGGCTTTTTTCTGTATAAACAACCTTTGTTATTAAATGAGAAAATGAAACTGTATCAAAACTATTAACATGCTTACAAATGTCTGGTTATAAAGATCATTAATTTTAAACAGCTTCTGCTGCATTTTTTTGATATATTACTCTAGCATTAATTAAATAGTGAAAATCAAAGTGAAGTTGCTCAGTTGTGTCCAACTCTTTGTGAGCCCATGGACTGTAGCCTACCAGGCTTCTCCGTCCATGGGATTTTCTAGGCAAGTGTACTGGAGTAGGTTGCTATTTCCTTCTCCAGGGGATCTTCCCGTGCCAGGGATTGAACCCAGGTCTCCTGCATTGTAGGCAAACACTTTACCCTCTGAGCCATCAGGGAAGCCCTGCTGCCTTTTAAGTTTAATTAAATAGTAAGCAAATAAAATGGTAAAACTGAAATTTAACTATTTTCTTGTTAAAATCAATTTGAGACATTTGTTCTCAGACAATTTCATTTTAATAAATTTATAACTTTGAGGATTAAAAATTATTCACAAAGATCCAGAGAGTTCCTGAACTTTTTACTCATGACATCTTAAAAAGAAATCATCAGATACACCTATGAACTGGACCAAAAACCACCTGTATTATGCTAACTTTTGCATAAGAAAGAATGGGATATAAAAATATTTGCACATACCTATTCTTTATTATAGAAAATAAACTTGTAGATGAAATGATGTAATTAGGCAGAAAACCACCATTTGGCAAAACCATCATAATTTTTATTGCGTCTGGCAAGAATTATCATTAGATGCTGAAAGTAGAAAATGAAGATTTGAAGGGTAACAGTATATTTCCCACAAGATACTTACTCATTACAAAGGATAACTCTACAGTGGGTGAACCTGGCAGACACTGCTTTACCTAAATAATCTAGGTTAATAATCACCAGTAATTAGATTAATCCACAGCAAGTGCCTCTTGATATGATGCACTCGGAAAACTCAGCATCACTTCTGTGATAATCCTGCCAAAAGAGTATAACCTGAACCTAATAGTGAGGAAACATCAGACAAACCCAAACTGGAGTAAAATCTGCACTCTTAAAATGTCAGTGTCACGAAATACAAAGACCCAGGAACTGTTTCCGATTAAAGGAGACTAAAAAGTCATGACAACCGAAGGCAATGTTTTGTCTCGAATTCTCTTTTCCTGTAAAGGAGACATTATTGAAACAGTTGGTGAAATCTTAATAAGATCTGTAGATTAGACAAAAGTATTATATCAATTTTATTATGTAAAATAAGGTATTATATCAATGATATTGTATTGTTCATTGTACTATTGTTACATAAGAAAATTACTTATTTTTTAGGAAATACATATGTGCTTAGGGGTAAAGGAGCATCATGTCCACAAGCTACTCTTGAATAGTTCTGAAATATGTATATGTGTATATTTATCCATGTATGTATGGGTGTGATAGAGACAGAGAGAGGAAGAATGTTGTAGTGAAAGCTAATGTAGTAAAATATTCACATTCAGGTAATCAAGGTAAGGGATATTCAAGAATCCCTTGTGCTATTCTTGTAACTTTTCTGTAAATTTGAAATTATTTCAGAGTAGAAAAAAATGAAATCTCAAGGGAACAAAACCAACAGCTTAAAGAAAATGAAAGAATTTACTCAATGAAGTTTAAATAATGGTTTTGGAGAACTCCATTTGAGGCAGGCATCTGGTATACTTTTACATACCCTTTTAAGATATTTTTAGGAACTTTTATGTTTGATTTTACAGGTAAGCTTGATGACTTTTTTTTTTCAAAATTTGTGATCCAATTTTATTTATTTAAAGTATAGGTGACCTACAATATGATGTTAGTTTCAGATGTACAGCATAATAAGTCAATGTTTTTTATAGAGTATACTTCATACAAAGTTATTATAAAATATTGACTATACTCCCTGGGCTGTACATGGCATCCTTGTAACTTATTTACTTTATACCTTGTAGTTATACATCTGAATGCTATCCATTTATTTTACCCCTCCCTTTATCCCTCTCCCTGCTGCTGCTGCTGCTGCTGCTAAGTCGCTTCAGTCGTGTCCGACTCTGTGCGACCCCATAGACGGCAGCCCACCAGGCTCCGCCGTCCCTGGGATTCTCCAAGCAAGAACACTGGAGTGGGTTGCCATTTCCTACTCCAATCATTAGGCGTTAGGGAAGTGCAAATCAATACCACAGCGAGATACCACTTTACACCTGCTAAGAGGGTGATTTAAAAAAGAGGTGGTAGAATCACTGATGTTGATAAGAATATGGAGAAATTGAGACTCTTGTGCATTGCTGGTCAGAGTGTAAAGTGGTGCTAACACTGGAAAACAGTCTGGTGGTTTCTCAGAACATTAAGCAGAGAACTACTGTTTCATGCAGCCGTTGTACTTCTTGGCATAGATGCAAAAGAACTGAAAGCAGGGACATGAACAAATACTTAGACACCCAAGTTCACAGCCACATTTTTCACAGCAGTCAAGAGGTAGAAACAACCCGAGTGTCCATTGACAAATGAATGGACAGACAAAATGGGGTATATACATGCAGTAGAATACTATTCAGCCTTAAAATGGAATGAAATTTGATGTCTGCCACAACATGGATGGACCTTGAAAACATTCTTAATGAAATATCCACAAACAGAAAGACAAGTATTGTATGATTTCATTTAAATGAGGCACCTAAAATAGACCAATTCATAGAGACAGAACGTTGAATCTACCAGAATCTAGGAGAAGAATAGAAGCGGGAAGTCATTTTTCTAAATGGATGTAAAGTTTTAATTAGGGATGATGAAAAAATTTGGGGTATAGATAGTGATGACGGTTACATAGGATTGTGAATATGCTTAATGCCACTGAATTGTACACTTTACAATATTTAAAATGATAAGTATTATCAATGGTTAAAATGATAAATACTAATATTTTTATCTTACCATAATAAAAAAAGTTTTTCAATTAAAAAAAGGTAGAATTCAAATTCTAGAAAATAATACCCAAAGATTAGAAGAGTGCTAATAAGTGTACTTTTTGGCCCTTATTTTGATAAAGATGATTAATTGTATATGTTAAAAATGTTTAGCTAAATACGTGTATTAAATTTAAGAGAAATACTAAAAGATTACAGATTCTGTCATAGCTTCCAAACTAATGGGATGGGCGATGTTTTTTAGAAACTTTACTAACACTCCAAAGAGTAGGAAGAGAGGTGGGGAAAGTCAAAGAATAACAGTTCACAGAAAAGACAAAATAAGATGGCAGAGATTAATCAAATATTTATTTTAAAAACTAACTAAAATACAGAGAATGTAAAAATGGGTAAAAAAATAAAATCCAACTATTTACTACTCACAAGAGAAATACCTTTTTAAAATTAGCAAAAAGATTGAAATTAAGAGCATGGAAAAAGATATGCCAGGCAAATACCAATCAGAAAAAAAATGCTAGTATTGCAGAACTACAACACTAATATCCGACCAAAGTCCTGGACTTTTAAAAAGATTGTAGAATGTTGACTTTCTGTATCACTAATATGGCTGGCTACAAACGTAAATCCTGGTACTTCCTGCCTGGTATCATTCCTCTATTTTTTTCTTATCTTTCTTTTTCTTATCTTTCTTAAGCAGTATCTACTACATGTTAGGTAATGTAATGGAGACAAAGATGAGTACAAGCTAATTGATTACTGTATAGAATCTAATAGAGGAAATAAATCTAGTCGCTTTAAAACAAGGCAGCAAATTGTGAGTATCATCAGAGAGTTGTAAGTGATATATGATGGGAATTGGCTGTGTTGGTGGAATCAGGAAAAGACTTCATGCACATGGTATTTGAGATGGTCCTAAAAGATTGGATAGAATTTAAGTGGTGGAGGTGGTAGGGAAAAGATATTTCAGGCTGAAGAAAAACGATGAACTTTGGAGTAATTGTGTTTTCTGCTTTTACTTTATAGCCATCTTATCTGAAAGAATTTCACTGGCTGTGTTAAGATTGTCTGTTAACTCCTCAGGTAGTGATTATAATCTCAATACTGATCAGCTGCCACCCTAATCAAACATTCCTGCTTATTTTTGTTTTTAATTAAACGTGAATTTTATTGGTATGACTTATATAAAGATGGTAGTATAAACACAATTATAAATCTTTTTATATTCAATTTTATCTGACTTGCCCTGTTGGTATAAAATTCCTATTTTATAAGTTCTTGTGTATATTTGTATTCATCTGTAAATGAGGCTCAACTACATTCTTCAATGCATAAATTACTCCCTAGTTTTTAAAAAAGCTATTTTTTAAAAGCTACACTAAGAATAGAATTTCACTAGTATTAGTTCCATTATAGCCTAGACCATGACCTAGACACCAGCTTGTTTCCCTGGAGGGGTGTGCAGTACACTTTGGGACTAATTCTTTGCTGGGTAGCTTCATAAATTTATGCTAAAATGTTATCATTTGCTAGACTTCATTTGCTGGAAATGTGGCCTACTCCATTTACCTGTAACAGCTCATTTGCTTTATTTTTCATTCTCCTTTACTCAAGACAACAGCACTGCAAACTGTATAATTAGGTTAACACTTTCATTGCTTTTTAAAAAATCTCTCTTCTACTTCTTTGCCAGATGTTGCCCTCATACTTCCTCATAGTATCTTAGAAGTAAAATTTCTAGGCTCATTTTCCGTGGGGAAAGAAGGGCATGTAATTTTCTTTTTCATACAGTGTTGTTAATATTAACAGAAAGAGGCTAATTTTATCCCAAGTGATAATATGCTCTATGTTAAAGACAGATTAGACACTTCCCTCTAAACTTGGTCAGGGAAAAGGAAAATGGATTAGAATGGCTCCTGACAATTTTTTCCTGTTCAGTTCGGAGACTCAGAATATTTTCCCCCTTTAAATAAACAAATGAAAAGTGGCATTTGGAATTACCCCATCCCTCTATTGCTTGCCATCTTCAGTTTAATGTCTGCTTCTCTACAAAGATTAACATATTTTCCACTCATGATTTATTTGTCAGGGACTTTAGGAGTTTTCTGGAACCAGAAGTCTGTCTTTGGTAGTGATGATTACTGGATAATTGCCTATTCTTTGGTGGATTTTCCATTTTTAGATTACGCCAGGCTCTACAGCCTTTATTTCTTTGGCAGAAGAACCCAAAGGCAATGGAGTGTATTTTTTCCCCTTCCCCAGCCCAGCTTAAACAATGACTCACTTGGGCCCTGGGGCTTTGCTTCATACTCTCATTCAGGGGCCACTTTCTACCCTTGTTTCCCTTATTTGCCTTTAGTGTCTGTCTGGAACCTCTTATATCTTTGGCAAGTGGACTTTCCTCTAAGGTTGTTGTCAGAGAGGTATACAGCGCCACCCCCAAACTGGAACAGACAATCCAGCTGTGTTTCCATAAGCCATGTTGTCCTTAAGGCACCTAATATGGGACAGTTGTTTAGCCGCTCAGTCTTGTTCAGCTCTTTTGCAGCCCCATAGGCTGTAACCCACCAGGCTCCTCTGTCCATTGGATTTCCCAGGCAAGAATACTGGAGTGGATTGCCATTTCCTTCTCCAGATAGAAGATTAAAAAAATGTCTTTAAGGAAATATAATTTCAAATGGGGTACAGGGAGAAGTATTCTCCAAGAGGATATGAGTGCCAGTAGCATCCAGCTAAAGACAAAGATTTCCCTCTATGTGAGATGTTCCAACAACTGATTAAAGCTTCCTTAGTGTGTGTGTGTACACACACACACACACATACACACACACACGAGGTGGCATTCAGAGGAATTGGACTCCAAGAGTTTCCAAAGAGATATAGTTATGTGAAGAGAATTCCTCATAGAGGGACTTGGTCTAATCTGTAGTTCAGAGTTTTGCTGGAGAAAAGATTTCTCTCCTGGCAGTTGTTCTATATATTCTTGACTTTTTATTCTGATTCCAGTCTTCTGTAACTATCCATACAGTGATGATTTCTTGCTTTTTCTCTTTGCAGTTTTAACAGTGTATGTCAGGGGACTCATATTCTTTTCCGGGAATTCAGCTTCATCCAAGCCACCCCTCACAACAGGGCATCATTCCTACGGGCCTTCTGGAGATGCTTCCGAACTGTAGGCAAAAATGGCGGTAAGTCTTCCCGAATTCTTTTCTAGCCTTCCTTTATTCCCTCCAAACTTCTTTCTTTTTGCTCAGTACAAATACTGTTTCAGTGCATGCTCTTCAAGGCTCTAGGAAAACGTTACTTTTAAGGAGCTCTCTGTCTGTGTCAGAGGCGTTGCCATCAATAATACTGCCACCCTCACTGACGATACTTGTTAAGATCCAAGTGGAGCTTTATGCACAGTAATTCATTTACTCTTCACAGCGTCTCTGTCTGGTAGATACTATAATTCCCATTTTACAACAAATGGAACTTAAGATCAATTTGCATGTTGTTGGTTCAGCATCTTTTGATTATAACCCAAGGAAAATATTAAGAAAATTGCTAATTGAAAATGTCTTATATTGATTGAGACTTGACTTTGGTGAGGTGAAGTGTGAAAGACCCTTAGTGAGAGCTTCTTTTTAAAAAGTGACACTAGATTCTTACATTTAGACTAGTAAAATAGATTAAATTACTCCAAACTTTTCAGATCTAGACTATATCAAAGCCTTTGGTCGCATCTGTTTTCAAGGCCCTGCTTTCATATTACGTGTTTTTCCAAATAAGTATTGAATGCCCTTAGGACAGTTTCTGTAGGAATGCTAGCTTAAAGTAGAGAGGAGGGCCAACACTATTTTTTCATTCATTCAACAAGTATTTCTGGTAAACTTGCCATGTGCCTGGCACTGGGGTTATAGTAAGTGAATAGGCATGCTCCCTGCTTTTATTGAATTTGCAAGATTTCCTACCTTGATCTTATTGATGTTATTGCTATTTTATATATAGCCACTGAAACTTTTTTGCTAAAACTGTTTCTACCTGGTTTCTTATTAGATCATTTCACTATCCTAAGAAATAGATAAGGTAGATATTATTGTGCTCATTTTATAAAGTATGAAATTATGTAACTTGCAGAAGGATTGCACAGTAGCAAAGATAGAAATAGAACCCAGATTTACTGATATTCTATTTCTACTATTGACATGTAACTCTAGAGATCATCCATCTCGATTACACTCTTGTGCCAACGTACTGAGAATCGTATCATCTTCTTTACAAATGACCAGTAGGCAAAAATCAATGTGAATGAAATTTTAAGTGAACTAGCTCAGAAACACTATATCATTGGTCTCCACATAAGCTGGGAGCTTTGAGTGTATCGGTGAATTTTGTACTATTTCATCTTTCCTATCTTTCCAGAACCTATGTTTTCTAATCCTTTCTCTGTCCCTTGACCAGTCAGCAAATATGTATTGAATACTCACTATATTGAAGGATGGTGCATATAGCTAGAGTTGGTGTCTGTGAAATAGCACATGAAGATAACTGTGGAAAACAGTCCTCAGATATCCTTAATTCTTCTCATGACTTATGGATCCATGGAGCGGTGGACTATAAGCAGGTGTCCTTTTCTTTATCTTTTTTATGTGTGTATGTGCTCAATTGCTTCAGTGGTGTCCAACTCTTTGGGACCCCAGAGACTGTAGCCCACCAGGCTCCTCTGTCCATGGGATTCTCCTGGCAAGAATACTGGGGTGGGTTGCCATTTCCTCCTCCAGGGGATCTTCTGGACCCAGGGATCAAATCCAAGTCTCCTGCATTGCAGGCAGATTCGTTTACCACTGAGCCAACAAGGAATGATTCATTCAGCTGCTGAGAAGAAGCGACCCCAGATTCTCCCCATTTCTCCTGTGCTACCAACAGGACCTAGATTTTATGCTGGATATTTATTGTCATGCTTCTTAATCAGACAGTCTCTGATTTCTTAAACACCAAAGGCAGCATTTATGTCTAGGTGACCCTCAGGTTAAATAATTTTAATATATTCTCAGTTTCTTCCAGGAAACTTTAGATCATCATTCTGTCCCAGAATGTGTCAGTCCCCAGTTTTTATCCAGAATGAGCAAAAACACTCAGAGGCACGGTTCCAAAGAAAAGTATTTATTAAGCCCCATTTTTTCAATTAGAATGCCAAGTACCAGACGCCTACACAGTAGAGCTGCTATTATATTGTTCTCCTGCAGATAACTTCCTTCGAACATCATGTACATATTTTAGCATCATTGAGAAGAAACTAACTCTTCTGGGAGGTAGCAAGAGAAGTGCAGAGTTCCAGCCTAACGTATCTAAAAGTGAAGCCACCTGTAGAAAAGTAAGGACCTGACCCCTTCTGGCAAGAAACGTTTTATCGCAGGTTTTAGCAAGTACGGAGATGCGGTGTTGTTCCTGCATGACTGAGTACTGAATGGTACTCATTTCCCTGTGTTTGGATGTCAAATAACCTGTAAAACTGTAGTGAATGAATCTCTTGCTATCTAGACAACTTTAGACTCTTGGAAGCAAAAAGATCTACTCAAATGGAATGAGTCTTTAAAATTCGACTTCTCACTTCAGTATTTCTTTCGATACAGAAAGATTAATCTAAATTTTCCATGTCTGGCAAAGACTGAAATTCCCCTGAAGTAAATCTTTATTTCTATTTAGGGATATTGGCTCAAAGAGTTTTTGTCCACAGTTTATGAGAATTTAGTTTTGAGCTTTGTGCTTTTACCAAGGAATACATATGTTTTATTTAGTAAAATAATGATACTAAAGGAAGTGTCCTCCTGCTATAAACAACTAGAAAATCAGACAAAATGTCTGTAACAACTGTTTCAGACTCTGGACCAACAATCAGTGTGGCACTGTGGTCTCTGAGAGACAGTTTCCAAGTGCCCACACAGGGAGATCATGAGGGTCTTACTGAGCTGAGGAGACGAGGGCTGGGGCTTAGGGAGGCCGTGGTGGCCAGTATTTGCAGGGCCGAGTACTAGAGAGGAGGCATTCGAGTCTTTGACTACAGACTGTGCACACGTGTGGGTTGGAAAAAGACCCACCGGAAAACAGTAGGCAAGACGATTCCTGGCGTGTTCACAAGGCTACTTCACACTTCTACCCGTTGGAGTGGAGAAACCTCACAACACACAGGGCATTGGATCGAGTCCTCAGGCACTTAAGTAAGCTTCAGGCTGATCTGCAAGTAACTGCATACAAAACAAAATTCAGTACTCCTTAAAGGCATCCAGCAAAATCCAGCACTCTGCAACATAGAATTCACGAAGTCTGGCATCCAACGAAAAAGTACAGGAAGCAGGAAGATATGACGCATAACCAGGAGAAAAAATAAGTCAGTAGAAACACAGACTCAGAAATGACAGAGATGGGGGACTAGCTACCTAGGACCTTTAAACAGTTAAGTCATACAGATGTACTCTAGTATGTAAAGGAAAACATGAAAATGATTAGGAGATAAATGAAAGGTATTAGGAAGATCTAAATGGAATTTCTAGATATATAAAATCAGTATCAGAAGTAAAAATATTGAGAATAATAACAGTTCATATTTATTAAGTAGACTATCTCATTTTTTAATCCTATGTATTAGGTAGATATACTTACAATATCTCCTCTGCACAGAAAACGAAACTGAGGTTTTTGAAATTTAAATAGTCAGCCTAGGTCACACACCTAGAAGTGTGTGATCGAGGGATGCCAAAGGAGCCAGAGAAAACTGACTGGAGACAGCGCTGTGTTTTTCGCGTGTAAGGTGTTCTCCGCTGGAGAGCGTATAAGATGCTGGAAATACAGGTAAGCAAATGACAATGCTTGCGCGCACGGAGCTGGTGTTCCAGGAGAGGAAACAAAGTAGCCTGAAGTAGTTTCCGAGTAGCGTAAGTGATCAGTGACGTCTGTCTAAGAGTCGGTGATCGCACAGGAGAGAAATAGCCCTTCCTGCAGAAGCTGGAGAAGGCGGTAAAGAAGAGAAGAGAATGAGGCTGGATCTCGGAATAGTAGCAGGCTATGAAGCAAAGGAATACATGCTAAACAGAAAACTCGCTCAGTTTTGAAAGTATAACATGAAGCACCATGGTTCCTTTGGGAAATAGTAAGAAATACTATGTGGCAACAGAAAATGATGCTGAATGCTGATTGTGCCAGCCACTGAACAGAAATGTATTCATTTATTTCATTGACACAACAAACTTGAGTTGGTGTGATTATTATCCAGTTTCTCCTAAAGAAATTGAGAGAAGTTAAGTGACTTGCACAGACTACATGATTTATAAATAGCACAGCTCATATTCAAACTTGAGTCTTCACAAGGGCCACATTTTTTTTATTGACTTGTAGTTGATTTACAATGTTGCCTTAATTTCTGATGTACAGCAGAGTGATTCAGTTATACATATATACATACTCTTTTCCATTATGTTTATTTTATCTTTGTTACAAGATGTTGAATATAGTTTCCTGTTCTATACAATAGGATCTTGTTTATCTGTTTTGTGTATAGTTGTTTATATCTGCTAGTCCCAAACTTCTCATTTATCCCTCCCCCACTCCCTTCCCCGTTGGTAACCTAAGTTTGTTTTCTGTGTCTGTGAGTCTGTCTCATAAATAAGTTCATTTGTGTCAGATTTGAGATTCCACTTGTAAGTACTATCATTTGGCATTTCTTTTTCCCTTTTCTGCCTGACTTCCCTAACTGTGGTCATCTCTAGGTCCGTCCATGGTGCTGCCAATGGCATAATTTCATGCACCAAGGCCACATTCTTTCTTTTTTTTTTTTTTACTTTACAATATTGTATTGGTTTTGCCATACATTGACTTGAATCCTCCATGGGTGTACATGTGTTCCCCATCCTGAACCCCCCTCCCACCTCCCTCCCCATCCCATCCCTCTGGGTCATCCCAGTGCACCAGCCCCGAGCACCCTGTCTCATGCATCGAAACTGAACTGGCGATTCGTTTCACATGTGATAATTTACATGTTTCAATGCCATTCTCCCGTATCATCCCGTCCTCGCCCTCTCCCACAGAGTCCAAAAGACTGTTCAATATATCTGTGTTTCTCTTGCTGTCTCGCATACAGGGTTATCATTACCATCTTTCTAAATTCCATGTATATGCTCTGGTACAAGGCCACATTCTTAACAATGTTAGACTGACTGAACACGTGTTACCCCCAGTATCAAAGGGCTTTGTGTCCTCCGAAGTTCATGCTTTCTCCTAAACATAGTAGGACTCTATCGATTTGTGTGATATTTTCACTTATGACACTGGCACAAGCATGGGAAGCAGAATGGAAGGTAGATCGTAAGACTGAAGCCGGAGACCGGATAGGGGATAATTGTAATCAAACAGGAAGTGGCTGTGCAGATGGAAAGCTATTTACGGAGTTGGTTTGACAGGACTTGCAGATTTATTGTGAGTGTAGGGTGTGGGAGAGAAGAGTCGAAAATGAATGCCAGAAGCTGAAATATTTCCAGTTTTATCCCTCCCCTCCTTTTTTCCTTTCCTTTTATTTTCCCTTTCACCTTTTGGGTTTTACTCTGGACTTGCTGAGGTTTTGTCTTCATTGTCTAGGTGTGTTTATTCACTAAAAAAAATATGTATGGCGGGCTACAGTCCCTGGAGTCACGAAAGGCATAGCTTGATGACTAAACAACAATTCAGCAGTGAGTGGGATTAGACAGACATTCTTGCTCTCATGGAGTTTGTGGTCTGATAATCAGAGATTGAAAGGGAACGTGAAAGTCGCTCAGTCGTGTCCGACTCTTTGTCACGCCATAGACTATACAGTCCATGGGATTCTCCAGGCCACAGTACCGGAGCGGGCAGCCTTTTCCTTCTCCAGGGGATCTTCCCAACCCAGGGGTCGAACCCAGATCTCCCGCATTGCAGGCAGATTCTTTACCAGCTGAGCCACAACAGAAGCCCAATCAGAGATTAGGAGGGACAAAAAAATCCCTGCTTTTATAAAAGGAGTTCACATTCCCGGAATCAGAGGGTTTCTGTAGGTCTTGATGACCGTATGATAAAAACCTGTTACTTTTTCCCTAAAATATCGAATGTTATGGTGGGTTTAGTGATCTCAAGTGAACACGCAGACGTTTTAGGCTGAGATGAAGCTTTCGGTCTGACTTCTCTGTGTAATTGCCTCAAACTTCCACTTGATTATGCTTGTCACTAATCCTCATCCTCACCACTAAAGAGCCATTCTGTGAGGATTAACGGGGCTTACTGCAGGAGTGGGGTGGCTGTCTTGTCTGAAATATTAAAGAGCGTCTGCTGCTTTTGTAATTTGGTAAACAAACACAAAGTGAAGTGTGACCTCTTCCCTCTGAGAACTCCTCTCACCCGTTCTCTCCCCTTGCTCCCACCAGTTTTTCAGCTCTCGTCATTTTCCCCAGAAGCCGGAGACAGCCAGGAAATAATTTCTTCAACCTCAAGTTCCTGTTTCCTAGCTCCCATTTTACTTATTTCTTGTCTATTCCTAACTGTCTCTTCTTTTTTCATTTTTACTTCCTTCTCCAGAATCTTTTCTCCAGAGAGAACACCGATGTCGCCTCGAATCTGTCCCATCTCTGCCTCCAATAGCTTTCATCTTTTCCTCTATTAATTTCCCCTTTTTCCTACTCTGGTCGTTTGGGGCTGTCACACACGTCACATAAGCATTTCTGGAATGCCTTTGTCACCAACCAACCCTCCTCAGCCCCCGTTCCTAATGCCCTTAGGTTGCTGACCTCTTTTTATCCTTTTAGGTCTCAGTTTAAAGGTCAGCTCCTTAAAGGGGGCTTCTCTGTGACCCTTCCTCATCTGAATTAGATGACTTCATTACTCTTTTCAAATCATCCTGTAATTTTTTAGTCATCATTTATTATAGTTTCTGACTAAATATTTTTCTGCATGATCCTTTACTTAATGTACATTTCTCTTATTAAATTGTAACCTTTATGAGGCTCTTCCTGACACCTAACATATGTAAGTGATTTGTTATTTAATATGAAGGTTCACCATTTCCCAGTCACTAGACAGAGGATAGAGTATTGAATGGTTTACATTATCATCCCTTTTATTACGGGGTAGGGTCGGTTTCAAATATCTGCTTTACACTAAACTTTTCAATATTGTGTAGGAGATGATTTAAAATAACAGTAGCAAAAAATTTTTAAAAAATTAAAAAAACAAAACAGTAGCTGCTACTTATTGACCATCTGATATATGCAACACACTAAGACATCATGTTCAAAGTGCCCCAGTAGAAACTGAACCCATTCAAAGCTACGCTGCATCATAATGTCTTTTGTTTATTTATTTTTGACCATGCTGGATCTTTGTTGCTGTGCGCAGGTTTTCTCTAGTTGCAGAGAGGAGGGGCTACTCTCCAGTTGTGATGTTTGGGCTTCTCGCTGGGGTGGCTTTCTCTTGTTGCAGAGCACGGGCTCTAGGTGCACGGGCTTCAGTAGCGATGCGAGGGCTCAGTAGTTGCTGCTCCCAGGCTCTAGAGCTCAGGAGTTGAGGTGCACGGGCTTGGTTGCTCCATGGCATGTGGGTTCTTCCTGGACCAGGGATCGAACCCGTGTCTCCTGCATTGGCAGTCAGATTCTTTACCACTGAGCCACCAGGGAAGTCCAAAAACTATACTATTTTAAATGACACCTAATTAAAATAATATTCAATACCCACTGGTGCTTTTAAACAAGGATTAGAAAGATTTTTATCATGAACTGTAAGCCAACTTTAAACATTGGTGAGGGTCTGGTTGGCAATACTTCCTTCCCTTCTTTTGTATTCTGGTCCAGCCTTTATGCTTTGAAAGAGATCACAAACTAGTGGTCAGCTGACTATACATGCCTTGGCCTGCAGATATGTTTTCTTTGGTCTGCTGTGTTAAAAAATATGTATTTTTAATTAAATGCCAACATTTAACAAAAAAGTCTCGATTCGGTTTCACTTAAAAATGGAAAGTCCTTCCAGTACTGCAACCACATTCCAACAGAGAGACAGTTCACCAGGGCGGAGGTACAGCTGTCTCTTTAGACAGGGCATGTAGCCTCAGATTTACCACCATCCCCAGCTGCCTGGCCTCTGTAGGCATTTGAATTTGCTATCATTGCTAGAACTTCTTGGTCCATTTATAATCACTTGAAAGGTAAAGTTACACTCTTAATTCAGAACACGGAGTTAGGATCCTGTTCCTCAGCTAGATTCTTTCTCTTTTCTCCTTGTTATCATGATGTCTCTTGAAAAATTTCATAATTAGATGGGCCCTTAGAAGTCCTCTCATCTTGAAACTAAGTCTAGGGGTTTTTTAATATTCTCTTTTTTATAGTAAAATATGCATAACATAAAATCTGCTATTCTAACCACTTTTTAAATTGCGAAATCTTGGTGGTAAAATATAAGTAGCCTAAAATTTACCATTTTAACCATTTTAAGTTTCAGTTCCGTGGTATTAACTATGTTCACATTGTTATAAAACTATTACCAGCATCCAGCTCCTTGTCTGCATCTTCCCAAAATGAAAGGTTTTACCCATTAAAAAATAGTTCTCCATTCCGCCCTTCTCCAGCCACTGAGAACTATTGTTTTACTTTCTGTCTCTATGTGTTAGACTATTCTAGGTACCACATATTCGTGAAATCACACAATATTTGTCTCTTTGTGTCTGACTTATCCCAGTAAGCATGGTGTTTTCACAGTTTGTTTTTGTTGTAGTGAGTATCAGAATTTCATTCCGTCCTGTGGCTAAATAGTATTCCACTGTGTATGGTTCATATTTTGCTTATTCATTCATCTGTCGTAGAAACTTGGGTTGTTTCCACCTTTTGGCTATTGTGAATAATGTGCAACACAACCAAAAAAGAAAAAGTAGTGATAGTAAATTTTTGTGTCAAAGCTGATTTACTTGCCTAATTGGTGAGTAATCACTTTGGAGAACTCAATGAACAATTTTCTCAGCTAGTTTAAAAACTGCATTGTTTGGAGAAAAATAAATGTATCTTATAACATCTGATACGAGCTGTCCAATAGTGTTATTTCTTAAGAGATCAGATACCTCAGGGGCTGCTGTGGGTTGAGCTGTGTCCCCCGGATTGGTATGTTGAATGTTGACGCCCTAAGCCCCAGTGTGGCTGTGTTTGGAGGTAGGGGCTGTCCGATGGCATTAAGATTCAGTGAGCTCGTTAGGGTAGGGCTCTTCTTCAGTAAGGTTAGCATGCTTGTAAGAAGGGACAGCAGAGAGCCTTGCCCCCCTCCCCCCGTGTAAGGAACGGTGAGAAGATGGCCTTTTACAACCAAGGGCTGATTCCTCACTAGAACTGACCCTGCTGGCTCCTCGGTCTTGGACTTCTGGTCTCCTGAGCCGTGAAAAAAAGATTTCTGTCGTTTGTCACCCACTCTGTGGGACTTTGTTACGGCAGCCTGAGCAGACTAATACAGAAGCCATCTTTCTACTCACAATTTTTAGACAGAAAGATTAATTTTATTTTGCATGTCGAAGCCAAATCCTGTTTTGAAACATCACTAATGTTTTATCTCCTTACAACCACTAATGAGGTTGTAAGTATATTAGTCTTGTAGATTGTGCTATTCAGTTTATTTAAAATATTAATAAGATTTCCAGGTTGATAAACTTTGATGGATATACTTAAGGCAGAAATAAGAGTAATTTCTTATTTTATTTGACTGTTATTTCAACAACTTATATCAGTCAGAAAACTTTAGTGCAAAAGAATAAATTTCAGTATCACTACTGATACATCTGCAGATGTAACTCTGAAAGGCCTAATTTAAAAACCTCATCCTAATAAAATTAATAGTATGTATCAATTTGTGCATTATCTAATAGAGTTTTGAAAAATGCTGGCATAATGTTAACTACTGGTGCTTATCTACACAACATCTGATGACATTGTAAGGCCTGTGTTTTCTATGATACACTATGCCATAAGTTTTTTTCTGATACTGCTTTTCCAGTCCCAATACAAAAATGACTACATTTATACCACTTTATTTGTTAGCATGTTAACATTTGAAGACTTCTGATTTTTGTGTTTTTTTTAAAGACTTCTGTTTTATAGTTATCAAACCATGTTATGGAGTAATAAATCTACTTTGGTTGGTTCCATGATTGCATCATATGGGAACAGGAGAGGGTGGTAACATCTGTACTCTGATCCAGTAGAACTGAAGATTTTATGTAATCATAGCCTTTATACTAATGTAGTCCTGGATTGAAAAGAACAGGAAAAGACTAGAGCAGATGAAAAGCTTCTGCCTCAGTGACATGTCTACAAGTGTATCATCTACACATACATTTATGGAAAAGCTCCAGGGTGAGTTAACTGAGAGCCAGGTTGGTGGGGTCCATATCTAAAAATTTACTACTAACCTATTTAGTGTACATGTTGTTTTTCTTATAAAGTTTAAATAAAGGCATATTTTTTAGCATGAAAAGTATTAATATTAAACATCTGTAGAACCTTACCAGTGTCTCTGTAAAAGCTCTAGTCTCCTGGTTTAAAAACTGCTTCTTCCATGACTGATTCATGTCAATGTATGGCAAAAACCCCTACAATATGGTAAAGTAATTAGCCTCCAATTAAAATAAATTAATTAATTTTTTTAAAAAGAAATAAATTTTAAAAAGAAAAATAAAAGAATAAATAATAAAAACTGCTTCCACACACCCCCTATCACACAGGTATAAATCGAAGCCTCAACTCTCCCAGTCTTTTGCCTCTCGCCGAGCACACTTGCCATCAGCATCAAGTTCTCTCTCCCTGATGCTTAATTAACATATATATTTTTTATGTCATTCAGTCTCTGAGATCAGTGCATAACTTTCTAGCCCAGAATGTAATCAAATGAGTTAAGGTTTAAGAATGTATCGCAATTATATGTGATTTTCTTCTTTCATTGCCTTAACAGATGGAGGAAAGTTTCTTTAAGTTCCTCTTTGCCTGTCTTCAAGAGAAAAAATTAAGTTATTCCATCTTTTATTTCAAATAAAAAAATCATGATTCTTATTACTGAGGGAAGTATGGTACTTGTGTTACTGCATATTTCATGCTCTGAAGGACATAAGCAGAATTTGCAAGCTCTTTGAGAATACAACTAAAGGTTTGTTTTTTTTTTAATTAGGCTAAAAAGTGAGACTTTACCATGGGATGTTATTAAACCCATTCTCTAAAGCAGATCTACCCCAAAACCAAATGGTTCCTCTGAGGCTTCTGAAATCTCTTGCTCTCATGATTCAGTTAAAAACAAAAGTAAATGACTAAATTAAAGTTTACACACTGTGAGTCAAAGTAAAACCACCTTAGGTTAAAGATGTCAGTTTAATAAAGCATACTCAAATTTGGTTGTTTTGGTGGGTTTTAAGCTGGAAGTGTATAAAAGCAAGTGTAAGTAGTGTTGAAAATTTAATCTTTTCCAGTTTTATTTTGCTTGGCATAACCTGCTCTTCCTTCCCACCGCTGCCACCTGACCCTAATTTAGAGCCCTAACTAACCACATCGGAGAGGCTGTCAAACAGACAGATCCCTTGATCCGGTCTCCAACCTACTGAATCACAGTCAGCAGGGGAGGGACCTGGGAATTTATTTTTTAACAAGCATTTCAGGTGATTCTTAAAATCACTCAAGTGTGCAAAGTATTGAATAATTTCTTAACTTTTTTTTTCTTTTGCTCCTTGGTCTACATCAGCAATTTTTAAACCGGGTTTCAGGTCAGGTCCACTAAGGGAGTTTTTAAAAACTGCCCAGGCCCCATCCCTGAGTGACTTAATCAGAATCTTATGATTTGGGACCTATGCTTTTTTTTTTTTTTTTTTGAAATATTTTAAGTAGAAGAAATTTTATTGCAGTACAGCACTTAGAGAAAATTGCAAAATAATAAATGTACAGCTTAATGGAGTTCTTAAAAACAAACATACTCATGTGATGTCCCTCTAGATAAAGACAGAGAACATTACCAGCACCCCAGCTGCCTCTCCCAGGTCCCCCTCATCATGAATCCCCTCCAAGGTCACCACTAGTCTAACATTTATCACCATAAACTAGATGTGTCTGATCTTGAACTTTATGTAGCTAGAATCATAGAACATAGAACACTCTTCAGGGTCTGGCTTATTTTGCTCAGCATCATACTTCTGATTTGTTGTTGGATTTAGCTACAGTTTGTTCTTTTTTCTTGTTGTACAGAATTCCATTTTATATATAAACCACAGTTTTTTTTATCCCTTCTGCAGTAGGTGGCATCTGGGTTGTTTTCAGTTTCAAGCTAGTACAAACAGTGTGGCTCTAAACATACTTTTATATGTCTCTTGGTACATAGATTTCTGTTAGGTATGTACTTAGGAGTGGAATTGCTGGGAATGTGTATGTTCAGCTTCAGTACGTATTCCCAGGTTTCCAAAATGATTGCACCATTTTCCACATTTTACTGTAGCTTGTGAGAGTTCCTGTTGCTCTGGAACTTTTAGTGGGGCCCATGCATTTTCAAAGCTCTGCAGGTGATCGTGATACACACTGAAGCTTGAGAACTACTGTGAGACCTTGTATAAATACAGCTCTCTAAAGCACAGCCCTGGAAATGTGAATCCCATTACATTACATCCAGACCAGATCTAACCTTTCCACCCACCACTTTCCTACTCACAGCTGACACTCACCACATACGGTCATTCACTTTCCCCCAAACACTCCTTATGCTTTTTCCCAGCACACCTTCGTTTTTTCTTTTCTATTTGTGCAGAACTTGTTTTGAAAGTCTGACACATTCCTGTGTATCTTCAAGCAAACCCAGCTCAAGTCATATATCTTCTAAAAGTCCTCATGATTCCCACCTCCTCCCCTCCCTGCAGGGCTTCCCTGGTGACTCAATGGTAAAGAATCCGCCTGCTGATGCAGGAGATGCAGGTTCGATCCCTGGGTCAAGAAGATCCCCTGGAGAAGGAAATGGCAACCCACTCCAGTATTCTTGTTGGAGAATCCCATGGACAGAGGAGCCTGGTGGGCTACAGTCCATGGGGTCGCAAAGAGTCAGATACAGCTTAGCAACTAAACAAAAAACCCCTCCTTGCCGTCACTTCTCCACCTGGGATCTCTTAGGACACTTGTTCTAGCATATTTACATTTAGTTATTAGCAAACATAAAATGTCTTTCCTAAGACATCACACGGGTTAGATTAAATCTATTTTTATGTCTTTCCTGCCTCTCACTCCAGCTCCTCAATTTGTAATGTCAAACTCCATATGAAACCCTCAAGAGAAGACTTTAAATTGGGTACAGCTGTGTAACCATGGTTACGTTACTTTTTCCAGGCCTTAGTTTTCTCATCTATAAAATGGAGCATATACCACTTCAACATTGTGAAAACTAAATGAGATAACGGACTAAAACCCTTATTAATCTTGGCACAGGATAACGGGTTCATCGATGCCCGCTGTCTGTGTCATGTGGTAAGAATCATTGTTAGTTTCCTTCTGGGTGGAGACAACATGGTTTATCTCTGAAGCTCCACTCGGTGCCTTTGCTGGTTGCGGGTGCCCGGTGCAGGCTGGGAGAATAAATTAATGAATGTCTGCTGGGTGGTTGGATGGGCCAGGCTTATTTATAGTCCCTTTCCAGTAAGCCCATCTTGGAAGAAGTCAAATTTCAATTTAACCATCAGAGATAGACAGAAAGTAGGATTTTTACTAAAAACTTTAAAAAACTGCATTAAAAAGGCCAAATCCCCAGTTTAACCATACAACAGCTGCTCTCCTGCTGCTGCCAGGAAATAGGGAAAACCCTCCAAGAGCTATTTGCTGTTTGTTTGTTCATCTTCTGATAAACATGCCGTGACTTGGGGAAAGCACACACTTTGCCTGCAGGCAAGCGTGGGTCTGGGAAGTTGCAAGTAGCAGCAATGAGGAAGAAATCCCCCACTCTGTGGGAGCGGTTCCTGCAGGGACTCAGCTAAAGGCATTTGCCGCTTTGCTGAGTTATTTACCAAGATGAAGGGACTGGGTGTGGCTGGCCTGCGAGTCCTCCTGGGAAGTCACTTTAAGAATCTCTTTAATTTCCTCACCCTTCATCTTTGTTCTCTGGCTTTGCTGCAAGGGTGCAGGCTGTCGCACCCACTTGGCTGTGGTTCCCAGCACACTGAATTCTTTGAAGCTGGCTGTTGCAGCCAAGGATTCCCTGCCCTGTTCTTTCCCCCTTGCCCTGATTTGAAAAACAGTTCGGGAAATTCTCATCTGGCCTGGAGACTGATGAGAAGAAACTCTGTGGGCTGTGTGCTCTTTTTCTAGATACACAGGACCAAGAAGGGTCTTTGGAGCTTTAAATTATCCTTTCTCAAAAACCCAGTGTTGATAGACTATATGTGAACAAGTTATACAAAGTAGGCTTTGCCATCACCACTATCATTTAAAGGTATTTTATTGCTAAGAGGCTGTATAAGTGAGACAGAAGTGATACCAGACAGCATTTATCACCGTCTATGTAGCTTGCAGGAGGAATATAAGAATATACTTAACTAATTGAAACCTCATGAAAGATGTGTAACAAACCATATGAAGATTAATGGGTAGTCCACGAAAATGTTTACCAGGTGTCTAATATCTTTTAAAATATGAACAAATAAATGACTTTAATCAACTTATAATCAAAATGGGTCTGATGACAAAAGAATTAGCAACTTGAAAAATATATAATTCCAATGTCCAAAACCTTATTTGTCATGTAAGTGGGCCAATAATTCCTTGAAAGTATGTTTCTGTTTTTACAATAAAATTAACTTCAGGAAGCAGCAATGGACAGGGAAGTAATACAATTTTAGGAAGACTCTGAAAATCTACATTTATTGTCTCAAGTGGCAGAACAGCAGAATGGTATAATACCATTTATATATATTTTATGTATGTATTTATATGCATACAAAAATGTTTGGAAAGAGGTTTACCAAAACGTTATTAGTGGTTTTCTTTCAGTGCTAGGATTTTACTTCTTTTTTTCCACACATTTTTATTTTGTTTGAGTTTTTATAAGAACTGTGTAGCATTTTTATACTCACAATAAAAATAAAGCTATTTGGGGGACTTCCCTGGCAGTCCAGCAGTTAAGACTCCACATTTCCACTGTAGGGGGCGCAGGTTGGAGCCGTGGTCAGGGAACTAGGATCCCGCCCGTCGCATGGTGCGGCCAAAACAAGCAAGCAACAGAAACAGTACCTAAAACATAATAAACCTTAGCTATCATCACTTAAAAAAATAAAGCTATTTTTGTTTTGCAAAATGATTTTGTTTGACCATCTGCCGTGGGCCCACAGAGGTACTTGGAGTCATGGGGATTAGAAAGGAAGGCTGTGGCCTAGTCACCAAGATGTCCACATTCTAGTTGGGAAGACTCCCAAGGGGCAGTGTGGTATAGAGTGTGATCAGGTGTCAGGATATGTGGTTCAAAGAAGTGCTGGAGGCTACCAGAAGAGGAGAGGTCATGTGGAAGTTTTCATTGGAAAGAGGAGGTTCGAGTTGGACCTTGAAAGATGGACGGAATTTGACCAGGAGGAGGGCAGGAGGACGTTTTAGGCAGCTTGAGCACTGAAGCAATAATAATATTTGAAAAGACAGCGGGAAGTCAGTTTATCTAGAGTAGTAAGCAAATATGATTTGAGGTAGAGAAATTTGCTTTCTTGACAAGTTTATTCTATATCTTTATTTTGATATGTTGCAAATTATCTTTTGGTGTACTTGAGCATTTTAGAAAAGCATATCTTAGGAAAATAAACACAATTATTCTCAATATTGACTCTAAAGTGACATAGAAACTAAGCCTGCTGTGAACATTTCATTGCTTCAGTGCATTGAGAATGAAAGCCTTCAGCACGTGTGCTCTCTAATGCTGTCATTTCAATCCATGTTTCAATTCAGTCAGTGGCTTTTTGTACAGGCTTTTAATTCGTGATTAATATGTTCCTACTTTCTTGTACTAAAAATCAAAAAGTAGAGTATGAAGTATGAGGGCCAAAACAAAAATAAAATTTTACTTTTAAAAAGAGATGTTAAATTACACTGCTGGTGGGAATGTAAATTGATACAGTCACTATGGAAGACAAGTACCGAGATTCCTTTAAAAACTAGGAATAAAACCACCATTTGATCCAGCAGTACCACTTCTAGATACATACCCTGAAGAAAGCAAAACTGAAAAAGACACATGTACTCCAGTGTTCATTGCAGCACTCTTTACAATAGCCAAGACATGGAAGCAACCTAGATGTCCATCGACAGATGAATGGATAAGGAAGCTGTGGTACATATACACAATGGAATACTGCTACTGCTGCTGCTGCTAAGTCACTTTAGTCGTGTCCGACTCTGTGCGACCCCATAGACGGCAGCCCACCAGGCTCCGCCGTCCCTGGGATTCTCCAGGCAAGAACACTGGAGGGGGTTGCCATTTCCTACTCCAATGTGTGAAAGTGAAAAGTGAAAGTGAAGTCGCTCAGTCGTGTCCGACTCTCAGCGACCCCATGGACCGCAGCCTACCAGGCTCCTCCATCCATGGGATTTTCCAGGCAAGAGTACTGGAGTGGGGTGCCATTGCCTTCTCTGAATGGAATACTACTCAGCCATAAAAAGGAGCACATTTGAGTCAGTTCTAATGAGGTGGATGAAACTAGAGCCTACTATCCAGAGTGAAGTAAGTCTGAAAGAGAAAAACAAGTACTATATTTTAATGCATACATATGGAATCTAGAAGGATGGTACTGATGAACCTGTTCGCAGAGCAGCAGTGGAGACACAGACATAGAGAACAGACTATGGACAAGGGTTGGAGAAGAGAGAGGGTGAGATGAATGGAGAGAGCAGCATGCATGCATATACACTAGTATATGTAAATAGATAGCCAATGGGGATTTTCTGTGTGACTCAGTGGACTCAAATGGGGCTCTGTCATCACCTAGAGAGGTGGGAGTGGGCAGGAGGTAGGAGGAAGGTTCGAGAGGGAGGGAGTATACACCTCTGGTTAATTCATTTTGATGTATGACAGAAATCAAACCAATATTGTAAAGCAATCATCAATCAAAAATAAATATTAAAATAAATAAATAATAAAAAAGACATTAAGGGACTTTTCCTGGTGGTTCAGTGGATAGGAATCCATCTGCCAATGCAGGGGATACAGGTTCGATCCTGGTCCAGGAAAATTCCACATGCCCTGGAGCAACTAAGCCCGAACACCACAACTACTGAGCCCACGGTCTAGAACTCCCAGGCTGCAACTACTGAAGCCCACGTGCCCTAGGGCCTGTGCAGCGCAACAAGAAAAGCCACCACACTGGGCAGCCCGCACACCACAGTGAGAAGTAGCCCCCACTCATCACAACTAGAGAAAACCCGTACAACAGTGAAGACCCAGCGCAACCAAAAATAAAATTAAATGAAAATAAGAGTAAGACTTCCCTTAAAAAAAAAAGACATTAAGATTGAGGCTTTTTAAACAATGGAGTTAGGATTAGCTTTTACTGGTTACTTGGTTAGCATGATTACTTTAAATATGTAGTATACACTCTAAATATTGTGGCCATGTAAACTATACTTACCATGCAAATGAGCCTTTCAGAGAACCATATGTTTGAAATTTTAAATGCAAAATGTCAACTGTAAAGCTTTCCTTTTTGAATTCATGTATTGTTAAGTACTTTCAATGTTCAAAGCACTGTGCTAGGTGATGAAAGGTATGCAGAAAACTCACATTCATCTATTCATTCATTCAACAAGAGTAGATGAGTGTGACCTCTGTGCTAGGTATTATTCTAGGTGTTGGAACTAAAATGATATGGAGGAAATAGTTCTACTTTTAAGAAGCTTATTGTCTAGTTGGAGAGAAAATTGACATGTAATAAACAGTTATAGACCATTGGTAGACAGTGTCAGGTCAAATACACATATTTATTTGCACTCTGTATAGAACACCCTGATTTTATAATAAAAGGGGAGAAGAGATATAAAGCCAAAAGAGAAGAAGAGATGATGTGATTGTTGTTGTTGTTCAGCCACTAAGTCATGTCCAACTCTTTTCAACACCATGGACTGCAGCAAGACAGGCTTCTGTGTCCTTCACTCTCTCCCGGAGTTTACTCAAACTCATGTCCATTGAGTTGGTGATGCTGTTCAGCCATCTCATCCTCTGTTGCCCCCTTCTTCTCCTGCCCTTACTCTCTCCCAGCATCAGTGTCTTTTCCAGTGAATCAGCTCTTCTCATCAAGTGGCCAAAGTATTGGAGCTTCAGCTTCAGCATCAGTCCTTCTAATGACTATTCAGGGCTGATTTCCCTTAGGATTGACTGGTTTGATCTCCTTTCAGTCCACATGATAGATGTGAACTAAATTTTACACCTATCTGCAGGAATCCCATGGACGGAGGAGCCTGGTAGGCTGCAGTCCATGGGGTTGCGAAGAATCGGACATGGCTGAGCGACTTCACTTTCACTTTTCACTTTCACACATTGGAGAAGGAAATGGCAACCCACTCCAGTGTTCTTACCTGGAGAATCCCAGAGACGGCAGAGCCTGGTGGGCTGCCATCTATGGTGTAGGAGAGCTGAAAACAGGATTTGGTGCAAGTCCTTACAAGGAGCTGTTAGATCCTCAGAACCTCTTCTCCACATAAAGCATCAAGGTCAAGTACTTCTTTCTCCATCCAGTAGAAGGTTAGAGCAACCAAACCGAAGGAAGTCTCAATTTAAGAATACCAGGTTCAGAGCAGAGGTGAGATAGCCTCGTGAAAACAAGGAAATAAACCAGTGTCTACAAGCTGTGTGTTGATACCTCATCCCCACTTCCCTTGCTTAGTCCTCAGAATGCTGGCTGCCAAATGGATACTCCCCAAGCTTGAGTCTGGAATATTACCTGGGGAAACTAAAGCAGCCCCTGAAAAAGTCCCACGAATGACATTTAGGAGTTCGACTGTGAAATGTTGGGCCTCAGCCTATTCATTCTACAGTGGGGCTCAGTGTCAACAAGCTCCATCCATTCAGAAAATCAGCCTTCTGACATCTTACTCTAAATGTGGAAGACGTCTCTAACATGAAAGCCAGAAACCAAGGGTGGACAAGGGGGAACTCAGAAGAAGCAGCAACAATACAAGGGTCAGAAGAAAACTTTCAGAAGGCTCTCTTTAATATCATCAGGGAAAGCAGAGAAGATATTGGATCCATTAAATAGGACCAGCCTGCCATATGTGGCAGGCTATATATATGTATATATATATACACATACACATACATATGGAGAAGGAAATGGCAACCCACTCCAGTGTTCTTGCCTGGAGAATCCCAATGACAGAGGAGCCTGACAGGCTACAGTCCAGGGATGGCAAAAGTTGGACACGCCTTAGCGACTAAACCACCACCACCGCCACCATCACACATACATATAAACATAAACACACACACATATATGTATTTTCTTCAAACAACAAGAAGGAATTCTTGGAAATTAAAAATGCAGTAGCACAAATTAGTATATATGATAGCATTAATTAAACATTCAGTGGAAAGGCTGAAGATAAAGTTAAGGAAATGGCCCAGAAGAGGCAAAGAAATAGAAAATAAGAGAAAATTACAAGGAATTAGAGGCCTACTCCAGAAATGTAACATCTGAAAAATTGAACTTCCAGAGAAAAAGAATTAGAATGCCAATGGGCTTCTCAACAACAATGCTGGAAGTTGAAAATCAGTAGAGCAACAGAGCAATGCTTTCAGAATGCTAAGGGAAGATTATCAAGTCAAATTATTAATCAACTATGAGAACAGAATATAGATTTTTAGATAGGCAAGGGCTTATAAATTTTAACTCCCATGCAACTTTTCTCATGAAGCTACTGGAGGATGTGTTTCACCCAAAAATGAGAATAAATCTAAAAAGGTGGAGTTATAGGGTCTGGAAAAAGCTATCCAACACAGGAAAGAAGTAACGGGAACTCTCAGGATGAAGTCGATAGCAAACAGCTCAGATTGCAGTGTCAGAAATCTCCAGGAGGAATGCCTACAAGAAAACATTAAAAATAGAACTGATGAAACTGTTGTGTTAGATTACATTCGGTTGGAGAATTAGAGATGAATACTTCGGTCAAAGAAATAGTAATTAATACTTACAAACTCCAAGCAAACCAAGAACGATGTAACTCCAAAAGAAACAAAATGTTGTATAAAAAAAGAATATGTAATAATAGCACAGCTTGTGGCTTGGCTGTGAATAATATTTATGTAGTATAAAAATATAAATACTGAATATTTTAAACTAGAATTGTCACTATTGGTTCAGTTCAGTCACTCAGTCGTGTCCGACTTTTTGCAACCCCATGGACTGCAGCACGCCAGGCCTCCCTGTCAATCACCAACTCCCAGAGCTTGCTCAAACTCATGTCCATTGAGTCTGTGATGCCATCCAACCATCTCATCCTCTGTCGTCCCCTTCTCCTCCTGCCCTCAATGTTTCCCAGCATCAGAGTCTTTTCCAGTGAGTCAAGTCTTTGCATCAGGTGGCCAGAGTATTGGAGTTTCAGCTTCAGGATTAGTCCTTCCAATGAGTATTCAGGACTGATTTCCTTTAGGATGGACTGGTTGAATCTCCTTGCAGTCCAAGGGACTCTCAAGAGTCTTCTCATTAATATATTAGAAAGATGAAAGGATGGAAATGTGTGTGGGTGGTTAAAAAAGATAATCTATCATCTTCAACTAAGAGTCCAAAGATAATATCTAAGATTTAAAGCTCAAGAAATAGCAGCATAAGCATATTATTAAGAAATGAAAAGTGGAGAACAGAAGACTCATTGAGTTTAAGTGGAATTGGTTACAAGAGTTACTACTGTAGTTTGGTTTGGAATCAATTGAGTTTGAAAAGCCAGTGAACCTTTCAAATGAACTTGTCCAGCAGGGATTCAAGACTGATGAAGAGATTAGAAGTGGGAATATAATCAGAATTTAAAACATGTGAATGGATGAGATCACTGAGGAATGAAAGTGTAGGGAGCGAGAAAGGTAAGGACTCTGGGGAATGCATAACTTTAAAGGGTGAGAGAAGGAAAAAGAATCAGGGAAGAAGCAGAATGTAGGAAGAAAAATAGCATACAATACCACTGTATAAGCTAAAGGAGGAGAGTTTCAATTATTGGAGGGACAACAGTATCAGTTGTCACAGGTGAAGAACTAAGAAAAATGTCCTTTGAATCTATGGTGATTGGGAGCTCATCCATAACTTTCAAGACAACAGTTTTGATGTGATAGAAGGGACATTGAAGGGGTTACTGAGTGAATGAATGAGTAGTCAGAAAGAGGAGATAATGAATATAGCACACTCTTCTGAGAAATTTGGCTTTGAAAAGCAAAAGGAGAAGAAAGTAGCTTTAGTAAGTAAACTATGAAAGATTTTTAAATTAAAGGAACGCTCAAACATGTGGGTAGATAGCAAAGAGTTAATGGAGAAGGTAAGATGAAAGATGCAAGCATAAGGCAGATAATGGGCAGAGCAGGGTCCCAGATGGAGAGTAAGAGAGAGAGGGAAGGAAGAGGTGAGGATAAGTGAAGACACAGGGAAATTTAAGGTATGGAGGAAGGAAATTGAAGGATTAAATTAGATGGCTTCAATCTCCTCAATAAAGTAGGTTGTCTGCTTAGAGTGAAGGGGTGGGGGCAAAGGGTTAGTTTAGAAATTTGAGAATGGAAAATGTCTGGGGCAGCTGCTGTAAGGAATGCAATACAAAGTTCAAAGGAGATGACTGGAAGGATTACCCAGTAGTCATGAGCATCCAGTCGAGGCTGGATTGTATGAATTTGTAATAAAGCCAATCAGTATGGTTTCTGGACTTCCTCCAAGAACACTGTATCTCCAAAAATTGTATGGGTTATCATCTTGGCTAGGGAAGGGCTTCCTATGAGTGTCTTAGGAGACATCCCAGGGTTCAAAAACTTCAGAAAAATCCTTGCTCAAGAAGAGTTACTGCTCAGGAGTACCAACAAGCAGGTTTGCTTGTGGGCTATGCAGAGGTCTTGTGGGGAGAATCATGGGCAACAAAAAGCAAGATATTCAAGAGACTTAAGAGAAACAGACCAGCTTGGACTCGAAAAGATCTATAGCTGCATGGATATCTAGACACAGATCTGAGGGTGGGAGCATGTTGGAGAACATCTGGAGTCAGATGAAAGAAGAAAGTGACATCATGTGAGATTATACTGTAGGCTACCTAGCCAGGTGGAAGAACTAGATAAAGCATTCTTGATGCATATCATAAAACTGGCCTGAGTCAGGAGAGCACGGCGACAGGGATTTCAAACATCAAGACATAAGTTCCAAGCCACATTCAGCCAATAAGCAATGCACTTGATTAATTCTTTTTATTTCCTGTTTACGTTTTTCTGAGCATTAAAGAAACACTTGCCTATTATAGAAATATAGTAGTACAACAAAGTATAATGAAGCAGAAAAATGATTAGTTATAAATCCACTACTGATACCACTCACCATTAATATATTTGCTAATTATTTCTAGTTTTGTTGGTTGTTTTTTTTTTGCTTAAACAATAGAATTTTATTTTCTCACAATCTGAAGACTCGGAGTCCAAATCAGGGTGTCAGCAGCTTTGATTGCTCCTAAGGCCTCTCTCCTTGGTCTAATATTTTTTATACATTGTTTTTACATAGTAGAGGTTATGCTGAATAATATTTGTATACCTAGTCAGTTTTTTTTAATATAGAAGCTTTTCCTCGTGTCTGTTTCTCATATATCTCATATCTTCATGAAGATCTGAATTTTTTTTAATTTTAAATCTTTGATTTGCCTTCATATTATGTCCCCCTCTCAAAAGGAAGAAATATGAGGTAGGAGTTCTAGCTGTAATTACAAAAACAAGTTCACTATTTCCTGTTTGCTATTGTCATTTCTGGGGCTTCTCTGGTGGCTCAGTGGTAAAGAACCTACCTCTCAGTGCAGGTGGCGTGGGTTGGATCCCTGGTCCAGGAAGACCCCCGGGAGAAGGAAACGGGAACCCACTCCAGTATTCCTGCCTGGGAAATCCCATGGACAGAGGAGCCTGCTGGACTACAGCCCATGGGGTCGCGAAAGAGTTGGACGTGACTTAGCGAATAAAAAACAACAACAACAAATCATTATTTACATTTTTCTAAAGATACTAGTCAATACTATTAAGCAGGACATAAAAAGGAATGAATTTGAGCCAGTTCTAGTGAGGTGGATGAAACTAGAGCCTGTTATACAGAGTGAAGTTAAGTCAGAAAGAGAAAAACAATACCATATATTAATGCATATACATGGAATCTAGAAAAATGGTACTGATGAACCTATTTGTAGGGCAGCAATAGAAATGCAGACATAGAGAGCAGACTTGTGGACGCAGCAGGGGAAAGGAGAGGGTGGGATGGATTGAGAGAGTGGCACTGAAACATATGTATTACCATGTATGTAAAATAGATTGTTGTTGTTCAGCCACCAAGTTGGTCCAACTCTTTGTGACCCCATGGGCTGCAGCATGCCAGGCTTCCCAGTCCTTCACTATTTCCCAGAGCTTGCTCAAACTCATGTCCATCGAGTCGGTGATGCCATCCAGCCATCTCATCCTCTGTTGCCCCTTCTTCTCTTGCCCTCAATCTTTCCCAGCAGCAGAGTCTTTTCCAATGAATTGGCTCTTCACATCTGGTGGCCAAATTATTGAAGCTTCAGTTTCAGCATCAGTCCTTCCAATGAATATTCAGGGTTGATTTCCTTTAGGATTGACTCGTTGGATCTCCTTGCAGTCCAAGGGACTCTCGAGTCCTCCAGCACCACAATTCGAAAGTGTCAATTCTTCCATAGCCAGTGGGAATTTGCTGCATCTTGCAGGAAGCTTAGCCCAGTGCTCCTTGACAACCTAGAGGGGTGGGATGGGGTGGGAGAGCATTTCAACAGGGTGGTGACATTTGTATACCTATGGCTGATTCATGTTGATACATGGCAGAAAGCTACAGCATCGTAAAGCAATTATCCTCCAATTAGCGCTTGCTTCGGCAGCACATATACTAAGGCAATTATCCTCCAATTAAAAATAAATTTTTTAAAAAGGAAAAAAGATAACAGCCCTCTAAGAAAAACTGTATCTTTAGAAGAAGAAGTGATACATTTCCATTGTTCAATTATAAACAGGAATCTTGTGTCACTAAGTTTAAGAGGATATAGAAAAATTTACTTTCTGTTAAAAAAAAAAGTACTATTAGGCAGGAGAAGGAAATAAAAGACAATGAAAATTTTAAAGAAGGAAAAATTGCATTATTTGCAGGCAATACAGTTGCTTACTTGGAAAGCCAAAGACAACCAAACTGAAATCTATTATAAACATTATGAAGGGGACTTCCCTGGTGATCCAGTGGTTTAGAATCTGCCTTCCGTCACAGAGGACACAGGTTTAATCATTGGTCAGGGAACTAAGATACCACATGTCCTGGGGCAGCTAAACCCAAGCACCACAACTTCTGAACCCACATACTACAGTGAAGATCCTATGTGCCCCAACTAAGATCTGATGCAGCCAAATAAATAAACAAGAAAAATTTATGAAGATTCAGCAAGGTGGCTGGACAAAATATACTAAAACCAAACATTTATTTTAAAAATAATAGCCTTTATATAATCAAACAAGAAGAAAAGTCCCTTCCTATAGCAAATGAAGATAAAATACCTAGGAATAAACCAACAAGAATATGCAAGAACTGTATGAAGGAAGCCTTAAAACCCCACTGAAGAACTCAAAAGAAAGCTTGGGCATATGGAAAGGCATACTGTGTTCTTAGAAAGAAAGCCCTAACCATCATAAAGCTGTCAGTTCTCCCTAATTTAATTTATAATTACCATAATCTCAGAAGAATATCAAGAGGATTTAATTTTGTTTGCTTATATTTTGTGAGACATGCTGATTGTAAAGCTTATACAGGAAAACTAAATAGGCTAGAATAACCAGGAATATCCTGAGAAAGAAAAAAGAGTAGTAGCTCCTTCCAGATATTAGAAACTATTCTAAGGCTATAATAATTCCACTAATAATAACTAAGGCAAAACACTGTGTGCCAGATTTAAGCACTTTTGAGATAATTCATTTAATCCTCACAACAGCCCAAGGAGATTAACTTGCTCAAGTTCACAGAGTTAATGAGTGGCAGAGGTTGAATTTAAACTCGGGGTACTCTGGCTCCAGTGTACATGCTCTTCATAACTATGCCACACAGACATTCATTACTAGAACATGAATAGGTAAGTGACTAATCAGTGAACCCGAATGAGAAGTCTAGAAATTGACCCAAATGTGAAATGGAGTTAACCTGTGTTGGAGGAGGGAGGACATTTAAAATCAATGAGCATAATTGGTAGCCACCTTTTAAAAAATGAAGTTGGATTCCTTCCTTACGCCTTTCATGAAAATAAATTTCAGATGGATCAAAAATTTCAGTGTTAAAAAAATGAAGCCATGGGGCTTCCCTGGTGGCTCAGTGGTAAAGGATCTGCCTGCCAATGCATGAGACATGGGTTCGATCCCTGATCTGGGAAGACCCCATGTACCTCAGAGCAATTAGGCCCATGCATTACTATTAAGCCTGTGCCCTAGAGCCTGGGACCCGCAACTACTGAAACCCATGCGCCTAGAGCCTGTGATCTGCAACAAGGGAAGCCACCCTGATCAGAAGCCAGCGCACCGCAACGAGAGAGGAGCCCCTGCTCACCACAACCAGCAGCAATGAAGACCCAGCACAGCCAAAAGTAAATAAGTACATTTAAAATTTCTTTAAAGTTAAAAGGAATGTAACTCTTTTTTTAAAAAAGATGAATCTATAAACATGCTCAAAGAAACCACAGGAAAATACTTTTATACTTTAATAGAAGGAAAAGCCTTTTTTAATATGACTGACCAAAAAAAAAATCAAAGGCCATAAAAGATTGGTATATTTCATTAGATTAAAAAGATGGAAAATCTGCTTGACAAAAAAATTCTGTAGATAAAAGATTAACAACAAACAAGGAGAAGTATTTGTAACATATCACAAGTGAAGGGCTGATTTCCTGACGTACAGATTTCCTAAAATTCAGTAGTGAAAGCTCTAAAAATCCAGTAGAATATTGTATGAAGAAAACAAAATTCACAGCAAAGAATGGTATAAGTGATTCTTTAAAAAAAATATTTAATAACAACTCGATTGAAATATAACTCACACGTCACACAATTGTCTTATTTAAAGCATGCCATTCAATGGTGTTTAGTATATTCACAGAGTTGTGCAACAATTACCACAATCAGTTTTAGAGCATTTTCATCACCCACTCACCCTCAAAAGAAAGCATACTCAGAAGTAACTCTAATTACTAATTACCCCTGCTCTTTTCCACCAGTCACCGACCTACTTCCAGCCCTAGGCAACCACCAGTCTCCTGTCTGTCTCTCTGGACTTGCCTGTTCTGGCGTTTCGTATAGAAGGACCCGTACAGTACGGGAGCTTCTGTGTCTGGTTTCTTTCACTCAGCATGGTATTTTCAGGGTTCATCCATGTTGTTTCGCTTATCATATCCATACTTTAGTTCTTTTTTATGGCCAAATAGTATTTCATTGTATGGGTATACAACTGATATTTATCTACTCATCCAGTGACAGACATTTGGGTCATTGTATCTATGTTTGTGTAGAAGTTTTTGTGTGAACCTGGGCTTCCCGGGTGGCGCTAGTGGTAAAGAACCCTCCTGCCAATGCAGGAGACGTAAGAGAGGTGGGTTCAGTCCCTGGGTCAGGAAAATCCCCTGGAGGAGGGCATGGCAACCCACTCCAGTATTCTTGCGTGGAGAATCCCATGCACAGAAGAGCCTGGCAGGCTACAGTCCATAGGGTCACAAAGAGTTGGACCCATCTGAAGTGACTAAGCACGCACACACACACTTAGATGTGTACCTAGTGGTGGGATGCTGGATCACATGATAGTTCTACGTTTAACGTTTAAGGAACTGTTTGCCTACCTGTGCGTGCATGCTCAGCCCCTTCAGTCGTGTCCAACTCCTTGCAACTCTATGGACTGCAGCCCTCTAGGCTCCTCTGTCCATGGGATTCTCCAGGCAAGAACACTGGAGTGGGTTGCCATGCCTTCCTCCAGGGGGTCTTCCCAACCCGGGGATCAAACCCATGTCTCTTGTGGCTCCTGCATTGCAGGTGAATTCTTTACTGCTTAGCCACCTGGAAAGACTGCCTGCCTACTAAAGTGGCTGTACCATTTTACATTCCCACCAGTAATGCATGAGAGTTACCATTTCTCCACATTCTTGCCAGCACTTGTCTTTTTTTTTTTTAAATATAGTTGATGTACTGTATTATGTTAGTTTCTGGTATACTACATAGTGATTTGATATTTGCATCCATTATGAAGTAATCATCATAAGTCTGATATCCATTTGGCCCCATGCAAAGTTATTATGCTATTACTGACCATATTCCTTGTACTGTATGTTACATCCTTGTGGCTTATTTATTTTATAACTGAAAGTTTGTACCTCTTAATCCACTTCACCTCTTTTGTCCCCCCACTCATTTGTTCTCTGTGTCTGTGAGATTATTTTCATTTTGTTTGTTTGTTTTGTTTTTTAGATTCCAAGTATAAGTGAGATCACATAGTACTTGTCTTTCTCCGTCTAATTTATTTCACTTAGTGTGAAACCCTCTAGATTCATCAGTGTTGTTTCAGATGGCAAGATTTCTTTTTTGTGGCTGACTAATATTGCATTACATATATGTATACCACATCTTCTTTATCCATTCATCTGTCAATGGACACAGGTTGCCTCCATATCTTGTCTATTGTAAATAATACTGCAGCAAACACATACATTGGTGTGCAGATATGTTTTTGAAATAGTGTTTTTGTTTTTTTTGGGTAAATATCTAGAAGTGAAACTGATGAATCATATGTTAGTACTGTTTTTAATTTTTTAAGGAACCTCCATACTGTTTTTCATAGTGACTGCACCAATATACAATTGCACCAGAAGTATACAAGTGTTCCCTTTTTTCCACATCTTTGTTGTCTTTGTTGTCTTTTTTGATGATAGCCATCCTGAGAGGTGTGAGGTGATATCTCGTGTGGTTTTTATTTAAATTTCTCTGATGATTAGTGATGTTGCATGTTTTCATCTGTCTGTTGGCCACCTATGTCTTCTTTGGAAAAATGTCTGAGTCTTCTGCCCCTTTTAAATTGGATTATTTGGTGTTTTGCTATTGAGTTGAGTTCCCCATATATATTCAATATTAACCCCTTATCAGATACATGACTTACAGATATTTTCTCCCATTCTGTAGGTTTCCTTTTCTTTCTTCTTCTTTTTTTTTTTGGCCATGCTTTGTGGCATGCAGGATCTTAATTCCACAATCAGGGATCAAACTTGTGCCCCCTACAGTGGAAGCATGGAGTTCTAATCACTAGGCTAACAGGGAATTCTGCTTTTTCATTTTATTTTGTTTCTTTTGCTGTGCAACAACTTTTTAGTCTGATATCTCTCTTGTTTATTTTTGCTTTTGTTGCATATGCTTTTGGTGTCATATATTCAGAAAAATTGGTGCCAAGATCAATATCAAGGATGTTTTCCCTTATGCTTTCTTCTAGGAGAAGAAGAAAGTTTTAGGTCTTATATTAGCCTTTAAACCATTTTTTGTGTGTGGTGTAAAATAGAGGTCTAATTTAGTTATTTTGCATGTGAGTGTCCAATTTTCCCAGCACCATTTATTGAAGAGACTATTCTTTCTTAGCTATCTTGCCAAATGTTAGTTGACTGTACATATGGGCTTATTTCTGGGTTCTCGAGTTTGTTCCATTGTTCTATGTGTCTGTTTTTATACCAGTACCATACTGTTTTGATTACTTTAGCTTCATAGTATTGTTTGAAGTCAAGACGTGTCATGCCTCCTACTTTATTCTTCCTTCTCAGAATTGCTTTAGTTCTTCAGGGTCTTTTGTGGTTTCATATGAATTTTAAGGTTTTATTTCTGTTTCTGTGAAAAATGCCATTGGAATTTTGATAGGGATTACGTTGAATCTATATATGGCTTCCGGTAGTATGAGCATTTTAACATTATTGATTCTTGCAGTTGGTGAACATGAATATCTTTGCGTTTGTTTGTGTCTTCAGTTTCTTTGATCAGACTCTTGTAGCTTTCGATGTACATATCTTTCACTTCCTTGAATGAATTTATTCCTAAGTATTTTATTGTTTTGGATGCTATTGTGAATGGGATTGTTTTCTTACTTTCTTTTTCAGGTAGTTTGTTGTTAGTGTATTAAAATGCAACTGATTTTTGTATGTTGGTTTTGTGTCCTGTAACTTTACTGGATTTGATTTATTAATTCTAACAGTTTAGGGATTAGATTGGAGTTTTTAAGATTTTCTATATATAAGATTGTATCATCTACAAACAGAGACAGTTCTACTTCCTCCTCTCTCATATGGATGCTTTTTATTTCTTTTTCTTGCCCAATTGCTCTGGTTAAAAATTGCAGTACTATGTTGAACAGGGATGATGAGAATAGGCACCCTTGTCTTGTTCCTGATCTTCAGAGGGAGAGCTTTCAACCTTTCACCACTGAATATGGTATAAGCAGTGGAGTCGTCATATACAGCCTTTATTTTGTTGAGGTACTTTCCTTCTATATCCAATTTGTTCAGAGTTTTTAATCATGAAAGGAAGATGAATTTTGTGGATATATGTTTTTATTTCTCTTGGATAAATATCTAAGGGTAAAATCACTGACAAACTGTTTTCCAAATTGGTTGTACTGTTTTACACTCCTATCAGCAATGTCTGAAAATTTCAGTTGTTACACATCCTTGCTAATATTTGGTGTTGTCAATCTTTTTTCCCCCAACTTTGAGATATAATTGACATGTAACATTCTGTAGGTCTAACGTGTACTATACAATGATTTGATATATGTATATATTGTGAAATGATTACCACAATACAGTCATTTTTAAAATATGGGATGTTTCACAAACGTGAATGTCATCCTTGCACAGGGACCATGCTAATCTCTCTGTGTGCGCTCTGTCGCTCAGTCATGTCCAACCTTTTGTGACCCTAGGGATGTTGCCCGCCAGGCTCCTCTGTCCATGGGATTCTCCAGGCAAGAATGGAGTGGGTTGCCATTTCCTACTCCAGGGGATCTTCCCGACTCAAGGATCAAACCCATGTCTCTTGTGTCTCCTGCATCAGCAGGTGGGAAGCTCCAGTTGGCTCAGTGTTGTAAAGAATCTCTGTATTGTGCCAGTTTTAATATACGTTCTTCTGAAGCAAGCAGACGTTTTTTTAGCTTCTTATTTTATATTGGAGTATAGTCAATTAGCAGTGCTGTGATAGATTCAGGTAGACAGTAGAGGACTCAGCCATGTATATACATGTATCCATTCTCCCCCAAACTCCCCTCGAATTCAGGCAAGCGGAATCTTTAATTTCAGCCTTTCTAACAGGTCTGAAGTAGCCTTTCTACTCTCTCATTGTGATTTTGATTTGTGTTTTCCTGATGACTAATGATGTTGAACACTTTTTTATTGTTTATTGGCCATTTCCTCTGTGAAATGCCTCTTCACATCTTTTGCCTATTTTTTAGTGGGTTGTTTATTATAATCATTAAAACAGTTCTTTATATATTCTGGTTGCCAGTCATATTGTAAATCTCTCTCACTCTTTGGCTTATTTGTTTCCTTAATGGAGTCTTTTATAGAGCAGAAGTTTGAAGTCTATTTTATGAATTTTTTCTTTTATGGGTAGACCTTTTGGGTCCACTCTAAAAAAATCTTTGCCTTAAATACGTTTATAAGACTATTACTCTACATTTTCTTCTAAAAGCTTTAGAAGTTTACTTTTACATTTAGATATATAATCCATCTTGAATTAATTTTTGTGTGTGGTTTGAAGTTGATATCAGGATTTTTTGTTTTGTTTTTTTCCATATGGATAGCTGGTTGTTTATTTCAGCACCACTCTTTGAAAGACTTTACCTTTCCCACTTAATTTTTTTGGTTCGTTTATAAAAGAAATCAGTTGATTATATAAGTGTGGGTGTATTTCTGGATTCTCTATTTTGTTCCATTGATCTACTTGTTGAACTTTAGTCTTGATTACAACAGAAAGGTACTGTATGTACCTTCTTTAATGTCTCTCAGCAATACTTTATAGTGTTTAATATACAGATCTTACATATTTTACTAAATCAATTTATATATTTCAAGTTTTGTGCTACTATTTTAAGTAGCATTATTTTTAAACTCTATTTTCTTTACAACTTTTCATTGCAAGAACTTAGAAATATAATTGCTTTTTGGATATTTCTCTTATCTCTTGAGACTTTGCTAAATTCACTTATTAGTTCCATAGCTTTTTTGTAGATTCCTTAGAATCTTCTACATACAAAATCATGTCATATGCCAATTAGAGGCACTTTTATTTCTTCCTTTCAGGTCTCTATGGGTTATCTTTACCTATCTTTATTGCCAGAGTAGGACCTCATTACAATGTTGAATAGAAGTGGTGAGAGCAGATATCTTTGCTTTGTTCCCAATCATGGCAGAAGAGTTATCAGTGTTTCAGATTAAATATGAGGCTTCTTGTCAATGTCCTATATTAGGCTGAGGAAGTTAACTTTTATTCTTAGTTTGCTCAGAATTTTTTTTAATTTAATTTTTTTAATTGAAGGATAATTGCTTTACAGAATTTTGTTGTTTTCTGCCAAATATTAACATGAATCATCCATAGGTATACATATACTGAGAATTTTTATTGTGAATTGGTATTCATTTTTTTATTGTTTTTCTGCATCTATTGAGATAACATATGATTTCCCCTTTATGCTATTAATGTGAATAAATCTACCTTAGCCATGATTTATTATTATTTATATATATATATCATTGGATTCCTTTTGTTAACATTTTGTTAATGATTTTCAGCTATCTGCATAATGTATTTTAGTCTGCAGTTTTCTTTTCTTGTAATATCTGTCTGGTGTGAGTGTCAGGATTATGCTGGTCTCATAAAATGAGTTTGAAAGTATTTCCTCCTGTTTTTAATATAATCTTTTTTTGGGGGGGGGAGGTGTTCCAATACAATTTTATTTACAAAAACAGGCAGGAGCCCAAGTTTGCTGACCCCTGGAATCTATCAAAATACCTTACTGCAAAAAAAAAATTAAAAAAATAAAAACTAAAAATAATAAAAAATTTAAAAATACCTTACTGCTTCTCCTACTAGCAATTAAACATGCTCAAGCCTCTTCCCGCCTCGTTGCGGCTTCTCCTTTGTCTTTGGACATGGGATATCTTTTTTTGATGGGCTCCAGTGTCCTCCTGTTGATGGTTGTTCAACAGCTCGTTGCCCTTTCAGTCTTCTCTCGGGATGAGATGAGCACGCGTCCTTCTACTCTGCCGTCTTGAACCAAGCTCAGTAATATATCTTTTTAAATGTCTCTTTTCCTAGGAAGACTTTTCTGAACTTTTAAATAAGATTTAATATGCTTCTTATAATATGCTTCTTTTCCTAACATTTTTCATACCTATAAATGTTTACGTAAATTCTGTCTTCCTCATTAGACTGTTATCTTCATAAGGACATTTTTATGTCTTTCTTACCCCTGGGCTGCCGCCGCTGCTGCTAAGTCAGATCAGTCGTGTCCGATGCTGTGTGGACCCCTGGGCTAGCATCTAGCAAAGTGCCTTGTTCAGAGTTTAGTTGGCCCTTGAACAACATGGGTTTGAACTGTGTGAATTTTTTTCAATAAATATATTGGAAATTTTTTTAGAGATTTGCAACAATTTGGAAAAGCTCACAGATGAACCATGTAGCCTAGAAATACCTAAAAAAAGAAAAATTAAGTTAGATATGTCATAAACGCCAAATAAACGTAGATGATAGTCTATTTTGTCATTGACTACCATGCATATGTGCTAAGTCATTTCAGACGTGTCCAACTCTGTGCGACGCTATGGACCATATAGCCTGCCAAGCTCCCCTGTCCGTAGGATTCTCCAGGCAAGAATACTGGAGTAGGTTGCCAGCCCTCCTCCAGGGGACCTTCCTGACCCAGGGATCAAACCTGAGTCTCTTAGGTCTCCTGCATTGGCAGACAGGTTCTTTACCACCAGTGCCACCTGGGAAGCCCATTTAAACACCACCATGAAAAGCAAAAGTCGCTCAGTTGTGACCGACTCTTTTCGACCCCATGGACTCTACAGTCCATGGGATTCTCCAGGCCGGAATACTGGAGTGTGTAGCCTTTCCCTTCTCCAGGGGATCTTCCCAACCAGGGATCGAACCCAGGTCTCCCACATTGCAGGCGGATTCTTTACCATCTGAGCCACAAGGGAAGCCCATAAAAATAGTCAAATAAAAAGTTTATAAAAACTTATGCACATACTTACATAGCATCATTTGCGGTCTAGAGAAATATAAACAAATATAAAGACAATATTAAATCATAACTGTATAAAATTAATTCTAGTACTCACTGTTCTACTGTAATAACTTTGTAGAGACCCCCCTGTTGCTATTGCAGTGAGCTCAAACATCCTGAGTATCCACTTAAAATGCCATGTGACACCAACTCTTTCCACCTGGGCGGTTCATAGCTCCAGTACTGCTTATCACGTTAAAAGTAATCCCCTGCAGATCTCATGTATTTTTCATCACATTTAGTGCAATATTGTAAACCTTGAAAGACACCATTGGACCCATATGAAGAGCCACTTGTGATGTTGGAAGTGCTCCTAAAAAGCAGAGAAAAGTCATGACATGACAAGAAAAAGTTGAATTGCTTGATATGTACCATAGATTGAGGTCTGCAGCTGTGATTGCCCACCATTTCAAGATAAATGAATCCAATGTAAGGACCATTCTTTAAAAAAAAAAAAAAAGCACTTCTGTGTGACATTGCTGCAGCTAGGTCAGCAAGTGCAGAAACCTTGCACTTTTGGGGAAATATTGAATATTTCTATTTTTATCTCCTTGAAAATTCAGCTTTCATGTGGGTGCAGAATTACTGTAAGAAAGGCATACTGATAGACTCTAATATGATTTGAGAAAAAGTGAAGTCATTATATGACAACTTAAGGCAAAAGGAAATTGAACGATCTAAAGCTGGAGAATTTAATGCCAGCAAAAGGTGGTTTGATAATTTTAGAAAGAGTTTTGGCTTAAAAAAACATCAAGATAACAGGAGAAGCAGCTTCTGCCAACCAAGAGGCAACAGAAAAGTTCCCAGAAGCAATTAAGAAAATCACTGAGGAGAAAAGATATCTGTCTGGACAGGTTTTTAGTGCAGACGAAAGTGCCCTATTCTAGAAAAAAAAGAATGCCATAAAGGACATTTATTAGTAAAGAAGAGAAGTGCGCACCAGAATTTAAGGCAGAAGGAAATAAGCTAACTCCACTGTTTTTTGCAATTTCAGTCACGTGTGTGATCAGGACTACCCTCATCCAGCCTTCAGACCTCAAAGGAAAGAGATAAACACCAGCTCCCAGTCTTTTTAAGTTGTACAGGGAGAAGACCTGGACAACAGGAGTCCTTTTTCTAGATTGGTTTCATCGACATTTTGTCCCTAAATCTGGAAGTACCTTGCCAGTAAGGGACTGCCTCTTAAAGTGCTTTTTATTTTGGACAATGCCTCGACCACCCAGAACCTCATGAATTCAGTAATAAAGGCTTCAGAGTGGTCTGCTAGCCCCCAAACACAATCTCTAATTCAGGGGATAATAAGGACCTTTAAGGCTCATTACACACAGTGCTCTAGGGAAAGGATTGTCAACACTATGAAAGAGAACCCCAATAGAGGAAACATCATGAAAGTCTATAAGGATTACACCACTGAAGATGCCATTGTTGCTGCGGAAAAAGCCATGAAAGCCATCAAGCCCAAAACAATAAATTCCTGCTGGGGAAGACTGTGTCCAGATGTTGTACATGACTTCACAGGATTTACAACAGAGCCAGTCAAGGAAACCATGAAAGATGGTGGGATAAAAAAGAAAAAGCAGGGGCGCGGTGGTGAGAGTTTCAAGATATGGAGAAATTCAAGAACTAATAGACACCAAATGAGAGGAATTAACAGAAGATGACTTGATGGAGATGAGTGCTTCCTAACTAGTGCCAGGCAATGAAGAAGACGTACAAGTCGTGCCAGAAAACATACTGACTTTAGACATTCTGGCAGAAGGGTTCCAGTTACTCATGATTGCTTTTGACTTCTGTGACATGGACCCCTCTATGATACAGGCATTGAAACTAAAGCAAACAGTAAAAGAAAGATGAGTACTATATAGAAATATTTTTAGAAAAATGAAAAAGCAAAAAAGGTCAGGCAAATTTCCAATATATTTCCGTAAAATTACACCCAGTGTGCCTGCCTCTCCTGCTTCCCCTTCCACCTCTGCCACCCCTGAGACAAGACCAACCCCTCCTCCTCCTCAGCCTACTCAGCGTGAAGACCTTTATGATGGTCCACTTCCACTTAATAATAGTAAATAATCATGTTATACAGTTAATAAACCTATCTGTTGTGTATGTGGCAGGGGGGGGGGGCGGTATCTTTGTGTGAAAATCTAATAACTGAATAGCAAGAAATGTATGAGTTGTTTTTGTGTCGTTACCATTATCATCACCTAAATATTCATCACATAGAACAGTGTGTGCAACAACGAAAGAAACTATAAGCAAGGTGAAAAGACAGCCTTCAGAGTAGGAGAAAATAATAGCAAACGAAGCAACTGACAAAGAGTTAATCTCAAAAATATACAAGCAACTCCTGAAGCTCAATTCCAGAAAAATAAGCAACCCAATCAAAAAAATGGGCCGAAGAACTAAACAGACATTTCTCCAAAGAAGACATACAGATGGCTAACAAACACATGAAAAGATGCTCAACATCACTCATTATCAGAGAAATGCAAATCAAAACCACAATGAGGTACCATCTCACGCCGGTCAGGATGGCTGCTATCCAAAAATCTACAAGCAATAAATGCTGGAGAGGGTGTGGAGAAAAGGGAACACTCTTACATTGTTGGTGGGAATGCAAACTAGTACAGCCACTATGGAGAACAGTGTGGAGATTCCTTAAAAACTGGAAATAGAACTGCCACATGACCCAGCAATCCCACTCCTGGGCATACACACCAAGGAAACCAGAATTGAAAGAGACACGTGTACCCCAGTGTTCATCGCAGCACTGTTTACAATAGCCAGGAATTGGAAGCAACCTAGATGTCCATTGGCAGACGAATGGATAAGAAAGCTGTGGTACATATACACAATGGAATATTACTCAGCTATTAATAAGAGTGCATTTGAATCAGTTCTAAAGAGGTGGATGAAACTGGAGCCTATTATACAGAGCGAAGTCAGTCAGAAAGAAAAACACCAATACAGTATATTAACACATATATATGGAATTTAGAAAGATGTAACGATGACCCTATATGTGAGACTGTAAAAGAGACACAGATGTAAAGAACAGACTTTTGGACTCTGTGGGAGAAGGCGAGGGTGGGATGATTTGAGAGAATAGCATTGAAACATGTATATTATCATATGTGAAATAGATTTCCAGTTCAGGTTCGATGGATGAGACAGGGTGCTCAGGGCTGGTGCACTGGGATGACCCTGAGGGGTGGGATGGGGAGGGAGGTGGGAGGGCAGTTCAGGATGGGGAACACGTGTACACCCATGGCTGATTCATGTCATTGTATGGCAGAAACCCCCACAATATTGTAAAGTAATTAGCCTCCAATTAAAATAAAAGAAAAAAAACTCTAAGTTCTGCAACACTCTTTACAGGAAAGTATTGAACTTTTTTCCAATTAAAAATTAGAAAATACATTTTTCCTTTTTGTTAGAGATTCCCTTGAATTATATAACAAAATAAAGGTAAAAAGAATGTAAAAATTAAAAAAAAAAAACCAGTGTGTGCAAGACTGGTATTGAGGTTGATAGCCTATCCTTACACAGGCATGAGGTGAGTGATATTTAATACAAAATTAACAATCTATTAGTCTTCTTCCTAGTTTACTAAAACTTTGCGTTCAGAGAATTACATTACCATACAGTATGCTTCTCTTTCTTATAATTGGAGAAACTTTGTTTTATCCTGTCATCATTTGTAAGTGGTTTTTTTTAATGTAGCAATATTTCCAGTGCTGTATCATGAATATGACTGTAATACTGTATGCCATAAAATTTTTATAATGATTCATTCGTTTATATATAGGTTCAGTTCAGTCACTTAGTCGTGTCCGACTCTTTGCGAACCCATAAATAGAAGCACGCCAGGCCTCCCTGTCCATCACCAACTCCTGGAGCTTACTCAAACCCATGTTCATCAAGGCGGTGATGCCATCCAGCCATCCCATCCTCTGTTGTCCCCTTCTCCTGCCCTCAATCTTTCCCAGCATCAGGGTCTTTTCAAATGAGTCAACTCTTCGCATGAGATGGCCAAAGTTTCAGCTTCAGCATCAATCCTTCTAGTGAACACCCAGGACTGATTGATCTCCTTTAGGATGGACTGGTTGGATCTCCTCGCAGTCCAAGGGACTCTCAAGAGTCTTCTCCAACACCACAGTTCAAAAGCATCAATTCTTCTGCGCTCAGCTTTCTTCACAGTCCAACTCTCATATCCATATATGACCACTGGAAAAACCATAGCCTTGACCAGACGGACCTTTGTTGGCAAAGTAATGTCTCTGCTTTTTAATATGCTATCTAGGTTGGTCATAACTTTACTTCCAAGGAGCAAGTGTCGTTTAATTTCATGGCTGCAATCACCATCTGCAGTGATTTCGGAGCCCAGAAAAATAAAGTAAGCCACTGTTTCCCCATCTATTTCCCATGAAGCGATGGCACCAGATGCCATGATCTTAGTTTTCTGAATGTTGAGCTTTAAGCCAACTTTTTCACTCTCTTTCACTGTCATCAAGAGGCTTTTTAGTTCCTCTTCACTTTCTGCCATAAGGGTGGTGTCATCTGCATATCTGAGGTTATTGATATTTCTCCCAGAAATCTTGATTCCAGCTGGTGCTTCCTCCAGCCCAGCGTTTCTCATGATGTACTCTGCATATAAGTTAAATAAACAGGGTGACAATATACAGCCTTGACGTACTCCTTTTCCTATTTGGAACCAGTCTGTTGGTTCATGTCCAGTTCTAACTGCTGCTTCCTGACCTGCATACAGGTTTCTCAAGAGGTGGGTCAGGTAGGCTACCATAAAGCAATCGTATTGCTACTTCTTTGTTATCAATACATGAACCATTATACCTGTAAATAAATATGGATTTCTTTTTCACATATCGTTGCTAAGTCCCTAAGTCGTGTCTGACTCTTTGCGACCCCTTGGACTGCAGCACACCAGGCTCCCCTGTACTTCACTTTTTCCCGGAGTTTGCTCAAACTCATGTCCATTGAGTTGGTGATGCCATCCAACCGTCTCATCCTCTGTTTGCCCTTTCTATTCTTGCTCTTAATCTTTCCCAGCATCAGGGTCTTTTCAAATGAGTCAGCAGTTCGAATCAGGTGGCCGAAGTATTGGAGCTTCAGCTTCAGCCTCAGTCCTTCCAATGAATATTCAGGACCGATTTCCTTTAGGATGGACTGCTTGGATCTCGTTGCAGTCCAGGGGACTCTCAAGTGTCTTCTTCAGCATCACAGTTTGAACGCATCAATTCTTCAGTTCTTAGCCTTCTTAATGGCCCAACTCTAATAAATGTTAGTAATACACATAACATTACAGTGTTTTGACAATATTTATGTAGGTGCTGACACATGATTCACTTGTAGACAGACTATGTAAACTTTATGGTATAAATACAGTACAGTACTATAAATGTATTTTCTCTCCCTTATGATTCTCCTAATAATGTCTTCTTTTCTCTAGCTTATTTTATTGTAAGAACACAGTATATAATAATATAATATACAAAATGTGTGTTAATTGACTGTTTATGTTACCAATAAGGCTTCAGATCAACAGTAGGCTATTAGTAGTTAAGTTTGGGGAGAGTAAAAAGTTCTGCAAATTTTCAACTGCATGGGGGGCTGGAGCCCCTAACACCTGTGTTGTTCGAAGGTCAACTATATATATATACATATATACACACACACACACACACACACACACACATATATAAATGAATATTTATACTTACATTGTATTAAAGGGAAAATAAGAGACTAGGAAGACTTGAGAATTGTGACCAAATACTGAAGACAATGTAAAAAATCTTCCTTTTTAAAAAATTACATCAGAGCAAAAAACAACAGTGAGGCCTAGGTGGATGGTATCATATTAATGAATGAAAGAGAGAAAACAAAGCATTCACTTCTTGTTTTGATTTAGTCTCCTTATCAAAGAGAATGCTTTTTGGATTGGAAAAGATTAAAAGAAACACTGGTTCCAGGAAATGAAATCAAATGTAGCTGATGTGTAAGAAATCACCTAACTGCTTTAAATGAGCTCAAGTTTCTGGGTCTGATTTACTTTCTGAGGCGCGGAGGCCCAGTAGATAAGCAGGCTGAACGACCGCCGGCAGTCTGTGAGAAAGCGGACTGGGCGCAGGTTGTGAGGAGAAGGGGGGACGGGCAGAGGGAGGGTGGCCAGGCTGGTGGAGAGGGGAAGTTCCAGAAGACCCGAGTCAGCAGGCCATTTCAACAGACTGAGGGCTGATGACCTTGACGTCTGTCTTGAGATATTCTTTCAACTATTTGTTAAAAAGAGTAAGTTGTTGGTGTTTAGAAAAGGACGTTGTAGTCACTATCAGAGGGATTTTATTGCCTCCCAGAGTTTATTGAAAGAGAAAGGGCTGGGAGGGGATGAGGGAAGGAGGAAGGGGAGGGGAGAAGAGGAGAGAAGGAAGAGAGTCCAGGCTTGGTGGGTAAAGAAGGCCCCAGCTTTTACTTCTTAGTAAAATGACATTAGTAAAATGACAAAATTGTTTATCTTTATAAGCCAAATTTCCTTGTTGGTAAAATGGAAATAATAAGAGAACCTACTTCATAGCGTAGTTCTGAAGTATAATGTGTGTGAAACATTTATCAAAATCATTGGTAATTGTGAAGGGGGTGACAAAGACAGATGATGGTAATGGCCATAATACTGAAGGAGGAAAAAGTGAAATAGTCAGTGCAAATTCACTCCATTTTCGAAGTGATTACTAGACTTAAATTGAGAAGAATCTATACTTAGCTATATTTATTTATTAGCTACATTTATTATAAAATCATTATAAAATGTAGCTGTATTTATTCTGCTGGTGTGGGATTCCCAGGTGGCCCTAGTGGTAAAGAACCCGCCTGCCGATGCAGGAGATGCCAGAGACACGAGTGTGATTCCTGGGTTGGGAAGATCCCCTGAAGAAGGAAACGGCAAGCCATTCCAGTATTCTTGCCATGAAAATTCCATGGGCAAGGAGGGAGTTGGGAGGGGGGTTCAGGATGGGGAACACATGTACACCCATGGCGGATTCAAGTCAATGTATGGCAAAACCAATACAATGTTGTAAAGTACAATAAATAAATAATTTTTTAAAAATAAAAGAGAATAATGTTTAAAAAAAAAAGAAAGAAAGAAAATTCCATGGGCAGAGAAGTCTGGTGGGCTGCAGTCCACGGGGTCTCAAAGAGTCAGACATGACTCAACAACACCCACTCACTCACATTGTGTTGGTTTGGTTTAATTGGATTTCAGCAAGACCTTGACAGCATCTCCATGATATCCTTGTAAAGAAACAGAAAGGATGTAGGGCTGGATGATGTATAACAGGTTGAACAGTCATATCCAAATGTGCTAATTAATGGGTTCATGCTGAAGCAAAGACTTCAGAAGTATAATTCTGGATTAGTCTTAAGCCTGTCATTTTTTTCTAATCCATTATTTGCGTGAAACCATGGATAGCAGGCTAATCAAAGGTGGGAGAGATAGCTAATAAGCTGCCTGAAAGAAATAGAACCTGAAAAGCCATAGTATAATATACTACAGAGAATATGGGGGGTGGGTCTACCACTACTAGCTTATGACCTTGAATGAATTACTTAACTACCTGAGCCTTTGCTTCCTATTTGCATGAAGATAATACCACCTATTCCATGGTGGTTGTGAGAATAAAAAAGATAATACATGTGTGTTAGTTAAATATATTTTAGTTACCTACCAGTGTATAATACATTACTCCCAAAGCTTGGAGGCTTAAAGCAATAAATACTTACGTCACACAGCTTTGGAGGGTTAAGAATCCAGGAGCAGCTTACTTGGATGGTTCTGGCTCAAGGTCCCACATAAGGATTAAATCAAGCTCTGGAGGACTCCTGTGGTGTGGTTATGAATCCACCTTCCAATGCAGGGGATGTGAGTTCAATCTCTGGTCAGGGAACTGAGATCCCACATGCTGCACAGCAACTAAGCCCATGTGCCACAACTAGAGAGCCTGCATGGTGCAACTAGAGAAGCTTGCTCACCCACAATGGAAGAGCCTAGTAAGGCAGCTCAGACCCAATGCAGCCAAGTAAATAGATTTTCAAAAAAGAAGATGAAATCGAGATTTGGGTCAGGGCTGCAGTAATCTGAAGGCTTGACTGGGACCAGAAGATCTGTTTCTAAACTCACTCGTATCACTGTTAGCAGGACTCAGTTCATCATGAGTTCCTCATGCAAAGGTAGTGAAAAAGTGATCTCAGAGAGAGCAAGCGAGAAGCATCGGTACCTCTCATGACCACGTCTCTGAAGACACATAATGGCACTTTCATGTTACTCTGTTCTTTAGAAGTGAATCACTAAGTTTCACCCATACTGAAGGGGCAGAGAGGGGAGTATCATAGAATTTTGTGGACATATCTTCTTTTTTTTTTTCATTTATTTTTATTAGTTGGAGGCTAATTACTTTACAATATTATAGTGGTTTTTGCCATACATTGACATGAATCAGCCATGGATTTACATGTATTCCCCATCCTGAACCCCCCTCCCACCTCCCTCCCCATCCCATCCCTCTGGGTCTTCCCTGTGTACCAGCCCTGAGCACTTGTCTCATGCATCCAACCTGGACTGGTGATCTGTGGACATAAAACCACCACATTATAAAAAGTACTTTGTTAGTGCTTCACACAAGGTTCAATTCAGTTCAGTTGCTCGGTCGTGTCTGACTCTTTGTGACCCCATGGACTGCAGCATGCCAGGCCTCCCTGTCCAACACCAACTCCCAGAGTTTATTCAAACTCATGTCCATTGAGTTGGTGATGCCATCCAACCATCTCATCTTCTGTCGTCCCCGTCTCCTCCCGCCTTCAATCTTTCCCAGTGTCAGGGTCTTTTCCAGTGAGTCAGTTCTTCGCATCATGTGGCCAAAGTATTGGAGTTTAAGCTTCAGCATCCGTCCTTCCAATGAATATTCAGGATTGATTTCCTTTACGATGGACTGGTTGGATCTCCTTGCAGTCCAAGGGACTCTCAAGAGTCTTCTCTAACACCACAGTTCAAAAGCATCAATTCTTCGGTGCTCAACTTTCTTTATAGTCCAATTCTCACATCCATACATGACTCCTGGAAAAACCATAGCCTTGACTAGATGGACCTTTATTGGTAGGTACTCCATAAATGGCAATTGTTTTTATGCTGTTACTGCTATACACCTAATACATAAGGTCCTTTCTATAAAGCCACTGTGATCAGGACAAGAAAACCTCATGGTTCTTTACATTCCTGGAAAATACAGAGAAGGAAGTACCACATATCACAAGATTCATTATATCTGTTTTGTAAACTAAAATGAACTCTTTTTGTACTATTGCATTAAGAGCAGACTGATAAAATTAAATTTCAATAACACTTAATAGTCATACCTAAAGTATATAGTCAGCCGGCAAATACCAGTGACATGGATAGTTTGAATTGATTTTGTTTGGTTAAGATCAAATATAAACACCTATATTTGTATTTAACAAATATTAGAATTCTTCCAGCTTTAACTGTGTAGTGCACCAACTTGTCTGAGTGTCCTGCTCTCCTTTCCAGCTAGAAAACTGGCCACCGCTAAGACTAAGAGGACCCAGTCTCAACAAAGATAAGAAGACTTGCTAGTTCACCCATCTTCCTTGAGGGCAAGGAGTAATTTAGGGAGAATTAAATCAACAAGCAAAAGAAGCGTATCAACAAAGGGCTCAATTAAGCCAGAGAGTTGATGTTGATAGTAAAAACTCAGAAACAAGAATCACTGGATAATCACTGGATAATCTGGAGTTCCTCTGTTTGTATATACATATACCTAGTGTCCGTCACTAGCCTCAAGGATTGTCCAGTGCTGGTTGTAAGCAAAAGCATAAGAACTCTTGAACTCCAGGTGGACAGAGTAATTTACTGGGCCACTTTGGTAAGATAAGATCATTAAATTGAAGATATTGTCACACCCGAAACTGGTTTATTCACTAGTGTTTTGATTTGCATTAATCATTAGACAGTTCCTCAGGCTAATGTCTGATATTATGGAGCTCTCCTTAGCAACTCGCCAACATAGCAATCAAACTTCTAATATGTTCACAACATAGTCACGGATTTGAAAGTCAGTAAAAATGGCCCCCGAGGAGCCAGGGTTTGCAGAGTTATATGTGTCTTTGTAAAAGAGGCAGAAAATCTGCCAAGAGCTCCACAGAGAATCCGATAACTTATAAATGCATAACTTTCAGGTACTGATCAGGTCAACAGCAGCAGATAACAGGGTAGTGAGGAGGGACTGACAGTGGTGATAAACGTTATCAGGAAAGAAATTCACAGTGAAGAGAAAATCTGTGTTAAAAACAAGCAAGAGAAAATCTACCTATATATATATATTTTAAGCAGATAGTATTTTAAGGTCAGTTACCATGTAGGGGACATGTAAAGGCTTTATTAATCTTTTTGTTCTTTGAGGGTATCTTTCCATTATGGTCCAGGGCAATAAGCAATTGTCATAATGTTGAACAAGAGTTGATAAACCAAATGTTACTTAAGTTTATTATCATCTTTTTAGCAGGTCAAGGAAGTTTGTGATGCAGTTTAGAGATAAGATATGCTTTTTAAAAAAAAAAAAATTTTTTAATTTGGGCACTTAAACTTTATTTAAGTATTTGACTTACAGAATTTGACTTATTTAAGCTTTGACTTACAGAATGTACATAGAAGAAGGGGTCACTGGAGGCCCCTGGGAAAACTGTGTACTAATTCAGCATCGTGAGGGCTGCACAGCCTGTTCTGTGAATAATAAAATAATTAAAATAATAGCCATCATTTAATGAACACAGAGAGTGAGATGGCTGGATGGCGTCAACAAGTCGATGGACATGAACTTGGGCAGACTCCGGGAGATGGTAAGGGATAGGGAAGCCTGGCATGCTGTAGTCCATGGGGTCACAAAGAGTCGGGCATGACTTGGCGACTGAACAACAACAGCGAACACTCACCATGTTTCAGGAACTGTGTTAAATTTTTACATGCATTATGGTATTGAATCTTCTCAACCACTATTTGAATATTATTATTATCTCCATTTTTTTTAATGTTTATTTGTTTGGCTGTGCCGGATCTTAATTGCAGCACACAGAACCTTACATCTTCATTGTGGCATGCAGGATCTTTAGTTTTAGCACCTGAACTCTTAGTGACGGCCTGTGGGATCTAGTTCCCTGGCTAGGGATCAAACCAAGGCCCCCTGCATTGGGAGCACAGAGTCTTAGCCACTGGACCCCAGGGAAGTCTCTGTCTCCATTTTAAAGATGAGGAAACTGAGGCCAGTTCAGTTCACTCAGTCATGTTCGACCCTTGGTGACCCCATGGACTGCAGCACGCCAGGCTTCCCTGTCTTTCACTATATCCCGGAGCTTGCTCAAACCCATGTCCATTGAGTCAGTGATGGCATTCAACCATCTCATCTTCTGTTGCCCCCTTCTCCTCCTGCCTTCAATCTTTCCCAGCATCAGGGTCTTTTCCAGTGAATCTGTTCTTCACATCCGGTGCCCAAAATATTGGAGTTTCAGCTTCAGCATCAGTCCTTCCATTGAACACCCAGGACTGATTTCCTTCAGGATGGACTGGTTGGATCTCCTTGCAGTCCAAGGGACTCTCAAGAGTCTTCTCCAACACCACAGTTCAAAAACATCAGTTTTTTGGCGCTCAGCTTTCCTCACAGTGCAACTCTCACATTCATACATGACCACTGGAAAAACCATAACCTTGACCAGACAGACCTTTGTTGGCAAAGTAACGTCTCTGCTTTTTAATATGCTGTCTAGGTTGGTCATAGCTTTCCTTCCAAGGAGCAAGCGTCTTTTAATTTCATGGCTGCAATCACCATCTGCAGTGATTTTGGAGCCCAGAAAAATAAAGTAAGCCACTGTTTCCCCATCTATTTTCCATGAAGTGATGGGACCAGATGCCATGATCTTAGTTTTCTGAATGTTAAGCTTTAAGCCAACTTTTCACTCTCCTCTTTCACTGTCATCAAGAGGCTTTTTAATTCATCTTCCCTTTCTGCCATACGAGTGGTGTCATCTGCATATCTGAGGTTATTGGATTCATCAAATGCTACCAATTATTACATTTGTGCACAGTAGGTAGGTAGGAAGGCAGGTAGATAGATAGATAATTCAAAACTAAGTTATAAGAATCATGACACTTAACCCCTGTATACTTAATCCCCTAAAAGGAAGCATTCTCCTTGTCTGCGTAACCCCAGTTTCATCATTTAAGAAAATGAACAGTAATTCCCCAGTTGTTCTCAGTTATATTAAAATCTGTTTGTTTTCTGACCCGGGGTCAATTCAAGGTTTACAGTTGTACTTGCTAATGTCTCTCTAGTTTCTTTTAATCTGGAACAAACACTGTGCTGTATTGTTTCTCATGAAGTGTTTTTCTTGTGTTTAGCCTGACCCTCCCTGCGCTCTCATGAAAACTCCAAAGGATTTGCATCCTTTTTGTTCGTTGCTATGTCCTCAGCACTGAGAATAGGGCCTGGCACTTATTAAGACTTAGTAAATATTTGTTAAATAAATAGATGAGTGAATGAATAAATAATACAAGTATAATGAGTGTCATGAAAAGTGACTTAGAGGATGCCAAAGAGGCTAATCTGTGGTTATTTGTATATTAACAGTTATCTCTGTGTTCCAAGGATTCATGTTCCAACAACAGGCTCATTTTACAAACCAAATGGGAAAAAATAAATAAAAATTGTTTAAAAAAATAACCAACTGAAAAAGTTGGTCAAGACAAAAGAGGTATGGGAATTCCCTGGAAGTCCAATGGTTAGGACTCTGCAGGGGTCACAGGTTTGATCCCTAGTCGGGGAATTAAGATCCTATAAGCCGTACAGCCTGGCCACGATGCATGATGACATGTAACTTAACAGTAAGACTACAAAGACACTTAAACTGAGTATTGGGTTGCAGAATGATGTGACCACCACAAACCTAAATTAGCCTTCAGTTCAGTTCAGTCGCTCAGTCACGTCCGACTCTTTGCGACCCCATGAATCTCAGCACGCCAGTTAGAGTAATACAAAACTAACAGAGGCCTTAAGGAGAAGATGGTTGTTTTGCTCTGTTTATTCATTCTTTCATTCAACTAGTATTTTTTGAGGGTCTACTGTATTCCAGGCACTAGTTTATAGATTCTTAAAGATCATCTTTTTTAACCATCAGTAATAATACAGAGATAGGCACAGTTTCGTTTTGGAATAAAGGAAAGTAATTATCACAGAAATAAAACTATTGTGTTATTTGGAGATATTTTTATTTCATTGACTTCAAATTGCTTCTTTTGAGCTCATCACTCCAATTAAAGAAATAAATTTCTGACAGGGAAATGGCCTACCCAGAGCATAATCAAGACAATAATCATTGTATCTTTTTCCTGAAAGAACTTTCCCATGATTGTTTAGTTCAGCCTGAAAGCCCTTTTGTGACACTTAAAAATCACTGAGGGGAAGAAAAGAGCCTGACCTGGGCTGGTTTTGTACAGGACATGAGCTGTGAGTCTTGTCTCAGTTGTCAGCATTAGACAGGATGTCATCTACCAGCTTTGTTTCTGGTCCAACTCCAGTTTCCGCAGGTTTCCGTTTTCCTTTGCTCTCCAGTCAGAAGGAAAAATACACGATTCTTAGGAATACTGGAGCAGGAAATTGTTTGAGGGACTTGAAAAACCCTTTTTTCTCTCCCTTCAAAGCCTTAAATGATGTTTGCTTCATCGAAGCTTACAAATCATTAAAAGCAGACCTGCCAGATTGATGTAATATACGTTTTAGCTTCCAGAAGAAAAAAAGAATCTCTATAAAACTATAATCTTTGAGTCACAGAGAATTTTTTCTTTTCTGATTTCAATGTTTTGGAGTACTCCAGCACCTTTTCACTACCTGCAATACACAGAACTCCTGTATCTTCCTTGAGCCAAAAATGAACCTGGTGTCACCTCTAACAACCGTATATTCATAGTCCTTCTCAAATATGTTATTATTTACCCATTTTAGCCATTGCAGAGCAACTCCCAAGAACTAGTGCCTTAGAAAAACATAAATAACACAGTAGAAGAGCAGCAGTTGTATGGACATCAAGAATACCATCGCAAACCTGAATTTCTTGCATCTTTGTGGCTTCAATTTAGAATAAATGTAGACGGCCAGCGGCCAAGCTGTCTACAATATGACCGTTGGTTAAGCTAAAAACTATATAAAAACTAAGGATACCCTACTTCCTGTTACTCACAGAGAGAGAAACATGAAAGGACCAGACTAACAAAAAAAAGGAAATAACATTTGTTGAGAGCCTCCACTGAGGTAGGTATTGTGACAGGCGCTTCTTAAAGTTAAAATTTCTACAGAATCAGCTTTAATCCTCATCACAATCTACAAGGTATTGTCTCTATGTTGTAGACAAGAAAACTTAAGCTCACAACTAATTTGTTCAAGACCATACAATAGGATGTGAAGAGATTCTGGACATTCTCTGTGGCTTCAGAGTTATGCCCTTCCCACTAACTCATCCTTCCTGCTCCTCTGACCAGTCCTCCTCAGTATCTTTGGAAAGTTACTTTCCTCTGTCCCAGAATTCCATTCTTGACTCATTACTTTTCTCACTGCGCATGGTTACTGAGCAGTCCTGTCTCCTTTGACGTCCCCTACTATCTTGGGCAAATGACTTCTAAATCTGTCTGTCTAGCCCTGAACTCCCCCCGAGCCTCAGACCCACACATGCAGTGTGCTACCAGCCTCAGACATCACTACTTACATGTATGTCTGACAGTCATGCGTTTCTACATGTCAGAAGCAGAACTCCTCCTCCTCCCCCTTGAATCTGCCTCTCTTGGGCTCCCCAAAGTTACACTCTTACCATTCTAGATTCCTCTTTCCCCCCCTCACCGCTCACATGCAGTCAGCTAGAGTCCCACTGTTCTCCCCTTCAAAACAGTTCTTGACTCCTGACCTGTCTTCTTGATTCCGGTGATCACTGCTGCAGTTCTTGCTTGAACCTTTGAAATTTTGCTCCCTTTACAGTTGAGTGGTCTATATACAAAGAAAATCTGACTGCACTGCTCTTCTTCTTCTTTTACGTGAAACCATTTAAAGATGCCCCCACTGTCTAAGAGCCCATTCATTGGAAAAACCCTGATTCTGGGAAAGATTGAGGGCAAGAGGAGAAGGGGATGACAGAGGATGAGATGGTTGGATGGCACCACTGACTCTATGGACATGAGTTTGAGCAAACTCCGGGAGATGGTGAAGCCTGGTGTGCTGCAGTCCATGGGGTCGCAAAGAATCGGTCACAACTTAGCAACTGAACAGCAAACCATGAATGAAGCCCACAAGACTTTCTGTGACCTGATCTCTGCCTCCCTCTTCAGCCTCGTTTCTGGCAACTCCTCACCTGAAAATCTACTCTCCAATTATACTGAACGCAAGTACTGTCCCCCCTCATCTCACTTGTTATTTCTCACCAGGATGCCTCAATTGAGTCACTGCCTGTAGCCCTGCCACCTCATCTTTCCTCCTGGATAAACTCCCACTCCGGTACTCATCGCTGGTAACACCTCCTCTCGAATCCTGCCCTCAGCAGTCCTCTGCCACAACCCACCAAGGAGGCTAAACCCTGTCCTCCCTGTCAATTGCATCAGCAACATGTTTCAAAATCAATCGTTTGTCTTGGCCATTAGACTTTAAGTTCTTTGGGCACCGAGATCATAACGTACTGAATTTTGAAATCCTAGGGCCTACCCTGGTACAGAGTGGGCTCTTAATAACAGTTTAGCCTTAGTTAAGCAACAGCATGGGTGGGTACTCAGTCACTTCAGTCGCGTCCAACTCTTTGCGACCTCATGAACTGGGACACACCAGGCTCCTCTGTCCATAGGATTCCCCAGGCAAGAATACCAGAGTAGATTGCCATTTCCTTCTTCGGGGGATCTTCCCGACCCAGGGATCAAACCCTCGTCTCGTGTCTCTTGCATTGGCCAGCAAGTTCTTTATCACTAACGCCACCTGGGAAGCCCAAAACAACAGCATACTATCTCTCAAAAATGACTTCTGTATTGGAGGCTCAAATCATACACTTCTCCGTGTAAAATAAGCCTGACAACTATTTTTTTTTTTTTTTTAATTTTTCAGTGGGTTTTGTCATACATTGATGTGAATCAGCCATAGAGTTACACGAATTCCCCATCCCGGTCTCCCATCCCACCTCCCTCTCCAACCGATTCCTCTGGGTCTTCCCAGTGCACCAGGCCCGAGCACTTGACTCATGCCTCCCACCTGGGCTGGTGGTCTGTTTCACCACAGATAATATACATGCTGTTCTTTCGAAACATCCCACCCTCCCCTTCTCCCACAGAGTTCAAAAGTCTGTTCTGTACTTCTGCGTCTCTTCTTCTGCCCTGCATATAGGGCCATCGTTACCATCTTTCTAAATTCCGTATATATGTGTTAGTATACTGTATTGGTCTTTATCTTTCTGGCTTACTTCACTCTGTATAATGGGCTCCAGTTTCATCCATCTCATTAGAACTGATTCAAATGAATTCTTTTTAACGGCTGAGTAATATTCCATGGTGTATATGTACCACAGCTTCCTTATCCAGTCATCTGCTGATGGGCATCTAGGTTGCTTCCACGTCCTGGCTATTATAAACAGTGCTGCGATGAACATTGGGGTGCACGTGTCTCTTTCAGATCTGGATTCCTCAGTGTGTATGCCCAGAAGTGGTATTGCTGGGTCATATGGTAGTTCTATTTCCAGTTTTTTAAGAAATCTCCACACTGTTTTCCATAGTAAGCCTGACAACTATTAAAACACAAGAACATCAACCATTGAAAAAAGCCACCTGATTTTAAAATTGGCAGAGGATTCAGCAGACATTTCTCCAAAGAAGATGATGAAAGAAGATATGCAAATGATCAATAGCCATGAGTGAAATGAAAAGACGTTCAACATCACTGATCATTAGGGAAATGAAAATCAAAACGAATCATTAGGGAAATGAAAACCAAAGAATCCATTAAAAGGGCTCCTATTACAAAAGAAAAGAACGTGTGTTGGCACAGATGTGGAGAAAGTGTCACCGGAACCCTTGTACGCTGTTGGGGGGAATGTACTACGGAGCCGATGATGTGTCCATTGGTACAGAGGCCCCTCAGTGGGTAAGCCAGCAGTGGCCCATACATACAATGAAGCATCGCTTGCCTTAAAAGGAAGGAAATTCTGACATACAATACAGTGAACCTTGAGGACACCATGATGAATGAAATAAACAAGCCACGAAAACACTAATACCACTTATATGAGGTACTTAGAGCAGTCAAACTCGAAAAGACAGAAAGTAGACCAGCGGTTGCTAGGGGCTGGAGAGATGAGAGAGTATTGTTTACTGGATTTAGAGTTTCAGTTTTAGAAGATTCAGCAAGCACTGGGGATAGATGGTGATGGTTGCATAACAGTGTGAATGAACTTAATACCACTGAACTATCCACCTAAAAAAGGCTAAGATGGTAAATTTCTTGTTATGTGTATTTTACTACAATAAAAAAAATTGGGGGAAAAAAAAAGCAAAAACAGGACAGAGGAAGAGGTCTAAGGGTGACTAAGCTTCTTGAATTGACACCATGGTGCTCCAGTATAGACAGCATCCAGATATCTCTTGGTGATGCCAACTTAGGGCCCAGGAGTTCCCACATGGCCAGAGAATCTGTAACTTTAAACAAGCACTTCAGATGATTCTGATGAGCAGACAAATTTGGGGAACTGCCGGGGCCAAATTAGTATAAAAGAATGATTGAAGAACCTTTTATCTGGATATTTTTGAAAACAAGACAGATCATTTTTTATTGTAGCATCATACACATAATAAATTCACCATTTTAACTGTGGATAAGCACACAGTTCCGTGCCATTAAGTACATTCCCAGCGTTGTGCCACCAGCTCCACTATCCATCTCCAGCATGTTTTCATCGTCCCACACTGAAACTCTGTACCCGTTAAACAAGAACGGCCCGCTTCTCCCTCTCCCAGCGCCAGCCCCAAGTGTCCTCTTGTCTCCTTTCTTCTTCTGTGACTTTGCCTCTTTTAGGTACCTCATAAAAGTGGACAGATAATTGATTTCTATCCGAAGTTTAATTGCTTTCTTGCCTGGAGGCATGAGTCTGGGTGAAGGGAATCAAACATCATGGGTCCCTCGATCTGCCAAGCCAGGTCATATTAAGATTTATTGGATTTATCTCAAGCAATAGAAAATTATGTTTATGAACTTTGGTTTCATGAAATCATGTAGATTCCTTTTATCCTAATCATTTTTATCATGACCTATGTATTCATTATAAAGTCTATTCACTCGAGATGGTTACTGATTAGTTAGTGGCACTTTATCTGATTTTTCTCATAAAAATTAATAAGCATCTTTCAGTTACATCATTCTAAGACTTTTCTGTCATATCGAGGCCCAGCAGAAAAAAAAAAAAACTAAGGAGAATATTACTATTAAAATGGTTCCAAAGTTCAAAAACAGAAGAACTAGGACTTTTTAGGCTCTTTTTATAAACAGTGTTTACTTAAAGCCATCACAAATTGGAAATTTCAAGTCATCCTGTCCACAAGACTTAGCTCTCGAGTGCAGCCCTACTGACTTCTTCCAGATGTCCCAGTGAAGCAAAGAACATCTTACATGCTTAGCATACTACTCTGGGGAAGAAAATCTCTTATCTTGTCCAGAGTAGGACATCTGTGCCCAGGAAAGAGGCCCAGGAAATAGCCACGACTTGAAATATTTATTTTAACCATATTCTTCAAGCTTTTAATATATATATATATATGTATATATATATATACATATATATATATATATATAATTTATTTATTTTGGGCTGTGCTCTGTCTTCACTGCTGCGTGGGCTTTTCTCGAGGTGCAGCGAGCGAGGGCCCCTCTCTATTTGCCGTGCTCCGGGTTCTCGTGGCCACGGCTTCGCTTTCTGCGGAGCACGTGCCCGAGGGCCCGCGAGCTTCCGTGCTGGCAGCGCGTGGGCTCAGTAGCTGTGGCTCCCCAGCTCTGGGGCACAAGCTCAGCAGTCGTGGCCCACGGGCCCAGCGTCTCCTAGGCATGCGGGATCTTCCCTCGCATGCGGGATCTTCCAGATCAGAGACCAAACCCCGGTCTCCTGCATTGGCAGGAGGTTCTTCACCACTGGACCACCAGGGAAGCCCCAGGTCCTCACGCTTTTAAGACTGTCTGTGACACGCTCACCACCTTCACTGTCTGACAGTAGAAGTCTGATCCTTAGTAACCTAATTATGTGCTTCCCTGGTGGCTCAGATGGTAAAGAATCCGCCTACAACGAAGAAGGGCACTCAAAGCCAGTGCTCTGGGACAATCCAGAGGGATGGGGTGGGGAGGAGGTGGGAGGGGGGTTCAGGATAGGGGGACAGATGTGCACCCGTAGCTGATTCATGTCAATGTACGGCAAAAACCATCACAGTACTGTCAAGTAATTATCCTCCAATTAAAATAAATTAATTTTTAAATAAATAAAACATGCCAAGAGACTAATCCTAAAAAAAAAAAAGAGAATCGACCTACAATGCAGGAAACCAGGGTTTGGTTCCTGGGTCAGGAAGATCCCCTGGAGAAGGGAATGACAACCTACTCCAGTATTCTTGCCTGGAGAATCCCATGGACAGAGGAGCCTGGTGGGTCACAGTCCATGGGGTCACAAGGAGTCAGGCACGACTGAGCGACTAACACTTTCACTTAATAGGTTTTGTGCAAAACTATGGAACTACCTGTTAAGGACTTAAACCTTGCATCATAAAATTGCTTTTAATCTCTGTTCCCATGGGTTTGGACCACTGTATCATGACAAGTCATTGGTCTAAGGTCTTCCTACACATTCCTGTTCACCATTAAAAAAAAAAAAAAAAGAGTATTCCAACTTCTAATTCTCAGACCTGTAAGGGCCTTTCCGATAACCTCCACCTGTTCACTTTTTGAAGTTGACCCTTGGGTTCTACAATGCTCTTTGTTACAGACCTACTTTGTAACTTTGAGCGGTTGTAACTTTGAGCGGCTTATTTCCTGAACACGTAACTTTCCACACAACTTCACTGAGCATAAGACCAGGTTAATAATACCACCTCTTAGAAAAAAAGATTAGTGAGTCTGTGGGTTTGTTTCCTTACTTATATCTGAGCGTGAAAATGCCATCTTTTCCTTCTGTATTCTCCCTCTCGGTACCTGGCCCAAATGAAGAATTGTTTTTCTTGGCAGCATCTATGGCTACCAAGAAGGACTTGGCCCCCACTGCCTTTGAAATGGTAGCGCCAAGCCTTTACAGAGAGCTTGGAGGATCTCGCACCCTGAGGAATCATACAAGTTCCTACCAATAGCCTCTTTGGGACGTCCTTTTCCTCAAGTTATCTTCAGACTTACATCAATTTGCAGAGGAGACATCCTTCCCACAGAAAGTTTGCTTTTCCTCCCACAACTGTGAGGAAGATGGTGAACAGGGAAGTGAAAACTGGGTATAACATAGGCATATGTTTTAAGCACTTTGGATAAAAATGTTTGATAAGTACCAGCTTGTTTTTATTGCTTTATTATACTGCTTGTTGAAGAATGTTTTCTTTGGTCACCCGCCAATGAAAAAAATTAGCCTTTTCCCGAATCTAGTCTTGTTTCTTTAGCTAGTTATGTCGGTAGAACAAGATAGACAAATGCTTCTGAAATAAACGAATCAGTCGCACCGTGGTGCTCATTCCTGCTCATTGCCCTTTTCCAACTCTTTGACAGCTGGTGCCACCAACATGAACGGGGTTTCCGTGGGGCTCTTTCTCTCCTCACCATCCCCAAGTTGGAATGTTTTCAGTTGGTTCCTTTGTTCTGAAGTCCAAGACTTTAAAGGACTTGCCCCTACCTCCACCCCTATTTTCCTGTTTTATGGCATCCAGTAGGAAATGGTTTTTTGTTTGTTTCAATGCCTCTCTGTAATAAAAGAATCCCTTTTTAGATATTTGTACCTTGTATCTTCTAGTTTCTGTTTTAGTTCAAAATAGTTATAATTTTACCTTTTAAGGCAAAGCATGAGGGTTTTTTGGTTTTGCCCTCTCTCAAATCTGTTCCTGGTTTATAGCAAGAGAAGCGGCTAGAATAGCATATCTGTATCAGAAGCTAGTTGAACTGAATGTAACACTACTTTGAAATTCTCCTTAATGTGTTCTCATTGATCTGGGGTGTCTCTTTTGGCTCTGGGCATTCTCATTTAAAATTAAAGCCTTTAACCCATCATTAGCTCACCTCCACCTCTTCAAACAAAAAAGAATGAATTATTATTGCAATGTGAGGGACAGAGGTCACATATGTGGGCAAATTTATTAGAGATAATGTTATCCAATGTCTTGTGAGGTTCCTAAGCAATATTGCAGAATATCCTTTCCTGAAGTTCTTTGCTTTAATAGAGTAGACTCTGGTATTCAGGAATGAATTACATAAAGATCTACTTGAGAGCCTGAGATGGACTTTATCTCTTGAAGTCACTTACTCTTTAGGGAATTTTAACACTGATGTAACAGGGAGAATTAAAATGAACCTAAGTCTAGCTTACAGAGAAGAGTCCTTTTAGATAGCAGTTTTTATTTGGTTTGCCAACCTCTGACTCCCACCCTTTTATGGTGAGTTTCAAGTATGGATAGTTCTAAGACATGATCTGTTTCTGTGACTACTAAATAAAATATGAATTTTTCATGTTATTTGAAGACTCTCTGTGAAAAATTCTTTTTTATTTTTTAATTTTTCTGGCCATGTGGGATCTTAGTTCCACCCGGGATTGATCCCAGGCCCCTGTGGAAGTGCGGAGTCTTAACCACTGGGCTGCTGGAGAGGTCCTCTGTGAGAGTGCTTAATTTGAGTCTTTATATATCATGGTTTACTCTGTCTTATCTAAGCCCAGAAAGACGATGGAAAAGGAAAAAAAGCTTGCGTGCCTCCTTCTGCAGTGTGCTATGCTTTGTTGCTGCTATTCGGTCCCTAAGGTATGTCTGACTCTCTGCGACCCCAAGGACTGCACCACTTCCCTGCCCTCCACTATCTCCCCGAGTTTGCTCAGATTCACGTCCACTGAGTTAGCGATGCTATCTGTCTCATCCTCTGCTGCCCCCTTCTCCTCCTGCCCTCAATCTTTCCCAGCATCAGGGTCCTCTCCAGTGAATCGGCGCTTCAAATCAGATGGCCAAAGTCCTGGAGCTTCAGCTTCATCATCAGTCCTTCCAATGAATACTCAGGGTTGATTTCCTTTAGGATTGACTGGTTTGATCTCTTTGGTGTTCAAGGGACTCTCAAGAGTCTTTTCGAGCATCACAGTTCAAAAGCATCAGTTCTTCAGTGCTCACCCTACTTTATGGTCCAACTCTCACATCCACTCATGACTACTGGAAAAACCACAGCTTTGACTGGAAGCCATTTGTTTGCAAAATAGAAACCTTGAGAATAATAGCCTGAGTTCTCTTCCTTTCTCCCCATCAGTCAGTTCTTATCTGTTAGCACCTTCTTATACTTTTCTGCTGTTAGATGGAGAAAACGGGTCATCAGAGGCAGAATAACCTTTTTAAATTTTTCCTCTAGCAGAGTACCATGATTCTAGATTAGAGTAGGAACCAGAAGACATAAGGTCTAGAAATCCTCAGCGTGACCTTGTATGAGAGATAAGGTATTTATATGAAGAAACATCAGTCCCTGTGACCTAATTTAAGCTACCTAATCTCTCAATGTCATTATTTCTCTGCTTGTAAAAGGGGAATAGCAACACCAATCACTATCTTACTCTGGAGTTTGGGAGAAATTCAATGAGATAATGAACTTAATTCTACTCTTACAAGGGAATATATTGTTGACTTTTAGGAGAGTTAGCTATTTGGGGGTCCCCCAGGGACTTCTCAATCTATTACCTCTTCTAGCACTCAAATGGAACTATTGTAAAAAGCTAACCCACAGCCAAAAAGTAAGCCATTTATTCTGCAGATAGAGCAGGTCCAGCGCAGGAAAAAAAATGGAGTTTTGATCTCTTCTTTGGAAAAACTATCACTGGATAGGCCCAAAGATGTCCTTTTTTCTTTCTTTCTTACTTTCTTTTTCTGAAATCAGAACAGTGGCATAATTGGGTTTGATGGTTCACTTTGAGAGAATGTTGGGTTCAGTCCTGGAACATGTTAAATCAGATGATATACTTTTTTAAAAGTCTCTAGAACATGCGTTTTCAATGGGAGCAATATTTACCCTGAAGGAGGAAAATATGAGTTCTCTGAGAGGCAAAAAAAAAAAAATTCAATAATATAATAGTCTGTTCAGTTCAGTTCATAATGGTCTGTGGCCCTCCACTAAAAAAATAGACATGAAGTATTTCTATGGTATTAAAATTTCATGGTGGAAGAGGGCACTTGGAAAAAAATGTTATTAAAAGACTGGGGGTGGGGGATGGGATTTTTAAAAGTCAGGAAAGACGGCTGCAGTCTAGAACAAGCATGTTTGACTCTCTCTCAGTCCTGTCCAACTCTTTGGGACCCCATGGACTACAGCCCACCAGGCTCCTCTGCCTGTGAAATTCTCCAGGCAAGAATACTGGAATGGGTAGCCATTCCCTTCACCAGAGTATCTTCCCGACCCAGGGATCAAACCTAGGTCTCCTGCATTGCAGGCGGATTCTTTACCTTCCGAGCTGCCAGGGAAGCCCAGGCAGACAGCTTCAGTTAGTATCCTGGAGAAGTTTGTCCCCAAGGATAGGTGAGCTGCACACAGTCAGGCTGAATGCAGATTGCCATTGATTCCTTCAATCCAGCAGGAACTGAGTTCATAGGAAACTTGAAAGAGATTAAATTCGTACCCTAAGGGATAATGATCTCACACAAACAACTCAACATAAAATCTACCCTTTCAGAACCAATACTTTGTACTTAAATGTGGTTAAATCCTTAAGGTAAGAGATTCCTTTTTTCTCCTGCCTCTTTAGTCTTGCAGAAAGGCACATCAAGGGTAGAAGCGATCTTCAAAGTGCTTCACAGAAAAAGTCAGATGGAGAGAAAAGAGAGGGTGTGGACCCCGCAGGCAGGAAGGGAATAATTGTCTTAAGTAGTAATGTAACGTTCAGAGGAATAAAGACCAGAAATACGGTGGGGAACTGGCATGTAAGTGTTAGGGAAATTTTAAGTTTGGTGTTGGTGCTGATACTAATAAACATTTATATATCCTTCCATCCCCCTCGTATGTCTTACATAGGCTTTCGTGCCTTTTGAATGGATGGGACGTCTCAAAATTGACTTGCTACACAGTATGAAGTTTGGAAGAGACCCTGTGTTCTTTAGACTCAGCAGCCCTGAGACAATAGAATGGCCATATTTTTTTGTGATTGATGTTACAAACAATTTTTTGATTAACTTAGTTTTGACTGCACTGGGTCTTCGTCGCTCAGGCATCCTCTAGTGGGCTGCTCCTTGTGGTTGGCAGGCCCCTCATCGCGGGGGCTTCTCTTGTTGCTGAGCACAGGCCCTAGCTGCGAGGGCTTCAGTCGTTGCGGCCTACAGACTAAGCTGCCCCACATCATGTGGGGTCTTCCCAGACCAGAGATGGAACCCGTGTCCCCTGCATTGGCAGGCAGACTCCTAACCACAGGACACCAGGGAAGTCCTGGCCATATTTTTAAAAATTATTCCCACCACCACCACCATCTCTGACTCTTCTTTCATCATCCTGTTCTTTGATATACATAACATACCCATAACTTGGAGAAAAGAGAAAGTGATTTTTTTGCCTCCCCGCTTACTCATTTCACACTGATGTTCTGGACAATGAGTGCTCTTTCCCCAAGCCTAAGCCTTTACTAAGCATTCATTACTGTGGGCATTTAACTGCCTTACAGAAATCTACCCCAACCCCTGTGTGTTGATTTCCTTAAGATCATAGAAGAAAGTGAAATGACCTGGAGAGAGGCCTTCAAGGCCACTGACGTCCAGGGGACCCACTCATCTCCACCTCCCACCCCAGTTCCAAACCCTAACCTATTGGCCCTTTCATTGGCCCCTGGATCCCCACCCTTCAGCTTCTTTCTGTTACCCACTGGGTCACCCCCTGGCCCCAGCAGCTGGGCTGCTCTCTCTCCCCCATCACATTGCAGACATTCTTTTCACATCATTTTGTCCTCACTGCTGCATTCCCTCCATTTGGCATCCTTCCCTCTGCGCAAACTTCTGTGGCAAGGGACAGAAGTTTGCCAAGGAGATGCTGGCAGAGAGGGTCCAGTTCTCTCCTTTCTATCTGAAGAGCCTAGTGTCACTCGTTAGCATATGAGAAGAATGGTTGTAAATAAACATCAAATGAGGTTAACGAGCTGCAGCTCATCAATATTAATGAAGTCCACCCCACCGCCTTGGAGTGAGGTCCTAATGGCTCAGATCACAAGAAGCAGCTTCATAAGGCCCCCAGTTACAGGGCAGGAAGGACTCGCCTCAGCCTGCTGGAATGTTTGTCATTTTACCACCCCAGGAATGCTGCAGGGAAAGGCTGTCTGACACCAGATCTCTGCTTGCATGGCCCCTCTTATGTTCAGAAGACATCTGTTTGTCTCAACAGGTGGAAGCTGTGAGGAGGAAGGTTGTATCTGCTCAGCCACACTCTGGGGTGGGAAAATGCCAAGTCCGTCTGCAGTTCCCAGGTCCAAAAGGACATCCCCAGAGTACCAGGATTGAATCGCTCATGGCCCTTTCATCAATAACCCCATGAAATGCAAGCTCTTGTTTCCAGTGTACTAAGGGACGCTGTGGAGGCCTTCTAAGCCCAGCCCAATAAAGAGATGAAGAAACTCCTGTTTCATGAAGCTCGTGTGCCCGCTGCCCCTTAGGTCCCTCCCCAGAGCCATGTTTGATTCCTGAGCCTGGTGGTGGCTCAGGGGGTATAGAAACTGCCCAAAATGCGGGAGACCCACATTTGTTCCCTGGGTCGGGAAAATCCCCTGGAGAAGGGAATGGCAACCCACCTCAGGATTCTTGCCTGGAGAACCCCATGGACAGAGGATCCTGGCGAGCTATAGTTCGTGGGGCTGAAAAGAGTTGGCCACGACTGAGCGACTCACACGCAGAGAGTGATGAGTACGCCTGTAGTTTGCTGAGCACTTACTGTGTCTCAGGCTCTGCACGAAGCCTTTTCCGTGTGTTATGTAACCCTCATACTAGTCCTGTGAGGATGATTCCCATCTCACAGGTGAGGGAGTGAAGCTCACTGATCTTATGTGACGCGTCTAAGATCACACTCAGCCAGCAGCCGCGCTCCCCCTGTCTGTCTGCAAGGCCTCTCCTTTCTGCAAGTCCCAGGCGAGTCACTGCGTCCTGTGGCATCTCAGCATCCCTCACGGGAAGTATTGAGCTTCTGTGCTGTCCCGTCTCTTTTGTAAGACGCTTATCCTCTCCTCTCCAGTTCAGCGGACCAAACGCCATATGGTTCTCTGAAAGTAGACTCAGAGGACTTTAGAATTAATTTCTTTTTAATCAAAGCATCTCTTTGAAATTATTTTTAGAAAGGGCCCTTTCTAAAATACTTTCTGAAAAAGTTTCATATTTTCCTGTGTGTATAAATTTGAGGTCAGTGGGATGCGTGTTTTGAGGTTTTGTGTGTGTGTGTGTGTCTATGTGTGTGTTGAGTAGCACTGATACTGATTTATCCAGCTCACCAGGTCAGTTCCTTTTACGATTAAGCACATACCTGTGTGAGATTGGTGACTGTGGATAGATACAAAGAAGCCACCTGGCTCCCGGGCTGATTTGAGCCTATGATCTTAGCCTCAATCACACTGTTTCAACAACCGAACCTGGTTTATTACTTAACTGTTCAGACTATCGGCTTCTTTATCTATGATTTCCCTGGGGGCGGGAAGGAGGACCTGATGCTTCATCCAATGGTTGTTATCACCAAAGCTACACCTCGTTGATTTTAAAGAACAACTCATAGAGAAAGGGCCTGAGAGTGAAACGGTCACCTACCTTTCTTCTCCTTTCCTCCTTGAAAACTCAGGGACCTTGCTTGGTCACTGTTACTTAGGCAAAACGCCCAGGAATATTTCCACAGAGCGGCACCCAGAGCCCACCCTTCCCGCCACCAAGGTAACCAGGACTGGGGAGCAATTGAAACTGGGCCTTCCTTTCCCAGGCCTGCGGCTGTCAGCTTGGCTCAGAAAGAGGCAGAGTGATGACTCCGGCTCCTCACCCAGGCACACTACCACACAGTTCTCGTCTGAGCCCGAAGTCACATGGTTTTGCTGCTCATGGCCAAACAAGGATGCGCTGTTTCCAGTTCTTTGCACCCGGGGTTGGGCCTCGGCATCCTTAGTTGAAACCACCAGGGCCCCCAGACCTGAAGCTTTTCCAGGGACAAATTGCATGCAGCGGTGGAGACAGGGAGCGGAGGGGTGGAGCGGAGCAGCGGCTGGTGCGCCATCAGGACGTGGGCGAGAGCCAAGGGTTAGTTCACGGCTGTTTTGTATAATCAGGCACACCAGAAAACTCAGATTAATAGGCTGCTTATTCTTCAGCATGTTCCTTGAATCAAAGGCTCTGGATGCTGCTATTGAAGAGTGTTTGTGAGAGTGCCCTGGAACACTCCTCCTGGGCTCTGCTCACTGGAGAGGAACGAGGGAGTCCTTTCATTTCCTGGGCGGCATCCCTCACGCTCACCGCTCACTGTAGTCTAAAGGTCTGCACAGGCTTTGTGAGAAACGGGATCTTTTGTTCTGTCTCCGTGAGGTCCCATTCCCTCCAGCACCTTGCTCTCTTAGAATCTAATCATTTCATGTTCTTGTCTTTGAGCTACCAGAACCTGACGATGCAGCCACTTTCTCCCTGGGAGTGTTTGCTGCTGTTGTTGTTTGGGATTTCTGGGGGTTTTGAGTTGACGCTCTTTGGCCCCAATTCTCTGCCTGGGCAGTGCGGTCATCTTTTCTTTCTGTGGTCGTTTAAAGGCATTTTTGCCAGGGGTGAGAAAATACATCCACCCGAACCCTTTTCTGTGAAGCAAATGAAGATTTTTTTTCTTTGACTATTAGAAATATAATGAGACTTCTTCAAACCTTGGAATTGAAACATCCTTATTATGAAAGAGTTACTTCCTGCATCACCACCCCCTGCAGTAGACATGTGTGTGTGTGTGTGTGTGTTAGTCTCTCAGTCATGTCCAACTCTCTGAGACATCATGGACTGTAGCCTGCCAGGCTCCTCTGTTCATGGAATTCTTGAGGCACGAATACTGGAGTGGGTTGCCATTCCCTTCTCCAGGGAATCTTCCCAATCCAGGGCTCGAACCTGGGTCCCCTGCACTGCAGGCAGAGTCTTCATTATCTGAACTACCAGGGGAGCCCTTTATATCGGAGGTCAAAAAATTAGGAGGGACAGTGCTTCTCCACTCCCCAACAAGTCACTGTCAGCTTGGGGGACACAGAAGGGATCGCTGTTCCCCATTCCGTCTGGCAGCTATGCTTTCTCCATGGCCTGGAAAATAATTGTATTTCAGGCCTTCCATGACCTCTGTGCACACACGCACGACACAACCACGACCCTGGTGGGAACGCCCTCAGCTCCGAGGCGTCCAGTGTGTTCCGAGGTGCGCCATGCTCTACAGGCCGTGCGAACACTCAGCACGTTGCGGGCGCCACACACATCAGACAAACCCAGCACAAATCATAAGCAACAGTTTTGAATCTGGCACAACCCTTAGTCACCACAGCCAGAGGCCAGCAAATGAAATCGCGGTCACCTATCTGGGGTTAGAATTCTATAAACCGTCGGGCACCCCATGGCCTGAGATTCTGCCAGGGAGGTGCTCCTTGGAGGGGGTCCTTGGAGCACCACACCTTGGAGCGGTGGCAGTCCTCGCGTCCAGAGAGTACCGTCCCCTCATGTCCCTCCAGAACCAGCCCAGCTGTGCGGACGGGGACCATTTGCCATGTATACACTGAGACCAAGATATATACACACACCCTGGCGTTTCGCCTGATTCCTTCCATGAAGGCCATCTGTTTATCCAGTTCCCAATCCCAGAAGACAGTCACCAAAAAGTAAATACCGAGAAGGAACAGGGTTGTTGTTGTTTTTTTTTTTTCTCCCTTTCCTTCTAGATAAACATGTTCCAATGAACAAAACAGATTTTGCAAACACATTCCGTCCACTAAATCTTACCTAACAGCTGTGTGAGAAGGACTTAGAGGAAAGAAGGATGAGGCGTGGGAGGGTGGGCTTGGACTTGATGAAGAGAACTAGAAAGTTCAGAAATCCACAAGGCGGGACAGTTCAGTCCCACCTACGTCTCATTAGATGGGGATTTCCTCCTTTCCTTTATTCTGTCCCTTCATTCCAATCCTGGGACCTGTGGTGGGCTTGCCAGAGATAAATATCTGGCTGCAAATATCAGTTTCTTCAACTGAAAAACCAAGCAATCGGGACTTGTATCTTTAGAGGACACGTCCTGTCTTCTGCCTGCATCCTCTTCCTCTCCCACTGACCTCGCTGGTGTCCACTGCAGCCATAAGGCTCCTCTGGAGTCAGACCAGGGAGTATTGACCTTGAGCAGCCCATCTGGCCCGACTCTGCTTGGGAATGAGGGACCTAGCTCAAACCAAGATCTTGGATTCTGACGATCAGGGACCAGCACAAGAAATTGACCTTTTGCCTCAGAGGCGCCCGGATTTGTGTGTCTCTGTTCGATGTCGAATTGGCTCACTCTACCATTCAGGAAAGGTTGTTGTGTTGTTTGGTTTTAATACTCTCCTCACTCCTCATTTGTGGGTCAGCTGCTCTGGACAGTCCAATGGAATTCTCTCCGCTTCCCTGCTGGTTGCTGCCAGACACAGAGTGCTAAATCCTGTCCGGCTGGTGACTTGAAATGATGATGTGTGAAACAGTGCTGCTCCCTGGACATCCTGCGCTCATTCACACGAGCCGCTTTGCCAGTTAACCACAGTAGGGAAGAGCGGCCACAAAGCCGGGGGTGGGGGGGGGAGTTTGTTCCTACAGCTCGTGCCTTATCTTTGCTTGGGGATCAGAGTACCTAGGTCAGTACTGACTCCAGTACTAATCGGTCAGCCTTGGAATTCCGTTTCATTCACTAGCATTCCTTTCCCAGGCCTCCTGGAGCAATTTCTTTAGCAGATTGTAGCACAGCCAGAGACAGAGAAGTCGTAGTTGTGTGCAGAGCAGGGGCCCGGGAAGCAAAGCAGTCTTGCTGCCCCTTCCCACTCCTGGCCGTGCGCATATGCTGTTGGCGCTCCCCCCTGATTGCACGCCTGGCCCCTTCTCATCCGGCCAGGCCCCGGCTCAGACCACACCTTCTCCTTGACCGCCCCATCTAATGTCTCATGTTCGGTCACTCCACACCACACCACCCTGTTTCACTTATGCCATTGCCCTTCCCACTTTCTGCAAGTATTTCATTTATCTATCTCTTCCCCCACACACCCACGCTAGACAGTAAGCTCCATAAAAGTAGGAACTTTTGTCTTAACCATTCCTGTTCCTGCAGAGCCTTGCCTCACCCCTGGAACACAGTGGGCACTAAATATTTATTAACTGAAGAAGTGGGTAGGAATATAGCAATTAAGAACTCCCAAAGCAAATATATGGTTTCTCTCAGGAGATGGTGAAGGCAGACTGACACATAGTTTGAGGAATGGAATAAAAGCCCAGGGGTGTCCCGTGTTGGTTTTCATAATGGTCTTAATTCCAAACCAAATGTGTTGAGTCAAACATCACAGAAAGTGAGTTGCTCTCTTCACTTCCTCTGACTCAGACTAAACTGCTCCCTTTTGAGTAGGTTAGGTCAGGGTCATGGAGACCAATATGGTGCCCTTCCCGGCCAAGCTGGCCTAACTGAGGCCTCAAAGGATGCCCACTTCCGGATTTCCACTGGATGGTGCTCCCCACTTAGCTTTCCCGAGGGCACCAAGATGTTCAGCAGTTCAAAGCCCAGCCTGGGTATCTTTATCTGGTCTTTATTACACCCTTGCTTGCCTCCAGGTCCCAAAGAGCCCACATTCCTCTCCAGCGCTCCAGGGCTCTGCAGGCAGCTCTTTCCACTGTGAGAGCCCTGGAGGGTGGGTGGGTGTGTCCTAGCTCCTCTCTGCCCAGCTGTGGAGGGCTTCCCAGGTGGCTCAGTGGTAAAGAATCCGCCTGCCGGTGCAGGAGATGCAGGTTTGCTCCCTGGGGGCGGGAAGATCCCCTAGAGGAGGAGATGGCAACCCACTCCAGTATTCTTGCCTGGAGAATCCCATGGACAGAGGAGCCTGGCGAGCTACCGTCCGTGGGGTCACAAAGAGTCAGACGACGTAGCGACCGAGCACAGCCGTGCCCGGCAGTGAAACCGGGGGACTGAGACAGTGCATCCTTCTAGCCTGGCAGCCACATGGGAGTCGTCTCCTCAGAAGTCCTTTGCTGGCGTGAGAAGTGCTAACTTCACAGACACCATCCTTTGTCTTGTTGGGGCAAGATCCGCGCCTCGTGTCAGGAGAGAGATATTAAAGATTAAAGAGCCTCCTCCACCAGGAAACGGGATCGTTTTGCCTGAATCTCTTAATTTGTTTTCCCCCCATACAAGTGCGTTCATGTTGCTGGGCCTCCTGGCTCACTCCCCAGCCGCTTGTAGTCATTATTCTCTGGACTTTGTGGTCTCATTGATATCAGAGTGCGTTTCATCTGCCGTGGGTGACGCTTCCACGCTCCACTGCTGCTTCTGTTACGTTACTAACGGCTCTTCTCTTGGTTTCAGCCTTTAGCCAAGCCCACCCCGTCCACACCCCGCTCTCTCCCTGTCTTTTATTGATGGTATGTTGACTTTGTGTGTCTCTGTTGGTTCAGTTTTCTGAGCACCTGCAGAGAATTAACCATCTCTACTGGCTGCTGGGGATCACCCAGGCCTTTGATCTGTTTGATTTCTGTACTCTGGGAAACGTTGAAGGACTCTGAAACTGCACCAAAGCACATAAAGCCTGACCTTCCAGACTAGCTCTGCTTAGGGACCAGAAGTCATTCATGTCACTACAGATGTAGGTCCCGTCCGTTAAATGTTCGCTACGTACCACTCACAGTTCTATGCACCTAACATGACTATCTTATTTAATCCTTATGTGTAGGCCTAAAAAGCCACACATGGACTGACCCCCGTTATTTCTCCAACCCCATTCCTTAGTCCTTTCTGCTTTGTTCTGGCTGTAGCTACATTGGCTCCTCCGCTGGCCCTCTTACCTAACAGGCACATTCCCTCCACGCGGCTTTTGCACTGGCTGTCCCCTCTGCCAGGAACGCTTTTCCCTCAGATGGTTGCCAAAGTTTCTTTTTAACTTCAAGTCTTTGCTTGGTACCATCTTCATGAAACCTAACTAGACTTCTTTCTATAAAATGATGCTACAACTGCTACCTCACACGCCTTCTCCAGTTTGCTCTATTTTTTTCCACTCAACCTACTTACTATATAGTTAATTATTTTGTTTATCTGTCTTCTCCCAACATAAAGTAAGCTCCAGGAGGGCAAAGAACTTGTCTGTTTGTTCCCTAATATATCCTAAGCACCTAAAAAGCAGTATCGGGCACATTTTAGATGTTCCATGATTCCTGCTAAGTGGATGAACTTTGCCCCTTCAAGAATCCTGTGAGGTGGATGTTTCTGTTGTTTCCATTTTAAAGATGATGGAATTAAAACTCAAAGAATGTAAGTAACTAATTTGCCCACATCACTCAGCTATTAAGTAATGGAGCTAAGATCTGAAGCCAGGATTGACTCACTCCAAAGAAAGCGCTTTCAAACACTAGGTCAATAGTTCTCAGACTTTTTGTTTTTTTAATTTTTTGGTGGCTCCATATGCAACATGCAGAATCTTAGTTCCCTGACCAGGGATGGAACCCACGCCCCCTGGTTAGGAAGCAGAGTCCTAACCATTGGACCACCAGGGAAGTCCCAGCAAACTTTTTTTTACATTATTTTAAAAGAGGTTGTTCTTAGTTTATCTATTTTTGGTCGCACTGGGTCTTCACTGCTGCAGGCAGGCTTCCTCTAGCTGCCGTGAGCGGGGGCTGCTCGCCGTGGCGGCTCCCCTAGTTGCAGAGCACCAGCTGTGGGCGCTCAGGCTGGGTGACTGAGCGTAGGGGCTCAGCACACTTGGTGCTCCGGCTTTTATTGCTCAGCAGCATGCGGGATCTTCCCAGGTCAGGGGTCACACCCATGTCTCCTGCATCAGCAGGCAGATCCTTACCCACTGTGCCATCAGGGAAGTTCGCCCATCAAACTTAGATACACGTTAAAAGTCATCTGAGCTATTTATTTAAAGGCACATTCACACATCCTAACCCTGAGGAGTCTGATTCTGTAGGTCTGGAATACAGATGCTCCATGAACCATACTTGGAGAAACATTGGGATACACTGTATTTCATTTAAGGGTTTGGAATCTATATAAGGAGGTGTAGAAACGAAGTCCATGGGACTTGTTCTGAGTGCCTACTACGTACCAGTCTCTGTGGCATATAAAAGCAAGTGAGACGGAGTCCTCACTCTCAAGATGCAATTTTTTGGTAGTAATGGGGCAGCCAGACACATATACTATTAATAAATCATGGAATAGTAAAAATCACAGGCTTTAGACTTAGGCAGACCCATGTTTCAAAGCTGGAATGGCAAATGACTTAACCTCCCCGTGTCTGCAACTAAAATGAGAACAGCAATATTTACCTAATATGACAGTAATGAGGGATTAAATGAGGTAATGTGTGTATAGAACTCAGGAAGGTAGTTTAAAAACAGATAACCAACATCAGGAGGCAGTGGATAAAAAGTGATAAATAAGTGGCTTAGAAACAGTAAACATAGAAAACTCAGGAGAGTTTTGTCATTTTACAGTCTTCTGTTTTACAGTTAGAGTACCAACATTTTTTACTGTTGTTAATATAACTTACATGGAAATCTTTTTCAAAATACATTTAAATAAATATATAATACCACTCTCTGCATTCCTTTTTATCCCCCTGCGTTTCATATGGAACTTAGCTTGCATCTAAGTATATACTTATGAATTACATTATGCTGGAAAACACTGCTGCCGTCTAAGCTCATGGAAGTGTACCTTAAAAGCATCAACTGTCTTTTAATTATTTCTCCTCCTTCTCGATCAAGTTTCTATCCTGTGGCTAATGCCTAATTTCTCATTGCTGTCCTAGCACTTGCCTTTATACTTCCTTTCGCTCTCCCGGGTTACTTTGTCTAGTCTGTACCGGGCTTAGAAACTAGATGGCCAAGCTTATTAAAAACTGTGAAAATAACCAGGGCATCTCTCGAAAGCCTGTACGTTAACCACATAAGCTTTAGTGTGTGAACTTTGTGACATCTGTTTTGCCTACTTAGAGGGTTATTGGCATCTAGATATTTGAGAGCTCCTATTAGTTAAGTTGTAAATACATTTGGTGGGACTTCCTTGGTGGCCCAGGGGTTAAGATTCCACTATCCAATGTAGGATGTGCGGGTTCTGATCCTTCCCTGGTCAGGGAGTTAAGATTCCCACATGCCTCATGGCCAAAAAACCAAAACATAAAAAAGGAGCATAAAAACATAAAAAATATTGTAACAAATTCAATAAAGACTTTAAAAATGATCCACATCAAAAAAAAAAAAAACCTTAAAATGCATTATCTATTATTGTGTAGGGTACAGACACCTGGAAAATCCATTGTTGTCCTCAGGATCAGAATTTAGTCCATTTTGTGGCTGTGTAACTTAAAAGAGCCTTGGCAATCACAAGGCCATAGATCTCGCCTCTTGCTCTCAAGTAGGTAACGGAGCGTTGCCTCCATTTTACAGGTGAAGAAACTGAAGCCTAAAGAGTAAGGAGCTTGCTCCAGTGGGGTAGCCCAGCAGAGCCAAGGCAGGGTTCCAAGTCTCCTGAGCCTCCCTTCCTCTCTGCTCAGCCACACTGTTCCCAGGAGGAAACAGAATCATCGTGGGCTGTAGAAAGGAAGGAAAACCATCAATAATTGTGACCAAAAGGCAATGAAGTCTGATTAGTATTGTAGCTGATCTGTTTTAGCCCTGACTTTGATAGGTGTCTCCCCCCCGCCCCCGACCCCTGCTTACTGTGCCCCATGGGCCCAAACTGTGAGCATGAATAAGGCAGAGCCAAGCGGCATTATAACAAGATCCAGAAGCATGTAAAGGACTTTAAAAGATGATTATCAGCTTTGCAAACTCTTTGCATTATGGACAAAAGCAAGTGACTTAGAGAAGGCAGACAGAGCCACGGAGAATGAGGAACACAGAAGTGGCTTTCTGAAGGAAGATGCAGGATTGGCGTTTTCTCCGGGTGGCCGGCTGGTCTGCTTGCTTGCTTTGACAGCTTTACTGAGAAATAATTTTCATACCGTTAGTCTGCATGGCTTTTGTGAAGTACATTTTATTCTGATTGTAAGAAAATGCAAATCACCCATAATCCCCAAACCCAGAGTTAACCACCATTATTAACACTTTGATGTAGCCCGTTCTTTTTTCTGTGCAAGTTTATAGCCTTTTTTTTTTTCCCTTTTAAAGCAAAGATGGTATCATACTGTATACAATTTTTTTTTTGCTCTCTCCCTGAATAATTATGAGGTTATCTAGTTTATTTCTTTTTTTCTTCAACTTGTTTAGTCAGATGGCTCAAATCTTTATCATAAATGCTTCCAGAGAGAAATTCTACATCTGGGGTTGAAAATTCGCATGCCTGCAGCAGCCAAACAGGTAATACATGGAGCACTGGTGTTACTCAGTGCAGTGCATTGTGGGTACCTGACAAGGGCGTCCTCTGCCCAGCTCAGCTGATCGTGGCCGTGAAGGAATGGCCTTTCTAAAAAGAAGTTTTTCAGGGCTTCCCTGGTGGCTCAGTGGTAAAGAATCCGCCTGCCAATGCAGGAGACACAGGTTCTATCCGTGATCCTGGAAGACTGATCCCACATGTCGAGGAGCAATTAAGCCCAGGAGCCGAGACTACTGAAGCCTGTGCGCCCGAGAGCCCGTGCTCCGCAACAAGAGACGCCGCTGCAACGAGAAGCTCGCACACTGCGTCTAGAGAGAAGCCCCCGCTCTCTGCAGTTAGAGAAATAACGGCAACAAAGACCCAGCCAGAAATAAAATAAAATTATTTTTATAAGAGTTTTTACAGGGCTATCTGAAACCTAGATTGTATTATGGGGATTGTCTTGATTTTCTAATGTTTTAACTCAAAAAATTAAAAAATACAGTTCAAACCACACAAACCCTGTGTTCCAGTCACATTCTGTCTCAGTGAATGCCAAGAGCTTCCCAAGCATCATCTCACCTAATCATCACGGAAGTCTTGTTCATCTAACAATTACTTATTGAGAACCAACAGTGAATAAAGGAATCAAAATCTTTGCCTTCCTGGAGCTTACATTCTAGTAGGGAGATAAATAGAATGCTACTGTATCCTAGTAGGTAATACAGTTAAAAAATATATAGTCCATCATACAGTGATAAGTACTATGGAGCAAAATAAAGCAGGAAAACGAGACGGGGAATAGGGGAGTGGCTGTTTTAAATACTTACGGCCCCAAAGGCTTTACTGCTAGGATGGCATCTGAGGAGAGACCTGAAGGAAGTCAGCGCAATACAGGGGCACGTGAAGACAGCAGGTACAAAAGCCTGAGACAGGAACACGCGTGACATAGTCAAGAAACAGCAAAGCCATGGGGCTGGAATGGTCTGAGCAAGGGCTGGGTAAGAGATGCAGTTTGGGCCCCCACTGGATGGAGTCTGAGGAGGAGGAAGTCTTACCCTGTTTTACAGATGTGAAAACTAGGGCTCAAAGAGTTTTGCCCATGCCACATAGCACGGAAATAACAGGTATTTTGAACTCAGGCCCGCCTTAATTCCAAATCTCGTGCCCTTAGTGACTACATGTGCTGCACTAGTGTGGGTTTATAGCATCCCCACTCTTCTAGCAAGTTCTGTGCTACCTAGATTCAAATTATGTCCTCCCTGTTTTTTAGGTTACTGCCTTAACCACAGAGAATTACAGTTAACGAATCCTAGAATGCTAGACCCAAATAGAACCCTGAGGATTATTGAGACAAATAATTTGCAGTTTTTTATATAGTTGTGAATGGTCTTACTTTTTTTTCTTTTTTTTTTTTTCCTTTTTCTATGGTCTTACTTTTTTAAGAGCCGTTGATGTCTACCCACTGCTCATATTTTTGTTTGATTTTTCTAAAATGGGTTATACATGAATGTGACAAAATTCAAAAGGTATAATGCTTACTTTAAAACACATTTAAATTTAGTCTAATTGACCCCAATCATTTATATGTGAGGCATGACAGAGGAAGAAACTGAGGTACAAGGGGCTGGTGCCCAGTGGGGACTTCCTCGGGGATGAAGACTCTGCCTTGCGATGCAGGGGACAGATCCCTGGTCAGAGCACCGAGATCCTACATGCCTCAGAGCAACTAAGCCCAAGCACCGCTCAGCTTAGAGTCTGAGAGTCTGTGCTCTGAAAATAAGACTTGAAGCAGCCAAACAAATATATAAAAAAAAGAGTTGTTGCCCAGTTGAAGGTCACACGTCAGTGGGTACACCAAGTACCTTATCCAAACTCTGTAAGACCAGACTTTGTCTTCTAGCATATTTATGACTGAAAGAAACTGGGTGGGTGCATCCTTTGATGCCACTGGGGTGTTTTTTTTTTTTTTTTTTTTTTTATCTTTTGCCTTTCCTTTTGTCTGCCTGCCAGCTGCACTGAAAGATGAGGATCCGAGTTGAGATAGCCTGACCCATTGTGTCATTTCCCGGGATGGAGAGCCGATCGCGTTTGGTTCACATTTTTATTAAAGTAAGATGAGTGATTCACTCATGTCACAGGCAAAGACTCTTCTCCCAGGGAAACCATACTTTGACAAAGAGGATGGCTTTAAGGAACAGAAACTGCTAACATCAATTTCCTTTCCCATCCACTCCCAAAAAAGTCAGACACTCTCTGTCTCGGGACACCTCTTCCTCTGACCCACACATATACATATAATTATAGATATGGTTCATTATATATGCCCGCAGAAGACAGAAAACAGCAGGAAAGACAAAGGTGGATTCGTCTCAAGAAATGTATATGTTTGTCTACATCCAGCCCTCTCTCTGCTCCCTGCTGTTTTTGTTTGTGAAGTCTGTTTTTTTAGCTCGTGGGTAGCCAGAAATGCATCATCCTTGGTGGAAGTTAGTGGATTCTGACAAGAGAACAGGCTGTGGTCTTTAGAAATACGCCTACAGGCTGGCAACAGCCTTCCCCGACTCGCGCCATCATTGAGAACCAGGGAACTTAGATTGTTTTTTATTTTTAGTCTGTCTTGGTTCAGCCACCCTCAGTGAGTAACTCTTGTTAGCCACCGCTTCATATTATATTTATTTAGAAAAGAAGGAAAATGCATTTTAAGCAAAACAAATGCATAATCTGTTCCACTTCTTATTTATTCTATGGCTACTTTGGACAGTAGAAAGCCCAGAAAAATAATAACTTTTATTGGTTTTTGTTTTCTGTGGCTTGCTTTCTCAGACAAGTCCTCATCAGACAGTTTTGCTGATAGCTTATAAAACCTGTGCCAATTTTTTTTAAGCCTCATTTTTAATTTTTTTAACTATATATATTTTATTGAAGTATAGTTGACTTACGATGTTTCGGGTTGTCAGTCTCACTTTAAATTGGAAAGGGAAAAAGGTAGTTGGAAGTATTTTTTATGTACATTCAATACACTTTTCTCTTGCTAACCTATGTCTGGGCCTGTTAACATTGTAGACGCAGGCTTCTAATGACTCAGCATGTTTACTGTTTTTGTTTCCCCTTTCCTATTTTCTTTTAGAGGTTAGCAGCAGATCACCTAAAATAGAAGGGCCCTTTCAGTTTGACTTGGGGGACAACCAGGAAGCTGGGAGCCAGACAGACTACATCTGACCCTGGGGTCAGCCCAGGAGAAGGATGCTAGAAAGAGGTAGAAAACCCAGTGGTAGATTTCAGTGTAACAGAAATGACAGTAATAGCATTTGCAGCTAACATTTACTGCATTCTCACTACCGAATTCTCTGAGGGAAATAAAAGCAGGCCGAGAGATCAGGGTCCCAGGGACCATATGGCCAGAAAGAAAAGGACATCACGGGAAACTGGCCTCCATAGTAAGAAGAGGCTGTGCCCTGGGGTGGGAAGGCTTGATCTCATCCTGTCTCTACCACTTCCTTGGTGATTTTATCCCTGAATGAGGCTCACTTTCCTCATCTATAAAAATGGGAATACTTTTATTCCCACTTTCCTCTCTCTGCCCCACAAGTTTCTTATGGAGATCAAAAGTGGTAATGCATATGAAAATGGTTTGCATAATTATACAGTCTCTCTATAAATATGACTCATCTTTACTTCTAATTGTAAGAAATGAGGATTGGCAGCGCACTGACTATCCAGGAAGGTGGTGTGCACCTGCCTTGGGGCAGGAAGTCTGTTATTCACTCGTCAATAAGAACAAAGGCGGCGAGATAAAACAATTATGAGATAAGGCACGAGATGCTTCTGGCCACCCACTGGCTGGAGCTGGAGAGCGTCCATGAACTGAGCCTTTTGTTCTGCAGGTGCCGTCCCACCTGCGTGCCTCAGACACAGGAGTAGGCCCTCTACTGAACGCTTGCCCCGTGCCGTGTGCTAGAACGGGAAGCTTACTTTTTTCAGTGGCCTCTCCGAATCCTCTCAAGAGCTCTTCATGATTAGTATTGGCATCATCTTTATTCATATTCACATGATGATGATTTACTGCCATTTCTAGTGGGCATGCTCATCGCTACACGGCTCCTGAGCTTCAGCGCCAGGATTTAGATCCCGGCCGGCTGATTCCGGAGCCCGCACTCAGGGCTCAGGGCCAGCGATTTGTGTGGCCGTCCTGCACAGAGCGCGGCGTGTTGTTTTACTTCAGCAGATGTTTATTTATTTGGTCGCAGCAGGTCTCAGCTGCGGTACGCGGGGCGTCCACTGAGGCACGAGGGCTCCTCCTCGCAGTGTGAAGGCTTTCCTCCAGCTGCTGCGCGCGGGCTCAGGAGTTGGCTGCGTGGCTAGAGCCCACAGTTTTAAAGCAGTTCCTCAGGCCTTCCCCCCAGCCTCCTCACCCCCACACCTCTAGTGAAGGCTGTCGAGGACAAAGTTAGGTGAGAAAAGGCTTGTTTTTCTCTGTTATACGGTAAGGTTCCTTAAAGGATTTCCTTTTCTTGGCGGGGGGCGAGGGCTGCACCTGGTGGCCGGTGCGATCTTAGTTCCCGGACCACGGATTGAACTCACACCCTTGGCAGTGAAGGGCAGAGTCCGAAGGTTTCCATTTTTTTTTTAAGTACATTGTATTGTCTAGTCACAAAGTCATGTCTGACTCTTTTGCGACCCCATGGGCTGCCACCCGCCAGGCTCCTCTGTCCATGGGGTTTCCCAGGCCAGAATACTGGAGCAGGTTGCCATTTGCTCCTCCAGGGGATCTTCCCAACCCAAGGATCCAACCCACGTCTCCCGCATTGGCAGGTGGATTCTTTACCACTGAGCCACCAGGGAAGCCCCTTAAAAAGTATATATGTGTAAAAATTTTGTTCAGCCCTCACATACCACAATGTTCCTATTTTACAGCTGAGGAAATGGGGGTCCAGAAAATCCGTGGCCAGAATCACAGAATTAGTTCTTTGCAGAACTCAGATCAAGTTCTCTTTTTTTTGTATATCAGGAGGTATCTTTGTGGGAAAACAGACTTTAAAAAAAAAGCATGAGAATCCTCATTTCGGTCATTAAAACCCTAGGTGCTCAGACGGTAAAGAATCTGCCTGCAGTGCAGAAGACCCAGGTTGGGTGGGGAAGATCCTCTGGAGAAGGGAATGGCAACCCACTCCAGTATTCTTGCCTGGAGAATCCCATGGACAAGAGGAGCCTGGCGGGCTACAGTCCATGGGGTCGTAAAGGGTCGGACATGACTGAACGACCAATACACACACACCAAGGAAATTTAAAATACTGCCTGTTTTTCAAAACTTGAGTGAGGTATTCCAGATACGCCCCCATCGAGAGGGCAGGATTTCCCTCTCAACTTTACTTCATCCTCCAGCTCTCGTGCCTGTGTGACCATTTCTGTTGTATTAAGAACCGGAGTGGCTCACAGGAGTTTGTGGCAGTCCCTGCTTCTTCCTGGATGAAAATTACACCTCGGCTCTGAAATCTCTGCCTCCAAAGGCACTCCCTTTTGTGAACAGTAGTGCAAAGCTAGGCTTGAAATAGCTTCCTTGAAGGGCTAACTGGGCCCTTTGGGAGAGCTGCCTCCGTGTCCTCAGTAAACCGTCTGGAGACTACGCCCGTGCCCGAGGAGCTGGCCCTGTTGCTCCTGGAGAGAGACTTCTTTTCTCCTGGCTGGTGCCTCCTTCCACATGCCACCTGGCTCCCCAGCCTGGGCACGGGCAGCCTGTTGGGTTTCACGTCGTCATCAGAGCTAAGGCAGTGTCCCCCCCCCACCCCCCGCCAGCACCAGGCCTTGCCCCGGTCCTCCACCTCTCAGCAGCCGCATCATGACGTCCAGAAGAGAGGGTGGCACCCTGAGGGTCTGACCCAGTCTGGAGGTTCTTCTGTACCAGCCCAGCCCTCCGGCTCAGTCCTGCAGCCCCTCACCTGATCAGACTGCTGGGATGTGCCGTACACAATCCCTGGGGAAGAATTTTCAGACCCTGATTAGAAATGCTCACGTCTCTTTAAATCTTTGTAATAATATAAGCAGTTTCTGGGGGATTTATGTATTTATCTGTGGCCGTGCTGCGTCTTCACTGCTGCGCTCGGGGTTTTTCCAGTAGCGGTGATGGGAGTTACTCTCTACTTACGGTGTGGTGGCTTCTCTTGTTGGAGATCCCGCGCTCTAGGACCCACAGACTCAGGAGTTGTGGCTCATGGGCTTAGTTCCCCCTATGGGATCTTCCTGGATCAGGGATCAAAGTCATGTCCCCTGCAGTTGGCAGGTGAATTCTTAACCAATGGACCCCATGGGACGTCCCCCTGGGGAATTTCTTTTGTTCATTCTAAAATTCGTAGTGAAATTGTTACTACCTGATTTAATACTTTGCCTAGAATGTATATACTGGTCAAGAAGTAATAGTCACTTGGTGCTGGGCTTTGTCATAATCAAATATGAAAATGAAAGAGTCTGGCTCTCTGCCCCTGTTTGAACACACTTCACATAGTCTGGAGACTAATGGGCTGGCAAAAAATAGTGTTAATAATGCCCCACAGGTGTCACTGGAAGCCATTGCTTCTCATTCCTTTTGTCAAATCATTTCCCTTTCAGTAAACTATCATTTTCCTCCATTTACAATATAAAACAGCTGTGCTATCAAGGAAGCTAAAATTGAAGAACATGGCCTGCCCTGCTTCAGGGGTTTTGCTGGACAAGAACATCCCCCGTGGATGTTAGCAGTTTTCCTGTGTCTCATGGTACCCAGTGCTACATGAGGGGTGAAGCTATCAGATGTCTTGCCTCCTTCCCCTCCTCCCCCCTCTCTCCCTTCCCCTCCTTGCAGAGTAGCACTGAGATATTTACTCAGCTGCGGACTGGTACCAAAGCCTCAGTGCCCTGGGGGAAAGGAAGGGGTGGTATGGTCATGCCCTGAATTATCCATGTCCTTCCGAGCATCTCTTGGCAGAGCAGCCTGACTGGGGGGGCGAGTGTCACTTGGAAGGAGACTTCACAACCCCTGCATGAAAGAACATAAAAACAATGGCAGCTGAAAATTGGAGAGTCCACTCATGGGCTGTGGTATTCTCTGGGCTCTGTGGTAGTTCCTACTGAGATCGTGCAGCCAACCAACCAAAGGCTGTTCAGTCCTCTGGGACTCCCAGTGGCTTGGGAGCATCTCATTATCTCGGCTCCTGCCCCAGCCCTCAGCCTGAAGACACTCCTGCAAATGAACTCAGACTAAACCCCGGTTCCTCCTCCAGACTTTCAGAGGTGGTTTAAAAAAAAAAAAAAAAAAAAAAAAACCCTCGATTCAGGCTTGGGGGAAGCCTTCTCTGAGTAAGGGACAAAGATATGGCCCTTGATCCTTTATCCTTGCTTTCATGACACCACTCTGACCCTGGAAAGGGCACCATTTCCCAGGAAGAGCAAGAGGCATCTGAATCTTCAACCACAGGCCGCTGCAGTTCTTTGGGGCAAATGTGTGGACGCACATGGTGGTCTGCGAGGAAGATGTAGCGATGACTCAGCTGCCCCCACAGAGCTTCAGAGCCTAGAGTTTCCACAGCAGGAAGGCAAGACCAGATGGAGAAAAGACAAGAGAAGTTCTTCAATCCTTCTTTTCCAAGAAAGGAGGAAGTAAGAACGAGTTAGCCCTTGAACATATTGGGCATGACTAATTTCTGACGAGATGAGTTTTCTTAGCCATCATAACCTCATCCATCACTCTCTAGGATTAAAGTGGGGACAGCCAAGAGAAGAACATTTTGAGTCAGGGGTTGGGTATGTTGAAAACTCTAGTATTCTCGCCAGAGTTGTAACAGTGCATGCATGCTAAGTCACTTTAGTCGTGTCCGACTCTTTGAGACCCTGTGGACGGTAGCCCTCCGGGCTCCTCTGTCCCTGGAATTCCCCAGGCAAGAATGCTGGAGTGGGTTGCCACGCTCTCCTCCAGGGGATCTTCCTGATCCCTTCCAGGGATCCTGATCCTGATCACCTTCCAGGGTCAAACCCGAGCTTCTTTGGTTTCCTGAATTGGCAGGCACGTTCTTCACCACTAGCGCCACCTGGGAAGCCCCAGAGTTTTTCCACAGTTTGTTGTGATCCACACAGTCAAATCCACACACACACAAAAATGAGATGGTTGAATGGCATCACCAACTCGATAGATATGAGTTTGAGCAAGCTCTGGGCATTGGTGATGGACAAGGAAGCCTGGCATGCTGCAGTCCATGGGGTCGCAAAGAGTCAGACACGACGGAGCGACTGAGCTGAATGCAGTCATAGGCTTTAGGGTAGTCAATGAAGCAGAAGTAGATGTTATTCTGGAACTCCCTTGCTTTCTCCATGATCCAACAAATGTTGGCAATATGATCTCTGGTTTCTCTGCCTCTTGTAAACCCAGCTTTTACATCTGGAAGTTCTTGGTTCATATCTGCTAAAGCCTAGCTTGAAGGATTTTGAGCATAACTGTATCAGCATGTAAAATGAACACAATTGTGCAGTAGTTTGACCTTTCTTTGCCCTTCTTTGAGATTGGAATGGAAACTGACCTTTTCCAGTCTTGTGGCCGCTGCTGAGTTTTCCAAATTTGCTGTCATATTGAGTGCAGCACTTTAACAGCATCATCTTTTAGGATTTTAAATAGCTCAGCTGGAATTCAGTCACCTCCACTAGCTTTGTTCCTAGTGATGCTTCCTAAGGCCCCCTTGATGTCACACTGCAGGATGTCTGGCTCTAGGTGAGTGAGCACACTCCCATGGTTATCTGGGTCATTAAGACCTTTCCTGTATAGTTTCTCTGTGTCTTCTTGTCACCTCTTCTTAATCACTTCTGCTTCATCAGGGCCTTGCCACGCCTGTCTTTATTGTGCCTTTCCTGGCATGAAATATCCCCTTAATACTTCCAATTTTCTTGAAGAGATCTCTAGTCTTTCCCATTCTGTTGTTTTCCTCTATGTGTATTTTACTTAGATATAAAGTCTGCAAGTCACCTGGCGTAAGTAACCCTATCATCAGAAGTCAAGTCCCCCACAAACCAGTCAGATCCTACCTGCTAGAGTACCACTTGCTGGACCTTGAATGCTAAACAAGCAAACATCTGAATCTCAGTCTTCCCTCCTCTTATTAGCTCTGTCTCCTTGAAAAGTCATTAACCTTAAAGAAACCTTGTTTCTTTATTTCTGAAATAATAATAGCAAATACTTAACAGAGCACTTGTGATGGGGCCCCTGTTCTCAGTAATTTACATTAACTCACAACAACCGTATGATGTTGGTTATCCTTATCCCCACTTTATAGATGTTGAAACTGAGGCATAGAATGCTTAAAGATCACTAATTTGAAATCAGTGGCAAAGTTCAGATCTGGACCCAGGCAGTCTAACTCCAGAGTCCATGCCATGCGCCACAATGCAGTACCGAGCCGCCTCCTGAGATGATAGGATGCAGCGGGGTCAAGACCTCTGGTCCTCGAGCCGGGCACAGTCAATGGGACTCTTACTACGAGGTTTAGAATAAGAAAGATTAACAGCTCTGGCCACCCATAAAATGAGCAGCACCAGTTTGCGGGGGATGTTCTGATTTTGATCTTATACCAAAGTCGTCTCATGTCTTTGCCTTTGAACTTTGAGGACCTGCTGGGTGAAGCTTTCCTAATTGTGGGGGGATTCCTTTAGAGAAGGCGTCTGTCGGTGCACACTGCTCACCTTCCTGCACCTGTCGGGGTGGAGCGCCCCGGCCAGTGGGCGGGATGCGCGGCGTAGCTTCTCGCACAGGTGTACTCATCCCCGCCTCCCCTGGGCCCCCGGCCCAGCACAGGCCGATGCTGGAGCTGCATGCAGTCTTTTCTGTTGACAGTAATTAGAACCTTCCAGACTCAATTTCTTACATGCAAAAAAAATCCCAATTCACTTGAATTGTCTCCTTGATCTAGTTCACCTGGAGCTATTTAGTCCCTCCAGTTTGTTTGGAGTAGAGAACAAGCTTTTAAGCCTTCACCCAATTACCGTTGATAAGATCAAGGTGCGGAAAATGTTAGTTGGGTAAACTTTGGAGCCAGACTGCCAGAGCTTGGAGTCCAGTTCCACCAGTTAAGCATGATCTGAGTTTTTGTGTCTGTGAAATGGGGATAAACACAGTGAAGATTAGATGAGACAGCACAAGTAAAACCCTTGGAAGAAATGTGTCTGGTCCAGAGTAAATGCCCAGTAAGTGTTCACCCTAAGTATTATTATCATCATTAAGCCCATCCAGTCCTTAGGCCCAAAAGGCCACCCTCTCCAGTACTCTGGCCTGGAGAATTCCACGAACTGTATAGTCAGTCCATGGGGTCGCAAAGAGTCAGACACGACTGAGCGACTCACTTCACTTCCCCTCCCAGCCTAGGAAGCCAGGGCTCTGGGAAGCCAAACACGCTCCTCCTGTCTCCCACGCTCTGGACCCTTCTCTCCCCACTTCCTAGATAATTTCATCTCTCTAAGCCTTCCTGTCCTTATCTATGCAGTGACGCTGGGACTACTGGAGTCTTATCTCATGAGGTTGTCTTGAGGTTAAGCAAGCTACTTCAGAGCCTGAGCACAGAGCTCAGTGACTGACTGACTCACTGTTGTTATTCCTGAAGTACAAAGGGGCTGCCTGCAAGGCTGATCTTCGAGATCTTGGAGAGCTCTTTAGAGCCAAAGGACCCAAAGGCAGGAGCATTTAGAATTAACCAGTGGCTGAGCTGGAGCCCCTGAGCTGGGGAGGCCGCCAGCTTGTTGGGAACAGTGTGCGTGCTAAGTCCCTTCAGTCGTGTCCCGCTCTGTGCGACCCGGTGGACTAGAGCCTGCCAGGCTCCTCTGTCCATGGGATTCTCCGGGCCAGAGTACTGGAGTGGGCTGCCATGCCCTCCTCCATATATTGTTGTTCTTGTTGTTTAGTTGCTAAGTCATGTCCAACTCTTTTGCAACACCATGAACTGTAGCCTGTAAGGCGCTTCTGTCCATGGATTTCCCAGGCAAGAATACTGCTGTGAGTTCCCATTTCCTTCTCCAGGGGATCTTCCTGGGGATGGAGGAGGCATAAAATGCAGACTGCAGAAGAATATTCAAAAACAGGTTTGACTCAAACAACCTGACAGAATTTTCAAGGCAGAACACTCCTAGGAGTTTAAGCTTTCAACTCAGCGAGAAACTTCTTCCTCCTCTCATCTCCTGCCTTTGTCCCCAGGATTTAAAAACAAAACCAAGCAATTTCCCTGGTGGTCCAGTGGCTAAGACTGCATGCTCCTGATGTAGAGGGCCTGGGTTCAATCCCTGGTGAGGGAACTAGATTCCACATGGCCCAACTAAAGATCTGCCATGCCATGACTGAAGATCCCAAGTGCCACAACTAAGACCCAACACAGCCAGAAATTAAATAAGTAAATGAATGAACACTAAAAACAAAACCAAATAGCTCCTATTGTCTGGCATTACTGTGTTCTAGACATTCTGCCGAGTACTTTCTAGACATCATCTCTTTTAATCTTGACTCAAGCCCTGAAAGGTAGGTGTCGTCATTCCCGTTTCACAGATGAGAAACAGATTTATAGAGACTGAGAAGTTTGCCCAAGGTTGCCCACCTGGGGAACCAAAGAACCAAGGTTTGAACCCAAGCCAGAGGGTCAGGAGGAGAAGAGCTCTCCTTTGATCATCAATGCTCTGATTCGGGGACGAGACTGAACTGCTCACCCTTCTCCCAGATACGCACTGTGCAACCCAGGAGTGTTTCCAAGTGACAGATGCCTCTCCCTTGAAAGCATCTGGCCTTGATATTATCCTGAGTCTGCTTGAACACCCTGAGTCTGCTTTAACATCCTGAGTCTGCTGTCTTAAAGAAACAGAACTGCTGTCTTCCACAGTTAAGGTAGCCACAGCTGTGTGTTTGCCTGCACTTTCACTCATCTGTCTATCTGACTGTCTTCCTCACTTTACGTGTGGGAATGTCAAGTTCCAGAAATGGTGAACAGGATGTATTCTGTTTTTCTGATGTATTTAGTATTCCCCAGAACTGTCGATGCTTTGGAGAAGAACAAAATTATTTTTGTAAATTATTCTTCTATCCTCAGGAAGCAAGCATTTGAAACACATGAGTTAGAATATCATCAAGAACGTAAAAATGCTAAGGGCAGGAAAACCAGGAGGCTAGAGGCTAAGATGGCATCCCAGCCTGGTCCCTCTTGATTAAATAAGCGGGGCAGGGGGTGGGGGACAGGTGTCACAACTCTCTCTCAGCTTCTCATTTTCCTTCACACTGTTTATCTTCCCAAGAGTATCTTGCAGATAATGTGGGGGATAAATATGAATAACTGGGAAATACTTTGCCCCCCCACCCCAAGAATGGTATCAGATCCATCCACCAAATCTCAGCGTCAGTTCAATTCAGTTCAGTCGCTCAGTCGTGTCCAACTCCTGCGACCCCATGGACTGTAGCCCACCAGGCTCCTCTGTCCATGGGATTCTCCAGGCAAGGATACTGGAGTGGGTTGCCATTTCCTTCTCTAACTCTTAGCCTAGAAGAGCTTTAGTGATTCAAAGACAGAACTCGCTCCTCTCTGCACAGGGAGCTTTGGAGCGAGAAGAAAGCAGGAACACATTCGATTCAGTGGCTTTTCTCCGTTTCGTTTTTCCTGTCCCTCACCCCAAGCCTGCGAGCCCACAAGTAGCTGTTACTCTTTCCCCTGAAGAACAAAACCTCCGGCCAGGCTGGTGCCCGAGGTCAGGCGAGCGAGGAGAGGAAAGTGCACGCCCCGTTGTGGCCGAGACGGAGGCCACAGAAGCCGTCTTGGTCCTCTGACCCACGCTGACGCGGAGTCTGCCCCCTTGCTGTCCCTGACTTTGGCGGTGTGGTTAGTCTGACTCTGTGCCCTCACCTTGAATTGAGCCTTGATGAAAAAGGAGTAGGAAACCCAGGCCTGTCCCTGGGGATTTGGGGTTTTTATCTTGGAAAAGCATCAACCGAACTCGCAGGGACAGGAGATCTGGATTCCTGTGGCTTGAGCTAACTTAGGTCCAAAGAAACCAAGCGCCTGTGATCGCCATCTTCATTCCCCCAGTGTGGCCTTGCCCTCTGGGCTCCCTTCTCTCACCAGGCTCCCAGTTAGGAGGGCTTCTGGGTTGCTCCATCCTGCTTTACCGTCAGCACGTCCTTCCGTATTTGAAATGCTTTTGTATATGGAATACTTGTGGAGTGAAACTGCCTGACTGGTCTAAAATCCCTCAGCTTTAGGACACGCAGTAACAAAACAACTTTTTTTTTCTTTTCTAATTTTAATTGGAAGATAATTACTTTACCACATTGTGATGGTTTCTGCCATACGTCAACATAAGTCGGCCATTGGTGTACACGCGTCCCTCCGTCTGAACCCCCCTTCCACCCCCCTCCCCACCCTGTCCCTCGAGATTGCCCCAGAGCACCGGCTTTGGGTGCCCTGCTTCATACATCAAAGTCACACTGGTTATCTACTTTGCATATGGTAATATATACGTTTCAATGCTCTTCTCTCAAATCATCCCAAAACAACTTTTAAGCGTCAGTGTATTTCCTCTCCCCTGACTTTCTACAAAGCCCTATGAGTTTACCCCTCTGGGTTTTCTGCTGAGCCTCAAGCCTCATCCTGGCTCATCTCTCCCAAAGCACTGCTTCTGTGTATCAGGAGTCATTTGGTGGCCTTGATTGTAGATCTTGGGTCTTGGCTTCCTACAGTAGGATGACCAGATTTGTGTGTGGGCATCCAAAAGAAGCCAGCCGCGCAGAACTGGATGACAGAGCAAGAAGGGCTGTGGGTCGCCCTGCTGTGTTCTTCTCCCCCATGTGTTGCAAGGCTGCCTCTGCCTCAGCACTGCTCCCAGATATTCTGTGCATGGTCTCCGGGCATGTTGTGGTGAAGGCGACCATGCCAGAGAATTTCAGCAAATTTAGCCAGCTTTGAAATGACTCATTTTTGCGGATTTTCAGACACCAGGAAAATCAAACTGAGAAGGCTAATAAAGTTGCCCCTCTAATTCTCCCTTCTTACCCAACCATCTCTCAAACCAGTGAAGCTCCTTTGGCCAAAATGTTGTAGCTGGGTGCCTCCCATCCTGGAAAAAGTTTGTAGAAATATTGATCTTAAAATCTCATCCTTGGGTTAACGCAGCCTTAATAGTGACTCATCTTGATCCATGTTGATGTGCGGCAGACACCAGCGTAATATTGTAAAGCAATTATCCTCCAATAAAAATTTGTTTAAAAAAGAGCGGTTCTACCTAGGGTACGTCTGAAACACCTGAAATGACCAAAAAGACCATGGTGACTTCCCACTCTGAGGTCTGACGCCTTCCTCTCCATTTCGCTGCAGATTTGCTGACCATGAGGGAATATCACTGCTTGCTGCAATTACTGTGCCCGGATTTCCCCCTGGAGCTCACTCAGAAGGCCGCCAGGTATGTCTCCGGGGCTCCTGAAGTCAACTCAGCCCCGTCTCTGGCTCAGATTTCTGAGAGATAATGGCAACGTATGCAGACAAACACACCATTAGGAGAGAGTAAAACTGATAGAGAAGGAACTGGCATTTGGAGAGGGGTCTATTTGGGATTTGCCCCAAAACATAATATTCACTTTCTGCGTCTCCAGGAGGAAGCCAAATGATCTTTGGTGGTTTCTGTGGGGAGCCGTAGGGTCTGCAGATAGAGTTGGGGGGGTGGTGAGATGAAGAGGCAAACACGCTCACACCAGCTCGCACACTCACACACACACACATCCCTAGAGAACATTCTGAGAAAATACAGTGCAAGCTTTGGCAGCAACTTGTGATGAAGGGGGTTGAGGTTCGAGGCTGGAAAGCATGAAGGTGATAAACCCCGACTGAGGGAGAGATAAATTGTATTATTTATGCTAAAAGGTGGTTTTCAATATTAGTCCAGAACCAGGAAGACTTGGCAGAAATAGTTAGAACCCCCTAATTTCTGTGTTTGGTCTCACTGTTGTTCACATTTTTTAACCAAATGAGGTAGCTGAGCTATGCCTCAGTTAACTTTCACTTATTTAGCTGGAAATTTGAGCTAAGGCAGCAAATGGAAGTGTAGCAAAAATCTCAGTTTTTGAAAAATGCCCAAACAGAGGATTTTTAGAATAATATTCTGTCTTATACATGACAGATGGACTTCCCTGGTAGCTCAGCTGGTAAAGAAGCCGCCTGCAATGCAGGAAACCCCGGTTTAATTCCTGGGTCAGGAAGATCCCCTGGAGAAGGGATAGGTACCCACTCTGGTATTCTTGGGCTTCCCTGATGGCTCAGATGGTAAAGAACCTCCCTGTAATGCGGGAGACCTGGGTTCACTCCCTAGGATGGGAAGATTCCCACTGCCGTAATTCTTGCCTGAAGAATCCCCATGGACAGAGGAGCCTGGAGGGCTACAGTCCACGGGGTCGCAAAGAGTCAGACACGGCCGAGCGACTAAGCGCCGCACACAGCATAGGTGATAGACGCATCTGTCCAAACCCATAGAACCCACGACACCAAGAGGGAAGCGTGAACCTGAACTGTGGACTTTGGGTGATGATGCATCAGTGTAGGTTCAACAACTGTAGCAAATGTGTAACGGGGGAGTCTGTGCATGTGTGGGGGCAGAAGGCATTTCAGAAATCCCCTCAGTTTCACTGTGAACCTAAAACTGCTCTAGGAAAGTCTAAATAATAATTTTTTTTAAATGCCCAGCTTCCCTAAATCAATTGATCAAGTATATGCACAGAGTAGAGTTGACTGGTGAGCAAAGAGGAGGTCAGACACCGACCCCTCTGCGCAGCTGAAAATCCAAGCAGACCTCTCAGTCCGCTCTGCACACACACAGAACCTCTGCACCCGTGGTTCCGTGTGCGTGGGCTCAGCGTCTGTGGATTCACTACTGAAAAAGTCCACATATAAGTGAGCGCGCAGCGGAAACCCAGGTTCAAGGGTCAGCCATATACTCACATCACCACAATCCATTTTAGAGCATTTTAATTACTCCCAAAAGAAATCCTGCTGCTCTCAGCCATTGCTCCCTAATCCCCCGCCCATCCTCCCTCGCCCTCAACAACTACACTCTGTCTCTATAAATTTGCCTGCTCAAGACACTTAAAATAAATGGAATCACACCATATATGGTCCTTTGTGACTGGTTTCTTTCACTTAGCCTTATGTTTTCAAGGTTCATCCACGACACAGCAGGTCTCAGTATTTCCTGTTATCAAATATTTTTAAAGGTTTCTTATGCAGACCATTTTTTTTTTTAAGTTTTTACTGGATTTGTTACAATACTGCTTCTGTGTTAATGTTTTGGCTTTTTGACCCCAAGGCATGTGGGATCTTATCTCCCTGAGCAGAGATCAAATAGCACTGGAAGGTGAAGTCTTAACCACTGGACCGCCAGACAAGTCGCTCATGAACAATTTATTGAGTGCCAGTTTTGGGCCAGGATCTAATCCACACACTGGGGGTTGCAGTGAGAGTAAGATATAGTTCCTGCCCCACCCCACCCCACCCCACCCCCGCCCCCGCAAGGAGCTTGACAGCTGATTTAGAAGAGGATCCCTTGGGTACCGATCACAGCCTGCCATCACTTGGTGACACATCGCCTTGGTCTCTGTCACTCCACAGCAGCTGCTGTCCCCCTTTCCCGCACCTGAAAGGTAGCGGATGGGCTCGAGGGCAAACCTTCTGTATAGTCTTCGGCCCCACCCACCTCCCAGATGCTTCCAAACAGCCTGATGTAGTAAGCACCGCACGGTTAGACTAGAAGGAACAGAACCCTCTAAAATCCAGATTCTTACAAGTGTTGATATCCAGGGGCTTCTGGAGTGACCTTCCCTTAGCTGTGGTCAGAAGCTTACCGCCCCTCCCCATCACCCCCACCACCAGGAGACCCTCTTGTTCTTTAGAACTTCAGACCTTTCCATTTGAGCAGGGGGGAAGCATGGTGGCCGGTCCATGCTAATAGCCAGGAACGTGAAGGGATGGTGGGGACGCCAGAATGAACCGCAGAAGGGCCCAGGGCAAGCGTCAGGAGACGGGCTACAAAATTAGAGATGACTTCAGGACTCAAGCTTCGTGTCGACCCCGCCTCCCCAGCTCCGTTCTCTCCCCACCCCGCTCCAGCTGCTGCGTGCATGTGTGTGTGTGGAAAACTCATATCCATCCCAGAATGTGCCCCTCTGACTGTCTGAGCTCTTCCCATCTCGTCCTGAAGGTCAGGATCCCAGCCTCCTCACACGCGAGCCCCGGCTTCTGACCCAAACTGGCAGTGGTGGGGAGGGGGATGGCGAGGCCCCCCTCGGCCGCGGCAGAGGCCGGCCCGGAGCGCGCGCTGGCCTCTCCCGTCTCGCTGCTGGGCTCACTTCGTGGCCCCGAGGTGGGGACAGGCCGCGGGAGCAGGCGGCAGCCCCTGATGATGTGTGCGAAAAGGAATGCGACCCAGAAGCAGCTGTGCCCCAGAGCCTGCGGAGCGCGGAGCAGCCCGCGTGCGCCGCTGACGGGCGGCGCCGCGGCCAGGCCTGGGGCGGAGGTGTGAGCCGCAAACACAGGCGGGAGGAGCCGGCAGACCCCTGCCTGCCTGCGCCGGCCGGAGCCCCGCGCCCACCTCCGCATCCCTGAACGGGCAGCACCGCGTCTTCGTCTCCATCCTCCACGGACTGGGCGGCTTTCCTGATGGCTAAAAGCATTCAACTAGAGCCAAACTTCTTTTTCTTTTTAAATAAGTGAGAGGCCACTTTTGATGGTATTTTAATACTACCTCTCCCCACCTTCAGGGCAGGTCCTTTTTATGTCTGTATGTCTGTGTGTGTGTATTTGGCTGCGCTGGGTCTGCATTGCTGTGTGAGGGCTTTCTCCAGTTGCATTGAGCAGAGGCCACTCTCTAGGTGCCGAACGCCGGTTCTCTTTGCGGGGCTTCTCTCGTTGCAGAGCGCGAGCTCTGGGGCTTCCGTAGTTGTGACTGACACGGTCAATAGGAGAGGCGCGTGGGCTTAGGTGCCCTGAGGGCTGCAGAATCCTCCCGGACCAGGCATCGAACCTGTGATCCCTGCATGGGCAGGTGAATTCTTTTTTTTTTTTTTTCTTTTCCGCTTCTTTCATTCTTTCCCTTTTAAGTTACAAGAACAACCAACACACGTGCAGTAAAGAAATCCAAGAAATTTCAGAAAAGCCATAAGAATATAGAAATCACAAACACTTAGACAGGAGTCTTCCGACTAGTCAGCTTGTATCCATCCGGCACGGGTTCCTGGCATCCCCGTGCCTGGCTGCTGTGTTCAGGCAGTCCCGGCTTTGCTCTGAACACAATGGCAGGCAGATTCTTAACCACTGGACCACCAGGGAGATGCAAGCCAGAGCTCTTGAGTTCAAATCCTGGTTCCAGCTTATATCCTGGGGGAAATTATTTAATTTCTTTGAGTCACAGTTTCCTCATGTGTAAAGTGGGAATAATCATAGTTGCAGTAATTGAAGCCGCATATCACGTGATTAAAACAATGCCTGGCATAGAGCAAACAATGTTAGAAGCAGTGGTGTTAACCCTGACCTCTAAGAACACAGGCATCACAGGATTAGAAAGACCTGAGTGTCCACACCACCTGTGTCTATTGACTGCATGACCTTGAGGATCTCTCTTCTCTAAGCCCTGTTTGCCATGTCTGTAGAATGGGGCTAATAATTAAAACATAGGATGGCTATAAGATTTCAGCAAATATATATATATATGTAAATTGCTTAGCACATTATGGACATTCAGTAAATAATATTTTCTTGCTGTTAAAATAATGTTGTTATTATTATTACCAGATTTTTTTTTTAAGCCAGTGAGAAGTCAGACAGAGAGAACAGACTTGCGGTTGCCAGTGGGCAGGGATAGACTGAGAGTCTGGGGTTAGCAGATGCAAACTATTACATATAGAATGGATAAACAACGAGGTCCTACTGTATAGCACAGAGAACCGTATCCAATCTCCCGGGATAAACCATAATGGAAAAGAATATTAAAAGGAGAACATATGTGTACATGTATATGAATATATATGTATAACTGAATCACCCTGCTGTACGGCAGAAATTAGCACAACGTTGGAAATGAACTGTCTTTCGAGGTGGAAAAAAAGTGAGAAGTTCCTGGGTTCCCTGAGGCACTGCTTTCTGGCCTTCTTCCCCTTCACAACACTCAGAAAATAATATGTAACAAAAAGCAGGGTAAAGACAAGACTGCCTGTGGTTAGCCTGCAGGCTCTGACCGCCTCCCCGCTGGGCCAGCGGGACCCTCACACCTGCAACCCATCCAAGGCTCATGTGACACGGGTGGGAAGCCTCGCCCCAAGGGTGGAGATTTAAAGTGGTTCTCCAACTTGAGAGTGCGTCAAACGGACCCGCAGAGCTTATTAAACGACAGATGGCCCAGGCCCCGTCCTCAGAGTTCAGTGGGTCTGAGACGGGGTTCAAGAATTCATGTTTCCTATAGGTTCTCAGGTGATGTTCACGGTCTGGGACCACTCCCTGAGAACCACTTTAGAGCTTTGCATGCCCATCCCATTCTGCCATTTTATTTTATTTTTTTTTTTTTCATTTATTTTTATTAGTTGGAGGCTAATTACTTTACAATATTGTAGTGGGTTTTGTCATACATTGACATGAATCAGCCATGGTTTTACATGTATTCCCCATCCCGATCCCTGCTCCCACCTCCCTCCCCACTCCATCCCTCTGGGTCTTCCCAGTGCACCAGGCCCGAGCACTTGTCTCATGCATCCCACCTGGGCTGGTGATCTGTTTCACCATAGATAATACACATGTTTCGATGCTGTTCTCTCGAAACATCCCACCCTCGCCTTCTCCCACAGAGTCCAAAAGTCTGTTCTGTACATCTGTGTCTCTTTTCCTGTTTTGCACATAGGGTTATCATTACCATCTTTCTAAATCCCATATATATGTGTTAGTATACTGTATTGGTCTTTATCTTTCTGGCTTACTTCACTCTGTATAATGGGCTCCAGTTTCATCCATCTCATTAGAACTGATTCAAATGAATTCTTTTTAATGGCTGAGTAATATTCCATGGTGTATATGTACCACAGCTTCCTTATCCATTCGTCTGCTGATGGGCATCTAGGTTGCTTCCATGTCCTGGCTATTATAAACAGTGCTGTGATGAATATTGGGGTGCATGGGGGGGTGGGGTGCCATTCTGCCATTTTAGAATTGATTAAATTCATAGGAATTGCATTTCCTTCTAACTCTTGTCATCTGAAACCGTATTTAACTCACTTCTCCCTCTCTGAAAGCCAAATTTCCTAGTCAGTAATATATGTTTAGTAGGAAGAGCTCTTTTGTCATGTTTATGTGCTGAGTACATACAGTGCTTTGAAAGCATATAGACTCCTAAAAAATCTAGAATGTCTTTATGCCCCTCGCCTGCATTATCATCCTGCATAGATCTCCTCCCCAGGTCTGACCTGCCCTCTGACAGTGTCACTGTGGCCCCAGAGGTCTTTGACCCAAACAGAATACCCTTTCCCTCCCCATCCTTTCATTTGCCAAATATTTACTGAGTGCCTGTCATGTGCCCGTCATTGTGCTTGTGAGGGAGCTATGACAGTGAGCAGCACAGATGTGGTTCCAGCCCCCGAAGAACGTGCAAACTGATAGAGAGGCAGACATTAAATAAATGAAAAGCCAAGTGCTACAGGGCCGTATAAGCAGGTTACCCAGCCTAACCTGGTAAATTAGGAGAAGCTTGTCCATACGGCAGAGATGTTGAATCAGGAACCTGAAGGATCTGTAAGAGATGAACTTGCTCTGTCTTCTCTGTGTGTTCTTCATCGCTCAGTCGTGTCCACCTCTCTGCGACCCCCCTGGACTGTAGCTCGCCAGGCGCCTCTGTCCACGGGATTCTCCAGGCAAGAATACTGGAGTGCCGTGCCCTCCTCCAGGGGATCTTCCCAACCCAGACCTGGAATCGAACCCAGGTCTCCCATATTGCAGGCAGATTCTTTATCGCCTGAGCCACCAGGGAAGTCTGATCAAGTACTAAGACATATTGTAAGGCCATCATGACAATGAAAGTCACTCAGTCGTGTCCGACCTTTGTGACCCCATGGACTACATAATCCATGGAATTCTCCAGGCCAGAATACTGGAGTGGGTAGCTGTTCCCTTCTCCAGCAGATCTTCCCAACCCAGGGATCCAACCCAGGTCTCCCGCATTTCAGGTGAATTGTTTACCGTCTGAACCACCAGGGAAGCCCAAGGCCATCATAATGCCCACTAAAAATTGGGACTTGCCATCTGTCTCTAGGAGAATTAAGCCACTGCAGCAGCTGACCTTCAACACACCCTGAATGGGGTTCATTAGGAATGAGGCACTCTGTGTTCTGGGAAAAACTAGCAGAACAGGCCTTCAGATAGATGTTTTCAAGAAAGGATTTTATGAGTCCAATCCTTGCCTCTCCTCATACCTCGAAAAGCATGAAAATCATTAATGGAGACACCTGCTCCTTGTGGCTAGCAGTAAACTTCACAAGACTAGCAGCAACTTTCTGCAAAAATGCATGCTTGATTGCATGTTCCCGCTTCACCAGAGTCAGTATATATTGAGCTTCCCCCCTACCTCTTCAGAGCAGTTTCTCAGAGCTGTCTGAGGTGCTGTCTCCCAGGTTGTAGTCCTCATTTTGCCCCAAATAAAACTTAACTCACAACTGTTACATCATGCATTTTTTTCAGTTGACGTTTATCCTCTAGGATAAAATAAAATTAGATCACTACTTCAGACCATATGCAAAAGTCAGTTTCATATAGATTACAGAAAATCCACGCATGCATGTGTGATCAGTCTTGTTTGACTCTTTTGCTGCCCTGTGGACTGTAGTCCACCAGGCTCCTCTGTCCATGGAATCTGCCAGGCAAGAATACTGGAGTAGTTTGCCATTTCCTCCTCCAGGGGATCTTCCCGACCCAGAGACTGAACCTAAGTCTCCTGCATTGGCAGGTGGATTATTTATCAACTGTGCCACCTGGGAAGGCTGGATTATAGACCTAGGTATAAAATGCAAAGCTATAATACTCTTAAAAAAGATTAGAAGAAAATATTTTATTGCCACCAGTAGTTAAAAAATTCTTAAACAAGATAGAAATTCTTTAAGCCCAACCCCAATGGGCGAGGTTGATAAAGTGACCACAAAACTGCATTCACTTATTCAGCCATTCAGCCAGTGTTGAAGGAGAATGCCATCACCTGCTGCTGATGAAGGCAGTGAACAAAACAAAGCCCCTGCCCGCGTGGAGCAGACATTCTAGAGAAAGAAGTGTCTGCCGGGAAGCCCGAGCCCCCGATGGCAGACTGGACCCGGGCCACGAGAGTGCAAGTGCTGAGCCCTCGCCCGCCGGAGAGTGAGGATGAAAAAGTCTGTCAACACAAGATACCATAAACAAAGCGGAAAAACAAGCCAGGGACTTGAAGAAGATATTTATTACCTATGTAACTAACAACAAACCAGTCTACAGAATATTTTTAGTCTCTAGAATTGTCTGTAAAGAACTCCTACAAGTGCAAAAGAAAAAGATGAATGACCTCAGTAGAAAAACAGTCCAAAGATGTGAAGAGCTAATACACAGAAGAGAAAACCCTAACAACTACCAAACATTCGGGCATATTTTCATGGCCAAACTCGCTAGTTAACAGGGAAATGCCAATTAAGTTGAGATACCCCCTCAGAGTCATCAAATTGGCAAAAATTCTAAAGTGAGATAATGCAAGTGTTGGTGAGGACGTGGAACTGTGGGAACTCGCACACTCTGCTAGTGCGAGTGTAAATTGGCATAATCACTTGGAAGCAATTTGGGCAAATCTTAAAAAGTTCAAGAAATGAGAGGGCATATGTGTATACAGACAGCTGATTCACTTTGCCGTGCAGTAGAAACAAACACAACTTTCTGAAGCAACTAATTCCAATAAAATTAAAAAAAGAAAAGGAAAATGTTTGGGAAGAAATTCCAGAAAGTTCTGAAAAACAAAACAAATTTGAATTTGCCATGTGCAGGGAACTAGTTACATAATAGTAAAAAAAAAAAAAAAAAAGTTCACGAGGCATGGCTGAGTCTAAGGAGACAGGCAGCATTATTTGTGAAAGCTTCCAGTGAAGTCCTCTGCCTGTCGCCATGCAGTAGAAAGGACAAAGTGTCTTAGCTCCATTCCATGGAATTCTGTACAGCAGCTAAAATGCACACAGAGAGGTGGGACTTCCCTGGTGGTCCTGGGGTTAAGAATCCGCCTTCCAATGCAAGGGACGCGGGTTTGAAACCATGGGGATCCTACCGTGCCAGAGATAAGTTTTTTCTTAAATAATAAAGTGAATACAGGGAGATATATATGCATCAACCCTGATATATCTCAAATGACGAGTTAAGAAGGATGCATAGAGCTTGAGAACAGGCAAAGCAAAGTTATATCATGTTTTAAGAATGTAAACATTTGTGTGAGTCAACAACAGTATGAAAGCACGCAGAGGGATGCCAAGCCCAAGCCTCAGTGAATGAGTGAATGCTAAGCCCTCAAGCTCCAGCGGGATCTCTGAGGAGGAAGGTAGAGGGAGGGTGTCCAGGTGTTCTAAACAGTACGTGTAATCGCTTACAAAGCTTTTACACATTGAAGCAAGGATGGCAAAATGTGAAGATTGGAGAGGTAGTCAGCTAGTGGGTACACAGATGTTTTTTCTGTTACTCTGTGTAATTTTCTGAAGTTTTAAATATTGTGTTTAAAATGAAAAAGGTGTGGATAAAAGAACACTTTGTGTGATTTCAATACCTTTAAACCATGAAGTTTTTCCACCTTGTTTTACGTCCCTGGATATGTTCCAGTGTCTCCTAGTTTATGATCTATGGTAACTTGAATTTATACCCTACTGTTATGTGAAAATTGTGTAACCTTTATGTTGAATTGGTCCATGGTGCTTTTCAGGTCCACTCTATTCTTCTACTTTTCTGTATTCATTCTATTAATTTTGAGTTTGATATTGAAACTCCAACTAAAAATCTTAATTTATCTGCTTAAAAAGTAGTTGTAATATATAGTGAAACTATACATAACTTTGATCTGTATTTTCCAAGCGTCCTGTAAATGTGTTATCATGCTTTCGTAATTCAAAATATAAAAAAGAGAAAAACAAATAAAAGGAGGAGGGTGGGCAGGATTTAGGAAGGGAGCAGCGAGAGGGAAAGGCCATCTCGGGCAAGTGAGCAGCCTGGAAAGGAGCCAGTGAGGACCTGGGTGCCCTGGGGGAGCCAGGGGGCCTGGAGTTTGAGGAGTTGGGGGCTGGGAGAAGAAAGGAGGGCCTCACAGGCCATGCACTGGATGTGGGTTTTATCTTAAGAGCGTGGAACAGTTGCCCCCAACCCCAGCTATGAGGCTTCTGGGGAGAAACCAGGCTCATGGAGCCGAAGTGGCCAAGCGGGGCCTTCACGGCGTCTGCAGGGAAGAAGCAGGGTCCAGGCCTCGGCTTCCAGCCCCCCTGGGGGCCGCGGCTCTACAACAGTGGGAGAAGGGACAGCACCACCCCCGGCGGAAGTCACGGCCACGTCTCACCTCCAGCTGCTGCAGCTGGCCCAGGAGCTGTGACTAGAGTCAGAGCGGCCTGTGTTCGAATTACAGCTCTTTTGCTTCTAGCTTGAAAACCCTGCTCAAGTTTCTGAAGCCCTGTGTTCTCAGTGAAGAGATCCATCAATCTTACGTCAGAGGATTAACGGGAGAAGAAATGCAATGACGGATGCACAGCGCTGACCAAGCAAGCCCTCACTGGACGCCGTGTAGCTGTAATTGTTGCTGCTGCCCACACCCTCTGGGTCCAGCTACTCAGGCACTGCAGGGCAGGGGGGTGTTGGGGCCCCTTGGAATTGCAACCCGGAGCCCAGGGAGAGCCACGACCTGGACGCCCACGCAGCTCGGAGGGCCTGGACTGGAAGCAGCTCGTGCAGCACAAGGGGGTCTCCAACACAGCCCCACTGACGGCCAGCCCTACGGAAGTGTCGTAGGAAACCATGGCAATACCTGGAGAAGGCAGCCAGGCTGTGGTTTCGCCCTCGCTCATGGCCCTGACATTAAGGCAGACACCACAGAGGTGTCCCGGGATCCCAGACAGGCCTGGAGACGCCCTTCACCCATGAACGACACGGCTCATGTGACCTCCCAGAGGAAGTGCAGGCATGGGAGGCTTCTCGCCAGCCCTGGCGCCCCCCAAAAAGTGGACTTGAAACAGGATAGCTCGCTTCCGCCTGAGAGCCTGTGTCCGGTCAAGCACTGGCTGCACTTCCTCTGAGCTATATTTTTATTCGCTATTTTGAGCTCTTCTATTACCTGAAACCAGCTAGAACACACTTAGGGATGTCAGCTAACACTGATTTTGAGTGATTATTATGTATACCAGTAATATATAACAGTAGAATAGACACAGCGTATCACCATAATTGAATCTTCACCAGAATCCTGTGAATTGGGAACTAGAATTATCTCCTCTTTACAGATGAGGAAACTGAAGCTCCGAGAGAAAACATGACTTGCTGAGAAAAGGAAACTTGGGCAGGGAGTTCTAGAGCTGGGTGGGATTGGATCCCGCTGAATTGCAAAAAAAAAACCAATACATCTTCTGCCACTTGACCAGGGATGCTGACCTTTAAGGGGGAATAGGAAGTTGGCAAGTTGCAGATTCAGGCTGAAAACTGTTGCTTCCTTGGCACCCACCTACCACCCAGCCAGCCAGCCTGTCCCAGCTGTTGGAAGTCAGCATGGGAGGGCGAGAACAGCCAGCCCCCTCGGGACGGGCTCAGACCCTGCCAAGCGCTCTTTTCTTTCTCCACTCCAGCCGCTGCCCTGGACTCCACCCTCCACATGTTTCTGCTCAGAGCCAGCCTGAACCTGAGTGCCTCTCCTTCTCCCCCAGAGCCCCATCTCTCCAGCCCTGAGGCCCGGCCTGCCAGGGTCCCTCCCGATCCAGTGAATCAGTGCAGACTCTGGTTGGCAGCCGCTCCCTGCTGGCTCCGCCTCAGAGCCGGAGCGGGGCCCCTCTCCTCCAGGTGTCAGGAGCAGCTGGCACGCTGGTAGAAGGCCTCCGGCAGGAAGGGGTGCTGAGCCAGGAAACTCCTCCTCCTGACCCTCAAGGGGGTGGGGCCAAGTTCGAGTTCTGGGTGAAGCCGCTGTTGGTGGGGTGAAGGGCCAACAGCCTGGGGTCATCACAGTCACCAAAGGCGGAGACAGAGCTGCAGCCTCCTGCCTGCCTCTCCCCGCAGTTGTGAGGTCCCGGTGCCAGATGCCCAGGACTCTCATGCGTCAGAGCGCTAGTCTGGAGATGGACGGTGTGGCATTCGATGTTTCTAAAAGCGACTTTTCGTGAGGTTTTTCAACAGCAAACTCTTCCCCAGTGAGAACCAGCGTTACCAGAAGCTGTTGGTTCTCCCGGCCCTGGGGATGCCATTCTGTCAGAGCTATAAGCAGCCCGCTCAGGCTCTGGGGAAGTATTCCGCTTGAATATCTCCAGCAACAGGCAGCTCACTCCCTCACAAAGCAGCCACAATCGCAGAGCCGGCGTCTTCCAGTCTTCTGGAGCCAGTCTCCCAGAGCCCTGTGACGTCTCCCTCAGAGGCAGCCCTTCAAGAGTCACGGCCCAGTGTCACTTCCCCCTTCATCCTCTCTTCCCACTAAAAGATCTAAAGGCAGTCGTTGGCCCGACATCCTGGTTTGCAGACTCCACCTCGCCGACCCCCTGTTCTGTGACTCTAGCTCATCCCTCTTAAATAAACCACCCAGAGCCGAACGTGGTGCCCAGATGTCACCTTGCCAGGAGGAAAGAAAAGGGTCCCGCACCTCCACTCAAGTGTTCACACTTTCCCTCTCATTCAGCACACACTGGCTGAGGGCCTACTGTGTGCGCCCCCCACTGGCCCCTGGGTCAGGCAACAAGCAGAGAGGCAGCTGGGTAGACCGCACAGTCCTGGGGCCGGGGCAGACCCGAACAGCAAGGTCCCGGGCAGGGAGGCCTACCGTCACCATGCCGACGGGGTGCTCTGAGGCTGCACCCCGAAGAGCGAGGAGGCGTCAGTCAGGTCGGCGAGGGGAGGAGGCAGGGAAGGCTGACGGGTCTGCGCTGCTGGAGCATCTCAGGGGACACTGACTGGGGCCTCCTGAGTCCAGAAAGGTGAGCAGCCAGGGCACACAGGCTCATAAGCCAGGATAAGGATGGCAGACGTTGCTCTAAGGACAAGGGGAAGCCCATAAAGGGCTTAAAACAGAGTTGTAAAACAGTCAAATTTGCATTTTTAAAACGGTCTTTCTGGGAGGGAGGAGAGGGTGAGATGAATGGAGAGGGTAGCATGGAAGCATATATACTACCATGTGTAAAACAGATGAAAAGTGAAAGTGAAAGGCACTCAGACGAGTCCAACTCATTGCGACCCCGTGGACCATACAGTCCATGGGATTCTCCAGGCCAGGGGATCTTCCCAACCCAGGGATTGAACCCAGGTCTCCTGCATTACAGGTGATTCTTTACCAGCTGAGCCACAAGGGAGGCCTGATAGCCAGTGGGAATTTGCTGTAGGACCCAGGAAACTCAAACCAGGGCTCTCTGACCATAGAGAGGGGTGGGATGGGGAAGGAGGCAGGGGGAAAATTCAAGGAGGGGACATGGGTAAACCTAACTGCGGTATTGGAGAAGACTCTTGAGAGTGCCTTGGACGCAAGGAGATCCAACCAGTCCATCCTAAAGGAGATCAGTCCTGGGTGTTCATTGGAAGGACTGATGTTGAAGCTCCAATACTTTGGCCACCTGATGCAAAGAGCTGACTCATTGGAAAAGATCCTGATGCTGGGGAAGATTGAAGGCAAGAGGAGAAGGGGACGACAGAGGATGAGATGGTTGGATGGCATCACCGACTCAATGGACATAAGTTTGGGTAAACTTCAGGAGTTGGTGATGGACAGGGAGGCCTGGCATGCTGCAGTCTATGGGGTTGCAAAGAGTCAGACACGACTGAGCGACTGAACTGAACTGATGGCTGATTCATGTTGATGTTTGGCAGAAACCAACACAATATTGTAAAGCCATTATCCTTCACTTAAAAATTAATTAATTAAAAAAAAAAAAAAAAGCCTTTTTGACCACAGTATGGACATCCAATTAAAAGGAGGCAAAAATGTTGCCGGAAACCATCCAGTAGAAGGTTGTCCAGTTGTCCTGGAAGGGGAGGTGGAGGTGGGCATCACTGAGGGTCGTGGAAGTGGAAAAGAGTAGATGGATTCCAGAGAAATGTCTGGAACAGGACTGATTGGACTGGGTGATTGGCTGATACGTGGCGGGCAAGGGAGGGAGTTTCCCGGATGTCAGGAGGACACCCAGGCTTCTGGCTGAGCAGACTCGGAGCGTGGCTGTCAATGACAGCTGAGACCCAACTGGCTTCTCTGGCAGCCAGGGCCACTGCTTGCAGTCGAGAAAACCTACGCGCTCGTGCTGCTAGGGTCCAGCCACCTGTCCCTCAGAGAGAAAGCCTCTGCACCGCCTGCCTCCCCCAACTAGCCCCATCCACGCGTCAGCCCTCCGAGGAGCAGGGGTCAAAGCAGAGCGCACGCCGGGCTGGCCTGCTTCACCCTGACACCTCTGAGGGCTGTGCCTCTCTCTTCCCCAGCTGCCCATCTCAGAAGAGGGAGCTGGCATTCACCACTCAAGCGTGGCTGCTGACAGAGCACGGAGGCCAGTTCTGGGGCCGGAAGGGCGGGCCCTCTGCAGCCGACAGTCCTGGCTGTGGCTGAGAAGGGGAGATGCTTACGGCAGTTGGCCTGGCAGCCCTGGCGTGGCCAGGAGCAGGCCGATCAGCAAGAATGACCACTTGTGGAATTAGACGGGGCTGATGATTGTGCAGTTTTGTGAACCTACTGCACTGTGCACTCCTAAAGGATAGTCTTATGGTATTGGAGTTACATTGCAATACGGCTCTTCCTTGACTTGCAAGGGGGTTATGTCCTGATAAAATCTACTCTAAGTTGAAAATATCAAGTCAAGAATGCTCTGGCTACCAGACCTACCAGAGATCATGTCATAGCCCAGCCCTACCTCAGCTGCACTCAGAATACTTGCATGAGCCCACAGTTGGACATCATCATCCACCCCAAAGCCTGTTTTGTCATAAAGTGTTGAATCTTGCATGTAATTGATTGAACGCGGTACTCCAAGTGAAAACAGAACGGTTGTCCGTGTCCCACCCTCGTGACTGCACAGCCAAGTAGGAGCTGCCCCTGCCCAGCGTCACAGGGGAATACGTATCTTGCATCGCTGGGCCAGGGAAAGGTCAAAATTCAAAGTGTGGTTTTTACTAAATTCTTCTCGCTTTCGCACCATCATCGGTAAAGTCATAAAACCTAAGCTGACCTGTCGTTAAGATGGGGACCGTTTGTATGAAATAAGTGAATAAATAGGTGAAGAGAGAAATGCTTGGACTTCTCTGATGGTCCAGGGGTTAAGACTCCGAGCTGCCACTGCAGAGGGCATGGGTTCGATCCCCGGTTGGGGAAGTTCTGCATGCTTGTAGCGTGGCCAAAAAGAGAGAGAGAGAGAAAGAGAAATAGTAAAGGGAGGTAACTGCTATAAACAGGAGCACCAGGTCCCAGGTTGATGATAAACAAGAGGAGCCAAGTAACATCTTCAAAGGCTTTGGTTCCCCTTCGTGGTTTCCTGCTTGGGGATGTTCTCAGCCCAGCGCTCTTCCCTAGTAATTAACTTCAGGCCATTCTGGTTCTTGGCTGTGCCGGGATTAGGGCAGGAAGGGGAGGGCACTGCCTTCTCTCCTCAGGGGGCCTTTCCCTCCCCCTGTGGGCGTTGGGGACGTTGGGGTGCTCCCCGGGACTCTGGAAAAGTGCAGTCTCCCTCTGCAGTTTGGGGTGTCTCTGTGACCCCAGCCTCTCTCCCAGCCCTCTCTCTGCCTCTCTCGCCCCTCTGACCCCATCCAGATGCCAGAATCCGGGCCTTGCTCCCCCTCTCATCCCTTTCGCCTGCCCGTTCTGCTCAGGTTATAAGGAAAGAGGTAAATACTTGGCATCACCGATGCAACGGGCATGAACTTGGGCAAACTCCAGGAGATGGTGAGGAACAGCGAGGCCTGGCGGGCTGCAGTCCACAGGGTTGTAAAGAGTCCGTGCAACTGGGTAACTGAACAACAGCTACTTGGCCTGTCTCAGCGTTTGGGCCCGGGAGCCTCCGCCAGAAGGACTAGGGCGCCCTCCTGTGGCCACTGGCAGCATTGCTTGTTCCCACTCTGGCCCTGAATTTTTTTTTCCAGAGGGAATTTTAACGTTGAATTCTGGTAGTTCAGTTCAGTTCAGTCACTCAGTCGTGTCCGACTCTTTGTGACCCCATGGACTGCAGCACGCCAGACCTGCCTGTCCACCACCAACTCCCGGAGTTTACTCAATCTCATGTCCATTGAGTCGGTGATGCCATCCAACCATCTCATCCTCTGTCGTCCCCTTCTCCTCCTGCCTTCAATCTTTCCCAGCATCAGGGTCTTCTGGTAGAGGAGGTAGCTTTTTTCTTCCCCAAGAGATACATGAGAAACAATTAAGGTCCTAAGATATAGATGAGAAGAAAAGATAAGTTAGGTAGATAATAAACTAAGAAATAAAATGCAGGTGTTTATATCCTGTGAAAGAAAGAAAGTGAAGTTGCTCAGTCATGTCCAACTCTGTGACCCCATGGACTGTAGCCTGCCAGGCTCCTCCGTTCATGTCCTGTATCTTTATTTTAAAAGAGGTGGTGAGACCTAGTAGGAAGCAAGTCCATGACATGAAGAGCAAATTTACCAGCTGTGCGACCTTATTAAGCTGACTTCTCTGAGACTTGGTCTCTTTACCTGTAAAATGGAATAATCACAACACCTGTCTCATAGGATTGTTGTGGGATAAAATTTAATTGTTGTTGTTCAGTCACTCATTCATGTCCGACTCTTTGTGACCCCATGGACTGCAGCACACCAGGCTTCCCTGTCTGTCACTATCTACTGAAGTTTGCTCAAACTCATGTCCGTCAAGTCGGTGATGGCATCCAACCATCTCATCCTCTGTCGTCCCTTCTCCTGCCTTCAATCTTTCCTAGCATCAGGATCTTTTCCAATGAGTCAGCTCTTCGCATCAGGTGGCCAAAGTATTGGAGTTTCAGCTTCAGCATCAGTCCTTTCAATGAATATTCAGGGTTGATTTCCTTTAGGAATGACTGGTTTGATCTCCCTGCTGTCCAAGGGACTCTCAAAATTTAATTAACATAAGTTAAATACCTTGTGACTCATGGCTTCCCTCGTAGCTCAGTTGGCAAAGAATGTGCCTGCAATGCAGGAGACCCAGGTTTGATTCCTGGTTTGGGAAGATCCCTTGGAGAAGGAAATGGCAACCCACTCCAGTATTCTTGCCTGGAGAATCCCATGGACAGAGGAGCCTGGCAGGCTAATGTCCATGGGGTCTCAAAGAGTCAGATATAACTTAGCAACTAAACCACCACAGGTTCATCCAAATACCTTGTTCGGTGCCTACGATGAATTAAGGACTCAGTAAATACTGCCTATTTCTATTGTTATCGTTATTACACCTGGAGCCTAGATGTAGGAACCATTTCTCTCTTCGGGGAGACCTGAAGCCAGGCCAGCGGCCTCGCACAATCCCAGGGGCACCGCCCACGTCACAGTCTCTCTAAAGCCCCTTCCCCAGAGGTGAGCAATGCCTGCAGTCTCTGGAGCTGATCCAGTCACCAGTCTGGGGACTCTGACCCAGTGAGGTGGAGAGAGAATTTGAAAAATCCACGAGACAGCAAAATAAGTTGGTTTTTGGTGGTTGGTTGCTTGTTTGTTTAAGGAAGATAGGGCCCAGTCAGAAACAGGTTGGGGAGGGGGATAGGAGTTCCCTGACGGCCTGGTGGTTAGGACTTTACACCCCTACTACAGGGGACACAGGTTCGATCCCCGGTCAGGAAACTAAGATTCCCACAAGCCGCATGGCTGGAAAAAAGAAAAGAAACAGGTTGGGGGCCCGGCCGCCCGTCAGCAGCTGAGCTTGGCACCCTGCCTCGCACAAGGATGGAGCCCGGCAAGTGCTCATTTCCGTCCCGTCCTGTCCCGTCTCCGCGGGGCCCTGGGCAGAGTGTGCACGCGGCTTCGCTGCGCGCCCTCTAGCGGTCACGTGGTGGTCTTCCTGCGCGGAGCCGGGAGCGGGCCCCCTGTGGGCGTGGCCAGCGTGGAGGCGCCCCTGGAGGGGGCGTGTCCCTCGGCCCCCTCAAGGGCAGACCCCAGGCTGTACCCCCGGCCCTCGGTGCCGCCTGTGCCCCAGGATGGCGGTGCCTGCGGCCCGTCTGGCCCTTGGTCGCCTATTAAATCCCGCGGCCACTTGCCAAGACCCTTTAAACCTCTTGGCTGTTCTTTTGCCTTTTCTGATCAGCTGTATTTATTCTGAACTAAATGGTCCTCGCTGCAGGATGAAAGGATTTACTGCCGAAGGATATGAAAAGAGACCTTGGCGGCATTACAGTGGCACCCCCTCCTCGCCACCCCCTCCCCGCAGCCATGTTCCATCCACTCGCTGGTGCCACAGAGACTGAAGTGGAGCCTGCCCCCTCAGCCCAGTTCAGTTCGGTGGCAGAGCCCAGCTAACGGGGAAGTGCGGTGACAGGGAGCAGCTTGTCTGGGGGGCCGTCTCCCCAGTTATTGCTGTCCCAAGGGAGACTGGAGCCCCAGGAAGGGCTCACCCCAACACCCCTCCATCACGCGCACGCGCGCACTCTCACATTCTCTTTCTCTCTCTGCCCCTCAGGATCGTGCTCATGGACGACGCCATGGACTGCTTGATGTCTTTCTCAGACTTCCTTTTCGCCTTCCAGATCCAGTTTTACTACTCAGGTGAGTCTTCCGGGCCCCGGTGGCTCCCGTCGGGACCTCACTCCCCGTCCGGCCCTGGGCCCTGCCGTCTGCGCGTCCGCCCGCACGTCTCTGCACCTCCTCCCTGCGTGGCGGGCTTCCCCGCGGGCCGCCCCGCAGGGTGTCCCGGTGCCGCCGGCGGTCACACGGCTCGCTCAGCCTCCTCATGGCTCACAAAACCACGGCGCTTCCCGCCCGCAGGGGTCACATCAGCTTAAGCGATAACCGCGGTCACACCACCACCAACACACGCTCCGGGATGGTCCCCGAGGCATTTCCCGCTGAGCGAACACGTAGGGTGTGCCGGGCCCAGCGCTAGGCACCCTCATCCTCACCGCGGCGCTGAGAGGCAGGCGGTCTTTTTGAGAGAGGAGCGGACAGAGGGGAGCTGCCAACGCGCCGGGCTGCCGGCGGTGGAGCCCAGGCCTGACGGGGGGCCCGCCGCACCGCGCGCGCTCAGCCCCTCGGCCGCGTCAGCGGGGCCGGAGGTCTTCCCCGGGCCCGACGCAGACCTGAGAGCGCGCAGCTCCTCATCCGCGCACGCCGGTCCTCTGTACGCTGCCCCTCGCCGCCCGGGGCCCCAGCAAGCAGCGGCGGCGCCCTGCAATCCCAGGTGGAAAAAAACGGCTGACCGGATGCCAACGCCCCCCGGCTCACACGCGGCGACGTCGGATGGAGTGCTGGGCCCCGAAACTGCTGACTGTCCATAAGCAAACTTGTTTCAAACAGGCTCTTCCAGTAAACAGAGGGCTGGCTGTCCTTGGAGCCTGCCCGTGGCCTTCCTGCCAGCGGGTGGCCCCGGCCTCGCTGAGGCACCACTTGTCCTCTTGATGGTGGCCCCAGGGCCCCGGCGGCAGGGGCTGCAGTCTAGGGTCTCGCCACCTGCTCTCAGCAGCTCCCGCCGTCCACTGCCCATTTCTCTGAGGCTCCTGGGCCTTGGAGAAGGAGCAGCCGCGTGTGGAGACCCTGTTCCCCTCACCGTGTGTCTGGGCTCTCTCCTCACAGCGGCCCCCAGAACAGGGCAGCCATGGGGAGGTGGGCCGTTAAGTCGGCTCATTGGGCTCAGCAACTAACGCCTGAAAACTAGTTCAGCTGTTTAATAAATCAGCAGCTCGTAAGCTTTCTCTCCTGCCCGGGTATTTCCAACCTGCATCTCTTAGTCAGAGAGGCAGGTGGCCTGACAAGAGGACTTTGCCAGCAGGAATGTGTACCTGTTCACCTTTTACATTTTTCAAAAATATTCATAGCGTTTTCTATGCACCAGGCACCGTGCTGGGTGGGCGCTGGGTGCTGGGGCTGGAAAAGGCTGACACGGCATGGTTTGGGCCTGTGGGCAAGGTCTGCCACTCCAGCAAGGAGACAAAGCGAACCAGTCACAGAAACGCCCTCACCGGATAAGCGTCCCAGAGGAGTCTGGGGTACCTGAAAGCATGTAATGGGGTCTCGCCTGGTCTAGGAAGAACCTCCAGAGGAGGGGGCGTTCGAGCTGAGACACACACGCATGTCATCCCTCACGAGCGAGGTGGTCACAGGAGGCCGAGGGCCCCTGCTCCCCAGACGCCGTGCGTTGAGGACTCACTGGGGAGCTGAGCTGACCGGCAGAGAGAAGGGGGCCCTTGGTGAGGGGACCCAGGGTGTCCTCCCCGCCTGACCCGCGCCCCTCCGCCCTGTACGCAGAGTTCCTGGAGAGCGTGGCCGCCATCTACCAGGACCTGCTGTCGGGCAAGAGCCCCAACACGGTGATCGTGCCCACGTCGTCCGGCGGGCAGCACCGCCAGCGGCCTTCCGCGGGCGAGGCCGGCACGCTGGAGGGCGTGGAGGCCGCGCTCTTCTACCAGTGCCTGGAGAACCTGTGTGACCGGCACAAGTACAGGTGAGGCCCCGCCTCAAGCCCCTGGGGCCGCCGGCTGCGGGCCCCGGCTTGGATCTCCAGCAGGCTGTTCTGAGGGCCCGGGGCTCCTAGGCCCTTGACGGTCATCGTATTGAATATAAATCAGCGCCATTTGCCCCCAGTCCAGGCTGATGATTGGCAGGCTTCCCAGGTGGCTCACGGGGGCGGATTGCTTCCATTTGGGCAAGACCAGATGATATTGACCAGCTTGGGCCCCTTCTTCTTGCCAGGAGATAGATTGGTCTTGACTTTTTAGAGAGAAGGAGAAAAATACCCACTGTGCACAAAATTCACCCTACAGAAAAAGAAGGCAGCTGTCCTGTGTAGCACGAAGTCCCCTTGGGGACAGAGCAGCCAGCTTGTGTCTCCGAGAGGAGGCATCGCCCAGCGCCCGTTCCCCATCCCCACCCCTGCCAGTGAAGCACTGGTCAGTGAGCATGCCAGCCTTTCTGTCCACAGTCAAGGCCTTGCTCCGAGAGATCTGCCAGGCTCCCAGGGCCTTAAGGTTCCCAGGGCAGGCAGGTCCTTGGTTTTCGCCCTCCTGAGGGCTTCCCAGGTGGCACTAGTGGTAAGGAATCTGCCTGCTCAGGCAGGAGACACAAGAGATGCAGTTTCGATTCCCAGGTCGGGAAGATCCCCTGGAGGAGGAAATGGCAACCCACTCCAGTATTCCTGCCTGGAGAATCCCATGGACGGAGGAGCCTGATGGGCTCCAGGCCACGGGGTCCCAAAGAGTCGGACCCGACTTAGCGACTGAACACACCCTCCTAAGCCTTAAGGTCTGGATGAAAAGAAGGCGTCAGACTTAACTAGTGTTTGATCTGTGTTTTGCCTTCTAGCTGCCCACCCCCAGCGCTGGTCAAAGAGGTCCTCAGCAACGTTCAGAGACTGACCTTCTACGGCTTCCTCGTGGCCCTCTCAAAGCATCACGGGATCAACCAAGCCCTAGGTAAGCCGGAGCCGGCTGCCTCCGCCCTGACGGCAGAAAGCCACGTAGGAGCCAATTGTTGGTAGACAGAGTCCCCACAGGGGATGCAGATTTGCCAGGTCTGCCTTGACTTCTAAGGGCCAGACTCTGAGGCCTCCCCTGCTCCCGTGCTGACGGACGGCCTCCCCCACCCGGGTCCTGCCCCAACATGAAGCAGCCTCCCCGGGGCAGAGGCGTGCCCAGCACCCCCCGCTCCCCCACCCGTAGAATCCCCAGCTCTGCCCTGGGCACTGGCCTGCAGGTTGGGCAGACACAGACTATTTAATCACTGGCTCCGGAGCTTATGTATCAAAGAGACTTGAACCCCATTTGTAAGCAAGACAAAGGTGTGTCTCAGGAGACCTGTTTTCCCCATCTGGGGAAAAAAAAATCTTACTAGTCTGAAAGGGAGTGGGAACAAAGGGCGGTGGTGGATGGAGGCCGGCTCCGGCCCAGTTTTTCCTGTCCATTGTTTCATCCTCACTGGTCCACCTTCGCCTCCCACCTTCCTCCGCCCCCTCCCGCACCTGCTGCCCTCCCGGGGAGGGGCCACCAGGCTGACATCACCACCCACAGAGCTTGAGAGTCATCTTATTTTTTAAACAAGAAAGAGCGCATCTGCCTGCTCTTTTTTTAGATTATTTTTTGGCTACACTGGGTCTCTGTCACAGCGTGCAGGCTTTCTCTAATTGTGGCAAGCTGGGATGCCTCTCAAGTTGTGGTGCACGGGCTTCCCATGGCGGTGACTTCTCCTGTTGCGGCATGCCAGCTCTAGGGCAAGTGGCCTTGAGTAGTTGTGGAGCGTGGACCTTAGTTACCCGACCAGCGATGGAGCTCACGTCCCCTGCAGTGCTGAACCAGTGGGAGACGGGAAGAAGCGTAGGGTCTCTGTCCTCACCTGCGTCTCCCGTGTATGGAAAAGAGACCTGAGCTACCCCAGGTGCAGCCAGCTGTGGAGGGGGCTGTCCTGTTCCCTTAGTCCTGAAGGCAACACACATACACGCACGCACATACACACACATGAGGGTTCCGTCCAACACAGTGTGATCACCACTTAGAACCAAAGGCGCCAGGAAGCATCATCTGAAAAGGTCAGGAACTGAAGTAGAGCCAGAGGACAGTTTTAAGGTCGAGGCTTTCCAGGGACCAGCACTGTTAACTAGCTTCTGCCCAGCAGGGCAGCTCTTTTCTCTTCCGTTTGAGGGTAAGAATCTACCTGCAGACTCCAGCTCTACCTTCCCTCCCACTGTTAACAGCCCCAGGAGGCCCCCTGGACCCCTCCTCTCTCCTTTCCCGATGTCGGAGAATGACTGCCCTTCGTTTGTAGCAGGGGAAACCTGCTGAGTGATGTCAGAGAAGGGACAGCGCCCCTCCTGGCGACTTGCGGCTGAGCCAAGAGAGCCGGGTCTCATCCTGAACCCGCCTTCCCTTCTTGCCCTGGGACCCTCCCGGGAGGAGCTGAGACAGCATTTTTTACCATTCTGTCCCCAGAGTGGAATCCCCCTGATTTGGAGGCACAAAACTAAGCAACTTCTGGCCTTTGGGGCCTTGGCCATGTCCTGTGTCTCTGGATGCTTTTCAGCTCAGTACCTGGGGCCTCAGGAAAGGACGAAACCCTCGGCACCAGCTCATGCATGAGTGCTAAGTCACTTCAGCCATTGTTGTCTGACTCTTTGCGGCCCCAGGACTGTAGCTCGCCAGGCTCCTCGGTTCAAGGGATTCTCCAGGCAAGAATACTGGAGTGGGTTACCATTTCCTTCTCCAGGGGATCTTGCTGACCCAGAGATCAAACCCGTGTCTGTCTCGTCTCCTGCACTGGCAGGCGGGTTCTTTACCAGTAGCACCACCTCACAACATACCATCTGGTCTTGGAAGAAGCTCATTCTGTTTGTGCAGTGACCTTGAATTTGGGGGCTGTCTCATAGTCATGATCGGGGAGGGTATGCAGGGGGGCTCACTAAATTTCTCCAGTGGCACCTAGGGCTTACTGCCCCCAGAGCAGATCTTAAACCTCTGTTCCCTGAATCTTCCAGATCAGCTCTCCCAGGGTCGACACTGCAGGCAGACATGACGATGAGGGGCACAGAGGCAGCTACTGGGCAGGGTGCTGTCTGGCTGAAGCCCGGGTGGAGGACCCTCGCGTTAAGTTCTGTGCCCCCAATTATTCCCTAGGAGCCTTGCCCGACAAAGGGGACCTGATGCACGACCCAGCCATGGACGAGGAACTGGAGCGGCTGTAAGTGTTGGGTGGGAAGATGCTGCCCCCTTGTGGGCACCAAACCTCAGTCGGATCAGACCCCGACTCGGGCCACACAGCACCTGTCTGTTGGTCAGAGGGGTTGGGGGCCAGCGGAGGCCCGAGGTGGCCGCTCTTTGAATCCTCTGGGGAGGCAGCGCGTGGTCTCACTCACACGCCAGAGTGAGTGAGGGGTCCTAGTCTCTGGACACGAGGCACCTCGCTCCCTCGGGTGTCTCCCCTTCTTCAGGCTGGCGCAGATCCCAGGCCTGGTCACCTCGGTCACTGCCGGTCCAGAGGGCAGCTGCCTGCCTCCCCGCACCTCTCCCCGGGTTGGCTCCCCCTGGAGACCCCTCCATCTTGCCCGCAAAGTGGATGCAGAGAGCGATGGCTCCACTGAAGAGACAGATGAGTCCGAGACTTGAGGAGTCAGAAGGGTCTTGTCTACAGCACAGGACCCAGCTCTGGGTCCAGTTCCCAGCTCCCCACCCACTCACCTCTTCACCCGTTCTCCACCCCCTGGGACTCCAGGCATCCCCTCTCCCACCCCCGTGCAGAGCTGCCCTCTACTGGTGAAAAAGCCAAGTGACAGCCCTAGCCCAGGGACCCGCCAGAGAAGCTCTGATGATCAGCCAAGCTAAGCAGTGACCCTAGAAAGCCTACCTGAACAGCCTACTTTCTCCTGTCAGTCAGCTTTTCACCAGGCCCCAAGCTGAGGGCAGACTGAGCTGAGGCCACGGGAAGAGTGACTTGGTTTTACCCTTCTGCTGACCATCCCCACCTCCTCACAGCAATTCCAGGAACCATGCAGGGCCTTCCATGGTCAAGCGTGACACCCAGTGATGCAGGTATTAGGAGGATATAGCCATGGTAGCCTACTAGAAGGCTAGCCACTAGCCATAAGGTGGAGAAGGGTGGGCAAAAAGAAATTTCACTTTCAGAAACCGCTTCAAGTCTCCTCTGTGTCTAACAGTTAAATGTGTGAAATGAATAAAACCCCTTGTGTCTGGTAAGTGATGAGTGTAAAGCCATGAGGCGGGTGAAGGGAAGGGGCGAGTTTCAGGTTTTGGGGCCAAGTTCCAGCTTTTTCTGGCAGGACTGGGAAGTTGGGGGACAGAGAACCACTCAAGCCTGGAGACCTGCTTCAGATCATGAGCAAAGCGGGACTCACTACCTGCACATGATCTCTGCCTTTCATGGGAAAGGTGGTCACGGCTGGACAGAGCTTTCAGGATCAAGCTCAGATGGTTCAAGGCCAGCTGCCCATAACTTGAGACTGGCCACAAAGCGTTGCCATTGCAGTCTTTTAACCCATTTCATTAAACATTTTCTAAGCACCTGCTCAGGGTTAGGTCAGTGGGGGTGCAGCTATGAAACAAGACAGGCGGAGTTACCAGCTTCCAGCCAAAGCTGGACAGTAAGATGTGTGGCCTGCAACTTCCAGAAAGTAAAACTCACCCTAGGACCCAAGCAGAGCAGGCTTCCTGCTCTGAAGCTGCCAGGCACCCACATTTTCCTAGGCTCATCCCTGCCCAGACCAGCACCCCCTGGAGAGTTACAGGACTGGCTCCCATAGCTCTGCGTGCCCAGGGCCAGGAGTTCCAGGCCACGGGGTGAGGGCTCAGGGATCTGCAGCCTCCAGCTGACTGGGAGCCACGCAAAGCTGCTGGCTGCCTCAGTCACCTGGGGGGCCTGTGTACAAGGCACACGACCACACCCCTCCAGCCTGGGGGCAGGACACAGAAACGTCTTTATGAACACCTCCCGAGGATTCCAAAACTTCTGATGACTCCGCACTTGGGACATCACTGGCTTAGAGCCTCATGGCTCCTTCCACCCCTCCATTCTCATCACCCATCTCCCAGACCAGTGGTTTACAACTGTCTGCCAAAGGTGGCACAGAGATGTTCCAGGAGTCCCATTTAGGGGAGCTGCCAGGCCATGGGTTTGCACGGACACATGCACGCGCACACAGGCACGCACCTTCCTAGGGTTCCATTAGGGTCTTTTTTTCTAACTCCCGAGAGAGACACACACACCCTGACACACACTCTCGCTCTCCCCCCCACCATCCCTGAGACACCCGCCCCAGCCAAGCCTACTGCTGGGCCAGCGGCAGGCCGCGGAGGCCGCCCGCCCGCGCGCAGCTCTGGGGGTGCCGCGAAGGGCCGACTAACGCCAGCTCTCTCCCCCGCGTGTAACAGGGTGCTGAGGTGGAGGCCGCGCCGGAGCCCGCGGCAGCACAGGGCCAAGGAGCCGGGGGCCTTTGGCTGTCAGAGGAGAGACAAGCTGGAGGCCCCGCAGACAGCGCCCCCCGCTTCGGCACCAACGCCCTGCCTGTGTCAGTGGGGGCCCAGAGAGTGAGGCCAGGGGCCTGCACGGGCAGGGGGCAGGATCCAGAGAGGACACCCCTCCACTCAGACCACCAGAGGCCCAGGGCCCCGTCGGGGCTTTATTCAACACCACTTTGTTTCAATACAAACAGTCCAGAAAGAAGTCACGTCCCTTTGGGGGGGGGGGGTGCTGGGAACAGTGGTCTGCGGTGCTCGGGAGCCCAGCCCCCGTCACAGGTGGGGGGCCCAGGCTGCCGGCGGCAGGGGCAGGTGGCACCAAGGATGGCACAGCACGTGGCCCGCGGCCGGGACCTGCCGCTCCATAGGTGCCGCGAGCTCTCTGTGGGGGTGCTGCCCAGAGTCCCGAGGCCAGGACGGTGCAAAGGAAAGCCGCTTCCGTCCCGCACATCCTCTGCTTCCTCAGCCAGCACTACGCTCACGGCATCCAGAGCGGAGCCCCGGGCAGAGCAGACCCACCACGGCCACCAAGCAGGGGAAGAAGGGATAGAGTCTCCGAGGGACCGCAGTCCACCACGGATGGCACGGGAGGACTCGCACACACCCAGGAGGAGGAGTCCTCCGAGCGATCGCTGCAGAAAGGGTCAGCGAGACAGAAGGTCACTCGGGCCTCTAGTCCGATCCCAAATGAAAGCTTTAGGTACCAGGTCCAGTTTCTAGCCCTTAGCAAGGCCCAGACAGAGGTCCTTCCCGTGCCCTGCCCTCTCAGTGCCGAAGAGACCACAGGAGCAGCAGCAGCATGTCCACAGCCTCCCTCCCTGGGGGCTGATCCACAGCAGAACTCTTTCCAGACCTCCCTGCTGGTTCCAGAGCCAGGGACCGACCACCTGGAAGGATCCTAGAGCCGGCAAAACAGCCTTACACTTTTCACTCTCCCTCCTCGGGGAAGGCCTGGAGCCAGAGTAAGCCATCCTGAGGGAATGCCCTCCCCTCACCCCCAGGGTGGCAGGCCAAGTGAGCAGCAGCGTGGGGGGCAGGACTGCTGAGTGGAGCACACGGGGGGTGTGCAGGGAAGGGAGTGAGGGACCCGGTCTCCAGGCGGAGGTCAGGGGTGCTCCTGCCCGTTCCTCACCCGAGCTCCTCACAGGCCACCCCACTCACACCACAGGCATAAAGTAACAATTCCTCCCCAGTTTCCACAAGGCAAGCACCCCAGGCTGAGGAATCATGAGGTTTCTGCTACTGCCACCACCGAAAGTCCGAGATACGGAGCCTGGGTCAGTAGGAACCATAGCGATCCTGGGGATGATGGAAAGAAAAAAACCAAGTCAGAGTCTCTAACCTGCAGCAGCTTCCCAGCGAGCACACCCTCCCCCAACACACCCCAAGGGACTGGGGGGCTGCGGGGAGGGGTGAGTGAGGGAATCAAGCACCCATCTCACCCAGGCAGAGACTGTCTCCTATTTACTGTGACCTAGGAAAGGGGGTGTGGTCAGATCCCCAGGGGGAAGCCCTGCCTGATTGCACAGAAGCTGGAGAGGGAGGAGGACTAGAGTGGGGGAAGATCAGTGTAGACACGACACCATCTCAGGGAGAGGCCCAGCCCCAGGGCCCAGCTTAGAGGAAGGAAGCTGTCCTCCAAGAAGAGAAAAGGCACCCTCACGGGCTGAGGCCACCCTGCAGCTGAGTCTGGACATGGTAGAGAAGGCCGCCTTCTCAGCACTACCCTCCAGTCTCCTCCCACCCCAGGTCACGCGGTCCAGCCTCACCTGCAAAGAATTCATCACACCATTGGCCAGCACGGCCATCTTCCCAGCCACAGACTTGACACCCTGCTTAAACTGGGCGATGTCAGCCGTGGGCAGCACATTCCCCAGGGACACGCTGCCTGTAAGAGGAGGGAGGGGGTGACCCAGCGCCCGCAGGAAGCCCTTGCCAGCCCCCAGGGCCCTCCCACTCGGCTGGCAGGCCCTCCTGGTGCCTGCCCCGGCTCCGGGCCCACCTGCTCCGTGCGCGCCATCCACGTCCCCGAAGAGGTCTGATGAGCTGATGGCGCTGCTGCCCGAGAGCTGCTGGAGCCGGGACCTGGCTTCATACTGTGGCGGGGAAAGGGTGAGGTCTGCGGCTCTCTGTGCCACTGACCCAGAACTCACACGGGCCAAGCCACCCAGGTGCTAAAACCCAAACAGCAGGGCAGACAGTCCACTTCTGTCTGCTGCCTCCAGGCTCAGGTTGGACCACCTCACCTCAGTATCCACCTCCCGCCCGAAGAACATGTCGGAGGAGATGGCTTTGGCTCCTGCAAATTTCTGACGTGCTTCGCTCGACTCCAGGCCTGAACTCCGGCTCTCCACCTCCCTCCGGTTGGTGACTCTGAGGAGTGGACACGGGACAATGGCTCTGACTCTCCCCACCACCTCCAGGGAAGTGTCCCTGGAGCACTGCTACCCTGCGACAAGCTGAGGCCGCCTGGCAGTGCTCCCCACAGTCCCGCCTGACTGCAGCTCTAGACCTGGGGCCCTCTCTCCTCCACACTGAAGCCACGACACAGAGAACTTTCATTCCCTTCCCTAGGCAGCATGGAAACAGGGTTTGGAGGGGCCAAGGCTTCTGCCCCAAACCACTAGGATGATCCAGTTCTCAGTCTGCCTGGACTTACACCTCCTCTCTTGGTGTAGTTATGAGTATCACCCTTTTACCCTCAAAAGCATCTCAGTCTGGCTGAGAAGGTGTAAGGTCACCGCCACCTGACCCTGACACACACAGAGCTCAGTGTTTGTCAGTTTCATTTAACCGTAAGGCGGCCCTGGGAAGCTATGAGTTATGTCCCCATCCTCCTAATGGATTATTTGCAGATATCTATCAGTTAATCATTACCCAGATCAACATGGAATATGCTTTTAAAAAATTCCTAGATGAGGGCCAGAGACACATAATGGTTGGGAGGTTGGGAACCGAAGCATAAACTCAGGCCCCTCCTGGCAGAAATGGACTTCAAGCACAGCAGGTTAGTTAGACCTTCTGAGACACAAGAGCAGAGCTCAAACCCAGGCCGGCTTCCTGCACTCTCCAGTCTGGTAGCTACTAGTGGCTATCCAAATTTATTTAAGGTAAAAAACTCGGTCCCTCCATCAACACTAGGCACTCCCACAGGACTCGGGAGCCGCATGCGTGGCGGCCACCACGCCGGCCAGCGCAGCCACAGAGCACTGCCACCAGCACGGGCGTCCTAGAGGACGGTCCTCCACCTTTCTGAAACGGGCCGGATGCTGGAGATGGTCACTTCCGGCTCCTTCTCATCCATCCTGTCCACACCCCAGGCAGCATCTGTGTCCCAGCGGGAACCGAAACTCTCCCCCAAGGAGAAGGGGTTGTCCTTGTACCTAGGAAGACAGTAGAGGGGCTCAGAGAAGCTGGGTGAGCAGCACGGCAGCCAAGCCTGCACCCCAACAACAGCCTTACTTTGGAGGCCCAGAGGCGAAGGTACCAACGTCGTCAAATAAGTCCAGCTGCGAGCGGGAGGACTTGGCACTCACTGGGGTTTCCTGCTCGATCACCTGCATCTCGGACAGCACCGAGTGGGAGACGGAGCTGCGGAGAGAGGCAGGGCCAGGGCGGGACAGCAGGGTGGGCATCCGTGTCGCCGCACAAGAGAAGACGCCCAGATGCAGTCAGAAACCCGCTTCTCCCTCACTGAGCACCACCCAGAACCTTCTTCCCCTCCCTGCGCCCAGGGCTGGGCAAGGCCCAGCAGGGAGTGCGAGAACCTGTGCTGAGCTGGAGCGCACCCCCCCTGTCAACCTATCAGCCTCGTCTTCCCCAAGCAGGGTTTCCCGGGCCAGCGGCCGTCTGCCTAATCTCAGTGACACTGCGCCAAACAGCAGTGCTTTCTGCCCTCGGCTTGCTGTGCCATGAGCCGCGTCCTGCACCGTGAGGGACACAGACAAACGGGAAGCAAGAGATGGAAAATGCCCCAGAACCAGGAAAACGAGTCTAATGGCATCACAGGATGAGTTCTTCATTAACCCAGCCTTTTCTTGTTTTTTAAAGAACAAAGCATTTCAAACTAGAGTCTGGCCTTACGCACTAAGACCTGAATCTGCTATCTGGTTTCCTAAGGAGAAGAGGCACTGAACTTGGTAGGCAGTACCAACTCGTGATGCCTCTCTTCCCTGCTGTGTTAAAACTCCACAGAGGCATTTTAAGGATTAGTTTCATTTAAATAAATCCATTAAGATCTACAGCTTTTGGCTGGCAGAACTCCACAGAGTGACTATTTTGCAACAGAGTTTTAAACAGGGTAGGCTAGGTTTAAATAAGATTCTACTGCATACAAAAAATAAAAAAAACTAAGTATAGCCTTTAACCCAGTAATTTCTGTGACCAAAACAGGGACGAGGAAGAGACGCAATCTGGAGTAAATTTTATTTTCCTGATTAGCTGTGGGTCACACTAGTAGGACACAGACTGAAAGGGAATAATTGAAATCTAACTCACCACACCCTGAAAGATTAAGTAGAAATACCCAGCTTTATCTTTTACCTGAGGAACACAGTATAATGGCTACAAATGCTGATTATGAAAGAGTTCTATGTTCAAAATCTAGTTGGACCAAATACTAGTATTTTGGGCTTCAAGCAAGTTGCTTAACTGCTCTGAGTCTCAATTTTCTCATTTGTAAAAAGGGATAATAATACCCCTGCATAGGACTTGTGTTTAAATGAAGCCACTGGCGAAGCTCACACCCTGGAGAGGAGCAGGCACCATTTAGCACAAGCTCACCGTAGCCAGGGCTTCTCACTCTGGCACTGCCAGATATTCTGATTTTTAAAAGAGATTAAAAAATCTAGTATTACTGAAATCTCTCCAAATGCTAACTCTCAGTGTAAAGCAAACAAAACGCCTAGAAGAACTGGTGAGCAGCTCTTGTTTAAGAAAACCAAAGCAACCTAAACCCAGTGGTCCTGAAACAGGAAGGGCACCACCCAACCAGGGTCATCTGAGAGTCCAGGAGTATTTCCAGGTGTTACGGGAGCTGTCAGCACTAACAGCCTTTAGAGGGCAGGGGTCAGAATACTGAAAGCCCTGTGATTCCTGGGAAGATCCTGAGAAATAAAGAACCGTCCTGCCATCCAAAGAGCCGTCAGCGCCCTCATGAAGAAACACAACCCTGGTCTCTCGGACGGCCCAAAGAGCACCTGATCCTGTGTTTTGACTCGTTAAACAAATACTTGGCGAGCACAAACCTACCACATGCCAAGCACTATACTAGGCGCTTGAAGACAATAAGCAAGGCCATCTATTGGCCTCAGAGGAAGACTGAGCTGAGAATACTAGGAAGAACCTCCAGGGGTTCCCCAGAGGACAATGGCATTTCCCTGCCGCACCCCAAAGCTGAACCTCACCTTCGGGACACCAGTCCCATGCCCAACCTCTCGGCCTGCTCTCGCTTCTTCCCTTCCAGGTTCTGCAGCTTCTTCTCCTCCTTCTTACGGTCAATCTGGAGCTCCTGGTAGGCCAGACGCATGGAGGCAACCCTTCGAGGGGACAAGCGTGCCAGAGTTCAGCAGACATCCTGACCTGTCCTGCCCGCCCAACCCCACGTAAGCCAGGGCCTCTCTGGCAGACACGCACATGGACTCCTCAGCCTGCTTCTTGGCATCAGCCGCCTGCTGCTCACGGAGCTTCTCAGCCACCTGGGCCTGCCGCTCAATCTCGCTGAAACTCTGGCTACTCACTTTCTGGGCCCCTAGGCCCTTCTTGGCACCCAGCTGGGAAGAGAATCATGTGATGAGAGTTTTGCCAACCACAATGTCCTCTGTCCCCTCCTCCCCTCCCTGGCATGGAGGGGACACCCCCAAGGAAAGGGCTCCTTCTTAAAGTTTAGTGTTTAAAAACAACAAAAAAATAGGAGCCCACCCTATTCCCACCCTCTTCCCAACAAGCATGGTGGAGAGGGAGAAAAGTGGTTCTGCCTGGAGGCAGGCATGAGGCAGCCCACACAACCCCAGCGGAGGTCTAATGCTGTCAGGCCCGGATGAGCCAAGCACTGAGGCACAGTCTCGCTGACTCCTCCTAAGAGCCCTTAAAGACAGGCCTCTTGACAGCGCCTTCACAGCTGAGCCGCAGACAAGCTACGCACCTTTATCAAAGTCATAGTCATTTACCAAAGTGGTCAGATCTGACCCAGCCCCTAACCACCCTGCAACACTGCCTCTCCCCACCTACCCCCTTCTTCGCTGCTGCTGGCTTCTTCTTGCCAATGAGGGAGGTTTTTGGTTCTGTGTGAGGAAGAGGGTGGGGCATGAGCAGAGACAAAGGGACATCAGAGGCGGCAGCTCGGTCCACACCATGCAGCTTCCTGGCAAGAGCTTCTGTGAAGAACAGCTTCAGGCAAAGAAACGCACAGCTGCCACCACCAGCTCCAGCCAATGGTGTCAGGATGTCCAAGCCAAGACGGATACGGTTAGGGGCAGTTACTGACTCCCAGCACACGGACGTTAAGGACCCAGACTGGAAGCACCAGAGACAAAGGCCCTGACCCCACACACAGGCTGCCGGGGGCTGGGGCGGCGCCACACACCAGCCTCCGGCATGCAAGGGGCTCCCAAAGCAGCAGGAGGTTACCTCTGGCAGGAAGAACCCCTTTAGGTGACAGATACATGGACTCTGGAGAGAAACAGATTCGTGGCTAACAGCGGGCCCTACCCCAGAGCCTCCATACAGCTCCCAAGCCCAGAGGCCTCTACAGAGCCTCACACCAGACCCAGGCCACACCAGCCTTCTCACAGGATTGTGACGGTCACTCTGATGGTTTCCGGTCCCAACCCCCAAAGGTCAACAAAACAAACCAGGGCAGCAAATGGATCGTTCACCCTGAATTAAGTCTGAAGGACATCAAGAAGACAGAAAAGAGCTGAAAGGCCAGGGACTGGCTGGGAAAGGGCCGTGTCACCTCTAGCCGTTAACAGCTCAGAGCTGTCCCCCTGTCATGGAATGGACCAGAGAGGCCAGTCCTGCACCAGCCTCCAGGGCTAGGTGTCCAGCTTCATACCAGCCAGACCCAGGCCCACATACTGAGGCAGACCCCAGGCCTGGGACACCATCCGCCAAGGGTCTGCTCTGAAGTCCCTTCGGTCAACGCTGCAGCCACAGCTTCAATCTCAGGCCCCACTCCAGAGAGACAAGAAGTTCGGTCTCCTGGGACCTCAGTCCACACAGGCAACAGCAGATCTGAAAAGAACCCCCACGGCCCACCTGCTCCCAAGACACCCCACTCCTGCCAGCTGGTGTACTGACCCAGAGAGGCTTTGGGTGAGGTGCCAAGCAGGTCCATGTTGGGGCCATGCTCCGGCTCTGTGGATGCAATGGTGGAAATTAGGTGTGACACTCAAAAACTTCCTATCAGCTGCTCTTAAAAGTGATGGCACTGCTTTCCTCAGCTTTCTGAGGCCACCAAATAGAGAAGGAATTCCTACCACTTTCCCTAGGGGACTTAAGTGACTCCCAGCCCACCCAGAGATACACAAGACTCCTCGCTTCCATTCCCTCTGTCAGGTGTCCCACTCCTCTGCCCCAAGCCCTTTGCCAAGACCAGGGTACATGGCTGGAACATGGGCTGAACTCACGTGCCAGACCACTGCTCTCTGCAGATGGGGCTGGCTGCTGGGTCTCTGATGGGTCGGTGACTGGTACATTCCAGGCAAGGGGCTGAAAGAACCAGATGACAGAAGCCTCAATGAGCCATTCCTGCTGGCAAAGAGCACCAAGTACCTTGGGGGTACAAGGCCCTACTCCAAGCCCGTGAGGAAAAGAATCTGGAGGTTAGCGAGTAAAATTATAGTTGCTATTCACCATGGAGGGCTTTCCCAGTGGCTCAGACATTAAAGAGTCAGCCTACAATGTGGGAGACCTATGTGTGATCCCTGGGTTGGGAAGATCCCCAGAGGAGGACATGGCAACCCACTCCAGTATTCCTGCCTGGAGAATCTCCATGGAGAGAGAAGCCTGGTGGGGGCAACAGTCCATGGGGTTGCAAAGAGCTGGACACATGAGCGACTAAGCACAATGGAAGCAAGCAAGACTAAACGACAGCCATCACCACCTCTTCACTACGTACTTACACCTAGAACCCATTCCCCTGATTGAATAACCACCAACCACCAATGGGCACTCACCATGTGCCAGGTACAAGTCTTAGGGGCTTTTCACATATAAATACGTTTAATTATCACAACAAACCTATGAGATAAATAGTTCTCCATCTTAGAGACTGAGGTGTTAACACATTAGGTATCTTACCCCACACTAGAAAAGCCAAGCAGAGGAGCAGGGATCCAAACAGACAAAGTCTGACTTGAGCACCCAGCACCAACAGAGGAAAACCTCCGGGGGTGGGTTGCTTGGGAGGAAGTCCTTTCACATAAGGAAAGAATCCAGAAAAAGTTATTTGGGTTCCTGATATCTCTTGAGCCTTCAAGTATCTTCTCATCCTCCCTAGCACCCCACTTTACAGGGTTCTGCTCCTAAGGAGGGCCACACTGCACTCCTATTCATGGAAGGAGGAAAAAGCCAGCTTTACCCAGCAGTGGGCCCCACACATTCCCCGTAGAGGGTATCACACCAAGGTGATCAGGATCCATGCCCGTGACTGTGGGCCTCGGCCTCGGTAAGTAAACCACCTGTCAGGAACAACTGTGGGAAACATTCCTGTGGGCACTCACTTGAGTATGTTCCAAGAAGAAATCGGACTCCTTCTTCTCTGGGGAGTGACTGGGAGCAGTACTCACACTGTCTATCCAAAGCTAGAAAGGAGAAGACACCACTGAAACACAGGGCTCTGAATATGCCCACTCCCCCCACGGCCCCAGCCCCAGGGAACAGGCACTCACATCAGTGCCATGCCGAGCCAGGGCCACGCTCCCCAGCTGCCGGATCTTCTCTCGGTACATCTGGGCAGCTCGACTATTATACTTGGTGTTGGCATCACTGGCTGTGCATCCATGTTGGCGGAAAAAGGCTATCTGGTGAGCCAAGAAGTGAGAACATGCTACAGGCGATTTTTCCCAGAGCAAAAGAGGCGCCCCCACCCCCAACACACACACAACAGCCCCGTTATTACTCAAAGAGAATGATACACACTGCTGACACCAGCAGTTTTTCACAAAGTTCCTCAGAAAGTCCTGCAAGATAACACAGCCACCCATCCTGTAGGATGAATGTCTGAAGCCTAACCCTCACTCAACTCTGCCTGGGAACAGCATGAGACACCCATCCTTCCTCCAGGCCGACAAGAGCCAGTTGACCGTGGAGGCCCCAACTCCATTGGCCTCTCCCCAAGAATGTCTGTCCCGGTTAGTTTGAATCCAAAGCTCCTTTGAGAAGAACAGTGACCAATGTCCAAGTTTAGAGAACAGCGTACAGAGCTGCCACAGACCAGAGAATCCTCTGAACAGAGAAACAGAGAGGGTCTCCAAGAAGTCACTGAGAGGTGAGTACCCGGACAGAAGAATGGGGGCAGGAGGATGGTAAGGAGGAGCTTTACCGCATTGGCATTCCCGCCAACCTGCATACACCGCAGCTGGAACCAGCTCCAGTTGGAATCCAACTCTGTGGACCTGTGTGCAAAGGCTGTGTGTCATCTACCAGCAGGTTCCAGGAGACGCTTCCCTGAGAGACCCACACCTGTCATTTGGCCTCGGGTTGCAGTAGGCACCCCAAAACCGTCCCCAGCCACCACCCTGTCTCCTCCACTCCACCCTGTCCGGGAGAGCTCTGCTCCACTCTCATGTAGTCAAAAGGGTACTAACTGCTTTCCAGATGCGAAAGAAAATGGAGGCTTCGACTCGGCCTTCCTCTTAAGGACAACCAGAGTCTCGCTCCAGCTTATCACCAACTAGATCAACTTAGGTAACTCCCCCCGAAACTAACATTTCGAGGGTCGAACATGACTACCAGTAAAGAGTTCTGACCCAGACACGGACACGAACCGCCAGTGTAACAGGAGGCCCACACCAGCGGTTCCCTCCCGTGAGAGTCTGGCGAACACTAAACTCAGGGCGGTCCAAGTCCAGGCAGCCCACTCTCCCCTGCTGAGCACTCAAGTCCCGGCCAGCCGCGAGGAGACCCCACCTGATGAAGCTGAGATGGACGCCCAGGGAGCGATGCACCCCGGAGCAGTCAATGCACAGAAAAACACCGTACGTGATGCTGGCCCAACTCGGATTCTTGGCGCCACAGTCAAAGCAGGCCTGGGCAGAGAAGGAGATGAGAGAACGGTCAGGGGCCTCGAGTCGAGGCCGGGCGCTGACAACCCAGGAAGAGAAGCCCGCGCCGGCCCCTCCCCGTCCCTCAGACGCCAGGGGAGCCTGGGGAGACCCTCTCGGCCCGCCCGGGGCCCCGCACGCCTCCCTCTCCCGCACCTTGTTGGTCGGAATTGCGCGAAGCCTCTTAAAAAGCGTCTGGATCTCGGTTTTGCTCGGCTCGGCCGCCATTTTCTCTCCTTCCCAGAACAGCAGCGCGACCGACGGGTCCCGCCACGGGCCAATCCGCGGCCGCCAAGGCGGGTCAGCGGGCGGGCGCCAGTGGAGGCCGGCTCGCTGAGGGGCGGGGCGACCGGCCCGACGCGGACCAACGGGCGAGCGGCCGGCGGCGGGCGCCGTGACGTCAGGGGCCCGGGCTCCACGCGCGCGCGCCCGAGTCCTCGCCGCGCCGCGCCCGGGCCAATCCGCGGGTGGGGTGGGGCGACGGCTCGCCCACAGGCTCAAACCGCGCCGCGCGCGCCCCGCCCCCTAGGGGGGCGGAGCCACCTCCCAGAACCGTGTGGGCTGCGAGGCTCGGCCTTCGGCCTCGGATGGGGCCAGTTCCCGAACGGTGAGTAATGATTAACAGTCCCTACCAAACACTCGCGGAGCCGCCGGCCTGAATGGGAAGATCAACTGGCCCGGCTCCTGCTCCGCTCAGAGCTCAGCTCCAGACCTCCACCCATCCTCGGATGCCTCGCACCAAGTCTGATCACGAGTCCCCTGCGGGACCCCAGGTTAGGCTAGGGTCCCGTTAGAGTCCCGAGGTCCCAGAGCAGGTACCAAGCTGGCACACCTCCGCCCATCCCCCGCCCCCGCAATATACTGAAGGCCCACGACCTACCCCCAGTGCCTCCCTCCAGATGCTCTCGGCCGCCTGGCAAGGGTGCAATAGCGAAAAAGGTGCACAGAAGCTGTTTTTTTCTTCGAAGTTTAATACACACGAGAACAAGCCACAAGAGTGCTGCTAGCCCAGAACTACACTCACCCCAAGCCAACGCCAGGAACCCCAAAACAGAGAGACCAGGAACTGGGTCCACAGCTCCCGGGGAGACTGGAGGACTCTTTGGGGAGGCCCAGGCACCCCTGAGCCTTTCGGTCACTTCCTGACCTCCCCAACTTCCCCTCATCCTAGACTCAGTTGGCCCTTCCCTACCAGTCCCTTCCCAGACACAAGGCCCCCACCCTCCCTGGGTCCCAGGACTTCCTCCCTCCTGGAGGGACAGAGCGGTCGCAGGGGGAAGGATGGTTCAGGGCCCTCGGGTCCGGCTGTCCAGACAAGCTGGGCTCTGACTCAGGGTGGAGAAACGTTGCATAAGGGATGCCAAGGCAGGTCAGGCCCCCACACACTCTACGTAGTTGGCAGGGTACAGGCCAATCCGGCCACTCTGCAGCTGGCCCTGACACCAGCCCTGTTCATCCTCCTCACTCATCTTCAGCAGCTCCTCCCCTGCGAAAAGGGGGATTGGTCACTGGTGATTGCCCGCCCCACTCCTGCAACTGGGTCAAGGACTAAGGGGGAGGGTGTAGTCCACGAACCCAGCTAGAAGAGACCAGGCTCAGGCAGAGGGAGGTCAAAGTCAGTCACTCCACCCCCACCCCCCACCCCCAGGCCCTGAATTCAGCAGTCAGGCCCCAGCTGGTGACCTTGAGAGGCAGGTGAGGGCTCCAAGCAGACACTCTGACTCCTGCGGGATGGACCCAGAGCAGCCTTTTTTTTTTCTTTTTTAATAGTTTTTAAAAAATATTTATCTGGCTGCACCGGGTCATAGAAGTCACATGCAATATCTTCGATCTGTGTTGCAGCGCGCATGCAGAATCATTCGTTATGGCATGCGAACTCTTAGTTGGATCTCGTTCCAGGGATTGAACCCCAGGCCCCCAGCACTGGCAGCATGGTGTCTTAGCCACTGGACCAGCAGGGAGGTACCTAGAGCAGTCTTAAGCTCAGAGCACCGACCCTTGAGAACTGAGCATCTGGCTTCCCTTTCTCCACATTCCTGCTCAGACTAGTAAAGGGGCGAGGGAGACGGGCTGCAGCCTGCAAAGGACCAGGAGCGGGGCTCTAGGGTACCTGCTCGGAAGCTCAGCTCATCGGCTTCTTGCCCCGCGTAGTCATAGAGCGCCCGAACCCGCACGCCCATGGCAGCCTTCGGGGGGTTTTCCTCGTCTGACCACTCCTCCTCGTGTCTGCCACTGGAGGGGGGAGGACAAGGGGGCAGGCTTGAGCAGGAGAGCCTGGGACTCAGGGCCAAGGGCTCCCCCCTGCAGGAGCCTGGGGAGAGGCAGGTGGGGGAAAAGCTGCAGGATTCTAGCCTGACTTCTGCCACGAATGCCTGCAAGCTCAGGCACACGTCCGGCCACGCAGAGCTGACACGGGCAGTACATGAGAGGGAGTGTGGGGAGCACCTGGCAGACCACCATATAAACTGGCATCTTTACAACTCAAAACACCAGCTTTGAACCCACTTCAGGTATGAAGGGCATGAAGGGAAGAGAGAGAGGAAGGAGGAGGGCACAGCAGGGGGCAGAGTTGTGTCCTTCCCACAGCCTGGATCCTGGCTCTCACCGCGGGGACCCCGGGGACTGGGCCAGGGGTGCAGCGCCATCTCTGGTGGGTACGATGCTGGTTAGGGTAACCTCGTCAGGGCTCCGGCCACCCTTCTCCTTCCGGCTGATCGTCCTCTGTGTGTCCAAGGACCACTCCTGTGGGGACAGTGTTCAGGGTCGGGTTGGGCTGTAGGCTTGGTGGCAGCCAGAACCATCCAGATCACCTATACCTCCTCCATCCCAAACCCCAGCCTCCCGCCGGAGCGCCAGAGTGAGCCGAGTGGGAGCCTACCCCATCTCTCAGCCCCAGCCTGCCAGGAACAGGTACCTCAAACTGGGGCCAGTTCATGGCCATGCCCGGCCCATGGGTGCTTCGCCACCAGCGCAGGTCCTCCTCGTCGCTGGCTGCCTCAATGCCCTGATGGAGGTCTCGGTGGAGTTCGTGGAACCTGTGCCCCAGGTATAACCCTCAGGCGGGGAAGCCATGGGCCTCTATTCCCCACCCTACCCCCCTATGCACACCCTGCCCCATCTCATTCAGCCCAGCCAGAGCCCAGAGGCGAAGGGAGAGCGCCAGCCTCACCCAGATCTCCAGGCCCACCCGGCAGGCCGTACCTCTCACTGCTGGAGAGATCCAGATGCTGGTGCAAGGTGAGCAGCATATCCTTGAAGAAGAGAAGCCGCTGGCGCTCGGCCGCCTGGCAGCTCTCGAAGGCCTGCTCCATGTCCTCCATGTAGCGTGGGGTGTAGCGGTGCAGCTCCGCCAGGGTCTGCTCATACTGGGTCTTCGTCTGGGTGGGGAGAGGAGGGGCTCTGGTGAGGACAAGACCTTCTTCCCCCACTCAGGACTCTGCTAGTCTTTCCTGCATACCTGCTGTGAGCTAGGCACCAGGGCCAATAACCTGGCTCCTGCCCGCGAGGACCCCAGGAGCCTAACAAGGGAGGTGACATTCAGGCCCAGCGGCTCTAAGAGTCCGGTGGAGGGACTTCTCTGGTGGTCCAGTGGTTAACAAGACGCTTTCCAACACCGGGGACATGGGTTCAATCCCTGGTTGGGGAACTAAGATCCCACATATCTCAGGGAAACTAAGCCTGAGCACCACAACTAAGACCCAACAAATAAATAATAAATTTTAAAAAATAGATTTTTTCAAATTTAATAAACAAAAAAAAAAGGTGGTACAGAGTGCGATAAGGTTAACCTATGGGAGCAGAAAATGGCAGCCCCCACTCCAGTGTTCCCAAGGACAGAGGCGCCTGATGGACTAGTCCTTGGGGTCGCAAGGCAGACACGACGGACCTCACACGCACGGGCACACACACATGGGGAGCCGTGGAAGAAATCAGAAAAGGCTTCCCAGAAGTGGAAACAGCAGCACCTCAGGAGACAGGGAGGCTCTGGATACGCGGGGCTGGAGGAAAAGCGCTCTGGCCGAGTGAGCAACATGAGAACTTGTCCCAGGGGGCACACGGAAAGGAAGGCAGCTGGGAAGGTCTCCTCAACTGCTAAGATTACCCCGGTGGCCCACACTGCACCATTTCTTTCCTGCCTAAAGCATCCTCTTTCCCTGGTGCGTGCACACTGCGCCGCTTAGTCGTGTCTGACAATTTGCAGTTCCGTGGACAGTAGCCCGCCAGGCTCCTCTGTCTGTGGGGTTTCCAAGGCAAGAATACTCGAGTGGGTTGCCATGCCCTCGTCCAGGGTATCTTCCCTACCCAAGAATCAAACTCACATCTCTACTGCATCGGTACTGGATTCTTTACCACTACGGCCACTGGGACGCCCCATCTTTCTCGGGGTCCTATGTTACATGATAAGATGGAGAGCAGGGGGCAGGTGAAGACGAGAGCAATGCCGGGGGGCTGGTAAAAGCACTCAGGGAGTCCTGAGCTGGGCTGCTGGGTCCCTCAGCCTGTACCTTCTCCGCCTCCTTGGAGCAGCGCTCCACCCGTTCCTGCAGCTTCCGCAGCTGCTCCTGGGACACGGCGCTGTCTGCCTTTGCGTGGCTCTCCCGCGTCTGGGCGGTCTTCTCCTCCTTCCGGGCTGTGTGGTAGCTCTTCTTGGAAGCCTCAACCTGGCGCACACACAGGGACCGTGCTGGACCCAGGACCCTGCGCCGCGGGCCCCTTCTCGCCCCCGGCCGACCCAGGCAGGGGGCGGGCCTCTGCGGCCCCTCCTCCCTGCCGGGCTCACCTCCTTCAGCCTCTTGAGCCAGGGCTTCTGGGCCTTGCGAAAGCCGTCCTCTGCCGCCCGGCTCTCGCGGAAGCCGCCCAGCACAGGCCGGTGGAAGGCGCCCCGCTGCCAGGAGCGCACCCGCTCGCTGTCCTGGCCCTGCAGCTTCTCCCGCACCTCCAGGTGCAGCGCGCTCAGCCGCTCGGCCGCCGTGAAGAAGGCGTGCCAGGCCTTCTCCAGCGTGCCATACTGGGGGCCTGCGGGGAGGGGTGAGCTGGGGTTGGGCCCGGGCTGCTGGCAGCGAGCTCCCCCTCCCCCAGCAGGGGCTTCTGGGTGCCAGGCATGGGGCAGAGATGCAAAGATGAACGACAAATGACGTCAGCTGCTGCTGACTGAACACCTACTGTGTGCCTGAACACACGGTCCCACTGAATGCTTGACTCATCCACCACCGTGAAGATGGCGTCACCAACAACGTGGAACAAATGAAAAGGCAGCCCAGAGAAGGGAAATTCGTTGCCCCGAGCATTCCAGCTGCAGGTGGAGCTCAGATCCAAACCCAGGTGTGTGGTATAAATCACTACACTCTGCTGCCCCAGAGGGAAGAACTAGTGTCCGTCCCCAACGAAGGCAGCTTGTTTGGATAGAAGGAGCCCAAGCTCCAGAGCCGGAAAACCTGTGGGCAAGCGTTAACTCTTCTTAGCTGTGTGACTTCAGGCAAGTCAGTTGGCCTCTCTGAAGTATTCCATTCTCCTCTAGCAAATAGTTAGAACAAGACCATCTCCATGATAGGGCTGTGGTTGGTTGATTGTAAGTCACATCTGACTCTTTGGCCACCCCATGGACTGTAGCCTGCCCGGCTCCTCTGTCCATAGGATTTCTCAGGCAAGCGTACTGGAGCAGGTTGCCATTTCCTTCTCCAGGGCATCTTCCCGACCCAGGGATCCAACCCACATCTCCAGATTCCCTACCACTGAGCCACCAGGGACGCTCACAGCGTTGTTAGAAATATCAGAATAACTCATATGAGGGTGCTTGGCAAACCCTAACAGCACAACTGTATGAATAACCAGGAGGATCTTCTCTCTTTAAAGGGAAGGCGGACAGGGAAGCCTCCAACTTTCCACAAGAGGTGCAAAAAGAAACTGCCCTGCCTGGCTGCACCCCACCCCACCCCGCCCCGCCCCGCCTTGGTGGTCCTCTTCTCCCCACGGGCCAGAGCGCGGGCTCACCCTTCTCCACGGCACCCCTCCACTTGCGGGCCCAGTCGGCCAGCTGCTGGGCGTAGGCCTTCTCGATGCGGGCGCGCTCCTGGAAGCAGCTGATCAGGTCCCCGCAGAGCCGGTGCCCGTCCTCCACCCGCTGCACGGTCCGCCTGTAGTTGCCAGCCTGCGCGGGAGACGAGAAGCCTGGTGTCGCCCCGGAGGAGCTGCTCCCCCCTCCCGGGGGCCAGGGCTGACACGAGGCTCCTCCTTGGGACAGGTGGCTGGGCCCAGAGAGGGGTGGGCATTTTCAGCGCCACCCCCAAAGCTGGCACCCAGCTGCTCACCTCCCAGAAACTGCCCTCCAGGGCCTCCCCTCCAGCCTCTTCCTCTGGAGCCATGGTGTCCCCGCAGCACGGAATGGTGGCGGATTGGGGCTGCAGAAGGCAGAGGGGTAAGCAGGAAAGCCAGGCGCACTTCGGGGGCGAGGCAAAGAGCCTCTGCTACCCCTGGCTTCTGCCCCCCCCCCCCCCACTGCCATCCCCAATCCCCAAGGAACTGTCAAGAGCCAGGACTCAGCAGGCGGGGGTCTGGAAGTCCCAGGAGGGGCCCGAAGAGGGCAAAGATGGTCGTTCCACGGCTCCTCCTCTTGCCCTGGCCTGCCCTCCCCACCAGCTCACTCCACGTACCTGGGCCTAGGGTTCACTCCGGAGACCTGGGTGTCCAGCCCTCACAGCTGCCACCGTGATCCTGCCTCGACGCTAACAAGAGCAAAGCAGGGGGTGAGGGTGGGGCTGACCATGTCCAGGGCGGTGCCCAGCTCCCCCAATATAGCAACTGCTGTCAGAAGCGCCAGATTCCAGCCAGGAGAATGCCAGTCGGGTCACACGGTCCAGCCGGGGATTACATGGCAGGCGGGGGTGGGTAGTGGGCAGAGGGCCCCGCTGCCCCGACCGCAGATGAAATAAGGGGATGCCTGCCTAAGCCAGGGCTCTGTGGCCTCTCCTGGAACAAGGCGACCCCTCCCCAGACCCAGCCAGGTCAGAGGGTACCTAGCCACACCCCAGGAGCTCCCCGCATTGGCCAGAGCAGACTGGGAGCCAGGAGGCCTGAGTCTTATCTTGGCCATGAAGCTTGAACAAGTGCATTATACTGTCGTCTCCTAAAGGGCCTCGGCTCCCTCCCAAGATGGAAATCCCGCCTTCTTCCCCGTTTCCGTGCCAACACTGGTATCAGACTCAAGGCAGCGAACAAGACCTGTGAGGAGCCCGACAGTCACAAGGGACACTCATCCTGCTCCACGGAATCCCTGAGGTCCCACAGGATTCCGTGAATAATGAGTAACTCAGCCCCACCCTCCAAAAGCCCAGAGTCTGGGGCTGCACGAGGTGTCAGACAGGTGATCAGCCAGTTACAACAGTGCAGTGCAGCTCTGAGACTGTGGGGGAGGGCAAGGCAGATTCCAGCCCCAGAGCTCCCCCCGGGGGGCTAGAGGACCCAGAGGCACGCAGCCACTCCCTGCCTATCCCTGGGCAGGGTCTCAGCTGTCCCCAGCATCAACTCAAACCCCTAGAAGGAAACCACTTCCTCCTCTGAGCAAACCCCAGGGACACGGCCAGGCCCAGGAGAACTGTGTGTTCACTGCCCCCAAGGCAGGGCTCTATGACAGTCCTCCCCCAAACTGACTGCCTCCCCACCCTTCAAAACTCAAGAGTGAGGGCTTCCCAAGTGGCTCAGTGGTAAAAAATCCACCTGCCAATGCAGGAGACACAGGTTCACATCCCTGGGTGGGGAAGGTCCCCTGGAGAAGGAAATGGCAACCCACTCCAGTGTTCTTGCCTGGGAAATTCCATGGACCGAGGAGCCTGGCGGGCTATAGTTCACGGGTCACAAAGAGTCAGACACAACTTAGCAACTAAACAAACAATACTTTAAATGGGTGAATTGTGTGGTATATGTCAATAAAGCTGTTATTAAAGAAAACCGAGTGAGGCATCTTCTCCAGGCACCCTCCCATTTCTCCATCCCCAATCTCCACCCCTCTCTCCAGGTGTATATCACATTGGGTATATATCTCCGGCTATATATCACATATTGCCTTGTGACAATATTGGCAGAGACTTCCTGAGGGTCCAGTTTGTGTTCCTCCAGACACTCGAGTTAGTAGCTGAATTTAAAACGCAAACGACATCCACCTGAAGACCAGGAAATGCATGGGCTGTGGCAGCTTTGAGAAAGCATGGCCTGAGTGGGCTTCTGCCTCTCAGCTCACAGCAGGGAGAGCTTGGGCCCTCAGCGGAGATGCCTGGGCCCAGAGAAGAAGGATGGAGCAGCCCGCCCCTCCGGGGTCCTCAGTGCTTCCCCCTTGCTTCCTCTTGAGTCTGTCCCATTTACCCAGGAAGGACTTGCTAACCAGATGGAGAGGAACAGAGCTGCAGCTGTAAACCCCAGGGCCTCAAGAGCTGTCCCAGCCAGGCATCCAGGGCCGGGGGCCCCCTGCCTGCCCCAGCCTCCCGGCTCCGGCTCCCAGGAGAGCTGCCCCCCACCCGTTCCCTCTCTCTGGCCCCAGAACAGAGCGAGCTGTGTGTGCAGGGCTGGCACCGCTCCCTCCGGCCTCCCAGAGCAAACACGAGCCCAAGCCCCAGGCACAGCCAGCCCCACTGCCCCGGCCGGACCCAGCAGTGGGGGGAATGGGCCTGTGCCTTGACCCCTGCTGAGGAGCGCCAGCACCCTGTGTCTCCCGACCCCGGCAGAGACCCCGCCTGGTCCCCAGAACACACTCCTGCCACGGTCAAGAGCTCGCGAAGCAGATCATGAACCTTCCCAGCCCAGGGAGCCAGCACCTAACTGGGCTTGGCAGGGTCTCCTCCTCACAGCGTCCTGAGCCAAGGTAGGGAGTCTCGGGGTTCAGGGAAGAACCCACTTTCCCTTAGGAGGCCGCTAGGTACCCCTGTCCAGACCCGCCCGACCCTGTCCCGAGTCCCAGGGCATGGCCCTGGGAGGGAGCCCTGCTGTCCTGCCCTTGCCCAGGCTCCGTCCTGAGTCACAGGCTGCGCCCAAGGACCTCTTCTCCCGGCAGCCCCTCCCGATCCGCCCGCGGATTTGACGGCACCAAGGCGGGCGGTCGACCGGTCCAGAGAGGGGTGCTCAGGCAAGAGCCACCGGAACCTGTAGCCGGGGAGGCCCCGAGGCTGGGGGAGGGGCGGCGCGGGGAAGGGGGAGGAGGCCGGGCCCGGGAGGGGCATAACAAAGGGGCACTTTTGGAAACCCGACCTGCCCCGCCTGAGGTGCCAGCTCCCCGATGACGCACTCCCAACCCGGAGCCCTCACACCAAACCTCCGAACCCAGGGGCCGCCGGTCTCTGGCCTCAAAACCCTTATGGACGGGCGCCCTGCTTGCGGGCCGGGCGCTGCACACCTCGGAGCCGGTGGAGCCCACGAGGAGCGGCCGGGCCAGGCCTGGCCCTGGAGACTCCAGGACTTCTTGGCCAAACTCGCTGAACTTGGTCTCGGCGGGAGGTGGGGGCCCGCCGGTCACCGCTGAGGGGAGGGGGCGCACCCTGCCTTGGCCCGCGCCGCCGGCAACTCCAGATGGTGGCCCGGGACCGGCGGCCCCAGGAACTGGGGCTCTTTGCTAAGGGCGAGGGGTTGCTGGGGTCCCCGGGCGGTCGGGGGCCTTTGAGGGGCCCCAGGAGATGGGGTGGCCCGCCAGCCCCGACGCCTCCCTACCCCCCCACCCCACCCGCCCCGCTGCAGGTCTGGGAAAGTGCCGGGCGCGCGGTGCCGCAGAAGGGTCTCCCCCTCGGCGCGGCGGCAGCTCTTGCCGCGCTCACGCAAAGCGCGGCGCCCCCGGAGCTCCCGCGGCCGGAGCCGATCCCACTGCAAACTTCAGGAGCGGGAGGAGGAGAGGGCGTGCTCTATCTAGCCGCGGCTCCCGCCACCGCCTCCCCACCGTCCCCTCCCGGGCAGCACTCACCGCGTCCTCCCAGGGCGCCTCGGCGGGTGGGGGGTCCGGCCACGCTCCGACCCAAGTCCTGTCGCTCCCGGGCCCGGCCGCCGCCTCCCAGAGCGCGCCGGGCCCTCCCCCCGGGAAGCCCAGCCCCCAGCCCCCAGCCCCGCCCTCTCCTCGCGGCCGCGGGCCCCAACCCCACCGGCCAGCGGCGGGGCGCAGGAGCTGACAGCATCACGCCGACCCGCGCGGCTCCCGGGGCGCGGGCAGTGGGGTCTCGGTTCCCGCCCGAGGAGCGCCAGGGCCGCCTATCCAGGGTGGTGGCGCTATAAGGAGTCTGATTTCGGCTTTGCCCTTCCCCGGCCTCGGCAGAACCTGGGAGAGCCGTGGAAGCGGGAAGGAGTCCAGCCTGCACCGGCTCCCTTTGGAGGGAGGTCCGGGAGGTGCTACACTGCCTTACTCTTCTTGCTGAGCACAGCTTTCTTACAAGTTAGAAGTTAACTTAGACGTTTACTTAGACGTTAACTCTGGAGAGGCTCATAACCATCCCTTTGTAAGCATTAGGACTCCCATTGTATAGATGCAGAAACTGAGGTTCAGAGAGCTTTAGCACCTTGTACAACATCTGTCGTCGGGCAGGGCCGGGACTCCAAAGCTTTGCCTTCTCCTTGCACAGCCCTCCTGGCCAATCTAATGGCCCATTCTGAGGACTGGGTCCGACACGCTGTGGAGGTGGAGCAGAAAGTCATTAGCTCCTCCCCCCCACGTGTTCTTATTCCCAGATTTTGTACCGCGGTTCATTCTTAAATCCCTTCGCCCCTCCACCCCCTTTGTTAGTAGATCTTTCCAGATCGCCACGATGCCACTACACCCCCCCCCCTCCTTAATAAACCCCTGCTTCCTCACCCCCTTGCCCCGCACCCTGGGATTTTTCGGAGCCTGCCTGTCGGTTATTTATATCCACTGGAGCGGTCCAAGAATGTTCTGAGTCTGACCTAATCGCCACCTGCTCGGTCTCCCGGCCCCTCCCGCTTCCTCCTGGGCCCGGTGACCCGGCGGCCGTGCCCTCCGCCTGGCAGGCGAGAGGGGGCGCAGGTCTGCGCGGTCCGACGCCGGGGGCGCTCGGAGGGTCTGGACCGCGCAAATTGCTCTGGGCCGCAAACCCTCCCGCGCTCTCGGAGGAGTGCGCCCCCAGGGGACGGCGTGCGCGCTGGGAAGCAGAGAGCCAAGCTGTTCTCTCCCCAGCACGTCCTCTCGGTCCCCACGCCCCCGCCCCCACCCCTACTCCCCGAGGAGTGTGAGTCCGTGTGCACGGATTTTTAAACGACAGCTTTAAAAATAGCAAAATTATGTAGTTTCTAAATTCGGGAGGAATCACGGACGCGTTCTCTGCGCAGATAAATCCGCTCATAAAATGAAAAGGGGGCTTGCAGAAAATGAACGGGGAGAATTTCAAACGGGCATCTAAGCCGCTGAGGATTGACTTGCCCCGCAGCCCCCGTGGGAGGGTGAAACCGCCTGTGGGGCAGCCTAGACAAGACGCGCTCGGCCCCTTGCACCTGAGTAGTGGATCCTCGCCTGGGCGCTCGCAGGGTGTGAACCTGAGACACCCGAGACAAGTTTCAACACCCACTCTGCTGGGGCTTGGACAAGTCCCTTTTCTCCATATCTCTGTTTCCACCTCTATGAAACATGACAGGTGACTGGGCTGACCTCCCCAAAGGGCCTGTGCAGCAGCTAATTAATGATTGTAAAACGACTGCAAATAAGAGGAGCTGAGGGAACTTCTAACGACAGCCATAATATTATTGTATTATTACTGTATTATTATTCAAAATCAGTTACCATCCCACCTAGTGCCCAGATGGGCTTTAGGCACCTGGACAGAAAGTGTGAAATCACAAGAAAGAAATGAATTACAGGAGCCACCTATCAAAAACCCATTAAAAATAAAGGCTGCAAGCCAGACTCTGGGATCTAGGGAAGTCTCTCCAGAAACTCAGAAAAAACAGGGCTGTTTGTCAGACCACAAAGAGATGGGAATTCGGAGTGGGAAACATCTGGCATCCCTCGGGTTCAAATCTGGAGAAATGCTGAAGCTGATCTTAATTGCCCCTAAGGTACTGTAGGGAGAAAAAAAGAAACCAAAACCCAGAGCATAGGGAGCTGCTTCAAGGGTCAGAGGAGACAGAGTTGACCTTGCAAAGCCAAAGTTCTTCTAGTGCTGCCCCAGGGTCCAGATTTCTGTGCTCCACAGCCAGAGCCCCTAAACACTCACGGGGCTCCATCAGTGGGTTCTCGACTTGAACAGAGCTCAAGATGGGATGCCCGAGGTCAGGTGGACCGGATAGACAGAAACCCAGAGAGGCAGCTTGGCTCCCGGCACCAGGTGGCAGGTTGGTCCTCAGTCCAAGTTCACAACACTCACAGACTCACTCACCTTGAGTTTCTGGAATGTCCTAAGCACTGTTCCTTTGTTTGTTTATTTATTTATTCACTCAGCCAATCAAGAAAACATTTGCATTTTTGCTTTATGCTAAGCCCCAGGCTGGGTGTTGGGAATACAAAAAAAAAAAAGGCAGAGTCCGAGGTGTACGTTAATGATACAATATGAGCAGGAAATACTACGGGGAAACAGAAGCAGAAAAGACCACCTTTCACTGGGCGACAACACTTGACTAGTCTTGATGAGCAAGAATTAGTCATGTGGAGAGGCATTCTAGGCGGGAGCATCAGGGTGTGCCAAGCGCCAGAGGTGGTAGCATATGACGTGGTAACCCAGCAATTCCACTTTTTGGTATCTACCCCATACAAACGTGTACAAGACTAGGAAAAGGTCCAAGGATGTTTGCATATAGTATTGTTTGCAGTAAGGGAAAAACTAGAAACAAATGGCTAGTGGTTGGGTGACATCCCTGGGGGTCCAGTAGTTGGTTGGGACGCTGCCCTTCTACTGCAGGGGCCATGGGTTCAATCCCTGATCAGGGCAATGAGGTCCTGCATGCCACGTGGTGTGGTCAAAAAAATTTTTAACGAAGAAAAAAAAAAGAGGCCATTGGTTGAATAACCTAAAGTCCATTCATGCTTTTGGATTACTCTGCGATAATTAAAGAATAGGGGAGATTAAAATGTGCTCTTATATGAAGACATCCAATATACTGTTGAATACAAAAAAGCAAAGTGCAGAACACTCAAAATCTTCAGAGAATATGCACCAAACTGATTTTGGTGATTCTCTCTAGAGAGAGGCTTCCCAAATGGCTCAATGGTAAAGAATCTGCCTCTCAATGCAGGAGACACAGGAGATGCCAGTCTGATCCCTGTGTGGAGAAGATCCCCTGGAGTAGGAAATCGCAACCCACTTCAGTATTCTGGCCTGGAAAATTCCATGGACAGAGGAGCCTGGCGGGCTACAGTCCCTAGGGTTGCAAAAAGCTGGACACGACTGAGCATGCACGCACACTCTAGAGAGAACTGGTGAAGAAGATCTTTGTAATCTTTGAAAATTAACGATGAGTATGTACTTAAGCATAAATTGTATAACTAAACAGTTTTGTTTTAGGAGATGGTGATGGGTCTTATTGTCTAAAACAGTGCTGCTCCTTGTCATAGATAATCTCACTGTTTGAAAGGAAGTGACTAGATCAGATTAGTCCTTTAAAAAATTAACTGGCAGCCCTTCAGAGTGTAGATTGGAGTGGGCAGAGGGCTGCAGGCAGGACTGATCTCCTCTGAAGGCTGCTGTTTGTCTTCGTGGCCTCTGGACATTGCCCCAGCATTCCAGACGGGCAGCTGAGTAAAGTATTCTGGTTCAACTGCTATGTTTTTAAGATTTGGGCAACCCCAGGTGGAAAAACTGGTCCTAGTTATTGAGAAGGGTTAACCTCAGTCGGGTTGGTGGGGGGTGGCTGTTTCTGGGCTGAAACACAGGAAGAACAGCAGATGGATGGCATTAGAGTGAAAAATGTGTAGCAGATTTCAGAGCGGGGACTATAGAGAAAGCCTCTCTGGGGTCAGGAATTTGCCTGGGGCACAGTCTTCCAAAGGTACTGTTGCACAGTTCACGTTGCAGCTCTGCAGGCAAGGGTTCTGCTCAGGAAGCCTGCCCTGGTTCATTGGGACCCTTCCCCAAAGTCCACTGGGGACCTCCTTTTTGGTAAAAGAGGAATTCTAGTGGGGGATCCATTCATTCAGCTGACTTTCAGAGAACACCTGCTATGCCAGACACCATGCTGGATGCTTGGTCCAGTGCAAACAAAGCAGATATGTTTCCTGATTCTGTGGATATGATAGGATAGGATAAAGCGACCCCATGGACTCTTTGCAACACCATAGACTGAAACAACCCTGTCCAGTTGGATTTATTCTTCCCAATTAACAATGAAGGGAAGAAACTTTGAGAGGTGCGGGATCTGCTTTAGGACACAGCTAGGACGTGGGAACCTGAGGCCTCACCAACACCAGGGAACAACTTTACCCTCTTGGTGATACCGAGCACCCATGGCAGAGATTGGATATATTAGCTTCCGAGGGCTGCCAAGCAACAAACCGGTGACTTAAAACAGCAGAAATGTCTTCTCTTACAGTTCTGGAGGCCGAAAGTCCCAAACCAAAGCATTGGTAGGGCCACACCTCCCTCTCCAGGCTCTGGGGAAGACGCTTTCCTTGTCCTTCTGCTGGCTGCCGGCAGCTGCTGGCAACCTGGGGGTATATCTGGTGTCCCCTGGGCGACAGCCAAATCACTCCAGTCTCTGCCTAGCTCTTCACATCCTCTCTATGTGTCTATGTGTCTTATCTCCCTCTGCCTCACTCCTATAAGGACACTTGCCACTGGATTACAGTCTAATCGGATAATTCAAGATGATCTCCTTATTTTAAAATCCTTAATTACATCTGCAAAGACCCTCTTTCTCAATAAGATGTCATTCACAGGTTCTGCAGAGTCAGTTCAGTTTAGTCACTCAGTTGTGCCTGACTCCATGGACTGCAGCACACCAGGCTTCCCTGTCTGTCCATCACCAACTCCCAGAGCTTACTCAAATTCATGTCCATCAAGTCAGTGATGCCATCCAACCATCTCATCCTCTGCTGTCCCCTTCTTCTCCTGCCTTCAATCTTTCCCAGCATCAGGGTCTTTTCAAATGAGTCAGTTCTTCACATCAGGTAGATGAATATTTAGAACTGATTTCCTTTAGGATGGACTGGTTGGATCTCCTTGCAGTCCAAGGGACTCTAAAGAGTCTTCTCCAACACCACAGTTCAAAAGCATCAATTCTTCAGCACTTAGCTTTCTTTATAGTCTAACTCTCACATCCATACATGACTACTGGAAAAACCACAGCCTTGACTAGACAGACCTTTGTTGGCAAAGTAATGTCTTTCCTTCTTAATATGCTGTCTAGTTTAGTCATAACTTTTCTTCCAAGGAGTAAGCATCTTTCAATTTCATAGCTGCAGTCACCATCTGCAGTGATTTTGGAGCCCCCCAAAAATAAAGTCTGTCACTGTTTCCACTGTTCCCCCATCTACTTGCCATGAAGTGATGGGACCAGATGCCATGATCTTAGTCTTCTGAATATTGAGCCAACTTTTTCACTCTCCTCTTTTAGTTTCATCAAGAGGCTTGTTAGTTCTTCTTCGCCTTCTGCCATATGGGTGGTGCTATCTGCATATCTGAGGTTATTGGTATTTCTTCTGGCAATCTTGATTCCAGCTTGTGCTTCATTCAGCCCACCGTTTCTCATGATGTACTCTGCATATAAATTAAAAAAGCAGGGTGACAACATACAGCCTTGACGTACTCCTTTCCCTATTTGGAACCAGTCTGTTGTTCCATGTCCAGTTCTAACTGTTGCTTCCTGACCTGCATACAGATTTCTCAAAAGGCAGGTCAGGTTGTCTGGCATTCCCATCTCTTTCAGAATTTTCCACAGTTTGTGGTGATCCACACAGTCAAAGGTTTTGGCATAGTCAATAAAGCAGATATAGATGTTTTCCTGGAACTCTCTTGCTTTTTCAATAATCCAGTGGATGCTGGCAATTTGCTCTCTGGTTCCTCTACCTTTTCTAAAACCAGCTTGAATATCTGGAAGTTCACAGTTCACATACTATTAAAGCCTGGCTTGGAGAATTTTGAGCATTACTTTACTAGCGTGTGAGATGAGTGCAATTCTGCAGTAGTTTGAGCATTCTTTGGCATTGCCTTTCTTTGGAAGCTTCAGTATCAGTCCTTCCAATGAATATTCAGGACTGATTTCCTTTAGGATGAACTGGTTGGATCTCCTTGCAGTCCAAGGGACTCTCAAGAGTCTTCTCCCACACCACAATTCAAAAGCATCAATTCTTTGGCATTCATCTTTCTTTATAGTCCAACTCTCACATCCATACATGGAATGTGAATGTGACTACTGGAAAAACCATAGCTTTGACTAGACGGACCTTTGCTGGCAAGGTAATGTCTCTGCTTTTTAACAGGTTGGTCATAGCTTTTCTTCCAAGCAGCAAGCGTCTTTTAATTTCATGGCTGCAGTCACCATCTGCAGTGATTTTAGAGCCCAAGAAAATAAAGTCTCTCACTGTTTCCATTGTTTCCCCATCTATTTGCCCATCTATTCTGGAGATTAGGATATGGGTATATCTTTTCAAGGGCCATCATTCAACCCTCCACCCAAACCTGGAGGAACCCACAGCTGTCAGCCTTGGACATCTAGTAAATTGCTTCTTGAGTTTAAAAAGCAGTCTGCCTTTTCAGAGACTTTCTTCATCCAGTTTCATAAATCTATCCGCCTCTTTGCAGAATGGATCAGCAGCCTAAACGCTGTCAACACGAATGGGGCATGCTCTTCCAGATTGCCTATCGCTATGACAAAAGGCTCAGATTCTGGGGCTTTCTGACGCTGGATAAGTCAAGCATAAAGAGGAGTCACAGTAAAGGTGCCAGCGATGATGCCCACGAAGAGTGTGGAGTGTGGGGGAGGATGTGTGTAAATCGTTACTAAGAACGCCCCCTCCACCAGGCTATCCACTTCACCTATAAGAACTACAGCTATTCTGGCAGCTTATCACTGTCCTTTACAAGGAGAATGTTAACTGAGGTTCCTTGGGCAAGTTTTTTGTCACATGCTGCTGGAGTTACAAACGTCCTAATAACAAGACCTTGGCTCCTAGGGATAGGAGCCAAAGGCAGGCAGTGGGGAGGGGAGGGGGAAGAGGGAAATGTACAGAGATGTAAATGCAGTTCTCCCGGTCCCACCAGCGGGTGACTCATCCGCTCAGGGAGAACTGGCTTGGCTTTAACACAAAGAGAACCCTTTTTATTTCTGCCACTTGGGACTTTTGCAGTCCCTGGAAGAGACCTTTGGCTTGAGGAGAGGGAGTGAAAGGCATGGCCTGAACTCAGACGCCTGATTTCTCATTCTCTGCTTCCCGCTCTTCCCATGATGGCTCAGTGACTGGTGAGAATTCTGGAGAACAACCTCTTCACCACCTTTTTCAAACCTTATCAGTAAAAATCATGCTGCCAGGAGATTATATAACAACTTCTATTTGTAGAGCACTTTACAGTTTGCGAAGCACTTTCATATATTATTTTAGCACTTAGGCGAATGCCCTGCAGCTCTGGCTGCCTAGGGAAGTTTTCTGGCATCCTGTACCAATGGTATTTCATGACAGGATATTGATTTAGTGTGTGGATGGTGCTTCATCCCCCACAGCAAAGAGAGAAAGTAGGGTTTGGGGGTATTTACACAGCTGTCTGACACTCCCAAAGCTACCCCAAATTATTATATTTTTGAAAACTGATGCTGTTCCCAGAAAGTGGGAGTCATGCCTTCACTTCACATTATTACGAATCTATTCATATTTGGGCAGTTAAATATGTATTGGAGATGCCAAGTAATGAGGACCCTGGATGCTGTATTCAGTCTGTCTCCAGTCCTTTAGGAGGAATTTAAACTTCAGTTTCCTGCAAAAGCTGCCGAATCCTTGAGGCTGTTATTTGCAAACCACTGAATGCAGTAAATGTGTGTGGGAAGCCTGCACATGCCATCCGTGTGGATTATGGATGGTTTTGCAGACTCAGCGGAGTGTTTGGATCCACAGACAGCTTGATCAGAATCGGAGTCATGTATCAGCCTGCAATAGAACAATAATCCCTACTCGATGGAAACTTCCCACAGGGAGACCAGAGTTGAAAGCAGTCCCTGGTTTCCGCGGCTTTAACAGCAAGTCAGTCACAGGATCACAGATTTTAAAATCAAAAAGGATCTGAGAGACCCGCCTTCCTCTCTCCCTTTCATTAGGTGATGAGGCCACTAAGGCACAGAGAAGCGAAATGACAGCTCCAAGACCACACACACAGTCTCAGCACAGTGCTCTCTCCACCGTGCTATATTATTTGTTCCAGAAAACACCTAAGCCACACATTGTTTTGCAGATCAAAGAAACTGGCATTATTTAGGGCCACTCTCACGGTCTGCCAGGCTTCCAGTGTGAACGCGAGGCCTTGATTTGCTACCACCAGCAGCTTTTGAATGAATTGCCTTGTGATGCTTTACGTCAAAAGTAGTGTCACAGATAGAACCCAAACATCTGTAAACGGGGTTTCACGGCACAACCTCTCCATGGCATGAAACCAGAGCAATGCTGTACCATTCACCCCATTATGAGATTAGCTGCATCAAAAATATGTATTAAATAGTTTTGTCCACTGTGCACCCAATGGTTCATCAGATGGGAATGGATCAAGTCCCCCGTGAAACAACAAAACTCAGGGTAAGAATGGCCCATCACACGACCTGAGGCAAAGTGCTTCACTGGTATGTGCAAGGTAGGTTTTCACCACACACATGAGGTTTGTTTGTTGCTGTTTTATATCCACCATGGAAGACTCCTCAGTCCTAAACAAAGATTGTAGGAAATTCTGGTATTAAGCAGGACATTTCCTTTGCTCGTGAATCCATTATGGCTAACAGTTACCTCCCTGCCTTTCTGTTTTCTACTCCTTCTGCCTGGAAGGTTCTCCCCATCTCCCCTCCCTCAGTTTCCTCTCAAGATTGACCTTAAGTGTCACCTTCTCTGGGAAGATTTCCTTGACTCTGTTCGCTTAGTGAACACTTTCTGGCCATGCCCACAAAGCATGTGCGATCTGATTCCCCAACCTGGGATCGAACCCACGCCCCCTACACTGGGGGCATTGAGTCTTCACCACCAGAATGCCGCCAGGTAAGTCCCAACACTGTCCCTATGTACTCCACTCTGAAATGAGTTCAAGAGTCCTTTTTCTGTGCCCCCTACCCCACGTGAATCCAGTGCTTCCTCTCTCACCCAGCTTATCACACAATGCTGTAGTTGTATGTTTACTTGTTGATTAAAAGGCATACACCATGGGGGAATAGAGCATTTTTTTCACTTCAGCATTCTTTTTGACTGGAATAATGCCAGGAACAGTGTGGGTTTTGATAAATGTCAGTAGAATGAATTCTTCGGCTTACCATACCACCTCCCCCTTTATCGGACCTCTCTCACTTTCCACAATCCTTGATTGACTTATTTTTTATATTTACTTGGCTGTGCCAGGTCCTAGTTGGGGCACTTGGGATCTTCATTGTGGCATGCAAACTCTTATTTCTCGAACAGGGATTGAACCTGGGCCCCCTGCATCGGGAGCACAGACTCTTAGCCACTGGACCGCCAGGGAAGTCTCTGCACAGATCTTTAACATGATCAGTTTTTTCCTCTGCAAGCTGCCTCCTATCCTGCTCATGAATGTTCATGCCCCCAAGCCAAATACCATTAGGGACATGCATGGAATTGAACTCTGGGTCTACTGCCATTGCAACAGAGGATGCATACCATGGGGAAGGGCGGGACATCTCTGAAAGAAGATGTTAGATAGAAACAGGAGGAAATTCCCTGGTTGTCCAATGGTTAGGACTCCGTGTTCTCATTGCCAAGGGCCCATGTTCAATCCCTGGTTGGGGAACTTAGATCCTTCATGCTGCTCTGCTCAACCAGATGGTTTGGATAAGGGTTCAGAGAAGTGGGCCTTTGCTCTGGATTGGAGGCTGTCAGGACACAGGAATGGTTCTATGATTGCATATCAATAAGAATGAACCAAAGCTAAAGCTGTGATTAGCAAAGAATCTGCAGTCATTCATATTAGCCAAAATAATAGGGGAATGTTTGGGTCGTTTCTGTGGTTTGGACAGTGTTCATACATCTGTCTGTATTCAGACATCAGTGATTATCTTTTTGTGTTGATCTATCAAGATTACACAGGCTCAGTAGTTGTGGCGCAGAGGCTTAGTTGCTTCGAGGTATGGGGGATCTTCCGGGACCAGGGATCCAACCCGTGTCTCCTGCATTAGCCAGTGGATTCTTTGACTTTCCCACAATGCAGAGACACAAGAAACGTGAGTTCAATCCCTGGGTCAGGAAGATCTCCTGAAGAAGGAAATAACCCACTCCAGTATTCTTGCCTAGAAAAGTCCATGGACAGAAGAGCCTGGTGGGCTACAGTCCATGGGGTCACAAAGAGATGGACACAATTGAGCATGTGTCCATGTGCACACACACACACCATAATTATAGAATGGCCTTGTCTGTCTGTGCTGATATTTTTCCAAATTATTTCAACAGATGACTAAAGCCTAGATAATAGTACTACGTCAGCTTCCAGATGCCAGCAGCTGCTTTTTTTTTTTATATAATTTCACTTATCTCTGGCTGTGCTGAGTCTTCATTGCTGTACAGGCTTTTCTCTACCTGTGATGAGCAAGGACTACTCTTTCTTGCAATGTGCAGGCTTCTCATTGAGGTGGCTTCTCTTGTTGTGGAGCACGGGCTCTAGCGCACTCAGGCTTCAGTAGTTGCAGCACACAGGATCTTCCCTGATCAGGGATGGAACCTGTGTCTCCTGCATTGGCAGGCGGATTCTTTACCACTGAGCCATCAGAGAAGCTCAAAGAGCTGTTTTTCTCTTTCTCACAACCCACACCCATGCCTAACTTTTATCAATCTGCTTCTCCTCCTAGGATGCTATTCTCCCTCCCCCAGCCAACTCCACAAAACCCCATCTTTCCGTTGAGGCTTTCCTAAATACTTCTTTCTCCATTAGATTATCTTTTCTGAATGCATCTAAAAGTCTTGGTTGGCATACCACAATTTAGTACTCACCTGTGTTCTCTTTTTTTTAAATCTATTATTTGACTGGGCTGAATCTTAGTTGGGGCATGAGAGATCTTCTAGTTGCTCACGGAACAATTTACTTCAGACATGTGGGATCTAATTCCCCCACCAGGGATGGAACCCAGGCCCCCTGCATTGGGAGCGTGGCCTCTTAGCCAAAGGATCACCAGGGAAGTCCCCTGTGTTCTATCTTGACGTGTTTCACATATATTCTTCTTCTTAGTAGGTTGTAAGCTGACTGTATAGGGGTAGGGCCATTTCTCATACTTGAGGATCCCTCAGAAATGAATGCTCACTGACGTGAAACTAAGGATTGGTCTGAGTAAAGGAGAGGGGGCGTCTTGCTTCAGTAACACAGCTGCAGGGGAGAGGCCATCAGCTTGCGCTTTTCCGTTGTCGGCCATTTCTAACACCCTGAGCTGATCTTCCCATCAAGAAAGCGTTTTCCAATTTTTCTCTTGGAGCATTCCTTTCTTTCCAAGAGTTGTTGGTAGCACTCTACCTGTCTGAAAGCTCCTTTAATGCACGATCTACCACTGACATATTTTTGTCTCTGCTCATTCTCCCAAAGCACCTGGCCTGGGACTTAGCCGGTGGAACCAAAGAACCAGAAGTTCCCGACAAGCAGTTCTGCCTGGCTTGAGGCAGAAAGTGGGATGTATCCAAACTGACTCCTATCTGGCCGGGTGGGGCACCGACGAAGCTCACTCCAATGGCCCTTGGCTAAAGTTTGGGGCATAAGACCTCTCAGCCCAGTTAGCTTAGCCGCAACTCCCTCCGGTCCATCATCACTGCCCTAGGTTACTCCTGAGGAGGACGCTAAGCAGGCTTAGGGAAGCTTTAGTTAAAAGCTGAGAGCTTCAACTGTTCTCCATAGAGAAGCTGAATTTCGGCGGAGCTGGAGAAATAACAACTGATTGACATCAACCACAGAGCCAGCCGACAGTCACAACTTAATTTCCCCCGCCAGGATGTGGTTACTTTCTACGAAACCGCCTCACGCCAACTGTAGTGATCAGCCAATCACAAAGCCCGGGAGGGCGTGGTCACCAATTAGAGGGAGAGAGGCGGAGCCGAAGTTTTGATTGGCATCCAGTCTCGGGGGTGGGGGAGCCCAGAGGCCTGGCAGCGTGGCGTCTGAAGAGGCTTCAAGTCGGGAGGCCCAGCGCTGCGGCCATCTTTATTTCTGGCAGGTCAGCTGACTTGGACTAGCTCCGAGCCAACTTGTAGGCGGTGTCCCTTTTCTCTGGGGAGCGGTGAGGCCCTCCCCTCACACACTTCCCATCCGTCCGCGCGTGCCCCCGCCTTCTCGGTGAGCCTGTTTGGCGGGAAGTTGGCTTAGTCGGCCTACCTGTGGCTGAGCGGTTGTCCTCGTCCCCGCCTTGTTCTCCCCAGAGGCTTCTTAATTCTTCCTCGGCACAGGGCATAGTACCCCTTCGCACGGAGGACGCCATGGCTCCCAGGAAACGCCCAGAAACCCAGAAGACCCCTGAGGTGGTCGTGCGCCCCAGGAGCAAGAGGAACAGAACCCCACGGGAGCTGGAGCCCGAGGCCAAGAAGCTCTGTGTGAAGGGCCCGGGTATTGCCTGTGCCTGCTGCTTTAATTAATTCCGCAGTTTGGGGTTCTCCCGCAGAAGGCTGGAGTGGGGGATGGGTGCGCATGGGTTCTGAGGCTGGCCCACATTGTGGGCGCCTCAGGCTATGCATTTTGTCTGCAGGTCCTTTGACACCCTTAGAGCTTGGGCTTAACCTCCCCCAGGTGATGGGGTGAGGCAGGTGACCTCCCTTACAACAGACACAACGGACTTTTCCAATTCCTTGTTTGTATCGGAATTTTTACACACTGAGACCTGCATAAGATAATCCTACCTTGCGAGGTGGTGTGTGTGCTTAATTTCGATAGTCATGATCGCTATCTGTCCTTGGTTTAACGCGGGAACCCTCAATTTCCTTCCTTCCTTCCTTTGAAAACTCATTCTTAGGGGTTTCTTGGGACTAAAACCTGGGTCTGTAAGGAATGTAGGGAACTCAAAGACGGGTTGTCGATGAAGTGTTTTTTTTTTTGTTCATGAGAAGAAAGAATGGGTTGTCCAGAGGCAGGATTTATGGAGATCAGGTCCTCAAATACCGGTTAGTAATCCGGAGTTGCTTTATTCCTATTCTAGGTGGATCTGCCTCCCCAAAAGTAGCCTAGTGAATTTAGCGCCATGCCAGATCCCGTGGATCCTGCTGGTTTTCAGGAGAACAGATTGAACTTGGGGCCCACAGCTGGTCACGTCTACATTATTGTAATAGAAGATTTTAAAAAAACTGCTTTTTTTAGTCACTTCCACTGTGTTGTCTTAAAATCTTTTTATTGTGCTTTATATATGACTTTTAAATTGTCACTCAACCCTATCACAAGTTTTCCACCCAAAACTGAGAAGAATTCTGCAGTTCTTGTGTGTTTCTTGGGCTCAGCTCTCAGGAACCCTGCAAGATCACAGTTTCACTTCAGAATTACTGCTTTGGGGAATGTTTTTTGGAAGAGGTTGAATCCCTGCTCACTATTTATTTGTTGTGCTGTGTGAGACTGAGCAGAACGTGAAAAGATCTTAGGAGGTGATAGGAGAGATTGTCTCTGCCAGAAGAAGCAATAGGGCTTTCTTTCTGGCATATTCGGCAGAAAAGTCTTCCCTGCGTGAGATTGGAGCGGAAAATATGTGTCTGTTCTGCTTGGCAGGTTCTAGCAGAAGATTTGACTCAGGCTGCCTTTGGGCGGGGTTGAGTAGCCTGCGGGTCCCGCCGCTATGCAGCAGCATCGTCAGGGCCCTCCACCAGCATAAGCTGGGCACAGCTGCCTGGCCATCACTGCGGCAGGTGAGGCGTTTCCTGGCTGAAGAGTTCAGGGATTTGTATGGTGCCTTTTTAAACCACTGGATGCTCCAAAATTAGATGCTGGGTTGGTTCACTGGGTTGTCAGAGTGCTCAGATCACCCCCACCTTGGTGACTGGCCTACCGGGCTCTCGGCAAGGTAGAAGTCCTATGCTGTAGGGGTCCCAGCGGGAATGCACTCTGACTCCTTGATTTCTGCAGTTAGATTATGTATATTGCAAACCTTTTTATGCACAGAGCCAGGCAGTCAGTTTTCCTTTAGTGGGAGAATTTGGCCCCAGGCCTCATCTATGGAGGAATCAGAGATAGGCAATTTACCCTTGTGTTTTTTAATTCAACTTAATTGTTTTCTCTCTGTATTAGGGTCTCCAGCAGTCCTTTTTGAACTCTCTGGCTTCTTACCGGATATTCCAAAAGGCTGCCCCTTTTGACAGGAGGGCCACATCCCTGGCGTGGCACCCAACTCACCCCAGCACCCTGGCTGTGGGCTCCAAAGGGGGAGATATCTTGCTCTGGAACTTTGGCATAAAGGACAAACCTATCTTCATTAAAGGGGTGAGCAGTACCCTGTGCCAGACAATAGTACTGAAGAGATGTTTGCTGAAGGGATGAAAAGTCATCCAGTAACGAGATAATTGGGATCAAAAGTAGCTGTGGGTATTTTCAAACAATGGTGATGGTACTCAACTCTTTATTGAATGCCTGCCCTTAAAATATTAGCAAGTATGATACACTAATCATCCTCGTAAGTCACTGACAGGATCTAAACCCCTTCTTACCTTCTTGACCTAATCTTGTGCTGTTGTCTTCCTCATTGCCTATGCTTTAGCCATACTAGATACTTCTTTTCCTGAAACTGGGTCTTTGGACTTGCTGTTCCCTTTGACTGGAGTGCTCTTTCCCGTGGTTTTTCTCATGGCTGGCTCCCTCTTATCATTCTGGTCTCAGCTCAATATACTTCTTCAACAAGGCTTATTACTGACCGCTGTGCTTAATCACTAATGACTCTCTACCTCATTATTATCCTCCATCGCTTTCCCCCCACAATGTTTATCAATATCTGAAATGTTTTACTTATTTGTATCTTTGCCCACTGGAAAGTAAACTCCATGATTGCGGGGACCTTGTCTTTCTAACTTACCACCATATCCCCAGTACTTATAGTAGTTGCTTTGTATTTGCTGAATGAATGAGGGCCTTGAGGGATAACTGGACAAGTCAGATGTATACCTATAAGATCACTGACTGTACAGCAATATAGATGCTAAATGCTACAGAAATGAGAGAAGGAAGAATCTCTGGGAATTAGAGTCAATAGGAAAGATTTCATGGATGAGTGAGATGTGAGGAAGAACAATATTTAGGTAAATGGAGAGAAAAGGAGGAAAGGCAGAGCGTGTTTGGGGCAAGGTTTGGCAAAGAGCTTTTTAGGGATGGTCTTAATTGTGCGAGTGTTTACCGTCAGTCACTAAGGGGTTGAGAGTTTTGGCTCCTCCACCAAAGAGAACACTCTTACCTTGCCCGGCAGGGCACTGAGATTGGAGGGCTATACTGTGAAAGGTGGCACTCTGGGTCTAGAGCAGGAGCTGCAAATTCACATACCTAAGGAAGCCAGACAGATAAGAGTGATGTAGGAGTGATGCAGGATGGTGGTTAGTGATAAATTGGAGATCGTTAACAGGTGAGAATCGAGGTACTGTGATATCAGATCTGAGTTTTTCAAATGAACTCTGAAATGTTTGGATTTTTAAAAATTGTAGTGAAACACATAAAGTTTACCATCTTAACCATTTTTTAAGTGTCCAGTTCAGTGGCATTGAGTACATTTATGTTCTTTCATAACCAGTCTCCAGAACTTTTTTGTCTTGCAGAACTGAAACTCTGTAAACATTAACACACACTCCCCATTCCTCCTTCCCTCCAGACCCTGGCAACGGCATTCTGCTTTCTGTCTCTGATTTTGACTGACTGTCTCATACAAGTGGAATCAGACAGTACCTGTCCTTTTTTGACAGGCTTATTTCACTTAGCATCATGTCCTCAAGGTGCATCCATCTTGCAGCATGTATCTGAATTTCCTTCCTTTTTAAGGTTAAATATTCCTCTGTATGTATTGTATACACCACATTTTTTTTACCCATTCATCTCTTGATGGACATTTGGGTTGCTTCCACCTTTTGGCTTTTGTGAATAATGCTGCTATGAACAGGGTTGCACAAATATCTCTTCGAGTTCGTGCTTTCAGTTCTTTTGGTTCTGTACCCGGAGTGGATCACATTGGAACTCTATTGTTAATTTTTTGAGGAACCACCACCATATTGTTTTCCATAGAGGCTGTGCCATTTTACATTCCTACCAATAGGACACAAGGGTTTTAATTTAAAATATCCTGATTTTTAATTTGGGGAACCAAATGAAATTGAACATGCTCTGTAGCTAAACAAAACACGTATGTGAACTGGCTTCTTCATTAGCTCTCTGTTTTTCTACCTCTGGTTTAGAGGCCATAGCTAAACCCAGGGTGAGTTCTTTTAAATGGATGCTTTGGAGAGCAGCTCATCAGAAAAGGCCAGGTTAGACAGACTTGTGAGATTAGGATTCAAGCTATGAAATTATTCAAGAAAATAAGTGCCTGGAGCCCGAAGAATGGCTTTCTGTCCAGCTGGTGAAACAGATGACCACCAGGAAGTGGAACTTTAAGTTGAAGTCAGAACCCAGAGCTCAGACAGGAAGAGCTTTGTTCACCACCGCCCCCCGCCCCCCCGCCCCCCCCCCCCAAGCAGCCAGGATGTAAGAATAGAGAAATTTTTTTTTTTTCCAGTGGGTTTTGTCATACATTGATATGAATTAGCCATTAGTTACACGTATTCCCCATCCCGAGAGAATAGAGAAATTTAAGAAATAGCCTCAGAGTGTCCTAGGGGAAGAGCTTCCTGACTGAAGGAGGAGTGATAACTGCTTTGAACTTGTGTTAGGGTGAAGGTGCTTTTGGTTTTATCACCCTTCCTTACGATGTGCGTGTAAGTGAAGCTTCCTCACACTTGGGGAGATTGGTTTGTGCATTTAAACTGTGTGACTCGCAGGGAGACAGGTTGTAGCAGAAGAAAGGTTTGGTGGTCTGGAGAACTGTCTGTTTTTACTCCCAGAAACCGACAGCAGGAAGTTGATTTGAGACCACTGAGGGAGGGAGCGGCAGTGCCTCATTTTATCTTTTCTTTAGTCATCTGACCTTGGTTCTGATCTTGATATCTTTCAGGTCCTTGGCAAAGGGACATGTGTTAAATTTTCAAAATGATTATTCTCATTGTAAAAATTACCTGTGCTCATTGTAAGAAAGTCAACCAATACAGAAAAAAATATATATAAAGAATAAAGTAATTATTACCTGAAATCCCCATATGGGGCATCTTTATATGTGTGTAGACACTATTATACACACCTATTCTTTTAGTTATATTTTTATATAAATGTTCTACCCTAGAATCTGTTGTATTTTACTTATTAGATCATATTCTGGTTTAGTCATTTTGTACCAGATGATGCCCACTTAAAAATATCTTATTTCCTTTTTTTGTAATGTCTTTGGTTTTGGTATCAGGGAAGTGGTCCCTCTACTTGAATTTTCTGGAATAATTTGTGCAGAGTTAATACTATTTTTTTTCTTAAATTTTTCATAGGATTCACTAGTGAAGCCATCTGGGCCTAGAGTTTTCTTTGTTGGAAGGTTTTTTTGTTGTTGTTGGAAGGTTTTTAACTATATTTTCAATTGTTTAACAGCGATAAGGCAATTTAGGTTGTCTGTTTCTTCTTGAAGGAGCATGTAGTTTGTCTTTCAAGTAATTTGTTTATTTTATCTAAGTTGTTGAATTTAGAGGCATAAAGTTGTTTATAGTATTCCCTTGGGCTCAGATGCTCAGTCGTGTCCAACTCTTTGCAGCCCAATGTACCGTAGCCCACCAGAGTCCTCTGTCCATGGGATTCTCCAGGCAGGAATACAGGGGTGGGTTGCCATTACCTCCTCCAGGAGATCCTCCCGACTCAGGATCAAGCCTGAGTCTCTTACGTCTCCTGCATTGGCAAACGAATTTTTACCACTAGTGCAAGCTGGGAAGCCTTGTATCTTTTTAATATCCATGGAATCTGTAGTAATGTTCTCACTCATTTCATTGGTACTGTTAATTTGTGTCTTTTTTTTTACCCTGATCAGTCTTTGTAAAAGATCATCAGTTTTGTTGATATTTTCCAGCTTTTAACTTCATTGATTTTTCTCTGTTGTTTTTCTGTTTTCTTTTTTTTTTTTTTTCTTTTTGCCCCATTGTTATCTTTCCTGGGGGAAAATTTGCTTTTCTTTTTCTGGTTTCTTAAGATAGAAACTTGGATTTTTATTTGATTTTTTTTTTTTTTTATTGTTTTTCTAACACAACCATTCAATGTTATACATTTCCCTCTATTTCTCTAACTGAATCTTACAGATTTTGTTGTATTTTTGTTTCCATTCAGTATAAGTTACTTTCCAAATTCTTTATGATTTCTTCTTTTACCTATGGATTATTGTGAAGTATCTGTTTAATTTCTAACTATTTGGGGATTGTTGTGATATCTCTGTTACTGATTTCTAGTTCAGTGCTGTTATGGAACAAAGGACATTTTCATGATTCCAGACCTTTCATAAGTTAGCATATTGACTGTCTTTGGAGTGTTCCATATGCATTTGAAAAAAAAAGTATACTCTGCCATTTTGGGGTGAAATACTCTCTAAATGTCAATTAGGTTACATTGGTTAGTAGTGTTCGTATCCTTTTTTTTATGTTCTATATCCTTACTGATTTTATATCTCTTACCAGTTATTGAGAGAGGAATATTGGAATCTCCAACTATAAAATTGTGGTTCTGTCTATTTTCCTTTAGTTTTTGCTTCAAACATTTGGAAACTCTGTTATTAGGTGTTTACACATTTAGAATTATGTCCTTTTAATGAATTGACACCTCTGTTATTGTAAGATGTCTCCTTTTATCCTTGGTAATATTTCTTGTTCTGAAATTTTGTTTCTTTGATGTTAATGTAGCCATGCAGCTTTTTTATGATTAATACTTGCATTGTATATCTTTTTTCATCCTTTTATTCTTAATGGATTCGTGTATTTGTATATAAAATGTTTCTTGTATATAGCATTTTTAGAAAAAATGCAACCTGATAATTCCCTGGTGAACCAGTGGTTAGGACTCCATGCTTTCACTGCTGAGGACTGGGGTTCAAGCCCCTGGTTGGGGAACTAGATCTTGCAAGCTGCATGGCATGGTGAAAAAGGAAAAATCCATTCTGATGGTCTCTACCTTTTAACTGAAGCATTTGTCCATTTACATTTAATATGATTAATTATAAATACGATTGGATTTAAATCTGTTATCTTCTATATTTGTGTCATTGTTTTGCTCCATTATTTTTTCTTGCCTTCTTTTTAATTGAGTACTTTTTGTGATTACATTTTATCTCCATTATTGGATTATTAGTTACACTTTTCTTCTTTCCCTTCTCTTTTAGTAGTTGTTCTAGAGTTTGCAATGTACATCTTTTTTTTTTTTTTTTTTTTAACAATGAGACTTGCAGGATGTTAGTTCCCTGACCCAGGGATTGAACCTGGGCCCTCAGCAGTGAAAGCGTGGAGTCTTAACCATTGGACCACCAATTGGACTTTCCCACAATCTACATTTTTAATGTAAGAGTGAACATTCAAATAGTATTATACAACTTTATATGTATTGTAACACTCTTACAACTATGTACTGACTTCCATTTTCTCCTTTCTCTCGTTGTCCTGCATTTTACTTCTACATACTTTGTAAAGCTTACAATACATTATGATTTTTGCTTTACACAGTCAATTATCTTTTTTTGTTGTTGTTAAATATTTACTGAGATATAGCTGATGGGTGATACATTGCATGTTTAAAGTGTGCAACTTGATGAGTCTTGACATACATAAATATGTATACAACCATGAAACCATCACCACAATTAAAATAACATATCCATCACCCCCTCAAATTTCCTTTCCTTCCTTGGTAATCCTTCCCTTTCTACTCTCTGTCCTGTCACCTGAAAACCACTGATCCGCTTTCTATTCCTACTGATAAATTTGCATTTTCAAGACATATAAATGGCTTGCATGCCAAGTTGCTTCAGTCGTGTCCAACTCTTTGTGACCTCCATGGACTATGGCCCTCCAGGTTTCTCTGTCCATGGGATTCTGCAGTCAAGAATACCGGGGTGGGTTGCCATGCCCTCCTCCAGGAGATCCTCCCCATATAAATGCCACTATATGATATAGACTCTTTTCTTTTCCCTGGCTTCTTTCATGCAGTGTGAATATTTGAGGTTCATCCATATTTTTGCCTGTATCAGTAGTTTCTAGTAGTATTCCAGTGTATTGATATACCAGTTTATTTATCCATTCATCTATTGAAGGGCATTTAGACTTTTTCCAGCTTTTGACTGTTAACAATACAGCTGCTATGAAGATTTCATGTACAAGTCTTTGTGTGGATATATGTCTTCATTTTTCCCAAGTAAATACCTGGTTGTGGAATGGCTGGGTTGCAGGGTAGGTATCTTTTAAAGATGTTTTTTAAATGAGAAAAAAACTTTAATATTTACCCACATATTTGCTATTTCCAGTTTTTTAAATTCCTTTGTATGATTCAGACTTCCTTTTGATCTTCTGCTTGAGGAAATTTCTTTAACATTTCCTATAATGTAGGTTAGTTAGTGATGCATGTTTTTTCCCTTTTGTTTGTCTAAGGAAGTCTTTGTTTTGTGCTTTTTTTGGAAGTATTTTTGCTGGGTATAGAATGGTAGGTTTAGAGGATTTTTTATTTTTCTTTTAGTACTTTAAAGATGACTTCTGATGTGAAGTCTGCTTTCATCCTATGTTCCTCTTCATGTGATTTTTCTTTCCCTTTGTCATTTAAATATTCACAGGATCCAGGGGTCACAGCATAGACATCTTGGGTAACTGGATAACCACCCATTATCATTATTCAGTCCACTCCAGGTAGCTTGGGTCTAAAGTAGCCTGTAGTCTAGATTTTGGCCTCACCCTGAGACAGTACCCTTCTGAGGACTCTGCTTGATGTTCTGTATGCTAAGAATCTTTTCATTCTGGATGGTGAGAATGTAGACCATTCTGAGGATTTCTCCTTCTGTTAGTTTCTCATGTCTTCCTTCTCCCACCCAGCCTTATATAGTTTCCTTATACACATTTACACAATATTATTTACTCAAAGGCCTGAGGGGACCCCTCTGAAAATATCCATAATGCTCTCTCTCTGCACATCAGCCTCTCCAGAATTTTGCCGTACAAATTCTTGCCCTGCTGGCTTTCCGAAGTGTCTCCTGAGCCCATTGAGACTATCAGGCTGTTTGAGTCCTCCCTGCCTATGCTGCAGCCTGGATATGCTCTCCAACCATTAAATTGGGGCAGTCACATGGCTGCCTCATTCTTTTCCCTCTTGTGCTGCCTGTTGGCCAGTGTGTGAAACTTATTTCGTGTATTTTTCCATTTTTTTAGTTGTGTTCAGGCAGGAGGATATATCTGGTTTCTGACACTCCATCATGGTTGGAAGTAGAAATTCATAGTAATAGTTTCTCTGAGGGATTTAAATTTTTTTCCTATGCAGTCTTGTCAACTGTAAATCTTCTTTTTTTATTTGCCGTATCCCATTGGCTGCGACCTCTAGTAACTTGTTGAATGTTTGCTCTTAACAGGCATTCTTATCTTGTTCTTGATTATAGAAGGCTTTTATGTTTTATCATTAAAATTTCTGCTGCTTTTTATTGTGATAAGCTATATATAACATGAGAATTACCATTTTAATCATTTCAAAGCCTACAGTTCAATGCCGCTGAGTACATTTATATTGTGCAATCGTTACCACTATCCATCTCCAGGATTTTTTCATCCCAAAATAAAACTCTATACCCATTAAATAATAACTATTACCTCTTCCCCAGCCCCCTCGATCTGTTTTTTGTCTCTGAATTTCACAATCCCAGGTGCTGCATGTAAGTGGAATTATACAGTATTTGCCCTTGGGGGTCTGGCTCCTGTTCCTTAGCATAATATTTCCAAGGTTCATCCATGTTGTAGCAGGTTTCAGTACTTTATTCCTTTTTGAGGCTGAATAATATTCCATTGTATAAATTATACCAAAGTTTGTTTTGCCACTCATCTGTCATTGAACATTTGGATTGTTTCTGCCTTTTGCTATTTTGATTCAGCTGCCATGAATGTTCCTTTAGGTACAAGTCTTTGTTTGAACAACTGTTTTCAGTTCTCTGGGGTATGCACCTGGGAGCTTGTTTGTTTTTAATACCTTTTATCAGATTAAGTAAGTTCCTCTTCTATTCTTAGTTTGCCAGAAGCTGATATCATGAATGATAATTTAATTTTTTCAAATACTTTTGTGTCTGCTGAGGTCAGCATATGATTTTCCTTATCTGCGCTATTAAAAAAACTACACTGATTGTTTTTTGTTTGTTTTGGTTTATTAGTTACATTTGATTTTTTTATTTGAATGTTCTCTTTTTTCCCCCACTTTTTAACCTTTACAATTATATTTCTAGCAAGTGATACTGCTTCTTTTAAAAACTGTGGTAAAAGCACATAACCTGAAATGTGTCATCTCAACCATTTTTAAGTGCACAGTTGACACTGTATTCCCATTTTTTGCAACAGAGTTCTAGAATTTTTTTATCTTGTAAAACTGAGACTGTGTGCCCACTGAATAACAGCTCACCATTTCCCCTTCCTTCCAGCCCTTGGCAGCCACAGGCTTACTTTCTGTTTCTGTGAGTCTGAACTACTTTAGATACCCTAAGTTTTGGTGCTTTTGCTGGGGCTATGTCAGAGAACATTCTTTTAGGAAGTACACAGTAAAGTATCTGAGTGTGATGGGACTTCATGCTGGCAATTTATTACCAAATGGTTCCAGAAGAAAACAGTTCTTTGTGCTGCTCTTACAACTTTTCTATGAGTTTGAGATAATTTGAAAATAAACTTAAAAAAAAAAAAGAATGTATTTAGTATATTCACCACTGAAACCGTTAAGATCTGGAATTTACTTTGCAAGAAAGTTTTTAGTTGTGACTCGATTTCTTTAATACATATCAGACTATTCAGATTTTTCCTTTTCATCTTCTGTCAGTTTGGCAAGTTTGTACTATTTTAGGAATTTGCTTATCTCCTCTGAATTTTCAATTTTATTGGCCAAAGATTGTTTATGATGTCCTCATTACTTTTTAAAATGTCTAAGATGTCTTTCCATCCAGTAAATTGGTTATTTGTGCTTTCGCCTTTGTTGGGTCATTCTCAGCTGGGATTTATCATTTTAATTATATTAGTCTTTTCATGGAACCAACTTTTGGCTTTGTTGATTTTCTCCACAGTGTATTTATTTCATTCATTTCTATTTTTTTCCTCTTACTCTCTTTGGTTTTAGCTTCTTGTTTGTTTTACAGCTTCTTGAGATGGATGTTTGGGTCATTGATTTTTAGGCTTTTTTAACTTTTATTGTGAATAATACTCCTGTGAATATCTGCATACAAGTTTTTATATCAGCATACATACTCATTTCTCTTGACTATATATCTCTTGGGTATATGTATCCTTGAGGCCATATGGTAATTGTATGTTTAATTTTTTGAAGAATTGCCTGTGTTCCAAAGCAACTACTCCGTTTCACTTTCCCACCAGCAATGTAGGAGGGCTTCAGTTCCTCCACATCCTTGACTGACAAATAAAAATTGTGCATATTTAGTGTACATCATATTGTGGTTTTGTTTTTGCTTTATTTATTATTTTTGGCTGTGTCATGTGGGATCTTAGTTCCTGACCTGGGATGGAACCTGAGCCCCCTGCAGTGGACGCACAGAGTCCTAACCACTAGACCACCAGAGAAGTCCCAACATGATGTTTTAATACATGTATATATTGTGAAATGATTTCCACAATCAAGCTAATTAACATCCATCATCTTACATAGTTTTGTATGTGTATGCTGAGAACACTTAAGATCTATTCCCTTAGAAAATTTCACATATACAGTACAGTTATTAACTATAGTCACCATGCTATGCATTAGATCTCATGAATAGTTGAAACTCTGTGTTCTTTGACAAATATCTCACCGTTCCCCTACCCCCTTTCAGCCTCTGGCAACCATATTCTCTGCCTTTGTGAGTGACTTTTTTAGATTGCACATAAGTGAGGTCATGCAGTATTTATGTTTCTGTGTCTGACTTCGCTTAGCATAACGTCCTCCATGTTCATCCATGTTGTCAGAAATGGCAGGATTTGCTTTTTTTAAGGCTGAATAATGTTCCACTTGATATATATATCTCTCACATTTTCTTTCTTTATCCATTCATTGATCAGCAGACAGCTGTTTCTGTATCTTGGCAATTGTGAATAATGCTGCAATGAACACAGGAGGACAGAACTCTGAGAAATTGATTTCATTTCCTTTTGATATATACTCAGTAGAATTAACTGGATAGTTTGGTAGCTCCCTTCTGAGTTTTTCATGGAGGAGCCTCCATACTATTTTCCATAATGCCCCTACCAATTTACATTCCCATCCAGAGTTCCCTTTTCCCACATCTTGGCCAGCACTTGTTATCACTTGTCTTTTTGATAATAGTCATTCTAACTAGGTGTGAGGTGATACCTCAACATAATTTTGTATTTCTGTTATGATTAGTGACATTGAGCACCTTTTCATATAACTTTTGGCCATTTGTATGTCTTTGGAGAAATGCCTATTCAATCTTTGTCCATTTTTTTAATCAGATTATTTGTTTCTTCTTTTTTTCCTATTGAGTTGTCCAGGTTCCTTATATGTTGTTAATACTAATCCCTCATCAGATAATAGTTTGCACTATTTTCTTTCATTCTATAGGCTGTCTTACAACACTCATGATTGTCTTTTTGTTTATAGCCATCCTAGTGGATGTGAAATAGTATTTCATTGTGACTTTTATTTGCATTCCCTAGTGACTAATGATGTTGAGCATCTTTTCATGTGCCACTGGCTATTTGTATATCTTCTTTGGAGAAATGTCTGTTGAAATCCTTTGTCCTATTTTTGGTTGCACCACGGGGCTTGTGGGATGTTAGTTCCCTGACCAGGGATTGAACCCCAACCATAGGGGTGAAAACATCAAGTCCTGAACATAGGACCACCAGGGAATTCCCTTTGTCCATTTTTTAATTAGGTCTCTTTTTAAAATATATACTACTTACAATTATTTTAAAGCCTGTGTCTAATAGCACCAATACCTGGATCTTCTGTGAATGTCTTTAAGCTGGTGTTTTTTCTCTTGATTGGTTATTTGATCTTGATTTCTGATATGCTGGACAATTTTAGATTTGATGCCAAATATTGTATATGAAAATTTACAGAGATGTAATTTGAAGTTTTGAGTGCGCTCACAAAAAGAATTTTTTCTCTCTGGAAGGCAGGTCAAGTACAATCAGATCATCTTAATCAGAGATTGAAATGAATGCAGACTTCAGTCTTCATGAGGGATGGTCTGTTTCGTATGCTATTATTTCTAGGGTTTCAGGGATCCTAACTAAAAACTGCATTTTTTTTTTTTCTTCTAAAACCTTTCCTCTTTGACAGGTCTGAATTCTGTTTTTGCCTCCCTTGAGATTGACAGAACTGCTGCTGAACTTCTCAGCCGTACAGCTTTCTCATCTGCATAGGCCTCAGGAGCAAAAGCAGCATTGAAATGTCAGACTTACCTCTCTGCTCCTCTTCTCTCTAGGAGGCTGGACTTCGAAATCCTTGGTGCCTTGATAGCTCTTCGTTGACTTCAGAAACTTTCCTTTGAGAACATATACCCTATCTACCTCTTCTAGCTTTTCTTGACAGAAGGTTGACCTGAAACCAGCTAACCCACCATCAATGGAATTGGAAAGTCTCAAACACATTTTCTTTTTTGTATTTTGTCCAGGTTTATGTAGTCCTTCTCAGTGCAAGAGCTGTCATAACTACTTAATCCACCCTTGCTAGAAGAACACGAATGCATGTTACCTTAAAATGTTTACATAAGGGTTTATTACTAATGCTTTGACATAGGGCCAGTCCTTTCCTTGCAGTAAGTGTTCACTGATTCAGGTTCGCCTGGTCTTACATAAACGGTATCCATAACGAATACTTTACAGGATCTCGTTTCCATTTCCCAAAAGTGGAGACAATTTAAAATCAGTTGTGAAGCAGTCTGATGACAGATTCTTTTAAGTTTTCACTGTTTCCCACCCTAATTGTTGTAAGTATTTCTCTCATGCTTAATTCAACAACTCTTATTTTAGCAAATCTTTTTTATCTAGTTTTTCCAAAGTGTTCAATATGGATTTCATAGAAACCACAGTGGTCATTGTTTTTGCACACATTTCATCAATTTTAATTAAATTACATTTTAATGAAATGTTTTGTGTTTAAAGTTTAAATGTTTAATAAATTACATGTTTAGTTAAATTACATGATTACCATACAAAGTACAACTGACATATCTAGGTTTAAGAGCAAACACGATGTCTAACCCTTCATAAGCATAGAACTCAGCTAGTGGGAGCAGATTAACTTACTAGCAGCAAGGGTTTGGTGAACCATAGGCATCAGTTAGAATGTTTTATAGAGGGAATGGAAAGTACCAGTTAGTATGCTGAGTGAGTTAAGTGAATGTTGTGTAAGAGGCCTTGTAGAAGTAAAGCCGGGATAGCAACAACATACAGGAGAACTGGAGGAGGAGCCTGGAGGATATAAAGTTCTTAAAACAGCACACTTGATATATAATAAGCACTTAATAAGGTTATGCTACCAGTGTTATCATGATTATCTTCATCATCATTGTCTGGTATGTCTGTAAAAAATGAGGAGCTCAGGTCTGACACCAGCCCACCTAACCCAGCCACTGTTCCAAGCTGAAGCTCTTCTGAAGAGAGCACTTGTATGCTACATTATGGTACATCCACACAATAGGCTATTCAACAATAAAATGGGATGAACTATAGATTCACAGAGCAGGCTGGATGAAACTCAGGGACATTACACCGAGTGAAATCAAAGAAGCCAGTCTCAAAGGGCTGCATACCACGAGTCATTGATATGACAGCCCATCAAAGGCAAAACTTGTATGGTGACGAAGAACTCATCCCTGGTTGCCAGGGGTGAGGAGTCAGGGGAGGATGTGACTACAATTAGGAGAGCAGGAGGGATTTGGGGGCGAAGTGACACAACTGTTCTGCATCCTCATTTTGGTGGTGGTGGTTCAAATCTCTACATGCGTTAAAATTCATAAAGCTGTATACCAGAAACAACTGATTTACCGTATGTTCATTAAAAGGTATAAAATGAGAGCCTTGAGAAACAGTGCTGTGGACAGCATCCCAGTGTCTAGGCATCTAAGCTGGCCTGGCCCCAAGTGTGCCTGGACGGCTCGTGTCCAAGCAGGGGATGTGCACCCAAGCTCTGTCCGCTTCATGGGCCACTGTCACTCACTGACTTTTTTCTTCCTTGTGTTAGATTGGAGCTGGAGGGAGCATCACGGGGCTGAAGTTTAACCCTCTCAATACCAACCAGTTTTTCACCTCCTCAATGGAGGGAACAACTAGGCTGCAAGACTTTAAAGGCAACACTCTCCGAGTTTTTGCCAGCTCAGACACCTGCAAGTGAGTAGTTTCAACTCAAGAGGGGGAACGGCTTCTAGGCTCTCGGTGCAGTTGTGGCGAGAGCACCCGGACCCCGTTTCTCTTCCCCAAACCTGGCACGGGGAAGAAAGGGGTTAGCTCCTTTTCACCCTTCCCTCTCTTTAGCTGCTATTCCTCTGGGCCAGGTGGGTTCCTGTGTCAGGGACGGGTTCTAGAACCTCAGTTTTTCTCAGCAAGGGAACGGTCTCAGCTCTTGTCAGTCCTTCCTGTATCCGACTAGACCTGGATTCTCACTGGACAAGTCGACATGGCATTAGTCTAGAAAACCACTTGAAGCCTGGAGCAGGAACTAAGAACTTTAAGATTCCATTCCCTGCTTTCACGGGGGTTTAACCTGTGAAAGGTTAATCAAGGACCTGGCCAGCTCCTTGATGGAAGCCTAAATGGATAGAATCATGTTCACGAAGCACTCTGGACTCCCCAAGAGCAAGTGGCTAGAGAAATTACAAAATGCTTGTCACTTTGGTTTCCAGTCAGAGATCTGACTCTGCTCCCCAAGTGTGTGAGGGTGTGGGGTTCTACCTAGCACTGGGCTGCCAGACGGGGGTAAGAAATACAGGAGTAACGGGACAGGTGACAGATGGGCTTACTCTTCCACAAGGAGCCCTCCTCCCAAAAGATGTTTACAAGGGATGCAGAAAGCAGGGTAGCAGAGATTTGAAGGGAAAATGTGAATCTGGGCTTTCCTGATTGGGTATGAGGATCTCTGAAGCTCCCCCCACCCCTCCCAACTTCTCTTCATAGCAAGTGGTCTGAGCAACAGAAAGAGCAGGTAGTTCCGAGCTGGTGTGCTTCCCCCCCACCCCCGAAGTGCTCAGAAGGGGGCAGGAGTGCCTTTCCAGCCAGCAGTGATGAACAGTTGGGCAGCCCCTATTTGGAGTGTCATCTCCTTTGACCCAGAGGGTGGAGAGCGAAGAGAGAAAACAATAGCTGAGTCTTCCTCAGGGCTCGAGGGGGCAAGCCCCGACTTGAGGACTTGCCTTACGGCTCTGGGTTTGGTTGCTTCGGGGACTCTTACCACGTGAGGATCCTGAGCCTAGAAGTAACTGGACAAGTTTCTGAGCCCCATCACCCCCATAACCCTTTGTCGGGATGGCGGACAAGTCTGGGTGCTCCTCACTGGGAGTCCATGACAAGATATTCATTCACTCAACGGATATTTATTGACTGTCTACTGTACGTGAGACACGAGCTGCAGCAGTGAATAAATGCAACTTGCCTCTGTCCCCAAGAGTCTCACAGCACAATCTCTCCCTCCAGCGTCTGGTTTTGCAGCCTGGATGTATCTGTCAAAAGCCGACTGGTGGTCACAGGAGACAATGTGGGGCACGTGATCCTGCTGAACATGGACGGCAGGGAGGTGCGTTCTCGCGAACCTAGGCCCTCCCCTTCCCTTCCTGACCCCCAGCCTCGGTTCTGCACCCCAGCCTGAACCGAGCTCTTGTCCGCAGCTTTGGAATCTGAGAATGCACAAAAAGAAGGTGACACATGTGGCCCTAAACCCGTGCTGTGACTGGCTCCTGGCCACAGCCTCCGTAGATCAAACGGTGAAAATCTGGGACCTGCGCCAGGTCAGAGGGAAATCCAGCTTCCTCCACTCGCTGCCGCACAGGCATCCTGTCAACGCAGGTGTGATATACCAGACCTCGGCCTTCCTGCAGACCCTGCCGACCCACCGCTTCAGGGCCTTTCCTGCAAAGCGTAGAAGCCACTCAGCCAGACCTTAACCCCGCACAGCATCGGCCAGGCAGAGGTCCTGAGCCCTCCTGTCTCTAGCTGCCCCCTCAGCTGCTGAGCCTCTTGAGTGTTTCATGGCCCAGATCACGGCCCTGCCACCCATCTCTAGAAAGAAGTGGGAGGGAGGTGCCCCTGCAGGAGGCCTGTGAGGGCCAGCATACGGCCCACCTGGGGTCCCTTGAGCTCAGGGGCTTTTCGCTTTGCCAGCTCATTTCAGTCCCGATGGAGCCCAGCTCCTGACCACTGACCAGAAGAGTGAGATCCGGGTTTACTCTGCTTGCCGGTGGGACTGCCCACCAAGCCTGATCCCACATCCTCACCGCCACTTCCAGCACCTGACGCCCATCAAGGTAAGTGATCGTGGGGAGGCGGCGGTGGCCAGGGAAACCTGCAGTCCCAGCCCTCTTCTCGCCCTGGCTCACTCTGCACCTTTGCTCCAGCTCCGTGAGCCCGTTTTGCTGAGTTTTCTTCATGTCTCTTTGATAAGCTGATTTTCCTGAGTTCTTTCCACGCAGCCCAGATCTCCTCTCTGTGGGGCACTTTCTGAGATCCCGATCCTCTGTTCTGCCCCCAGTTTCAGTTACCTGTGTATGCAGCTGACCCACAAACTAACTTGGCTTAGTTAGCCAAGTTAGCCAAGCCATTTGTGGCTTCTCTAGCCTTAGCCCCCAAGGCTCCCAGTCTTCAAGTCCTCCGTGCCCGCCGGCCCCCCGCCCCAAGCAGTCTGAACTCTGCTGGTCCTCCTGCTGTCTAGATTATATTCTTTTCTAGAACCGCAGCCCCTCTTCGGACCTCCAGAGCTCATACCTGCACTTGTGTAGTCAGCAGAGTTCAGGCAGGCAGACCCCATTCCCCCGCCCCCCAGGTTAGACGCCTTCAGCAAGTAACTTAAATTTGGGATCCCAGTTTCCTCATCTATAAAAAGGGAATAATAGTATCTAACTGACAGAGTTGTTGTGAGAATGAACCCATGTACTTAAAGCATGTGGCAACATGCCTGGCGCCTAGTAAGTACTCAGCAAACAATAATGATTTGGTATTAGAATGGCCCCCACGTACCTCAACCCTACAGTAGGAAATGGCAGCCCTCTCCAGTGTTCTTGCTGGAGAATCCCATGGGCAGAGGAGCCTGGTGGGCTACAGGGTCACATAGGGTCACAGAGTCGGACACGACTGAGCAACTTAGCATAGCGTAACGCACCTCAAATCAAATCCAAGCTCTCTGTAATAGCCCTCCAGCGGTTGGTGTTCCCATTGATCCTTCCTTATCTCCCTCTTGGTATCAGTCAAGATACCAAGCCCAGCCGTGTCCCAGGTGTGACTTATCTCCAAGCCGTTGCCTGCAGCACTTCTTTCTTCCTGCTAACCCTTCAGAACTTCCCTGAAAAGCTTTCTTGGGAAAATCCCATCCAGTTCTGTCATCCTAGTAACTGCTGGGTTTGTTTCAAGTGGGGTGATCTGGGGAACAGAGGGGTCCTCCCCCTTTTCAGCCACTCGCCATTTTCTACTCAACTCCCTGACAGGGAGACCCATGGGATGAGCTCAGAACCGAGGTCCTATTTGCAATGCAGATCCCTGGGTCGGGAAGACCCCCTGGAGAAGGGAACGGCAACCCACTCCAGTACTCTTGCCTGGAGCGTCCCATGGACAGAGGAGCCTGGTGGGCTACAGTCCATGGAGTTGCAAAGAGTCGGACACGACTGAGGGACTATATTATCACTTTCACTCGGGTCACGCTGATGTTAAAACACTTATCAGCTGGTACAATGTCAGGAAATGCAAAGAGAGAAGGCCTGAATGTGTCCTAAGGATCACAGGGAGGCCTGCTGGGGATTTTACATTTGCGATGGTAGATGCACATGCACTTCAAAACCATTCTTGTTGTTTCATGTAGGTCTTACCTCCGTTGTTAAATTGCTGGCAGTTGTATTAACCATTGTTGTCGCTGGCAAAGATACTTATGTCCCTCTCAGTGCTGTTCTAAGTTTACTCCTGTGACCTGCCTCTCCATCTTCTAGGCAAGCTGGCATCCTCGGTACAACCTCATTGTCGTGGGCCGATACCCAGATCCTAATTTCAAAAGTTGTTCCCCCCATGAATTAAGGACGATCGATGTGTTTGATGGAAGCTCAGGAAAGATCATGTATCAGCTGTATGACCCAGAATCTTCTGGTATCATGTCGGTGAGGCCTGGGCCCTCAAATGATAAATGGGAGGAAGCAGGGATTCAACCTCGTGGATCAAAAATGACCAGTTACTCCTCACATGCCCTTCTTCTGGTACCTCCACTCCCTCCTCATGCTCATCCCCTTGTCTCTGCAGCTCAATGAATTCAATCCCATGGGGGACACGCTGGCCTCCGTGATGGGTGAGTGTACATTAGGCCAGTCAAGCCCACCCTACTCCCCAAGGTTCAGTGCAGGCTCACCCCAGCTCAGCGCTGCTCCATCCACCCCCAGGATATAGTCAGTGAGGATGACAACCAGGAGACCGCGGTCTCTGGACCTAGAGCCATCCTTCTTGCTGAGTCTTGGCCATTGCAATGCCTGGCTTCTGCCCAGTTGCCTGGTGTCTCCTGACCAAATCCTAGGTTCCCCATGCCAGCTCCCAGTTCTCAGAGGCTGGTGATGGAAGGTGCCTCTGGTCTCACTCCTCCTAGGTTATCACATTCTCGTTTGGAGCCCGGAGGATGCTGGGACTCAGAAATGAGAGATGTTAATGAAGTGGGGGCCAAGCAGGGCCTTGGAGCCCCACAAGAACAAGTTCTTTGAGAAGAGGCGGCTTCGTATTAAAGGGCCGAGGTATCGGAGTCTTCGAGTTGGAGCTGGGGCGCTGGGACCGCGACTCGGGGACTGGACACGGGCGTGGACTGAGACCAGAAACTCCAGAGTTGGCAATCTCGCCGCCCCAAGGGTCTCTGCTGTATCTAGCCTGGAGCCGAGCTTCTCTTCTTTCTCCTCTCTGACATGCAGTGGCAGAGGGTCAGGCAGTGGTTTTAGATTTGAGCTCACTATTCACATGGCCAATAAAACCATACCCAACTGAGCTTCTGAGTGAGTCTTCTAGCTCTGATCTGGCCAAAGGGCTCCTCAGCTCCCCAAAATGAAGAAAAGGCATAGAACCAGCACTGGGAGTCCCAAACCTTCATTCTCTGGAAGCTGTCTCAGTCCTATTCTGGGCCACAGTCTAGAGCTGTTCAGGTCACAACCTAGGGATCCCACTCCCACTGAGGGTGGGGACAGTGGTTTCAGGATTCTGTACCACAACTCACCGTCCCCTCTCCGCCACCCCCGACTCCCTCCCAAGCACAAACCTCCTTCCAACTGGCTCAAGGTGAGGGGTGACAAAGATGCTGAAGGCATTACGTCTCACTCGAGTTAACAACGGTGGCTTCAGCTGGACAAACGTCACTGGCTGGCTCTTGGGTGACCTAGTTCCCTGGCAGGCAGTGTTTGCACCCCCAGTGTTGGGCCTTTCTTCCCGCTAAAATAAGCACTGAGAAGTGAAAGGCAAGACTGTGTCCTCAGGGCCATCTGCCAGAGACTGGGTTGGAAGAAAGAGCAGGGTTTGATGGAGAGGCCAAGCAGATCAAGCACCGTCTCCTTCAGTCTTTTTCTCCTAGGTCCTGAGTGAAACTGGGGCACTTGTCTACATTTCATGTCCTCAGAAGGGAGCACGGAGGAGGCACATTCTGTTTGGAGGAAGCCAGTGTCCAACATAGTCCTTGGTTAATGTCAGTCACGTGGATGCTGGGTGACAGGTGCCTCGGGCCAAGCTGAGCCTCACTTGTTCATCTAGGTGCGGGTGATCAGAGGGAGGCCCAACCCAGGGTTTCCTGTCCATGGGCTGGGGAGCAGCAGCAGTCAGGAGCAAGGGCCCAGCCCACCTCCCCTAGGAGGCAGAGGGAAGGTGGCTGAGTGGTTGTCAGGCGTGGTCCTCCCCGTCTGGAACGTGGCGGTAGCCAGGAGGCTGGGCCTGCACCCGGAAGAGGACGGTGAGGAGCAGCACTATGAGGAGGAAGAGGATGGAACCGCAGACAGCCAAGGCCACGATCACCTCTGAGCGTGCGCCGGGGCAGGAGAGAAAGGTCATGTCAGTGTTCGTTCAATACACGTTTGGGTGCCTGCCACATGCCAGGTGCCGTTCCTACACTGGGGAGGTCACAGGCGCCCAAGACACAGTCTCCCTTGTAGCTTTCCCCTTCTAGGAGAGGAGACGCCGTGACAGGCAAATGGCAGAAAGGACAGGTTAGCGGCAGACGCCATCAAGAAAGCCAAAGGCAGGCAGATCACAGGGAAGGTGTCACCGAGAAAGTGACTCCAAGGAATCACTGAGTTAGACGTACGAAAGATCTGAGAGAAGAGGGTCCTCAGGCCAGGGGTACGGGGGTGGGGGGCGGGGGAGGTGGGTGGATAGGAAGCAAATGCAGAAGGGAATTAGCTCGACATGGTCTAGGAAAGAGACAGTATCACCAGAGCAGACTGAGCAAGTAGGAGACCAGGGTGGAGGCCCAGACCGAGCAGGGCCTAGAAGGCCACGGTAAAGAATGTGGATTTTATTCCAAATGACTGGAAGCCACTGGACGCTTCTGAGAAGGTTCACAGTGATGTGAACCGATTCATGTTTTTAAAAAATTTAACTGTGCTGTGCTGATAGGCTGGTAGGGCCAAGAACAAAATCAGAAAGAATGTTAGGAAGCTTTTCAGTACTTCAGGCAAGAGGTGATGGTAGGCCAAGCTAGGGAGCAAGAGCATGGATTTTAAAGACTGGACTGGTTGGGTATGCTGGTCGTTTGGAGGTGGGGGGGTCTGAGGAAGAGGGCACTCGGAATGGCACCTTGGGATATGCTGTGCACCCAGGTGGCTGAGGCGGCATTTACTAAGGCGGGGGGAGGCCTGCGGGGGGAACATTTGGCTTTAGACCTCCACTGTGAGATGCCTTAGTTGACATCCACGTAGAAACCTCAAGTCGGCACCTGGATATGTGAACCTGCGGCTCAGAGAAGAAGCAGTCACGAGTCATAAAAAGAACTTAGCATGGAAATGGTAACATGAAGCCATAAGGCTGGGTAAGCTCACTCTAGTGGGCATCAATGGGAAAAGAGCCAGGCTGATGAGCCCGGGGCCATCCACCGGTTAGTGGGGAGGAGAAGCCAGTAAAGCAAGCTGCTGGGGGGAGGGGGGAGGAAAACCAGAGAAACCAAGAAAGTGGTCAAAGAAGGAGTGACCGAGTCAGTAACGCAGCTGACAGGCGAGGGGAGCTGACTTAAGAACTGGCCAACTGGCTTTGGGGCGAGAGGCCACTGGTTCTCAACAACAGTGACTTCCATGGAGTGGCAGGTGACGGAAGACAGTCCAGTGTGCGTCTGAGGAGCGGCAAGGAGGTGACACCCGAGTCTAGGCAACTCTTTGAAGGATCCCATCCGAAGGGGGGGACGGGAGTGGCAGCCGGACGAGGAGGCGGGCCAAAGGAGTCTCTGTTAGGCTCTGCAACGGGACTGATCCGGCAGTCACCGAGCACCGGGGTCCTCGTGGAGGTGAGGAGAAGCGAACCCAGGGCGTACGTGGAAAGGGGGGCCCCCAGCGGGGGCTCATGCCAGCGACAGGGCCGGAACACCCCGTGGTGGGAGGATGAGACGGTTCTCTCCCTCCCAGCTGCGTGGCTTTTCTCAGCTGTGGGAAGGGCATCGCCTGAGGGCGAGGAGTACGTCTCAGGGTGGGACGGGGACTGTCTGGGAACCTGCACCAGGACTGGAAGTGCGTCAGCCTCTGGAGACCTCGGGGTATGAACCGGAAGCCGTTCTGGGCCTCGCCGGCACGGAGGCAGACGGCAGCTCACCTGTGTCTGCGGGCCCGCCTGCCAACTGGCACTCCTGCAGCCAATCCTTGGGCACGACGGGCTCCGTGAGGCGGAGGAAGTCCTGCAGCGGGCAGCGGTGAGGGCAGCCAGGCAGGGTCAGGGGCCAGGGGGCCCGGTTACTCTCATTCCGGAAGTACATCTCCACCGAGAAATTCCTGCGGGCGGTTAGGCCACACGAGGGGAGTGGCTCCCCCGGCCAACAGCGTGCCCGCAGGCTGCCCACAGCCCCCGCCTTTCGCCGGCAGAACGCGAGCTCCACTCACCCGCTGTCCTCCTGATACAGCTCAAACATGTGGCAGGACGCGTAGGGGGCCTGCTCACCGTTGTAGACGTCCAGCGCCATCTGCAGCGCCACCAGGGTGGTGTCGTGCTGTAAGGGAGGAGGGCTTCCCATCAGCACCGCGCCCCCCGGCCAGCCCCAGGTACCCGAGAGAGAAACCCAGCTTCCGCGTGCCGAGGGCGCTCACCGCAGAGTAGACCAGCAGCTTGGGGAGCTGGGAGGCGGTTGCCATCAGCGTCAGGTTCTTCCGTATCTGAGCCAGCAGGACACCTGAGGGAGACAGTCCCCCGTGTCAGCGGCTGCGGCCTTCACCATCTTCCGACCAGACCCACCTGAGGGCCTCTCACCCTCGGCCCGCCCTGGGTCTGATCACCAGCAGAGAGGGCGCATCAGAGCAATCCCATGAACTCAGACAGCAGCACGCCCTGCTCTCTTAAGAACTTGCAAATTTACAGAAGGAAGCAAGATAAAACAAGATAGCTCTATTTCAACACAGGTGCAGAAACCTGCCCATTTATTTAGACAGGACCTATGAGGCCTGCCTGTGTTTGAAGAATTACTCCACTTGGGAACACATGTACACCTAAGACTGCTTCAGGGAACCCAAGACGGCGGCACCAGGCCAGGGCAACTTGTCAGGGGCAGACTCTGAGAAAACTTCTGAGACGCTGGAAAGGTCCGGCAGCTGGCACTCCCTTGAGTAATCAGATCAGCATGTGGCCTGGGTGTTACTTTTGGCCTTCTTTCAGAATGGCCCCTGGTGGTCCTTTGGGGGAGGTAGAGAGTTATTTGAGGGGATGGAGGGTTTCCTGATATGGGTGAAACTTAAAAATATGAATGGCAGAAGAGATACACACCAGCCTAACCGTGGTCACTCGTATAAGTGACAAACATGCTTAGCGTCTGCGGGACTGGGGAGGCTTTGATGACTGACGGGATAACTACGGTTAGCTGGTCCTCAAAGAGCAGAGAACTCTTCAGGTAGCCAAGTAAGCGTGTGAGAAGCTGCCCCCTGAAGAAGGTTTAACGCTGTCGGGTTCTTTCAGGGGAGTGACATGCTGGTCTTGTCACTCACCCCCCTGCAGCCGGGCCTTCTCTGCAGGCTTGTAGATCCCGAAGAGGAAGCGGAAGCTGAAGTCCTTCAGCCGGCTCAGACGCTGCATGGTTTGGGGCGAGGCCCAGGGCGGCAGGGGCAGCCCGTGTGTCTGCTGTGTGCGGCAGCGGGCAGGTTAGCTCCCCAGCCCCGGCCAGAGCCTCTCCCGGGAGCAGCTCTCTTCCCCGGTGGGATGGTGCCTGTGTGTGTGTGAGGGGAGGCAAAGGAGAGGCAGAGGGTCTGGAACCGGGAGACGTGGTGGAGGGTGTCGAGGAGGAAGAGGAGGAGGCAGGGAACAGGAAAGGAGGCTCGGGCCCCAAAAGTATGACTCAGCAGAATGGAGTCGGATACCACGAGAGCTCTGAGTGGGGAGAAGCAGGAACTGCTGACAATCAACAAACTATTTCCCACTCTGAGGTTTTCTCACCCGTGAGGGAAATTCTTCTGTTTCACAAGAGATGGCTTGTCTGGACCTCCCCAGCGGGCATGGCGTCCAGTGTTTTACTTGGCCTGGGTACCTGGGCCTGCCGAGGTGTGAGAGAAAACCTGAGCCAGCTTACCTCGCAGAAGAGTGTGTCGTAGACATTCCAGATGGTCTCCAGCGTCAGGTCCGTGAGCCCTGTCTCATTGGCCACCATATCCAGGAATTGCTACGAAAAATGGATCAGGGGGTTAGTCCTGCCCGGGGCTGAAGGTCGGAGTGGTGCCCTCCACCTCAGCCCCACTCACTGCATTCTGAACACTCTCGTTCTGATACTCGGGTGTCCGCCGGGTCTCGTTCTGCAGCTGTTCAAAGCGGGGGCATGGACCCAACGGGAACTTCAGCAGCTGCAGGCCGGGGCGGGTAAGCAGAGGCAGAGAAGGAGTCGGGGATCAGCAGGCCAACGGCCAGAGTCATCCCTGCCATCGCCTCGAAGGAAGGGCGGGCCAGGCTTACCCTGTCCTCGGCGATGGGCACAGTGTGGACAGGGATAGGCTGCCAAGAGATGTTTGGGTTAAAGCGCTGCATCCCGTCGGGCGGGAAGAGTCCAGCCAGGTTGGCCTCCGCACTCATGAGCGTCCGGTCAAAGTCTGTGCTTCGCACATAAACCTGCAGAGGTGGCAACACCAGTCCCACCTGTGGAAGTCCGGGGTGCAGGCAGCTCTGGCCTTGCAGTGGGGCCCCAGTTCTTGCTGTTCACCCAGCAAACTATAAATCCACCAGGCGTCTGGCCCTCTCCCCTTCTCTGGCCTTGCCCACCCCTCTTCCAGCCAAGACTGGTGGGGTTGCTGTCCCCCGAATCTGCGAAGAATTCCTGCGGGAACGGCTCTAGGTCAAATGCCCCTCCCAATCCAAAGTGCTTACTCAACGAGGCCCTCGGGTCTGCCTGCCAGCCTGCCTGGTTTATTACAACACCTGTCTCCCTTATCGAGGCCCGGGTCCTTGGGGGCAGAAACTGTCTTTAATCACACACACATACACACACACACACACACACACACACAATGCCCGCCCCCCCCCCCCTCACGCCCCTTAATAACTGGTTTAGAGAGCAGGAGAGGAAATAAGATGAGAAACAGAGATAACTGCTTGTGAAAAGGGAGGAAGAAGTGAGAAAGGGCAGAGCAGGATAGGGCTGGCCCTCAAGGAAATAGTAACAACACGAGAGACAAAGATTGGATCTGACTGATGCACTGTTACACGCAGTGCCAGCACAGTGCCTGGCCCGTAACAGTGCTTGGATGGAAAGCCTGAGTTACTTCCCACAGTCAGAAACTACTCTGCTAGGCCCTTAAGTCCGGACTTAGATGCTTGAACAGTTTTGCTTCTTCCCAAGCCAGGCAGGGGCAACTCAGCCTCTACAGTTTTGCTCCAGACAGCCCGTGGACGTCTTGTCCTGCAGCTGTAACCAGAGATGCATGGAGGAGAGGCCACAGCGCCCGGGGCACCGGTAGTCTCCCTGAGGGCAGAGCGTGAGAACAGCCGATCCCCTCTCGCCCCCGAGCTCCCAGCCTTACCTCTTGCCGGTGGTAAGAGGCGTTGAGGAAGCCATGGTAACGCTGTCGCAGAGCCTGGCCCAGCTCCCAGTGCTGGAGCATCCCCTCCTGTGGGCAAACCCAAGGGTTAAGATGCCCAGGGGGAGTGAGGGGATGGCTCAGGAGAACAACAGGGCTTAGCTATGGCTGCTTTCCACCTTGCGGTTGGAAGTAGGAGTGGGTTAATCTGATCCCACAAGTCGTTTATTAAGGGGTTGATTGTGCATGCATTGTGTGTGCCCATTTTAATCTGGGCACGGATGAAAGTAAGCTGAAGAAATGTGGCCAAAGTCAGCACCCACGTGGGGAAAAGCAGTTTGTTGAGTTCTGCAGCCTGCTCTAGAGGTCACCGGTTCTACAGCTCATCCTGAGACAGAGCTGGCTCCTGACCCACCTTGGTTAGCTGACCAAAGCCCTGGGGCCATTTGTCTTCCTGATGGGGGTCCTTGGGATACGTCTTCACTGGAGAGCGGTCTCCGTGTCGGTACAGCTGAGGAAAGAAAGTGGTTAGCCTACAGGTCGGAGGGTCCCGTTGGTGTGGACATGGAGCCAACCTATGCCCCATGTTGAGAGCCTCAACTCTACCCACTGCAAAAGACCCCAACTCAGAAGTCAGTAACTTCTTGCAGCCTCCAGAGACTCTTAACTTGGCTAAGCAATGCCGCTGGAGACCTTGGGAGAACCGAAAGTACAGGTGGGAAAGGGAAAGAAATGAAAGTAATGCAGGTGGTGGGGGAAACTGGAAAAAAAAAATCACCAAAGGTTGCTTTAGAAGTGAATCTCTTATTATTGAACTACATCCAGTCCCAAGGCAGACTCAGCAATCTGTCCTCTAACACAGAACTCAGTGCACCCTGCCCCCCACCCTAAATACCCCATGGCTTCACAAAAACTGCGAGCCCTGGCCCCCAACCCGCAGGCCAGACGTCTCCCCCCTCCTCCAGACCCCGGACCCCAGACCCCAGCAAAGCCCCGCCCCTCCCTCCACCAGCAGGCCGGTGCCCTCCTAGCACTGGCCAGCCCTTGGCGACCCCATCTCTCATTACCAAGGTAACGAAACGCAGAGTCCGGGCCTGGGTGGGTGGCATCACCATTAGGTTCACACCAAGAATCAGCTGGAGGAGAGCCGCCCGGCTCCAGCCAAACCGCCTGCCCGCCATCACCGCTATAGTCTATGCAGTACAGAGGCTGGAACCCTCTGGGTGACACTTGCAGCAGCCGCCCGGACGCACCCTTAAGAACACAAGCCGGAAGTGGGCTCGCCGCCATCTTGGTAAAGGCGCGGAGAAGGGATGGTGGGGGGAGGAACCCGGGAGGGAATTCCTGTAGGAGGTTCGCGATCCTGCCGTGGAGGAGGAGCGTGGGAATGTAGCGCCACCTCGCCCTGCAGAAAGGGCTTGAAGACCTCGTCTTGGTAAAGAAACCCCTGAGCGTGGATTTTGCCTCTGCCCACGGAGACCCCCGTACCAAGGTGGCTCTTGTATTCGGCTGGATCGTGGCGGGGAGAGCAAGCGCCCCCTCGGGCCGGGGGGTGCTGCCGGGCTTGACCTGGAGCCAGAGCCGGTGCCGAATTGCGGCGAGGAGTGGCCCACGGCGCCTGTCTCCACACGCCTACCTTCGGGTGGAGTTTGAGCCTTGGCCCGGGCTCCATTCCCCGAAAGAAGGCTTGTTCGGGGTGTAGGGCACAGGGTGTACCAGCCCTTTGGACTTCCTGTATGCCTGAGGTTGGTCCCAGCCTAGCCTGCTGCTCATTTCCTGAGCAGAGCAAAGGTGCTGTCTCTTCCAGTCCTTTTCCCTGACCTCCCACCCGTCCACTTCCAAGTTTTAGATAATTAGAATCACGATGCCGTGCCTCTTCTCAGAGGAGTTGGGTTGCACAGGATGTTCAGACTGCAAAACCAAAGCAGTGAATCCTCAGGGGAGACATTTCAGACCAGTGGGGAGATATTTATAGGGGTAAGGGAAAAGAGGATATCATACAGTAGGAGTAGACGGGCTTTCCACAGAATCAGACAGAGGCCTGCTTGGCACTCACCACTAGGATTATAGGTGCAGCCAGTCTGGCTTCAGATCTTTCTGACTCTGAGAGCTTGGGAAGGGACTCACTGCTCCAGGAAGTCAGGTCAAAGGCCCTTGAGATGCTTTGATTCAGATCTGCCCCCTAGTAGCCAGTTACCTCAGATCATTGGAGAAATAAAACCTGATCAGAACATGTGGAAGAAAGCAGAGTCATTATTTTGCCCCAGGACTCCAGATTGAATTATTTACATATATTTCAGGATCTAAACTTTGCTTCCGGAATTGTTACAGAGGAGTGTATAGAAATTGAGAGCTGAAGGCTGGGTAGTCAAAGTTTTTAGCCTTATTTAGTCATAAGCCCCTTTATGAATTAGATGAAAATTTAGTCTCCTCTCCTCCAGAAAAATGTCCACACACAAATAGAATTTTGCACACAATCCCAAGAAGTTCATGAAGACCATTAATAAGCTTCTAAATCAACATCTCTGAATCCTTGATGTAACCTAGTTCCCTTTTCTTCGCAGATAAGAAAACAAATCCTAAGAGAGGAAGTGACTTGTCTGAGGTCACACAATTTAGGAGAATGGATTAAAACTCAGGTTTTCTGATTTCTAGTCAAATAGCCCTTATTTGGCTATTTCTCACAGGCTACTCAAACTGCATTAACTATATTCAGTGGCCTCAAAATATTTTCAATAAAGAGATTTCTAGCAAAGGAAACCTTTTCACATGGGTGGGGTTGAACAGAACATGGTTAATTGGCAAAATTCTGCATATTAATGGGAGTTGTTGAATATTTCATTTTATTTTATTTATTTTTTTTTTTGAATATTTCATTTTAATATGCCCCTTACTCTCCTTGCAAAGCAGCCAGACCATTGTGATTTCAGAGTGTAAATCCCAGGCTTACTAAATTTTGGCATGTAGAACAAAAATCCCTTAAATTCATCTTTTGCTTTTTTCCCACTTGCTTAAATATTTCTTTTTTTTTTTTTTCCAGTCCCCTCCCAGCCCTCTCAAATATTTCTGTATTCTTTGTGCCTGCAAATATCTGATGTAGGAAGGATTGATGGAGAAGATATTATTTCAGTTTTGATGGTGAGAAATAAACCCAGGAAGGGTGAGGATTACGTCACAAGTACCATGTTAGAGCCAAGAGATGAGCCCTGGTTTCTTGACCCCCAGCTTCTGCATATTTTCCACCAGATGGTTCTGTGGTTCCCACACCTTGGTTCTTAGCTACAGATGCAGAAAGAATAGATGTGTAGATGGATACATGGGCCTACCTCAGGCCAAATAAATCAGAATCTCTGAAAAAGAGGCCAGGTTTGAGAACCACTGCCCTACTCTTTGTTGGCAGAAATGAACCTAAATCCGTGTGAGTTCATTGTTTTTCCCAGTTGGGAAGGTAGTTTTGTGTAATGGAGTGAGGTGGAAATTTCTTGTTGGAGTTTGAGCTTTTGAGTCTGCTACACTTGTGTTCAAATCTGAGATTTCCCCTCCTGCTAGTAACTGCCTCTTGGGGTTTTATATATAAGGAGAAATAAAATAATACATGTAAAGTTAAATGTATGTCGTAGGGCCTAATAAATGTTACTTTTCTTTTTTTCCTTTCTGCCGTCTATGTCATCTCTGAACTCACAGACCTGGAATTCCTGGGTTCTTCCCAGTCCTGTGATTTGGGAGGTTGAGAAGTTACTTGGGTGGCCTGAGAGATGACCGCAGCCCCCCACCCACCCCACACACTTTGTAGCCTTCCAGAATCATGAGGGAGGCAGCAGGGAGCCCTTGCCCCCCTCCTCCCTACCGGCGTCTGTACCCTGTGGCCTGCTCAGGGGAGCGCTTTGAGGGGAGTTATCTAGTGGTGCATGTGACCATGGGCTGGGGGATGCGACTGTCTTAGCTTCAGATTCCCTCTGGAGGTTGTGGGGAGCCGGAAGGTCTTAAATGGAGCTCCCAGGCAGGATGCCTCCTCTCGGGATGGAGGAAGCACGCAGGAGAGCCCCCACGGGACGGGGAGGCCTTGCACCAGACACCTCCTGGAGACTGGTAGGCCTGGGGTGGGTTTGGGGGTCTGGCAAAGTGAGATGTGATTCCCGCTGCAGATAACTGACTGCTTGCCCTGGCTTGGGGAATAGGTTCCAGTCGTTAAGTCTTCAGGACCCCGGTGGAGAGACCACCAACGGGTTTTGGTCTTCGCCCATTCTGCTCTCCCCTCATGCGGGGGAGGCTCCTGACCCCTGTAACCTGAAGGGGTAACTCAGGCAGGCATGCTTCCTCCTCCTCTGAGACGAGGCTGAGGCTGACTGCCTGACGTGGGAGAGATGGCGCCCTAAGCTGCTTGTTCAGCAGCCGGCTCTGGCCTGGGTCAGAGGGCCACAGAGGCAGCTCGCGTGTGGTCCTCGGACCTGGCCTGTAGGGAGACGAGGGTGTGAGGAGAGGGTTTGAGGATCTGGAGCAAATGAGGGTCTTCTCCCGACTCCCAGAAGATAGGTCATCAGACCCCAGACCAGAGGTGTCTCAGGGGCACCGCTGACTCTCCCTGTCCACTGGAGGAGCAGGGAGCTGGGAGAGGGTGTGTGTGCTTGAGACGGAACAGTGCCAGTTGCCCAAGAGCCAGAGTCCCTGGTTTCTTACTTTCCCAGGACAGCTGGGGCCTTGTGCTCATGACTCAGAGATGCCCAGCCCGGGGTGCCGGCCTTGTGAGCAGATGGCCTTGTGATGAGAGGGAACAAGAGCAAAAGCTGGAGGCAGAACTCTGAGATGGGGGTGTCAGAGGGGCTTTTCTGAAAAGTGAAAATGAATACATGGGCAGATTTTGCAACACCGCCCAGCCTGCTGTCTTCTCAAGTTTTGCTCCCCAACCTCCGCCCCTTCCCCCTGCCCCACCCTGAGCTTCCTCCCATCTTTCACCAAGCGCCTTTCTGTTTCTGCCGGCCCGGTACCTCTCCCATCCTGTTCCCCCCACCCCGTGTCCACTCTTGCTCTGCTCCCTCTCCTGTCCTCTTCCCTGCTGCCCTGTTCATCTCCGTGTCTGTCCCTCTGGCTGCCCGCCCTGGCCTCCTGGCCTCTGCTTTAATGTGGGACCCATGGGAACTGGAGTTCACAGCAAAACAGGAAGAGCCTGTGAGCAGGAAACTGGGAGTGGGGTGGGGGGTGGGGGGGGAACAACCCGCAGTAACCTTAGCCCCTTGCTTCCCACATCTGCACCGAAGCATCCCCAGGGACCCTGCCTCTCCCACTGCAGCCCCCCGGGCCCCCGCTTCGTCCATCTCAGCACTGCACTGGTCCAGCAGACCTGAGAGGCACCGAGATGAGCATCCTGGACTCTGAGGCAGGAGAAAGAGGACAGGGACTCGAGTGAGGACATCTGGATTCCCATCCCAGCTGTGCCACTGACTGTGTGTGGTCTTGGAAAAGGCACTGCCGTGAGCTCAGTGTTCTCCGAAAAAAACAACGGAGCTCAGAGTTACTTTACCCTCCCTCCCTCCTGGGGCGGCTCCAAGGACCAGAAGAGATAGTGAGGGGGTTGTATACGGAAATAAGCGCTGGGAGATTAATGGTGTTCAGAGTCAAGGTGATGGGAAAGACCCGTTGCTGAAGGAATTGGGAGGTTGATCACTGCCACCGTCTCTAGTACTCTTAGAGGTCCGAGGTTCGACACATCTGATACATTGTTTAATTGCCACAACAACCTTCTGTGGTAAAAACCATTATTGTTATTATCCCTATTGTAAAGATAGGGAAACAGGTTCAGAGACATTAAGTAACTTAGTTAATCAAGTGGTATGTTCTGTGCTTAGTCGCTCAGTCCCCTCTGACTCTGCGACCCCATGGACTGTAGCCCACCAGGCCCCTCTGCCCATGGGATTCTCCAGGCAAGAATACTGGAGTAGGCTGCCATGCCCTCCTCCAGGGGATCTTCCCAGCCCAGGGATCAAACCCAGGTCTCCTGCATCGCAGGCGGATTCTTCCGGCCTGAGCCAGCAGGAAAGCCCACTTAATCAAGATCACACAGCAAATAAGAGGCAGAGGCAAGGCCCAAATTTGAATCCAAAATCTGAACTCAGAGCCCATGCACTGAAGCAGTGTTGTGGAGTTAAAACTGACTCGAGGTAACAAGTATAGGATAGAAGAGGATCATACTGTTTTCCTTGTTTACTTATTCACTCAACAAACAGAACCACAGTACTCTTGTTTCTACTCTATGTCAGGTTCTGTTTCAGGGGAGGTAAAATCAATAAAATGAGGTGTCCACCTTCAGGGCAGACCTCGGTGTTCCAGGCAGCAGGGCAGGAAGGCTGGGCTGTTGGTCTCAGGAGAAGCTGGACAGGGCCTGCCCTCACTTGTAATGGAACCCTTCCTGCACACCCTCTCAGGGCCTCCCGGGCTGGTACCCAGATCTACAGCCTCCCATCCCAGCCCATCAGTGCTGAAGCGACTTCTTTCCACCCCTGTCTCACCCCACAACTTCTTCCCCTCTCGGAGCGCCCCCCCCCCCACGCGCAGGGCACCCACAGTCAGAAACTCCCTGGAAGGCCCAGCAACCTGCCCGTCTCCACCCCTGGAGTTCTCTCAGCTTGGCCCCGGCCTGGAGATGGTGGGGAGAGCTGCTCGGCCCCTTCCCGAGGCAGGGAAGGCGGAGGGAGACTGGGAAAGCAGGCTGGGCTCGGTGTCGCAATTCCGGGCCGGGCCGGGACCTTTGCTCTGCGAGATGTCTCCGGAGGGGAGGGGACGACTCTGGAGGCTGCGGAGAGTGGGGGCGGGGGGGTTGCCTGGGAGGCAGCGGTTTGTGTAAGAGCCGCCTGGGTGAGGAGAGGAAGGGGAGAGTCGCGGGCCGCTCTGCGGGGACATGCGGCCGCCGGGCTCGGGGGGCAGGGGCCGCGGTGGCGCCGGGCCGAGGGGGCGGCCGGCCGGCAGGGGCGGAGTCAGCTGGGGGGGGCGGGGGCGAGGAGGCCCGGGCTCCAGTCGGTCGGCCCCGCGCTCCCGGCCCCTGTCTCGCTCAGCTTGGACGCTCCGGCCGCCGCCGAGGCCTGCGGGCCCGGGGACTGCAGCATCCTGCTCTCCCAGCAAGGGGGCTCCAGAGACTGCCCCGGCCGGGAAGTCTGGCGGCCTGGGCACCGGTGGGTCTGCGCCTCAGCTCTGGCCTCGAGCTCTGCGTCTGCGTGTCCGGGAGTGGGGGCGGGGTGTCCCGGGGCTTTAGAAAGGGGGTCTCTGGGGAGCGACGAGGGAGGGTGGTGATGGAAGCGCAGTGTTCGCTTTAAGCCCCAGAATAACTTGTCGCGATCAGGGGAGGAGGTCCTCTATGTGAACTGGGGTGACTCCCGGAGGCAAGGATTTTGTCCCGGGAAGTGGCAGGAGGAAGGTTTGTCTTAACTAGCGGTGTGTTTCTCGGGGTGGAGGGAGTCTGGATCCCAGAACTTGTCCCAGGTTCGGCCCAACTCCGGCGGTCCCCAGTGCAGGAGTGAGGGGAAGGGGCTCTGACAGAAGCAGGGGGTCAAACGTTCCCTGACAGCCTGGAGGGGGGCCTGGGGAGAAAAGGTGGCACGGTAGCCAAGACATCAGACTTTTCAACGTGGGAGAGACCAGAGATAGGAGTCTCGGCTCTCCTGCTGCCTAACTGCATGCCCATAGGCAATTTTCTTCATGTCTTGTAACTCCAGTTTCTTCATCTGTAAATTGGGCTTAAGAGTAACCCCAACCTTACAGGGATATTGTGAGGAAGGCATGGAAAGCCTTGGCACAGGCTAACACATACATGGCAAGTAAGCATGAGCTGAGGTATGTGAGGACAGATAAAAGGCAGGATCAGGAGGGGAAGGGACGCAGTTTGGGAAGAGTGTAACCTGGATCATTCCTGCAGGACAGTCCCTTGGTAATGTTCAGGGCTCCAGGAAGAGATGTCTTTGTGGCTGGAGGCCCCTGTGCCTGATGCTTCTCCTGGTAAGCGTCTTCACTCCAGCCCTGTTCCCTACGCCTGGGCCCCGGCTCCTCTCCTCCCGAGGGAATCAGCCTCCTACATGACCTGCCTTCAGCCCTCCCCTGGAGAGCAGCCCAGAGCTGCTCTGGGTGTTGCTGACCTCCTTCTGCCCAGACTACCTCTGCCCTGGTTCTGGTGCCTGGCCCTTGCAGATAACCTGCCATCCTTCTCAATCTGGGCTTGCTGCTGGGGAGTCTTGGCATGTCCAGGGTTTACCCAGCTTGGTTTTCAAGAGTTCTGTCTGATCTCTGAGATGGATGGACTTCAGCCCCCGCCCAAAGGACAGAGGTTAACATCCTCATTTAAGGTATTGAGGTGCAGGGGACTCCAAGTGACTCACCCTAGAGCCCACAACAATCCCTGGGTCCCAGAGCCAGAGCCAGCGTTTTGCTGCCCTCTGTGGGCGGAGATAGGCTTGCAGTTTCCCAGGAGAATGAGGGGGACCTGAGACCCCCTTGTGTCTCTCTTTCGGATTCAGACTCTGCAGTGGAGCTGTGGGAACCAGATGCACAAGATGCAAGCAGCCAGCCCTTGGGAAGCAGCAAGTGCATCCTCAGGGAGGAATCTAGCACACCGCAGTCCACTGGGGGCACTTCGAGGGTGGGGCTGGAGGTGCCAGAGCCCGCAGCCCTGCTCCCTGGTGTGGAGGCCTCTCCAGAGTCCACAGGTGAGGAGCTGCCAGATTTGGAGGAGGGTGCTCCATGGATCTAGGATCGGGGCTCTTTACCTTATGAGATCAGGGTTAAGTCCAACAGCTTTGGAGTCAATTAGATGTAAGTGATCTGAGTGTAAATTTTGCATCTGTCTTAGGCTCTTCATTTCAGTATTCTTACTTTACTTTAGGCTCTTCACTCCAGTATTCTTGCCTGGAAAATCCCATGGATGGAGGAGCCTGATAGGCTGCAGTCCATGGGGTCGCAAAGAGTCGGACACGACTGAGCGACTTCACTCACTTTTAGGCTCTTCTGAGCCTCGATAAATGGAACTAATAAGAGCACCCATCTCGTAGGTTGTTGTAAGGATCAGCGCCTGTAAGGGCTCAGATAAGTACCTAGGACATAAGAGCACTTGGTGTATGAGAGCTACTTCCTTAGACTAGAGAGACTAGTCTTGGTATAATGAAGTGAATGAAGGTCACCGGGTGCTCAGGGCAGTGGCCAACTGCGCACTAAGCCTTCTCCCTGAAGAAGAACATTAAGGCTCTTCCCTGCATCCAGAGCTTCGTCCACAAAAGCGGAAAAAGGGGCCTGCCCCCAAAATGCTGGGGAACGAGCTGTGCAGCGTGTGTGGGGACAAGGCCTCCGGCTTCCACTACAACGTGCTGAGCTGCGAGGGCTGCAAGGGGTTCTTCCGCCGCAGCGTCATCAAAGGGGCGCGCTACGTCTGCCACAGCGGGGGCCACTGCCCCATGGACACCTACATGCGCCGCAAATGCCAGGAGTGCCGTCTTCGCAAGTGCCGCCAGGCAGGCATGCGGGAGGAGTGTGAGTGTCTGGGCACTGGAGCTGGGGGTGGTTAGGCTGATGGGGAAGAGGGGACGCGTGGCTACCAGGGTCTGGGGGCAGACAGGCAGCTGAGTCTGCAGGCCTTCCTAAGAGTGGATTCAAGTCTCTTCTTTAGGGACTTCCCTGGTGGTCCAGTGGTTAGGACTCTGAGCTTCCACTGCAGGGAACTCAGGTTCCATCCCTGGTCATGTTTTGTTGTTTTTTTTTTTTAAGTCTCTTATCTGTCTTTATCCAATGCTCTCCGCTCTTCTGGAGCCTCAAACTATTCCTGTGCCCCATCCCCACTTCCTGTCTCCCCACTTCTCCCCTCCTCACCCTGTCCCACTCTGCCCTCAGGCGTCTTATCAGAAGAACAGATACGTCTGAAGAAACTGAAGCGGCAAGAGGAGGAACAGGCTCAGGCCACATCTAAACCCCCGAGGGCTTCCTCACCTCCCCAAGTCCTGCCCCAGCTCAGCCCGGAGCAGCTGGGCATGATTGAGAAGCTGGTGTCTGCCCAGCAGCTGTGTAACAGGCGCTCCTTCTCGGACCGGCTTCGAGTCACGGTACCTGAGGGACCTGGGGAAGAGATGGCTGTGCCCGGAGCACCAGGTGGTGGTTTCTCGACATCCAACTCAGGGTGCCTTGTTTCTTTCCTCCTTGCTTTTCTGGGCAGCCTTGGCCCATGGCACCAGACCCCCAGAGCCGGGAGGCCCGTCAGCAGCGCTTTGCTCACTTCACCGAGCTGGCCATCGTCTCCGTGCAAGAGATCGTGGATTTTGCCAAACAGCTGCCAGGCTTCCTGCAGCTCAGCCGGGAGGACCAGATCGCCCTCCTGAAGACGTCTGCGATCGAGGTGGCTGGCGGGGACGGGGGTGAAGGGAGGACCTGAGCAGGATGTCTGTGGGAGGAGCCTTCAGCCAGCCCCCTGGAAAGCCACATCCCCCACTGCCCCCCGCCCCGGGACGTAGGGATGAGGGGCTCACCCTTTCCTCGAAGGTGCCCCGAGCCAAGACTAGCCTGATAATTGTGTGCAGGTGATGCTCCTGGAGACCTCTCGGAGGTACAACCCTGGAAGTGAGAGTATCACCTTCCTCAAGGATTTCAGTTATAACCGGGAAGACTTTGCCAAAGCAGGTGAGGACTGAACTCAGAAAGGGGTTGGGTTGGATGGACAGATGCATTTTGTCCCATCATGCAGGGGGTCCATAGCAACTACAGAGCTGCAGGCCCGGGGGCTGAGCGACTGCAAAGGGAAGGACCCATCTATTTTTCCAAGACGGAAAGTTGAAATGCTGATAGTTTTCCCTTAACTGCCCCACACAGATTCCTGCTCTCTGTTGCATTAGGCCAGTGGTTCTCAAATTGTGCTCCCAGGAACCTGAGGCAGGGTTTCCACAGTGTCACCTTAGAGGAGACGTGTCCTTCACCCTAACTTTAGCCAAACAAGAAGCTCCATTTAAATCTGCATTATATGTTGTGCCTATGAATAACATTTTTCTTGAAGAAAACATTTGCTTGGAAAAAAAAAAAGATTTGCTTGAAGAAAAGCTAGGAAAAATACTTGAAAACTTCACTGAGCCTTTTAGTAGTCAATCACGAAAAACCTTTCACAGACGTGCTCTTTAAGGATCATACGGACTGATTTTATCCTTTTCAGTTGCGCTTTCTGAGGAGCCGTGGCATTGGTGTTAAAACACAGCAGACATGCCCAGATGGGGCAGTTTTAGGATAAGAGGGAACACTTCTGTCCCCATCCCATAGCTGGAGTACTTTCTCCAAGAATTAGTTCATAGTACTGTTCTCTATCTGATGTTTGCTTGAAGGCTAAGCAGTGTTGGTTTCCTCATATTCAGTTGTGGGTGGCATTTGTGCTGTGGCAGAAGGGTTGAAAGGTAGAAGGTGTTTTCGAGGGACAGGACTGAGGCTGAACAAAAGACTGAGTGGTTTAACGCCTGAGTCAGTGGGTCTGTAAAATAGGGCTGATGCTGACCCCGTCCTCAGGTTTGGAGGATCCTGGTCTCTAGGGCAGAGTTGAGAAAGGTTTCTGGTGACTCAGGCCAGCTCTTGTCTGATCACAGGCCACCCAGGGAGCTTTCTAGGTAGGCCTCCCTTCACCATAGGGCATGGTAGGGCTGTGTGGGCACCTCTAGCCTTCTATAGTGCTCCGCGTGCTGCTTGAACGTAGAGACACCTGATAGAAGTGATGTAATGACTTTTTCCTGCTTTAGAAGCCCAGCCCTGCCCCCTTTCTCTACCCAACCACGGCCTTCTCCTTCATAACATCCTCTCTTCTGAACCCTTGCCTGTTCTCATGCCTGCATGTGTCTTTCGGCACTCACGGACTTGGGCTATCTGAATCTGCATCTATTTATAGATTCATTTATATAAGCGGTTTTCATGTCGTCGTGTTTGTCTTTCATTTCTCATGGCTTCAGTGAGGGGAGGAGGACAGCGGTGCTCTTTGGATAGGTCTCCCTCCCCCTCTGCCTCCACTACCATATGCTGCACATGTGAGTGACTAGTGATGTGAACCGACCGCACTCAGCGAGCAGCAGTGGACCCTCACAGGAGGTGTAACTCTAAAACTGGCTCGTCCTCCCAAGGGGCTCTTCAGCGCCATTCAAGGCTGGACACCTCACCAAGAAATGCTTTCTAAAAGAGCTTGTCCATTAAGTGGATCAACGCACACTTGATAAACATCGGGGTGAAAGTACAGGAAGTGACTAATCAAGAAGCCTGGAATGGAAAAGTTAGCAGATGGTTGCTAAAAGACATCTGAGAAAACCTAGGGGATGGGGTAGGGTGGAGAGAGTTTGACTGTGTTTGGGAGAAACGTTCATTAGAACGCTATCTTTTAGAACAAGTCATGATTTATTGAACTTCAGTCTTCTCAGTAAAAAGGCTGGTTCTATTTTTTTTTTAATTTATCATTTATTCAACAAACACTTATATGGTAGTTATTATATGTGCCACTCATTATTCTAAGGACCCATTATGAGGTAGGTACTATTATTATTTCCATTCTAGAGATGGGAAAGCCAAAGCCCAGAGAGCTTAAATAATTAGCCAAGGTCACACAGCCTAGGAAGTGGTAGAGCCAGGACTCAAACCCAGGGAGGCCAACAACAGAGTCCACACCTCCAACACACTGCTGTCTCCCCGTGATGTGGTAAATGAAATGTATTGCTATTATTCAATGTAAGGCCAGTTGCCAGTGAAGAAGTCTTTTTGTAAATAAACATAGTTGCCTCTATTTCTAGTAATGTGGGGCCCTGAAGAGTTCTAAGAAGAATTCTAACAGAATTGTTATTATTTAATTCAGCATGTCCTATATGCTGGGTGCAGTGCAAATGGGTCTGTATGCTTTACCATTTAACCATCACAACAATTTTATAAGTTCAGATATGATTCCCACCTCACAGAATAGGCTTAGAGAGGCCAAGAAACTTATCCAAGGTTACACAGCAGAGCCTGGGGACTTCTGAGTTTCCTGGTAGCTTCCTGAATTGAGCAGTGCTGCCCATGTCACGGGACTCGCCTGGTGGCTCAGTGGTAAAGAATCTGCTTGCCAGTGCAGGAGACCCAGCTTCGATCCTGGGGTCAGGAAGATTCCCTGGAGAAGGAAATGGCAGCCCATTCCAGTATTTGTGCCAGGGAAATCCCATGAACAGAGGACCCTAGTGGGCTACAGTCTCCGTGGTTGCAAGAGAGTCAGACGTGACTTAGGGATTAAACAACAAAGCCCATGCCACACTCCCCAGCCTCTCTTCTTCCTCCCCAGGGCTGCAGGTGGAGTTCATCAACCCCATCTTCGAATTCTCCAGAGCCATGAATGAGCTGCAGCTAAATGACGCTGAATTTGCCTTGCTCATTGCCATCAGCATCTTCTCTGCAGGTGCGGGGGAGGGGCAAGAGGGAAAACCAGCGGGAGACTCAAACCAGAGAGGGCTGCAAGTGCCCATAGGGCAACGATTGTGGGGATGGAGGCCCTTGCTGTGTTCCTGGGGGATGGCAGAAGTTGGGTGGGGCAGGTCCCTATTTCTGGGGTTGTGATTTGGGGTATGGAAATAAGACCCTGGCCAGACCTGCCATTCAACTCTGTTGGTGACCTGTAGACCGGCCCAACGTGCAGGACCAGCTCCAGGTAGAGAGGCTGCAACACACATATGTGGAGGCCCTGCATGCCTACGTCTCCATCCACCACCCCCATGTGAGTCTCCCCATTGTACCGCCTCCCTCCTCTGCACAGCTCATCCCCAGCACACCTGCTCTCCCTTCTAGAACCCCTCCCTGACTGCATCAGGCACAGACACTTCTCTGCCTCTCCCGCAACCCCCCTACCCCTGGCCCCTCTTCCCTGGGGAGAGACAAAAGGCCCTACTTGTCCCTCTCTTTTCCTAGGACCGACTGATGTTCCCAAGGATGCTGATGAAACTGGTGAGCCTCCGGACACTGAGCAGCGTCCACTCAGAGCAAGTGTTTGCCCTGCGCCTGCAAGATAAGAAGCTTCCCCCGCTGCTGTCTGAGATCTGGGACGTGCACGAATGACAGCTCCTCCTCCATGTCTTCTGTTTTCCTGGGCTGGATGACTGAGACTGGGTGGCTGCCTCCTAGAGGTGGAGCCAGATGAAGGACAAACATTCCTGAGGGCTGGGCAGAGGAGATCCTCACGTGGCATTAAAGGAGAGTCAAAGGGTTGGGAGTTTTGTGGCTGCTGAGTAGTCAGGATATCCACACTGTGCTCCATGTGAAGACTCTGTGAACCCTGTCAAATGGATGAACCTGGGGGCCTTTGCACAAGGCTCTCCAGGGCCCTGCCCATCCTGCTTCTACCACTTCCTGTTTTCCCCCACAGGGTCCCCAGAGAAATTCTCCACTGTCCCTCCGTGGCTTGGCCGTAAATGCCTAGGGGCTGCCACACAGAGGTCTGGCACTGTTTGTATCAGTTCCGTTCAGTTCAGTCGCTCAGTTGTGTCTTTGCGACCCCATGGACTGCAGTACGCCAGGCTTCCCTGTCTATCGCCAACTCCCGGAGTTACTCAAACTCATGTCCATTGAGTCGGTGATGCCATCCAACCATCTCATCCTCTGTCGTCCCCTCCTCCTCCCACCTTCAATCTTTCCCAGCATCAGGGTCTTTTCCAGTGAGTCAGTTCTTCACATCAGGCAGCCAAAGTATTGGAGTTTCAGCTTCAGCATCAGTCCTTCCAATGAATATTCAGGACTGATTTCCTTTAGGATGTTTGTATAGGAAGACCAAACAGAATTCGGAAGGAGAGAAACCGATTTCTGGATTGGGGGAGGGGTGGGAAGCCCGATCACCGGAAGCGGGAAAATAGTGTGTCTTTGAGGGTCCGCTTCCAGACTCAAGAGGGGTGAGGCAGGTCACAAGTGACAGCCTTGGCAGCGAGAGGGGACCTCCTTTTACCAGCTCCATTGCGCCGTAAGGGGGTCAATGAGGTGCTGAGGCTGGGAGGCCCGCTTCCTCTTCAGGGGTCCCGGTGGGATCGCGCGTTGTCTTTCTCTGGGGGAGGGGTGTTGGATTTATTTTTCGGAACCAACGCCTCAGTCGCGCACCTGTGTTCGCGTGTGCAGGTCCAATGCTTCGGTTTTCCTGAAAATCAAAGGACAATTCCCTCCTCTTGGCCCGTAGGCCCTGTGGGATCAGGAAGAAAAAAAAAAGTCCTCTAAGGCGAAGGGGAGGCTGCCGCGTCCCAGGTTGAGCCTCTCAGAAGGGCTGGACTGCATTTCCCAGCGGGCGCCGCGGCGCCGCCCACGCCCCCTTCCTTGGAGCGCACCGGGCGTAGGTGATACCGCGGCCGCGCCTTCCGGCCTCAAGTTCCTCCCCCCCGCCGTCCGAAGTTGGTAGGCTCCGCCGCCGCGGCCGCCGGCTTCCCTACATGGGCGGCTGGGCGCTTCCAAAGCGCGCGCGGGGGTGGGGGAGGGACGTGAGGTGAAGGGAACGGCGAGAGAGTCTGAGAGCAGCTTATTTTGAGAAGTCGTTTCCAGGGTGAACCTCCCGTCATCGAAATGGGCTCTATTACCGTGTCGAACTGAAATGTTTGCGCAACCTATACCCAGAGCGTTCCCGTGGGTCCTCCCCTTGGCACGTAGAGGCGCTGGGCCAGCGCCGCGCGCCCCGTCGCGCCCCCACTCCCTCACGCCTAGGTGTGAGCGTAAACGCCCTTCTCCAGAGACTGGCTCCGCCCTTCGGCGCACGGCTTGGTGCAGCCCCGTCCCCCCCTACCCCCAGGGGGTGAATGGTACGGCCCCCGGCCCCCCTCAGCCTCCCCTTCCTTCACCTAGTCCGAGTGGTGCGCGCCCCCCTGGTGCAGACGCGGAACTGGCTAGCGCTCCGAGCGGCGCCCTGGCCGGGGAGCCACTGACACCCGGCTTGCCCGGGGACGTCCAGCCGAGCCCGGCCGGTCCCCCTAGGCCCGGGAGGTAGGAAGGTCCGGGCCACTGGGGGCCCTAGGAAGGTGTTGGGGATTGGGTTCCTCGGGGGGAAACGGATCCTGGGAGGGAACAGGGGCTCCAGGGGGAAGGGATCTCTAAGGAGGCCCCAAAGGCGTGTGAGAGGGTTTGGGGGTCTCGAGAGGCAGAGCAGGGATCGGTAAGGAAAGGGGGCGGTGGGGCTGGAGGTGGGGGCGTCCGGGCCGCTGAGGGGGTTCGGGCTGCGAGCCTGGGCGCAGTTCGCGGCTGCAGGGCTGGGTTCCTGCGAGGCGGGCTGGCGGCCCTGGTTCCGGGGCGGGGGCCGGGGGAGAACTGTCCAGCAGGTGAGGGGGCGGGCAGAGCTGTCCAGCTCGGGGGCCCGAGCCCTGCTAAGCACATGGCGAGCGTGTGTGTGTGTGTGTGTTTCTGTGCGCTTGTGTATATGTGTGTGCGCGCACGCGCGCGGCTTATCTTTGGTTAGGTTTTGAAGAAGGACATTTGGTTCTTTAAGAAAAAAATTTGTTTTTCATTCGGTGTTTCAAAATTGGCTTGTTGGTGAGTGGAGACGCCGTTGTTCAATCTTTCCTGCAACAGCTTCCCTGCTCGTCCTCGTGCACCTCTAAATTCGTCCTCCTGTTCCTGTCCTCCCCTCTTCCCCATCCCTGCCTAGCGCCTGCCTTCTTGCTCTCCTTCTTCCCCAAGCTGGACCAGTCTATGCTGATGCGCTTGCAAGGTCACTGCCTGGGGAGGAGGGGGAGAGGAGAGAGCCTCCTGTCGTTGCTCACGTCAGCGAAGATGTCATATCACTTTCTGGTTCCTGTGGTTTTACTATTAACATCCTGCCCCAAACGGGGGACAGATCCAAGGAGCTGGTCCTTGTGACCATTTGTAAGCTGAAAAGACATATAATTTAAAGCTCTGTGGATGTAGTGGATGGTAACTGTGTAGAACTTCAGCAGGTAGGTTTGCGTTTGGAGATTGCTGCCTTTGGAATATAGGGGCTAATAATGGGTTTTACGTTTAGTTATGAGGCTAGAGGCCGAGTGGGTGGATGTGAAGACAGAGTGTGAGCTATAGGTACTGTTAGAGGATCAAGAGTCTTTGTGAGGAGGGGAGAAGGGAGAGAATGGGTAGGAAAGTCTTGGTTATCTCTGCAATCTGAATAACTGAAGGCAGTGGCTGTTGATGAGATATGAGCCGAGACTAAAAATCCATCCTATCTCGAGTGGCTGAAATGGTCATGACATCTCTGGGTCCTTGTGGCTTTGGAGGGAGATGAACACTGTAGAGCATGATAATGATTTCAGTTTTATTAAGTGATTCTCAGTTCAGAGGGGGCTGGGATCCCACCAAGGATAGAGGTCCGATGCCTGGTATATCAGTAGAAGCCGCTTCAGGTGTGATCTTCGAGATTTTTGGTTGTAAAGGACTCCTGGTTTTCAGTGTAAATATAGATTTCAAGGCTCAGCCTTGAGCTCTGGTCCTGCAAATTCTGTTTTATTTTAAGGTGTTTTGGCTCTCACTAGGCATTTTCCACATGATTCTTTTTTATTGGAGCAAACATTTTTATTGAAGTGTGGTTGACAGTACACTGTTATGTTAGTTTCAGATGTACAACAGTGATCTGACATTTAAATATATCATAAAATGACCATCACAAACACGTAATTCTTTAGAGAATGAGTTATGCTTTTATCCGTCTTCCCATTTCATTTCTGTGTTTCCCTCTCCTTCTCATTCTGCTTGGGAGGAGCTCTCTTAACAGTGCTCCACATTCTGCAGTATGCTCATGATTCCATAGCAGTGAGGAGACCTAGAGGGCTTTTGCGGTGGTAGCGATGCCTAGAAATGAGTATACGGCAAGCTTGGGAACTTGGTTTTGGTTGTATAGAAAGGAGATAATCTCTTAAGAAAATCCAGAATTAGAACCAAGTGCAAACTAAAGGCCCACGAGGGAGAAGATAACGTGATAATTGGTAGATGCGGTCAGTGGAAGAGGTGTCTCTAGATTCAAGGAGAATAAATTGTTAGGGGTAGCAGCTGCTAGCACTGTGCGGTCACCAAGCAGGGGAGGGGTGGCAGCTCTGCTATAAATAGTGCTGGAGCCAGAGTTGCTATGGAGACAAAACCGAATCCTATTACCTGCAGGCCGTCTATGGGGAGCAAGGGAAAGGAGGGAGAAGTATTTTGAGGGTTTGAGAGGTGCTGTAAATAGTTTTTAAAAATTGTTAAATAGGAGAGAAAAAAGATATAACTTCTCATCTAGATCAGGTAGAGCCTTAAGCCTACAGGGAGTGTTTGCATTGTACATGCAGCGGCAAAAAGGGAGTGGCGTGTAAGAGTGTGTGTAGTGCAGTGGGGTTCTGTGTGTGCAGTGAACAAGGTCCTAGTGTGGCCGTGTGTGGCACGCAGAGGTGCAATGCTGGAGGCGCTGAAAGTGGCCTTGGCATGGAGTGAAACACTTTATTTAGGGAAGTATATGGAAATTGAACAGGAAATAAATTGCAGTTAAGACATGGAGTGAGTGAGTGCTCAGTCGCTCTGTCATGTCTGACTCTTTGCAACCCCAAGGACAGTAGCCCACCAGGCTCCTCTGTCCATGGGATTCTTCAGGCAAGAATGCTGGAGTGGGTTGCCATTTCTTTCTCCAGGGTAAGTCATGGAAGCTTTTTCTAATTTTTGGACTGTGGTTTAGAAATTTCCCTGAGCACCTCTCCCTCTCCTCACAGAAATCTTGTTGTCTCTGCCTTTAGATTCTTTATGTCTAAGATCCAGAAGGACAGGGCCTCATCCGTGTGTAGTGTATTACTGATTCAAATCCTGGGACCACGATAGAGGTGGAAAACTATGATTCAGCACCAAGGGCAGAGCTAGTATCTGTAGCCACTCAGCCCCTTTCTTGCTTAAAGAAGGGAGAAAAATGGTATGGAGGAAGCAGCTGGGGCAGAGAGAGTCCTCACTTGAGATCGCATGGGGTAGAGTAGCCATCTGTTGTTGTTGTCTGAGTGCCATTAAGTTCGTCTATAGGGCAGTTTCACATCAAGCTGAATGCAGAATGTTGGAACAGAATAATTAGGTTTTTACCTAGAGCCAGGAGTGCAGATGAGTTCTGATTAGAGAGTCTGGTTTGATCCTGATGCACCCTGGAGCAGTCCTGAAAGTGACTTAATTTTTGTTATTACGATAATTGAGTCCCGATTGGACTGACTAGGCCTGTTTTTCAGAACCAGGCCCCAGGAGTGAGGCTGGAAACGGCCTGGTTTGTAGGGATGGGCAGATGAGCCATTACTTATCCTATTTCATGACGTGTGACTCTGTGAGCTCATAAGCCCGGACAGAGCTCTAGACTGGGAAAAGTGTCATGTTCTCCTCTCTTCCATAGTAGAATGGAAGATCTTCTGACCTGGGTTGACGTGGAGAGGGATGAGTCTCTCAGGTGAAACAGTGGATCTTATTAGTACTTTTTTTTCCTGTTAGGCTTGGATTTTCAGATAACATCAGAATTCCTCCTGGGAACGTTGACTCCGTGCCTGGTGCCTTGGAGTTTCTCTGAGATGGATTGATGAATTTGAGCCATGGTGCAAAAGAAGAAGTCCTGTTCTCGGTTGCTTGACTACCTAGTGATCGTAGGGGCCAGGTAACCAAGAAGTGACTGATTTTCTCTAGGCATCTGGGGTAGCCACAAGATCTGTAAGGAATCCCCTTCCCTACTTCCACATTGCTTTGCATATCTCATTCTTCTGTTATTTGACCCTGATGGGAACCTTGCTGCCAGTTGGAAAAACAAAACAGGCAGATCGAGACTACTGGCCTGGAGGAAGAGAAGGAGCAAACCTCTGCTCTTAACTAGCATCTTTTGTGATTTTTGAGCAAATACACTCTATCTACTTCAGCTTCCTTATTTCGTAAAAAAGGAAAAGTATGTTGTGCTCCTTTTCTGTCTACCTATGCTCCTTGGGGAATTCATTAGCGAATACACCTTGAAAAATGTTAGTCATCTTATGGTGTTGGTGGTAATTTTACTGTCACCATTTGCCTTTCATTTCAGGATAGGCATCTTCATGGCAGCACAGACCTCAATGTGCCATGTTTTCCCAGGTCCTGCAGCTAGGTTGCTTTATCCAAAAGAGCATTTATTGCTCCACTGTGGTTAAATTATTATTATTATTTATTTCTTTTTTTTACTGTGGTTAAAACCCGAAAGAGCATGCTGTCCCTTCAGGCTGCTGACCTTGTCCGTATGTTCTCCAGGCACCCGAGCAGTGACAGTGTGGCCCAGACTCCGGAACTGCTACGGCGGTACCCGCTAGAGGACCATGCGGAGTTTCCCCTGCCCCCGGATGTCGTGTTCTTCTGCCAGCCAGAGGGCTGCCTCAGTGTGCGGCAGCGGCGCATGACCCTGCGGGATGACACCTCTTTTGTCTTCACCCTCACGGACAAGGACACTGGTGTCACCCGTTATGGCATCTGCGTCAACTTCTACCGCTCCTTCCAAAAGCGTGTGCCTAAGGAAAAGGGGGAGGCTGGGCCAGGGTCCCGGGGGAAGGAAGGGCCTCGAGCCCCCTGCACCTCCGAGGAGGTGGGCCCCGAGACCTCGGAGAGCAGCCCGTCCCTGCAGCCGCCCAGTGTCGACTCCACCCCGGACGTGAGCCAGTCTCCGCGGGCCAGACGCCGGGCCAAGGCAGGGAGCCGGTCCCGCAACAGCACACTGACGTCCCTGTGTGTGCTCAGCCACTACCCCTTCTTCTCCACCTTCCGCGAGTGTCTGTACACCCTCAAGCGTCTGGTGGACTGCTGCAGTGAGCGCCTGCTGGGCAAGAAACTGGGCCTCCCTCGAGGCATACAGAGGTATGGTTCACCACCGCCGCTCGGAATAGGGGAGGCGGCTGGAGTTGAGGGGTAGTTGGCTGGTGAGGGGCGTGGGGATTTCCCTCTAAAACCTGAGGTCCCTCAGACCTCCTTAAATGCTTAATGTTAATCCAGGGAAGTGAAAGACTGCTGCAGAGTTAGACCTCCTTCCATGGTCGTGCTTGGAGTGATGCTGAGGAGTTGGGTGTTTCAGGATGGGCAGGACACGAAGTCCTTGCTGTGTGTACATTTTGCACTTGTCATCACCCTTGTGTGCACCCTGTGGTCCTGGCTGAGCCCATAGAGAGGTCTTCTCCAGTTGCCATCATTAGATGCTCTGTGGTTATGCTGGACTGCCGTGAGGTATCAGCTCCCAGTGCTCATGTGTCTGCTCCCTGCCGTCTGCTCCTCAGGGACACTATGTGGCGCATCTTTACTGGATCGTTGTTAGTGGAGGAAAAGTCAAGTGCCCTGCTGCATGACCTCCGGGAGATTGAGGCCTGGATCTACCGGTTGCTGCGCTCCCCGGTACCCATCTCGGGGCAGAAGCGAGTGGACATCGAGGTCCTGCCCCAGGAGCTCCAGCAGGCTCTGACCTTTGCTCTCCCAGACCCCTCTCGATTCACCCTAGTGGACTTCCCACTGCACCTCCCCCTGGAACTTCTGGGTGTGGACGCCTGTCTCCAGGTGCTCACCTGCATCCTCTTAGAGCACAAGGTGAGAGGGCAGCGTTCTAGACCGTTCTAGGGGAAGGACTTTGAAGTGTGGCAGAGGCTAGACCATCAGAGATGAGGATTAGGGACTGCATCTTTTTCGTCACCTCATCTCCAAGAGATAACATGATACCAGGTATACTGCAGGTTCTCAGTGGGTGAGGGTTGAATTAAGGTACCAGCATCGTGGGGGTTAGGGGGCTCAGTGGTAAAGAATCTGCCTGCCAGTGCAGGAACCATGGACTCGATCCCTGGGTCAGGAAGATCCACTGGAGGAGCAAATGGCAACTCACTCCAGTATTCTTGCCTGGGAAATCCCATGGACAGAGGATCCTTGGCAGGCTATGGTCCGTAGGGTTGCAATGAGTTTGACATGACTAAGCGACTGAGCATCGTGTGGGATATATCCAGAGAGCTTGGCACTCAGCTGAATTCATCTCAACTGTACCAGTCTAATTCTCTGGAAATCTCAGTAATTCTGTACTGATGAGTCATCCTGGGATTTGAGGAACAAGAACTAAGAAGGTAAAGGAGTGACTCGAGGATTTGGGCAGTGCTTACAGTGGGAGGTGACAGGCAGGCGGGGTGTAGGGCAGTGATAAGTGTGGAAACTAAGGTCCCAGGGCCGTGGCCTTGGTGAAAAAAAATTAAATTGTAATGTCAGAGGCTCTTTTCACTTCAGCCTTACTTATTCTGTCGAGCAATCCTTCTGGTATGGTTTGCGGCAGGTCGTGCTCCAGTCCCGAGACTACAACGCCCTCTCCATGTCCGTGATGGCATTTGTGGCAATGATCTACCCCTTGGAGTATATGTTTCCTGTTATCCCACTGCTGCCCACCTGCATGGCATCCGCAGAACAGGTGAGTCTCAAGGCGTCTTGTGGCTCTGTCACCTCTGTTCTGACACTGTCCAGGTGAAGGCTCCATGCCCAAAGAAGTTGTAGGTCAGTCCTGGTCCTGAATTCCTTGTTATAAGTTATTTGTCCACAAAATCTGAACTGATCTGGTGGGAAAACCTAGGCTATTTAGGCTTTTCTTTTTTAAACTTCTTTTTTTTGTATTGGGGTATAGCTGATTAACGGTGTTATGATAATTTCAGGGGAACAGTGAAGAGACTCAGCCATACATATACATGGATCCACTATTTATAGTTTTTATTTACCACAGTTAATGTCAGGAATTATAGGCTACTGGCTACCCCACTGCAGGTGGTACATAATATGTATAATATATACTGTTACTTCTCTAAAATCTGAAGCATTCTGAACTTTGGAACACATCTGCCTTCAAGGATTTTAGAAAAGGCATTGTGGACCTGTGTTTTCCTCCCCTGGAAAAATCTTGACCTGACGAGTGATCACAGCAGGTTTTGGTTTTGTTCCTTGTCTTTTCCTCAGCTGCTGTTGGCTCCAACACCGTACATCATCGGGGTCCCTGCCAGCTTCTTCCTCTACAAACTGGACTTCAAAATGCCTGATGATGTGTGGCTAGTAGATCTGGACAGCAATAGGGTGAGGCCCCTTGTCTGAGGCTCCATGGGGTCTAGAATAGGAATGTGTTCTGTTTTTCTAGATTACTGCCAGGAAGGGCCTAAATTTGTGATTGCTACTGTGAAACTCACTGAAACAACTTTTTTAAAAAAAAAGGTGCTGCTTTTACTTTATTGTCTTGATCGGCTCTTGGTTAGGACCCAGAGAATTATAAGATTTAGTTTTGCTGGCGTTAAATGCTTCCCCGCATCTTCCAAGAGCAGCAGAGCAGTTATGGTTGCAGAATTATTAACCTATGGCATAGGTCATCTCCTGGTTTTCTGGGAGTGTAGTTTCTAGTAAGAAACTGCCTTTTAATGCAGACTTTTAAAAAGTATATTATTAACATTCTGTGAATACGTTCAAGCTTCGGTAGGTAGCCCTTTATATGTGTTTGCCATAAAACTTTAGAGAGTGAAAATAAAAGTACAAGGAATGAAACAAAAACCATGATCCTCATTCTGCCCTGGTGGTCCAGTGGCTAAGAGTCCATGCTCCCTATGCAAGGGGCCCAGGTTCGATTCCTGATCAGGGAACTAGAACTAAGAGTTTGCATGCTGCAACTAAAAGATCCTGCATGTTGCAACTGAAGAACGCATATGCCATCCCAAAGATGGAAGATCCCCCGTGCCATAGCTAAGACGTGGCACAATCCCGTGAGCCTGTTGGCTAGGGAGAGTCACCAAGAACATTTAGGTATACTGTTTCAAGTGTGTATATCTGTCATATATATGCGTATATATATATTTATATACATGCATATATAATGTGTGTATTTTAATGTGTATAATAGTATTGTATACATATAAGGGGCTTCCCTGGTAGCTCAGATGGTAAAGTATCCGCCTGCCAAGCAGGAGATGCAGGTTCGATCCCTGGGTCAGGAAGATCCCCTGGAGAAGGAAATGTTTTCCCACTGCAGTATTCTTGCTGAGAAATCCCATGGATGGAGGAGCCTGGCGGGCTCCAGTCCATGGGGTCGCAAAAGAGTCAGACACGACTTCGTGACTAAAAACAACAACATTGTGTACCTAATTTCCTATTCTTGTTCCTTACCCTTACATGAGAGAAAGTCTGGAACAACTCATTCTGAGGTCGCACCTTTGCTCTATCTCTGGTGCAGGTGATTGCCCCCACCAATGCGGAAGTGCTGCCTATCCTGCCAGAACCGGAATCGTTAGAGTTGAAGAAGCATTTGAAGCAGGTGGGTGAAGAGGGGAGCTAAGGAAGGGGAGCAGCAGCAGCTGTTGAGAGAGCCGGTCTCCCTGCCGACTTCCAGTCGGGTAGATTTCTTTAGCCGTGGGCGGGCTTCAGAGAAGTGGGGTATCCCATCTCGGGGTGGTGGGGTGAATCTCAGAAAAGAGCCGTTTAGATTCCGTTTCATTCACGGTGTGTGCCCCACCCACCCTCTAGTGCATAACACCACCCTTCACATTGTGGCGTTGGTCACAGCCACCCTTCTTAACGGCCTCGGAGTATTCTGTCTCCTAAGGAGGGAGTCAGCAGTTTGGACAGTCTGGCTCCTTTCATGTTTTTCTCTTGAATTGATCTCTGGTCCCTACAGAATCATTTCTTCAGAACTTCCTCCCTTAGAGGAAACCCCGTAAGCGCATTTTCATTGATTGGTTTTCTTCTTCCTCTGCATGCTGAACACAGTACCTGAAGGTAAACCGTGCTGAGACCCGGGTCCCCTGCCCGGCTGTGTGTGTTGTGTAGGACCACCAGTAGATGGCTCTGTGTTTCTTTTTAGGAACCCCTCATTTGAAGCGTCTTCAGAAATCTCTCTCTGTGTTGTCTCAGTTACTTAGCAATACCTCTAGGTGAAATCCGTTTGGATTTAAATGAGTCATTTCGTGTCATCCCTCTTTCTCTCACTTGGCTCCATCACTGCTGATGCAATATGATATCTGGTAACTGCAGAGTGTGGTGAGGATAGCAAATTCAGAAGGTTCTCTAGCTGTCTTCCTTTGCTGTGTTTTCATTCTCAGTGATTGCTTTAGTATGACTAATGAGATGGAGAAGTACAGTCAGAATTGTACTTTACATGTTCGTAGGAGCTAAGATCCCTGGGCTCACAGATCCTATATTCTGACCCCTGTCACTCAAAGTGAGGTCCCTGGACCAGCAGCATCAGTATCACCTGGGCTTGTTAAACGTGCAGAATCACCTCAGACATACTGAATCAGAATTCGCATGCAGCCACATCCCCAGGTGATTCCTATGCTCGTAACATTGAAGAAACCCTGCTGGGACTGCCCTGGTGGTGTGGTGGTTGAGAATCTGTCTGCCAGTGCAGGGCACATGGGTTCAGTCCCTGGCTGGGGAAGATTCCGCATGCCGCTACTGAAGCCCATGCGCCCTGGAGCCCACACTGTAACCGGAGAAGCCCCAGCAGTGAGCAGCCTCCTCCCCACGCTAGAGAGAGCCTGCATGCAGCAACAAAGACCCAGTGCAGCCCCCCAAAATTAACTGATTAAAAAAAAATCAAACATTGCTGGTATAAACCAGTGGTTTTCAAACTGGCCCGTGGAGCCCCTGAGGGTTGATTTAGATCGTGACCACTGAGCATATGAGGCTCTAGGTTTCTCATGTCCTTCAAAGAAGCTTTACTTTTATCGGTTTCAACTGTTTATGTTCCCACCTAGATCTCAACTGAAAAACAAGGTTTCACAGCTGAAACAAATTTGAAAACTATCACCTTGGATCTCAGGTTTGATCAGGTGGCCTTGATCAGATTGGTTTAAGCTGAAGATTTCATAATTCAGATTGTTTTCTAAAGGTTAAAGTGTTTGGATTCTTGTTTCAGAGATGAAGGCTCTTTCCTAGGAATTGACTTTGGCTGGCCCCCCAGGACTCAGCCACTTGTGAGGGACTTCTTCTTGTTCCGCAGGCCCTCGCCAGCATGAGTCTCAACACCCAACCCATCCTCAATCTGGAGAAATTCCACGAGGGCCAGGAGATCCCCCTTCTCCTGGGAAGGCCTTCTAATGACCTTCAGTCCACACCTTCCACCGAGTTCAACCCACTCATCTACGGCAATGATGTGGATTCGGTGGATGTCGCAACCAGGTACACGCAAGCCAACCAGACAGTCACAAGCTCTTAAATTGGTCCCTCCTCACTCAGTGACCTTGGGGCAGATTACTTCCCTGAGCCCAGAGATTATTTATAAAATGTGGATAATATCTAGTTTTATTTGCCACCTTAGTTAAAGCAGAGTAAATGGTTCATCATATTCTCAGACCTTTTAGGCCTTGGGTGCAGAAGCGGGTTGATGATTCTTTAAGACACCTCTCCCCTGGCTGTTGGAAGCCTGTTAAATGATGACCTCAGGAGGTGGTCTGAGGCCTCGGGTCGTGGGGATCCTTGCTCCTCAGGGCATGGGACTCGGGTCAGCTCACCGTCCCCTTCTTCTCCAGAGTGGCCATGGTCCGTTTCTTCAACTCCCCCAACGTGCTGCAGGGCTTTCAGATGCACACACGCACCCTGCGTCTCTTCCCCCGGCCCGTGGTGGCTTTCCAAGCCGGCTCGTTTCTAGCCTCACGCCCCCGGCAGACTCCTTTTGCCGAGAAACTGGCCAGGACTCAGGCCGTGGAGTACTTTGGAGAGTGGATCCTGAACCCCACCAACTACGCCTTCCAGCGGATTCACAACAGTGAGTCCCCGTCGCTCTGTGCCGCCCACCTCCCGTTTTGTCCTCCTGATGGCTCTTCCCTTTGCGCTCTCCTCTGCCAGTCTGCAGGCTGCCCCTGCCATTCTGACTTTGCTTGAGACTTTCTCCCACCTTTCTTTTGCATTTTGCTTGCTTTCTCTCTCCCTGTTGCCCACTCAAGTCTCCTTTTCTCCCTCCACGGGTAGACATGTTCGATCCAGCCCTGATTGGTGACAAGCCCAAGTGGTACGCCCACCAGCTGCAGCCCATCCACTATCGAGTATATGATAGCGGTTCCCAGCTGGCCGAGGCGCTGAGCGTGCCGCCCGAGCGAGACTCTGACTCTGACCCCACTGACGACAGGTGAGCAGCGCCTTACAGCACCAGGAGGGTTCTCAAAAGGCTAGCAGACTCTCGCGAGCACAGTGGCCGGATTTCATAGGGTTTAGACATCAGTCCGCGAAGCCTTGGGTCATGGTTCAGTTGATTTTGTATTCGTTTTCTCATTCTCTCTCTTGTTCCCTGATCTTGAGTTACACGTGCTCTTCTGTTGGTTTTTCCTAACATGGGTTGCCGATTCTTATCTCTGCCCCCTTTCTCCTGTTTTGTTTTTCTTGCTCCTCCCTCTGCAGCGGGAGTGACAGCATGGATTATGATGACTCAAGCTCTTCTTACTCTTCCCTTGGTGACTTTGTCAGCGAGATGATGAAATGCGACATCAACGGTGATACTCCTAGTATGTATCGGAGAAATTAGCCACTCGGGGCAGGGTTTGGGGTTCTGCGACGGCAGGTCTGCAGCTGCCATCCTTGAAGTTTTTTTTTTTAAAGAATTAAAATTATAAAAATTAATCTTTTAATTGGAGTGTAGTTGATTTTACATCGATAGCTTCTACGGGACGGCACAGTGAGTCCGTCAGACATATCTTCCTTGGGTTTTGGCAGATGTGGACCCTCTGACACACGCGGCGCTGGGGGATGCCAGCGAGGTGGCGATTGATGAGCTGCAGAACCAGAAGGAGGCAGAGGAGCCCGGTCCGGATGGCGAGAACTCTCAGGAAAACCCACCCCTGCGCTCCAGCTCCAGCACCACCGCCAGCAGTAGCCCCAGTACCATCATCCACGGCGCCAGCTCTGTATGTGACGACCCGGAGGAGGGGATGAGTGAGAACTGTGACTTGGGATGTGGGGGCCTCCTCTGTTAGGAAAGCTAGGGTGAAACCGTTCACTTAATTTGCTACTTTCTCCGCATTTCCCCCAGCCTCCTCTGCATAGAGCCTGTAGTTTAGAGCCTATGAGATACAGTCTGACCCCAGAAGTGAGCTGAGATCTCCCCCGTGCATATCTGCACAGAGAACAGGGGTGTCACGGAGATGTTTCTCACACACTTCTCAGGCTCAAAATCTACCAGGCGCCCGGACACGGACAGGATTCACAGATTGATAGCTCTTTCTCGATTCCGTGGGTGGTGGTGCATGGCCGTTCTTAGTTGGTGGAGCGATTTGTCTGGTTAATTCCGATAACGAACGAGACTCTGGCATGCTAACTAGTTACGCGACCCCCGAGCGGTCGGCGTCCAAAAAAAGAAAAAAAAAAAAAAAAAAAAATCTACCAGGCCTGACTTGGCCCTGCCCAGCTGAGAAAGACGGGAAGGCACCCCAGGCGCCAGGTGACTGCTTTGTATTTAATATGTCCCCAGGAACCTGCCGACTCAGCGGAGACAGATGAGAAGGCGGCAGGAGGCGTCCCCAAGTCCCTGCCCCCTGTGCCTCCTGGCGTGGGCAAGTGCAGTGCGGACAGCCGTCAGACAGAACCCGGAGAGGGGTCAGTGCGCCGGCGAGCCTCTGACAGTCCGAGCCTCCAGCCCCAGTATGGCTTTCCCCCCGAGGAAGACGACGAGCAGGGGGAGAGTTACACCCCTCGATTCAGCCAGCATGTCAGTGGCCATCGGTGAGAGCCTGCGGATGCCCCAGAGGCGTGACGGAAGGGCCTCACCCCCGTGGGCCCTGGGGCGAGGGCGGGCCAGAAAGTCCCGGCAGCCCAAAAGCTCTTGAGGTCCAGCATAGCCCTGGAGGGACTGCGGGAAGGGAGTGCAGTGTAGAGTCAGGCCCGTCCGCCCAGGACTCGGCAGCCCTGCCTGGGGGCTCAGAGGTGCCCCTGTGTGTTCAAGGGCTCAAAAGCTGCTGCGGCCCAACAGCTTGAAACTGGCAAGTGACTCAGACGCAGAGTCGGACTCTCGAGCGAGCTCGCCCACCTCCACCATCTCCAACAACAGCACAGAAGGCTTCGGGGGCATCATGTCTTTCGCCAGTAAGTGCCTGCAGCTCCTGCCCGCCTCGGTCCCATCTCTGGTCCGGCAGGGCCTGGCCACGGCAGACGTTCCTTACAACTTCAGACATAGGGCTGGGTTGGCATTGTCAAGCTCCTCCTCAGGTCCTTTGAGCGATGCCAAATAAGATATTCTTGGGGGAAGTAACAGAGAACGGGGACAGGTTAGTCATTGTCTTTATGCCTGGAGGTTTCAGTCTGTTTCAGGGTAAGACAGCTGCCTGTTGAACTGAAAAGGAATCATTTTATTAAAATCACAACCCTTGTACACGTATCTCGTGGAAACGTTCTGGTCAAATTTGATTTGGGATTTATGTCTAATACCTTCTCTGCCTGGGGGAAGGACTTTTTCACGCACATGCCTTGAAATCTATATGACGTTGGCTTGTACACAGAGAATATTACCAGAAATGAGGGTGGTGTCAGTTCAAGATTAAAGACAGACTAGGGGCCAGAGAAGGCCATCATGGGGGGATCATTGTGATGGTGAGGGTTTTTTTTATTAAGAAGCCAGGAAGGGACAGTACCAACGTCAGACTGGAAGTGCATTATCTGCCAGGCGTTTGTGCTGGGCCGGCAGTACAGGAGAGGCTTGGGTGTTACCATGGGAGGCAGCCAGGGAAAGTAGTTCCTGGGGGTTCTGAGCGTTCTTGGCAGTAGCCCTTTTGTTTGCCCTAAGTTAGCCGTGGTCCTTTCTAAGCTTAGGTGAGAGACTGGGATTACATCTGAAGAGAAGGAGGGTGGAGGTGGTGCTCCAGCCCCTGGAGGGGAGTGCTCTGACGCTTCCCCCCGCCCCTGACGTGCGGCTCTCGCCCGCCCCCCTGGACAGGCAGCCTGTATCGGAACCACAGCACCAGCTTCAGCCTCTCAAACCTCACGCTGCCCAGCAAAGGAGCCAGAGAGAAGAGCACACCCTTCCCCAGTCTGAAAGGTGACTGCCGCCCTCCTCCTGCCAGCCAAGGTCCTCTGGGAAGTGTCTCAGGCCCGTGGGTGCCCGTGAGGAGCCCTGTGTATGATGAGTTATCTGACCTGGCCGTTGCCTCTCACACAGCGCTTCTCATGGCTCTCACCGCACATCCTATGAGTTCTCGCTGGTTTTCAGGTGGAAATGGTCTTTCATAGCTAAAGAGAAGGCCTTGTCGTATCATTTAGGATAATAGCAACTGGGGGATTACTGCTGCTTCTGGGGGCGACCTTTGTCAGAACCACATAATCCACATAGGGCTCGTCGGCTACCACCAGTCTTCTGCCAGGTTCCTACTGCGTGGACTTAGGACAGACTCCATCCTAAGGAGCTGGCCCACCAGGGTATGGTTGTGAAAAGACTGGCAGTGTTTACAGAGTCAAGAGACCTCTTACTTTGGCTTCCTGTCAGCTCAGGGCCCTGTGAGTGTAGCACTGGTTGGCATCGAGGGGCGATTAAGAGTTGGATTTTCATTTGTGATCTCCCAACAGTTTGACGGGCTCTTCTGAGTGTACTCTGACTTTTGTTTGTTTCCTTTGGAGTTTGTGCTGAAATATTTAATCAAAGAAGAAAGCCCAGTGAGCAGCAGTTTCGTGTATTTTCTAACTGACCTGTCTCCCCACCAGTTAGTAAATGTTAGGGATCTTAGGAACGTTCTTTGGTGGGGATGGGAGTGTAGGGTGGATGGGCAGAAGGACATCACGGCTAGGGATCTGTGTAGGGAGCTCACCAGGCCTGCAGGGCGGATCGGCCCAGGCGCGGCAGGTTAGGAACGGAAAGGCGGCAGCGTTGCTGGCTCTCGTTTGACACAGCTGCCGGGGACAGGTGTCTCCACGCTCTCATCGCATGCCATGCCGGCGCTTCACTCCATCCGCCGCACTCTCCCTCCCACCCGCTCCCATCTCAGCCCCGCCCCCTCCCCATGATGCCATCGACACGTTGGGGTGCTTCCCTCTGCCTCCCTGTGGGCCCTCTGGACCCCCGTGCTGGATGTTTCATGAAACAGCTCTCTCTCATGCATGCTTCCGTTGAGTATCTAAAGGCTCCTGGTGTCATTCCCCTGTCTCTGGCTCGGAGAGCCCATAGTCTTAAGGACAGTCTTTCCCAGAGCTTGGGTTTGTTCCCCTTGGCCACTTGGCTTCCAGCCTCTGGAGGTGCCCGAGAACGAAGGTCACATGCACTAAGCTTCGGGAGGATGCTCAGACGATCTGACTGACAGCTCCATCGTGGGGTGCAGGGTGGTGGTATCATGGTGCACCTACTAATTGTGTATTTTGTGTCCCAGTATTTGGGCTAAATACTCTAATGGAGATTGTTACTGAAGCCGGCCCCGGGAGTGGTGAAGGTGGGTCTTGCCCGTGAGCTCTGCATGATCTTTTTTCTCCTAGCATCTCCTGTGCCTGCCCGAGGGCCATCCTCCTCCCGGAGCAAGCGGCATCATGCGAGTGGCCCGCCTTGCCCTGCCCCCCCATGCTTGCCCGTGGGGCGCGCTGCTGGTGCATGTGGAGCGGCCTGAGTCTCCATCCCCACCTCCTCCACGTGGCTGGTCTCCACCTGTGTGTGTGTGACACCCCGGGGCCGCCCGCACCCAGCCCTTCCAGGGAATGGGTGCAGAGCATGACTGCCCCGGGGGGCTGTGCTGATCCTCGCTCCTGGACCCCCAGGAGTGATGCCCGTCTCCTTCTGCCTCCCTGACTGCAGGAAACAGGCGGGCCTTAGTGGACCAGAAATCGTCAGTCATTAAACACAGCCCAACCGTGAAAAGAGAGCCTCCGTCACCTCAGGGTCGATTCAGCAATTCTAGGTAATAAAGGACAGCACTGTTTTGTTTTGTTTCCTGTGTAAATATTGACTTATTTATTTGGCTGTGCTGGGCTTAGTTGTAGCACTCGGGACCTTTGATCTTCGCTGTCACGTGGGATCCTTAGTTGTGGTACATGAACTCCCCAGTAGCAGCATATGGGATCTAGTTCCCTGACCAGGGATCGAACCTGGGCCCCTTGTGTTGGGCACTCCCAAGAAGTCCCCAGAGCTGTTTAAAAGGTTCTCAGATGGAGGTAGCGATTCCTGTACCAAACATGAGGGGTGCTGAAGAGAGAGAGAGAGGTGAAATCCCTTCCCACTCTGACTCGGCCCCCGTGAGGCGGCCGTCGCTTGTGGTGTGGAGGAGGGTGGGACCCCTGCTGGGTCCTTGGGCCCACCCAGCTGTCTGGAGGGGTGGGCTTCGCAGGGGTGGCCTTCGCAGTGCTTTGGAAAGTGGCTTCGCGTTTTTGCCCCCTGGCGGCAAACATCTAGTCTGGTGAAAGTGGGGGAAGCTCTGCCAAGGAGCCGCTGACCCCAAAAGTGGTGTGTGGACCCCCCCCCCCCCCCAGTGAGAACCAGCAGTTCCTGAAGGAGGTGGTGCACAGCGTGCTTGACGGCCAGGGCGTCGGCTGGCTCAACATGAAGAAGGTGCGGCGGCTGCTGGAGAGCGAGCAGCTGCGCGTCTTCGTCCTGAGCAAGCTGAACCGCACGGCGCAGTCCGAGGACGAGGCCCGGCAGGACGTCATCCCGGACGTGGTCAGTGCCTTGGGTCGGGGGCCGCCTGGGGAGAAGGGGCGGGGCCGCCTCCCTGGAGAGAGCGGTGCCCACTCTCGGCCCTGGGCTGTCGTTGCAGGAGATCAGCCGGAAGGTGTACAAGGGCATGTTGGACCTGCTCAAGTGCACGGTCCTCAGTCTGGAGCAGTCCTTTGCCCACGCCGGCCTGGGTGGCATGGCTAGTATCTTCGGGCTTCTGGAGATCGCCCAGACCCACTACTACAGTAAAGGTAGGGGCGGGACCAGCAGGGCGGCATGCCGTCCGCAGAGAAGGAACCCGGCCCTGGATTCCCAATGCCAGGCTGCTTCCTGTGAGGCTCTGGGCTTTTCTTTTCTAGCGCATGTTTTTATGTAGCGGGTATTCTGCTGTTGGGGGCAGAGAACGAGGCCCGCTTTTCTTTCTCTGCACTTCTTCCCTTCCACCTTCTCTGTCCTCGCTTCTCCCACCTCATTCCACACCTGGACTCTCTCTTTTTTAAAAAAAAAAACATTTACTTATTTGGCTGCGCAAAGATGGTCTCAGTTGCAGCATGTGGGATCTTGTTCCCTGACCAGGGATCGAACGTGAGCCCCCAGGTTTGGGAGCTCGGGGTCTTAGCCACTGGGCCACCAGGGATGTCCTCTCTGTCTCTTTTGACCTCTTCGTGTGTTTCATCTTTTCCTCAGAACCAGACAAGCGGAAGAGAAGTCCCACAGAGAGCATCAGCACACCGGTTGGCAAGGATCCTGGCCTGACTGGGCGGGGGGACCCAAAGGCCATGGCACAGCTGAGGGTCCCCCAGCTGGGACCTCGGGCACCAAGTGCCCCAGGAAAGAGTCCCAAGGAGCTGGACACCAGAAGTCTAAAGGAAGAGAACTTTGTGGCATCCATTGGTGCGTATCACGTGTCGAGTGAGCTGGAGCAGTTCTGGCTTCTTCAGTGTCCCTGCCTCCTTTCAGCTCATCCAGAATCCCGCCTCTCTCTTCCCCACGCTTTGCTTTCCAGACAGGGAGACAGATTTGTGTCCATTTCTAGCCATGTCTCTTTATACTTCTCTATCCCTTATGCTTTGTTTACAGCTACCCTCACCTGAGCCTCAAAGGAAGAGTGGGAGTTTTGCTTAGGGGGCCCCGTGGACCTTAGAGCCGGAGTCTGAGCTGGATTCCCCGTCCCCCCCTCTCTTATTTACATTGGGATTGCTTCACGTAGTGGAGAGCTCCTGGAAGCTGTAAGGCAGTTTATAGATGCATCTCTGGGCTGCGACACTGTGATTGTGTGGGTCTCTACAGCCAGTTTCCACCCCCATCCAGCCATCACACTGCCCTCGGACTTGCTTCTCTGGGGCATGTCTGGCCACCACATCTCCCTGGGTTCTAGACCTTGAGGTGCAGAGTTCTGAGTCAGCTCTTCCTCAGTGGACTTGATACTAGCGCTAGCTTTACGTGTGGTGTTTCTCCATTCCCACTGAGGCAGTGCCTTGATGAGCTCTCGGGGCGTCTGTCTGACTCACTCGCCACCTGACCTGGACGCATCTAGACGGTATCTCTCTCTTTCTGGTTCTAGATCCCTGGGGAACATACTTCTAACTGAAGCATGTTTTTGCCACATCCATGAGCCAATAACTTTTACTCCCTTAAATGGTAATGCGGAGCCAGTTTCCTTTTTAGGAACCTGGCCTTCTCTAGCCGGCAAAATACTTTCCTCGAGGCAGCCAGCAAAGTCTCTCTCCTATCTGTTGTGATGCTCTAGAAACTGACTGACCCACCAGTCTGGAGATCTGTAGTTTTAATCCTAGATCAGCCCCCAGCAAAGAAAATGACTTTGGACAGATCGCTTCCCTTTCAGGGTCTGTATCTCCTCACCTGGAAAGCAAGGAGATTGGACCGAGTAGACTTTATAGTTCTTTCAAGAAAAGAATTGCCGTGATGACTATTCCCTCTTCTCTACCCCTACTATGATGCTCTTGACCATTTAGGATTCTCTGTCCACCTCTACTGGCTAAGGTGGGTCTTTTGGCAGGGCAGGCACTGATTCTGAGGGTAAGTCGGGTTTTTTGGTAGCAACAGGGATGGATGCTAACTGCCTGCACAGGTGGCCTCTGTCGAATCCAGAGAAGCACCCAGATTTGTGCTGATGCTTCTGAGACCCTTTGGCTGCACGAGGTGATCATCTGTCTGATCTGGAATCTTTTAAAATTTGCTGTTGCCCGGCTCATTTGGCAGAGAGAGCACAGTGTGGTGGAAGTTTCCCTTGGTCCAGGGTTACGTGATCTTGAGCAAGCGCTTCAGCCTCTTTGGGATCAGCTTCCTCGCACCAGAATGAAGGAGCTTTATTAAAGGCTTCTCCAGCTCTGATATTCGGAAGGATTTTTACTGACGCATTGAGATGAGGAAAGGAATTTAGTTCTTGAGCTGGGCGGCGGGGGGGAACGCATTAGATCTCTTGATGTTTCACCCCCTCCTCCCCTCAATGAAGCTCTCTCTTGATCTCTTGATTTGTAGTCCTGTGCCTGAGACGGAAGCAGCTTGGGTGGGGTGGGGTTTCCATTTCATCTGTCTGACCAGCCTCTCACTCTCTCTGTCTTTCTCTCCTGCTTACATTGCATCTGGGGTAGAATTGTGGAGCAAGCACCAGGAAGTGAAAAAGCAAAAAGCTTTGGAAAAACAGAGTAAGGAACAAATGCTCCTTCCCGTTGCCAAGTCTCCCATACCTGCCAACTCCCCAGGCCCAGTCGGGGCAGGCTCCCTTGGTCAGCCCCAACCCAAATTTGTTCTTGGGGGGTATTTGGAACGAAAGCAGGTAGGTGGTGTGTGACGCCTAGGTATGTGCTTGTAGGCTGCTTCTGCCTCTTCCCTTTGTGGAAAACCAGGCGGTGATCAGGGCATCCACTGCATAAAGGCCCCCAGAGCTGGGTTCTCTGTCGCCCCAGAGTTGGTGGGGAGAGCGTTTGCCTACCTCAGCGCCCCTCATTGGCTGCCTCTCCCGCACCCACTGGAAGGCCTGTGGGCACAGTTGGCAGAGATGGTTGCTGTCCCTCCGTGTTGAGTCTGCAGCTTCCCGACTCTCTCTGGTGGCTTGCCTAGGCACGCTTTCTCGCTTTCTGTCATTCTGTCCTTCTGCCATACCATTGTGGATGGGCGGGAAAGGGGGGGGTGCCTTTTAACCTTGAACGAGAAGCTGTGGGGGGGCGGGCAGTGTCCACGGAAGCAGCTGGTGCTGTTTAATCTCCCTGGGCTCCTCCTGCTCTGGTCTCTTCAGACACATTTTTGGGAACGCACAGTGACCGGGGCCCCTAAAGGCTCTCCAGCCCCAGTGAAGCGCTGACCCTGAGTGCAGTGGAGCGTGGTTTGTTTGTGTAACTTTTCCTCCTTAGGGTGATTCAGTCAGAGTCTTCTCAAGTTGAGAAGATGGCTGCAGAACCCCTTGAGACCAGGTCTAATTTTCCCCTACCTAGTTCTTAAGGCATCTGGGGACTTCTTTTTCCAGCGGGGCCCGAGTGAGTGGCAGTCCCTGGAAAGGTGACTGGGACATGCGGAACAGGTCTGGGACCAGGCCGTGCCTCTGTCCCACTCCCTTGGCCAGCCTGCCCCTCGCCTATATGCCAAGTGACACAAGTCTTCCCCTCCTCAGGGCCTGACGTAATCAAACCCACCTTTGACCTTGGTGAGACCGACGAGAAAAAGTCCCAGGTCAGCGCAGACAGTGGTGTGAGCCTGACATCCAGTTCCCAGGTTTGTGACAGCCTTGTTCAGAATTATGAGTGTTCACAGTTCGCTATCTCAGAATACTTCTTTAAGACCAAAACAAAAAGACAACCTTGAAACATCATGAATATCCAGTCGCAGAGGAATGATGAAATAAGTGTAATATATCCATGTAACGGAGAAGGAAATGGCAACCCACTCCAGTGTTCTTGCCTAGAGAATCCTAGGGACGGGGGAGCCTGGTGGACTGCCGTCAATGGGGTCGCACAGAGTCGGACACGACTGAAGCAACTTAGCATGCATGCATGCATTGGAGAAGGAAATGGCACCCCACTCCAGTGTTCTTGCCTAGAGAATCCCAGGGACGGGGGAGCCTGGTGGGCTGCCGTCTATGGGGTTGCACAGAGTCAGACATGACTGAAGCGACTTAGCAGCATCAGCAGTATCCATGTAATACAATATTCAGTTCAGTTCAGTCGCTCAGTCGTGTCTGACTCTTTGCAACCCCATGAATTGCAGCATGCCAGGCCTCCCTGTCCATCACCAACTCCCGGAGTTTACTCAAACTCGTGTCCGTCGAGTCGGTGATGCCATCCAGCCATCTCATCCTCTGTCATCCCCTTCTCCTCCTGCCCCCAGTTCCTCCCAGCATCAGGGTCTTTTCCAATGAGTCAACTCATCGCATGAGGTGGCCAAAGTATTGGAGTTTCAGCTTCAGCATCATTCCTTCCAATGAACACCCAGGACTGATCTCCTTTAGGATGGACTGACTGGATCTCCTTGCAGTCCAAGGGACTCTCAAGAGTCTTCTCTACCACCACAGTTCTAAAGCATCAATTTTTTGGCGCTCAGCTTTCCTCACAGTCCAACTCTCACATCCATACATGACCACTGGGAAAACCATAGCCTTGACTAGACAGACCTTTGTTGGCAAAGTAATGTCTCTGCTTTTTAATATGCTGTCTAGGTTGGTCATAACTTTCCTTCCAAGGAGTAAGCATCTTTTAATTTCATGGCTGCAATCACCATCTGCAGTGATTTTGGAGCCCAAAAATATTAGTCTCCATTAATGACTGTATTTTCAAAAATTTAGTGACATGGGAAAGTGTTTACAAAGCTACATACAGTGTGATTCAGATTTTACTTTTAAAATATACATAGGAAAGACTGAAGGGAAGTACGCTAAAGACTTAATAATAGTGATTAATGTGGGTGGTAAGTTTATGGCTTTTTTTTTAAATTTCCTTATTTCTTTCACATATTTTCCATAGTGAGCACGTATTTGTTTTACATTCATTGTTTTTCTTATTCTGTAAGTCATATATATTTTAAATTCAGGAAAAAGAGCTGATTTCTCATGACTTATCCAGGGATGACAATAGAAGGGTGGGGATGGGAGGAGGAAGAAGATACAGTGTTTCTTAGGGAAGCTGAGAGTGGATGGGCCACCTCCCCACTGTGTCTGAGTCCGCATGTCTTGTTTCAGAGGACTGATCCAGACTCTGTCATCGGTGTGAGTCCCGCCGTGATGATCCGAAGCTCAAGTCAGGACTCTGAAGTTAGCACCGTGGTAGGGGAACACCAGGCTGGCACCTTGGTGGGCGGGGTGTGCGTCCCCCTTTGGAAGAAGGGGGTTCCCTCTCTCCTGTGGAGGTTGTTCTTAGTCTCAGGTCAGCTTGGTTCTCTTGGTGGAGACGTGTACCTGTCATGGGTCTTTGTTCATGGAATCAGACCCCAAGATTTCACCCAGGGCTCCTCCTCCTCTTGTAAAGAAGGTACTCCCAGAGGCTGTCTTAACACGCCTGTGAGGCTGGGTCCTTTTTTTCTTCATGGCAGCAGAGAGCTCTAACAAGCTTGGCATCTCTGCGACATACCCCTGGGGAGACCCCTTAGCAGCTTTCTTCCTTTGCAGGTGAGCAACAGCTCCGGAGAGACCCTGGGAGCAGACAGCGACCTCAGCAGCAGCGCGGGCGATGGCCCAGGCGGCGAGGGCAGCGCCCACTTGGCAGGCTCTCGGGGCACCTTGTCTGACAGTGAGATCGAGACCAGCCCTGCCACCAGTGCCATCTTTGTAAGCACTGTTCACTGGGACGGGGCTAGGTTAGAAAAGGTTGAAAGTTAGGAGGCAAAAGGGAGGGAAGGCATGGATAACCTTCGTATATCTGACTCTCAGGAAAATGTTTCTTAAATTAGCTCTTTTCAGAGTCATCCGATGCCATGCTCTGGGATTTTTAGAACTATCTCCTGAATCATTGATGAGTTAGGCTTCCTGCCCAGTGACATAGGGCTTCGACTCCTATGTGGCAATAACCCCCGTGTTTAAAATAAACAGTGATGCCTTTGTGGCCATGTCAGGGCAACTGCGGGTCTCATTTTGTCCCAGTCAGCCTGTTTTTATTCTGGTCACTGCTTTGTTTTTGTAGCACCTTAAAATAGCATTTCATTTTCATGTATTCCTAACAGTTATTCAAAACTTTCCTTCATGAATAAACATCTATTAAGTGATTGACTAAATGCCAGATTCTATAAGAAAGAATCAGGGATGACAAGGCATGATTCCCCTTCTCAAGAAGTTTGCAGTTCCGTATATTGCTATGACCGATCTGTTCTGATAGGTGAGGGCAAAAAAAAGATCTTGCCCTAGGTTATATAGTAAGCCAGTGATCAGCTGGAATCAGAGTTCTTTTTAGTCCCTGTCTATAGACACACGGCCCTGCAGTGTATACAGGCGTCCACAGGCAGCGTTAAAGGTTCTGACGCTCTCGCCATGTGGTCAGGCAGAGCTGAGGATGGGTGTTCTCCGCCTGAGCTCAGAGGTCCTCACCTTTGGTCTGTGGGGAGAATGGGAGGGGAAGTTTAAATGAAATAAATCATGCCCTGGTGACCACTCTCACCCCCGGGCCCTGTGTAGCCCTGCTTCTGACAGAGCCAGTAACATCCCAGAGTGGAGGATGGGGTAGGATTGAGTCAGCAGAGCCGTTCAAGCTCCTGGACTGTAACTGGCCCTGAGTCTAAGCAGACCCTTGTAATTAAGAGCATCTCAGATCCTTCTGGTGTGCTTCTGTTCTGGAAGCTGAGGTACGTGCTGTGCCGTAGCTGTCTTGCAAGAAGCCACTCAGTTGTGGGCTCCTTTTCCTGGCACCTTCCAGGGACAGATTCTCACTTGTCCTGTGCTTCTGGGTAAGGGCGATTCCTGCAGTCTAGTTGCCGAGAGCAGTGACCTAAATTTCTTGGTTCAAAAAAAAAATAGGCTGTTTTGGCAAGAAATAACTTTATATTAAGGTAATACAGCTCCCCAAACGAAGTCTTGGGCTGTGAACCAGGTAGCTGGCGTTTGGACACACTCGTTAGGTATTTATTGCCTAGGACCCTCTGGAGGCTTCTTCTGCTTATGGTGCCTCACGTGTTGTGAAATGGGCGTGAGAGCTACCCCTTCCCCAGCTGAAAATCTTTCCCAAATGAACATAAAGCCTAATGTTGTGGAAGTGGCAGATAAAGTGGTATTTTTATGTGGGAAGATATTTCTAAGACATGGTAAGAGAGAAAACATTAACATTTGTCAAATACCAGCCTTGTGCCAGTGGTAAAGAACCTGCCTGTCAGTGCAGGAGGCGTAAGAGACGTGGGAGTCGGAAATATTCCCCTGGAGGAGGGCATGGCAACCACTTCAGTGTTCTTGCCTGGAGAATCCCATGGATGGAGGAGCCTGGCGGTCCACAGTCCATGGGATCACAAGGAGTCGGACACAACCGAAGTGACATAGTACACACACGTGTGCCAGGCACTATGCGTGATTTATATGTCTTTTCTCGTTTAATCCCTGGAATAGTCCTGTTGAGTGGGTATTATAATCTTCCTTTTACAGATGAAAAAAATGAGTCTGAGAAGCTAATAAGTTTTGTACCAATGATCACACAACTAGTAAGAGGCAGGGATCTGATTCTTGGTTGTTCTCAGTTTAAACCCAGTATTCTTTCCACTGTGTCACTCTGCTACAGAGTATTTGTCTAATTTTTAAGAGCAAAGAGTCTTATAGAAACGAGGTAGTAAAAATAAGTAAAAATGAAAGCTCGATTGCATGTTTCGGGAGGCAGTAACAGAAAGCAGTATTATCAAGTTGACTTCTTTTTTAAAAGGTTTCTTTTATTTATTTTTGGCTGTGCTGGGTCTTTGCCGAGTGAAGGCTTTTTCTCTAGTTGCGGTGCATGGACTTCAGGGAACACAGGCTTAGTTGCCCCATGGCATGTGGAATCTTCCCAGACCAAGGATCAAACCTGAGTCCCCTGCATTGGCAGCTGGATTCTTAACCTCTGGACCACCAGGGAAGTCCCAGATTGAGTTCTGATTGAGGCGAGCAGAGTGGCCAAGGGAGGGCCACTGGAATACATGTGGCTAATGATGGTGACCGATGTGTGAGCCTCTCTCATAAGCTGCTGGCTTACTTTGCCCCAGTCCCTTGGTGCTTCGGGCAGCTGACCTGTTGCCTCTTCTCTCTAGGGTAAAGCCCATAGCTTGAAGCCAAGTGTAAAGGAGAAGCTGGTGGGCAGCCCAGTTCGCTCTTCTGAAGATGTCAGCCAGCGAGTCTACCTCTACGAGGGACTCCTAGGTGAGCAGCAGATCGAGAAGGCCCCTTGCGCAGGAAGGAAGCAGGCCCCGGCCGGGGAAGAGGGTGGCACCCGGCAAGGAGCTCCATGGCCGCTGGCTGATCTCAGTGCGGATGTGAGAGGGCGTGTTTACATCTGAAGCCGGCGGCTGTCTGGGTCTGGAGAGAGGAAAGCAATGGGGGAACACTAGAAGAGACTGAAGCTTGGTGTTAATCAACAGTCTCTCTTTCTGTCTTCTTTTACTTTCTTGCTACCGTGGTCCTTCCTGCTCACAAACTGGCAGGAAGGGACAAAGGATCGATGTGGGACCAGTTAGAGGACGCTGCTATGGAGACCTTTTCTATAAGTAACCACCTTTCTGTGTGTGCTGTTCATCCCTCCTCCTTGGGAAGGACTAGGCCTCACTTGGAGGCAGCCGGGGCTGGTGGCAGGAATGCTGGATCTGGGGTGGCGAGTCTGCTGTTTCCTTTGCTCTGGAATTTGTGAAGACTCCCTTCCTTGCCTGAATTGACTCTTTATCTTAGTTTGTCAGCCGCCTTCTTTATATGTTATATAAGCCCCTCAGAAACCCTCTCTTCCACACAGGCAAAGAGCGTTCTACTTTATGGGACCAAATGCAGTTCTGGGAAGACGCGTTCTTAGATGCTGTGATGTTGGAGAGAGAAGGAATGGGCATGGACCAGGGTCCCCAGGAAATGATAGACAGGTGCGAGATTTATAAACCCTTGTAAAAGGCAAATTTGGCCCTTTCCCCGTTAATTCTGCATCCTCCCACCTGGGGGCTGACGTGCCCTGGTCTCGCATTCAGGTACCTGTCCCTGGGAGAACACGACCGGAAGCGCCTGGAGGACGATGAAGACCGTCTGCTGGCCACACTCTTGCACAACCTCATCTCGTACATGCTTCTGATGAAGGTAGCGTTGGTTTTACTTAGGCCCAGCTACTGCCAATGCTGAGGACAAGGCAGTCGGGAAGCAGTCAGGGCATCCTGCTAGGGCCCTTTTCCTCACTGAAGGTCTGAGGCCTCTCTGCAGCTCATTTATCCCCTTCTCTGAAGCAGCCAGGCTGCTGTGTGCTGGGGAGTGTTATAAAGGGGATGGATGATGGCATGCCACTTGTTTCTTTTGAATTTTCAATGGGCTTCCTTTGCTGAACAGTTTTAGGATGCCTGTAGAACTCACCACAGGATTCAGTGGAAAAAGAATTGTTTTTAAAGTAGTAGATTCTGAAACCTTAGAAAGGATGCTCAGAATTTACTTTTCAGCACTAGTCCTTCATCATGTAGACTTTCCCGTAGATGTAAAAAGCACTGCTTATTAGAAAAGTAATGAATGGCAGATTCTAGTTTGACTTGGTTATATTTGGTTTTTATAGCCATGGGAGAGAACTGGGTTCCCAAGTAGAAGAGTCTTGTTCTGAAAGGACCTGGTGGGTAGAAGAGAGTTGTTTTGAGAATGAGTTCCTGGGTTTTTCCTCCACCTGTTCTCCCGGCCTCTCTTAACATGAAGACATGACTTGATCCAGTGGAGACAATACCCTGCTGTCACTCTTGGTTATTAAGGTCCTGTTTTGGTTTTCCAGGTAAATAAGAATGACATCCGGAAGAAGGTGAGGCGCCTGATGGGAAAGTCCCATATTGGACTTGTGTACAGTCAGCAAATCAATGAAGTCCTTGACCAGCTGGCCAACCTGGTGAGCACGTCTCAGTCATTCTTCAGGGTCCTCCCATCACACTAGTCAGCTGCCCAGGTGTGGGCCCCAAGGCCTGATGGAGAGGCTTCCCTGTAGGTCATTTTTTGGCTCAGATACTTTCAGAATTCCTAGTTCTGAACGTAGGGCTTGGACTCTAGATGAGGTGTTTGCCGTTCTGTTCTGTGATAGGAGTCTCTGCACTGAAATCATCCTAGTGCAGCCTTTTCAATATCTGTGTGGTCTGTGGACCCCTGTGGATCCACAAGGTGAATACTGCTTTCTTGACAATACTGAAGTGTTACTTGCTTTTTTTACCGGGTTGATGTGCACAGTAATGGTTCAGAAGCAGTAGTGGGTAAAAACCGCTGGTGCCTTAATACAGTGTAGACAGTGGCACCAAACGTGCTGGTGTCGCCATCTCTGCACACTCTCGGTTAAAAAGAAATTGAAAAGCCAGCTTACTTGTGAGTGTCCTCGATGAAGCAGTTAAATTCATCAGTTTTCTTAAATCTGATTACTGATTATACATCTTCTTAACATTCTGTGTGGCAAAATGAGAAATACACAGAGAGCATTTCTGCCGCAAACCAAAATGCAATGATCATTTCGAGGAGAAGCAGTTTGTGATAATTTGAGTTGCACAGTGAACTGGCAGCTTTGTTTATGGGACATCATTTTCACTTGAAAGAATGACTAACAAACTATCATTGTTTGGAGTTGGGTATTCAGCAGACTTTTGTGCTCGAAGCTTCCCAGTATTTAAAGGCTTTTCTAGTGAGACTGGTGATGAAATTAATGAATGTGATTTTTTGGTATTATGTTATGAAATTTGTCAACACTTGAAAGAGCTTCATAACTTGAAAAACCAGTATTTTCCAGATGCCCAATGTGTGGTATTGCAAATTCAACTAACCACTCCAAGCTTAACTCCAAGCTTAACTCCAAGTGTAAAGCAAACAAATGGATCATAATGTAACGAAGTACAAAGTGTTCACCTATGTGTTTTCAGATCCCACATTGCAACTAAGTTTAAGAAACTACTTGAGGTTCTGGTACAGCATCAGAGAAGAATACACATATATATATATGGAAAGCCTAGTAGAATATGCCTCCCTTTTCCAGATACATATCTTTGAAGTCAGATTTTCTTTAATACCCCTCTGCCAAAGCAACATGTCACAATGGATTAACTGTAGAAGCAGATACGAGAATGCAACTATTTTTTAATAAGCCAAACATTAATCAGATTTGTAAAAATGCAAAATAATGCTGCTCTTCACTTTTTTTTTGTTCTGGGAGATAGTTATTTGAAAAAATATGTTATTTATATTACCACGTAATGGATTTATTATTGTACCCTTGTATTTAGTCGCTCAGTCGTGTCCAACTCTGCAACCCCATGGACTGTAGCCCAGGCTCCTTTGTCCGTGGGATTTCCTAGGCAAGAATACTAGAGTACGTTTCACATTTCCTCCTCCAAGGAATCTTCCTGACCCAGGGATCAAACCCGTATCCCTTGTGTCTCCTGCATTGGCAGGCATATTCTTTCCCACTTGGGCCACCTTATTAATGAATTACTAATTCCTTTTAAATGAATTGGGTTTCCCTGGTGGCTCAGGTAAAGAATCTGCCTGCAATGTGAGAGACCCAGGTTCAATCCCCGGGGTTGGGGAAGATCCCCTGGAGAAGGGAATGCCTATTCACTCCAGTATTCTTGCCTGGAGGATTCCATGGACAGAGGAGCCTGTGCAGTCTGTGGGGGTCACGAAGAGTTGGACACGACTGCGCGACTAACACTTTAAATTAATTAATAAAAACTTAAAACTTTTGTCAGTGATAATTTCTAATATGGTAAATATCTATAAATTTAACTCACAAAAACAAGCTCTTGGGGGTCATCAGTAATGTTTGAAGAATCCTGAGACCAAGAAGTTTGTGAACATGTCCATGGTGGCCAGTGGCCAGCAGATGGCGCTTCTCTGAGGAGACCAATAGGAATTGAATTGGTGAATGGGAAGTTCTGGGCCCAGACTGCTCTCAGAGGGACGTTCGGATGTCGCTAAAGGATCTCTCTTTCCTCAGAATGGACGAGATCTCTCCATCCGGTCCAGTGGCAGCCGGCACATGAAGAAGCAGACATTCGTGGTACATGCAGGGACAGACACGAATGGAGATATCTTTTTCATGGAGGTAGGTGCTGCTGGTTCATGCCCAGAGGAGCATTTGAAAGTCACAAGGAACTCCTAGAACGGATACCAGGATATTTTTCCCCACTTATCTCATTCATTTTCATAGTCCATTTATCATTCATTGTCAGTTCAGTTCAGTCGCTGAGTCGTGTCTGACTTTTTGCGACCCCATGAACCGCAGCACACCAGGCCTCCCTGTCCATCACCAACTCCTGGAGTTTACTCAAACTCATGTCCATTGAGTCGGTGATGCCATCCAACCATCTCATCCTCTGTCGTCTCCTTCTCCTCCCACCTTCAATCTTTCCCAGCATCAGGGTCTTTTCCAGTGAGTCAGCTCTTTGCACCAGGTGGCTAAAGTATTGGAGCTTCAGCTTCAACATCAGTCCTTCCAATGAACACCCAGAACTGATCTCCGTTAGGATGGACTGGTTGGATCTCCTTGCAGTCCAAGGGACTCTCAAGAGTCTTTTCCAACACCACAGACATAAAGGTAGCACATCATATCTGCTGATCTGAACCTTTTTCTTTTTTTAATTAAACATATCCTGGAGATCTTCCATATCAGTACAAAAAGAATGTTCTCATTCTTTTTACAGCTGTGTGGTGTTCCACCATGTGACTAGACCATACTTTATTTCGCCAGTCAGTATATATACACCCTTGGTTTTCTCCCAGAATTTTATACTGTTAGCAGTGTGACTCTGGATGATGCTGTGCCTGCTTCATTTCATGCATGAAAGGAAGCTTTATCTAAGAATTCCCAGAAGTGGGATAGCTGGGTCAAAGGGAAAATGCATTTATAGTTTTGGTTGATATGACTCTAAAGTATCTCAACACATAGTTTCTCTTCCATGTTGCTGTTTATTTTGTTGGGAAAAATGTGCCGTATGGAGCGTCTTACATTTTAGATTTTTTTGCTGATTGCATCTCCTTAGTGTTGTGTAACATGTTTCTCTATCACTTGTATTTGTACAAACTAGTGTTTCAGTCTGGAGATTTGTTCAATTTCAGTTTCAGTATTTTGGCAAGAATAGGTGGTGCTGTATATTTTCCTGTTGCCTCATATGATCAGCTCTCTCCTTGTGATCAGTGGGTTCACATGTGGGAATCTGACCTCTGCACTGCATTAGTTTTCTGATTTAACTTACGGTATTTTTTGCTGTGCAGAATTTTTTTTTAACTTTTTTTGTAGTTGAATTAATCAGTCATTTATCTTCTGGCTTCTGGATTTTAAGTCATAGCTAGAAAAATCCTTTCTTAATCTGGTATTATGAAGGAAGTTGGCCACGTTTTCTTCATTTCTGTGTTTTTAATTCCAAAATGGCTAAGATTCTAAGTAATTTTAGGGGCCAAGTACAGCTCCTCTATAAAGTAGTGAAATTAGCTAACACCCTGTTGCCTTTTGGTTCAGTTGAATTTGATTTTCAGTCACAGCTTTTTGAAGAGGTATCAAATATAGGGTGGGGTATCTGCTCTGCGGCAGAAACTTACATGGTGAGGTAACTAAGAAGGCTGTTGTTTTCATGCCCCCTCGAAATGATAGAATTTGTCTGGGTGCCTGTCGAGCTGAGGGCTACTTCGGACACCTGCTGCAGAGTAAATTTCTACAGAGGATCCCCTGACGTGTAGGACTTACTCTCACCACTGTACACGGAGCCTCAGACAAGGGCCGTGGAGCTTGGGGTGGGTCCGTCACCTCATGGATGCGCTACCTTGTACCGCAAAGCAGGGTCACCTCGCTCACTCTGTCAGCGCCTGGCTACCGTGAGGCTGTCGGATTTAACCGTTCTCAGCGCAGGCTGCTGGCTGCGTGATCAGTTGGATAACAATTTGCAAAGACTTTAAAGAATCACCTTTATTGCCTTTTAATTACAAAAGTAAGAGTATATGCTGGAAATGTTTCAAACCCTATAGAAGTCAATTAAGTAAAAAGTAAAAATTTTCCTTCACTTCCTGCCAATGCCATGTCTCAGAGGTAAGCACTGGTAAAGAATGTGGTGTGAATCCTTTCAGATTTTTTTAAAAAGTGTGTTTGTATAAATTCCATATAAATATGGGATTTTCTTTCAGTGTTGATAAAAGTGATACCAGATTACAAATATTGTTCTATAATTTGCCTTTTTTCACTGAATGTATCACAGATATATCTATAGTATGTCTCCATATTATAGAAATTGGTCTTTTTTAAATGGATGCTCAACCGTTAGGTTTTCTGTGGATGGGCCATGATTTATTTAACTAGTCCCTCCCACTTTTTTTTTTTTTAAACAAGGATTAACTGGTCATCCTTGAACATAAACCTTCACATCCTCAGATGAGAATTTCTGTAGGATAGATTGTTGGTGCGAAATTTCTGGATAAAACTATGTACAAGATGGATGGCTCATGAGAGCCTACTGTGTAAGACAGGGAACTCGATGCTCGTGGTGATCTGAATGGGAAGGAGACCCAAGAAAGCAGGGATAGATCTGTGCCTGTAGACAGTTCCCTGCCGTGCAGCGGACACTCACACAGCACCGCAGGGCAACTGTACGCCAGTAAAAATTAATTAAAAAAGGCATTTCTGAATCAAGCTTATGCATGTTTACAACTTTCTAAAAAGTTTTCATTTGTCCTGGAGTACAGCTGACTAACGACGTTGGGATAGTTGCAGGTGGACAGCAAAGGGGCACAGCCACACAGATGCAGGTCTCCACTTTATACATTTGCAGTTTTGATAGATTTTGCCAAACGGCCATCCCAAAGACTATATCAGTTCACATCTCCGCCAGCAGTGTAGGCGAGTATGACACATTACTACCTCTGTCTCTCTAGCGTAGAAATCGTATGTTCTCCTAAGTATCTTTTCCTCTCCAAGACATGATGTTCTTTTTAAAATTACTTGTTTTTGGCTGCACTGGGTCTTCGTTTCTGGGCATGGCCTTCCTCTAGTTGCAGCGAGCGGGGGCTGCTCCTCCACGTGGTGCTTGGGCTTCTCATTGCAGTGGCCTCTCCTTTGTTGCAGAGCGCAGGCTCTAGGTGCACGGGCTTACTTGCTCCGAGGTGTGTGGAATCTTCCCGGACCAGGGACTGAACCCATGTCCCCTGCATTGGCAGGCAGGTTTTTATCCACTGTACCACCAGGGAAAGTCCTACATGATGGTCTCAAAGGGTTATGGAAAGCAGAGTAGTGTCCTCCATCTTCCAGATGGAGGGAAGCACAGAGTCCAGCTGCGGTAGGATTCAAGTCTCTAAATTGCTACTCAGCTACTTCGGCCCTTTTATTCCTCGGGCTTTTGAACTCCAGTAAAGTCTTATGTAGGTGGATTAAAGCTGATAGTCTTGTGTGTTCCTTATTCATTCACCCAATTTTTATGGAGCATATACTATAGCCAGACACTCTACTGGGTTTGCTGGCTTTGGGATTACAGTAGTGAATCAGGGAGATATGGGTTCTGTTGCCCTTATAGGGTTGATAAGCCATTGGGAAAGTCAGGAAATTAAACACCCAGTGTCATAAAGTATAATGAGCATTATGAGAGATTTCCAGGGGGCAGATGTCATGCGGGTACACAGCAGAGGGCCCGGGCGTTGTGGGTGATGCTCACAACTGATCTTTGAGCTTAGACTTGAAGAAGAGTTAGGACTTAATGGCTGGAGTAGGGGAGGGGAAGAGTGTCCTGGGGTGTACGGGACGGAATGGTGGGGTCTCATTCCTGGCCCAGGCAGCCAGGGGGACGGAAATGCCAGTTACTCAGACAGGGAGCTCGGAGCTGCCCAGGAGATGCAGAGTTCAGAGTTGGGCAGGATGAGTTTGAGGCTCTGCCAGTGTGACACCAGCACAGAGTGTGGTCAGGACTCGGGAAGACAAGTCTTTGCAGAAGGATCGGAGCATCATCAGTACGGTCGTCATAATTGTTGTTTCCTACATCACAATTGTATTATTGGTATAGTAGCTGACTCTCGGGTACTTTCTACGTGCCTGGCTTTATTGAGAATTTTATGCACATTAACTTAATCTTCACAATAACTCCATGAAGTTATTGCTGTCCCCATCGTATACATGAGGACATACAGACACGGATTAACTTGCTTAAGGTGACACAGCTAAGTAAGGTGATAGCCGGACTCTAAACCCAGGCAGTCAGCTCTTAGACTGGTGCTCTTACCCATCGCGCTGAACTGCCTCCTCCACAACTGAGGCAGATGGACAGATTCATTGGCCTGCGGGAGAATGTTGACCAAGAAAGAGGAACTTTGTGAAGGAGAACTTCGCCTTTTAATTTATATCATCCTGTGCTGGATAACTTTTTTTTTTTTAATTGCATTAAGCAATGTCCATGTATCATTGGTGTAATTAATTTTTGAAAAGAATCTCTGCAGAACTGGAGTTGAGCCAGGGTTAGAAAATGTGTTCCTTTCCCATTTTTCCTCCTCGGTTAAGTCTGCCTCAGTCACTAAAGAGATGATCCCTAAGATTGAAAGGTAGAGGCAGGAGATGGCCTCCGCGTACTTTACGTCCAGAACGTGTAAGAGGTAATCAACCCTGAGGTGAGACGGGGGCCTCCTTACTGGCCCACGAGTTCCTTTCAGTGGCTCCTCCTCTTGCCAGCAACCCTTCCGGTGGACGGCATGTCCAGCCGTTCAGGGTCTGCGTCTCCCCCCAAGTTAGGCTGAGTGTCGGGGGAGAACCCTGACCTGGGGGATGCTCTTAGCACCCGGCGTGCATCTGTCCGCGGGGCGGGGCGGCCCACGGTGAGGCCCGGGGCGGGAGAGACCCAGGAGACCAGGGCCGCCGACCGCCCCGCAGGTGTGTGACGACTGCGTGGTGCTGCGCAGTAACATCGGGACGGTGTACGAGCGCTGGTGGTACGAGAAGCTCATCAACATGACCTACTGCCCCAAGACCAAGGTGCTCTGCTTGTGGCGCCGAAACGGCTCCGAGACCCAGCTCAACAAGTTCTACACGAAGAAGGTGCCTCCCGGCCCCGAGCTCCGTGGCGGGGCGGGAGGTGGGGGAAGGGAACGTCCTGGGGGCCACGCATCCACGTGCCTCTGCTGCGGGCTGGGCCACCTACAGCTGCCTCCGAGGTCCTGGGTTCGGGCACGGGGTGGAGCGCCCGGGGTATGGTCTGACTGAACAGCCGCCCCCTGTGCTGCAGTGTCGGGAGCTGTACTACTGCGTGAAGGACAGCATGGAGCGCGCCGCCGCGCGCCAGCAGAGCATCAAGCCCGGTGAGGAGGGGGCGGCCCCGCGCAGGTTGCGGGCCTCGGGACTCGCCCCCTCCGGTAGCTGATAGCGCCCTCCCTCGCCGCAGGGCCGGAACTGGGTGGCGAGTTCCCCGTGCAGGACTTGAAGACCGGTGAGGGCGGCTTGCTGCAGGTCACCCTCGAAGGGATCAACCTCAAGTTCATGCACAACCAGGTGGGTTACAGTGGTGGCCGGAGGCTTCCAGCCCCCGCGCTGCAGGCGTCCAATGTCCAGGTTCCTCCCTCCGCGAACGCGAGCCAGGCCTCCGGGGCTAGTGAGAGCATCCGGGTAGCTGGACCAGAGAGCGATCCGAGGGGAGGGCGCAGTGACACTGGCCGCCCCCACCCCGCGAAGCTGCGGCAGGGAGGCTGTGCAGGGGGGTGGGGAGAGGGGGCCGAGGCCCCACCGTAGACTCAGCTCAGTGTGAGTGGGAGCGTCCCCCGGCCCTTGTCGCCTTCCCTTGCTCCAGGGTGTGCTTTTGCTTGTTGTTTCGCTATGAGAGTCTAGGCCAGCTGGTCCTCTGGTGCGCGTGAAGCGTGTGTGTGTGTGTGTGTGTGTGTAAATTCGTCTTTTCGCCCTGCTTATCCTCCTTCCTGTTCTCTTCCTTCCTCTGAGCGTCCCGCCCCGTCCCCTGCTCTGCAGACCCCACTCCCTCGCCCGCCTCCCACCCGGGGAGCACTTCCGGATCCATCTTGCCCTCCCTGTGGTTCCACCGTAGGAGCTGACCGTTTCTCCTCTTGGTCTTCTAACTCAGCATTACATTTTCTCTCAGTGGACACTCCTTAAGCTAATTCCTTTCTGAGGCCCGTGCATCATCCCAGGTCCGTTCCCAGTCCTGACTCTTCACACAAGTGCCTTCCCTCGCCCTCCCCAGGCTCTGAGCCAAACCCGAGTGCGCTGTGAACGCCTGGACTCGGGGGCTCCCTCCCCGCTTCCATTTTAGTTCTTCTTTCAGGACCCCCTCAGGGCAGCTCGGTGTGGTGGGGAGCAGCTGCCCAGCTTCCGGGCAGGGTACCTGCAGAAGCACTTTCACTCTGGGCCACGGTCGTGCATTAAACAGTATACTCGAGACCTGAGAGTCCACCCACAGAGGGTTTACTTAAGCAGTTTTCTGGACCACGGAGGCACCAGCAGTTGTTGGGGGCCAGGCTTCGGACTGCACCTGAGGGTTGCGGCCTCCCCCAGAGCCTCACCTTCCGAAGAACAGGTCTCAGGGAATGAGCCCCATCCTCACCTTGGTCCACCCCCAGCACCCGCCCCAGACTGACCTTGCATCTAAGCATTACACAGTGTGTACAGGACAGTCTGTGGATTATGGCTTTGCCCCAGGAGAGAGATGGTCAGACCCGGACTCACGTTGAGATCCTGGCCTTGGGGCCCATCTTCTACCTCAGGTGGAGTGGAGAAAGCGGTGGCTCCCTGATGGGGCTCTGCTGAGGGGGAAAATGCGTGGCCTTTGGAGTCAGGATATACTCGGATTCAGATCCCAGCTGTTATCCGCGGGCAAAACCCTTCCTGACCCTCCGTGTCCTCATCTGAAATGCGGGTGATCCCACACCTGTGCGTGATGCCCCACCCCGGAGACGCGAGGACAGACAGACAGACAGTGTGTGCAGGACTCCCAGTGGGTGCTCACAGTGGCGGCTGTCACTGCCATCACCACGCACTCCGGGGAGAACCTGGATCCTGTTTGGCGGAAGATGCCCCCACCTCCCCCAGGACAGTGTGAGGAGAGCTTTGTGCCTGTGCCAGCCCTCGGTGCCGGAGGAGGACGCATGGCGTGGTGGAGCGCCGAGGGGCTGGGGCGGGGGGCCCCGGGGCGCCGGGTCCTGCCAGCGCTGCCCCGGGCGGAGGGTGCAGGCAGGCAGCCCAGGCCGGCAGAGGGGCCTTGGGGTTGGCTTTGACCGGTAAAACTAACACCTTCCTTTCTCTCCCATGCTTTCTCCTCCGGCCAGGAGCGGAAGGTACTGCCCTTTCTGCTGTCTTCGCTTCTTGGCGCTTTTGAGCTGTGTGTGTGTGGGTTCTCGCGCCCCTCTTTCGGGACATAGGTTTCCGGTGTGGGCACGGGGCTGTAGCCGGGAGAGGGGGCTCTGCGGCGGAGGGGGAGCCTTTGGGCCTTACCGCTCCCTCCCTCCCTCTCTTGCAGGTTTTCATAGAGCTGAATCACATTAAAAAGTGCAATACAGTCCGAGGCGTCTTTGTCCTGGAGGAATTTGGTAATTACACTATTTTGCTCTTAGGTCTGGACTCACATGGCAGTAACTCAAACCTCGGAGCTCCAGAGGAGGGACTAGAGACAGAGAAGCAGCGCCTCTGCAGAGAGGTCAGGAGGAGCAGGAGCGTAGGGAAGACAAGATAAGGGAGGCAGGAAGGCTAGCCGATGCTGCCAGAGAACAGGCCCCAGAGCCGCGGCTTAATGCCGGCCCAGAGCTCAGCGCTGGTACTGCGGGGCTCCTCCAGCCAGCACGCCTCCCCTTGCTGGGCCTGACCAGCTGGAAGTCAGAAAGTCCTGGGGGCAGAGCGGCTGAGCCATGCCCTGCTCAGCAGTGCTCGCGTAGCCCGCCTCGGTCCCTCTAGCAGCCCAGTGCCTCATCCAGCCGCCCCGGGGCCACGCCGCCGGAGGAGGGTGCACAGGGGCGCAGGCAGACAGCAGGATAGCCGGGAGCCAGGCCCCCCCACGCCCAGGGCTGAGTGGTGTCTGGGTTCTCACGCGGGGCTGTGAGTCCCTGCTGTGTCTGCGCTTCACTCTTTTGTGCCCCTCGTCGCTGCTATGAAAACCTTCGTTCTCCAGCAGGTAAAGTGACCTCGCCTCGCTGCCTTCCCAGGCCCCTGCCCGCCGCCTCGGGCCCTGCGGCGGGTGGGTGGGCTCCCATCACCAGCGTGTCTCTAACCTTCCCTCCAGCCCCTTCCTTCCCCACGTCCTCCACCCGCCACCTCCCCCGCTGACTCACCGGTCCTGTACACCTTTCTCTCTTCTGCCAGAGAGATGTTTCAGGGGAGTGGGGGGGGGGGGGGTCCTTCTGGCTCAGAAGGACCTGGGCTTCTTGTTCTACTTTGGATGAGTGTATTTACTCTCTGTTAATTCTGGGCCCCGAACTCCCCTCCCAGGGTCAGGAGGAGGAGGGGCCCCCTGGGGGCGTGACGCCCCCCACTCCTGGTCTGGGGCTGGAATGGGGCTGAGGCCAGGGGACCGGCTTCCCTGCTCCGGCCGCGCCGCAGCCCCGCAGGAGCTGGGGCCGGGGGTCCAGTCTTGCCCCTGGGCTGTGACCTGTGTGTATCTTGCCTGACGCTCCCCGTCATTCCCCCGGGTGCTGTCCTCGCCTGTCTCTCCTGCTCGGCGTCTCTGCTCCAGGGCCCTCTGACGCTCTCCCTCACACGGGCAGGCCTGGGCCTCTCCTGCCGTCAGGGAAGGAAACTCCCAAGTCTGGTGGGTTTAGTGTCCCTGCTTCGTCCCGCCTCAGGAGCCTCCGCGTCGGGGCTGGGAGCGCAGGGCGCCTGCTGACTTGGCCGGAGGGTGGGGCTGAGCACTCGGGGTCCCAGCAAGGTGAGGCACAGGCTAGGAAACTGCTCTCCCGGCCGAAAGCTGGGCGCCCCACGGTGGTCCTCCAGGGGCGAGGACCGGAGCAGCGGCCAGCGGGGCGGAGCCAGCCTGCACTGGGCCTGGGGCGTTGACCTTGGGGCAAGCTGCGGACCTCAGGGCATCTGGGCCAGTGTCCCCTCGCTCCCAGGGGCTGGCCGAGGCCTGGAGGGGAAGGGGACGCTGTGCCAGGCGCTGCCGCCTGGGGGAGCGTGGCATCACTGCTCTGAAGTTTTGAACTTTCTTGTTTTGTCTCTTGCCCGTCCGGTTTTAGTTCCTGAAATTAAAGAAGTGGTGAGCCACAAGTACAAGACGCCAATGGTGAGTGTGCCGCCAGCCCCGCAAGCCGGTCTGCAGAGGGCTCCCAGGGCACTCCAGCAGGAGGGGGGCGGGCCTCGCAGGGCGCGGGGCGACGCAGTGGTCTGAAGGCCGGAGGTGCCGCTGGCGCGGAGCGGGGCTGCTGGCCCGCTCCGGCCTCGCGGGGCCTCCAGCTGGAGGCCAGGAGCCCCCCACTTGGCAGCCGTCCACGAGTGCGGATGGCGGAGCGCGCCCGCGGACGCTGACCCGGCTGGTTCTCTCCCCCCAGGCCCACGAGATCTGCTACTCTGTGCTGTGTCTCTTCTCGTACGTGGCTGCGGCCCGCAGCAGCGAGGCGGACCTCCGGAGCCCGCCCCGGCCCGTCTCCAGCTGATGGCGCGCCAAGGGCTGCCCCTCGCTGCTGCCTCGGCGCGACCTCCGCGGGCCTCTCGCCGCAGCTTAGAGGCTCCGTGTGTGTCCCAGCGTGTCCCACCGGGCTGAGCTAGTCTCCCCCTCTCCTCCAGCCTGCTGTCCCCTCAGGGCTCAAGAGTGTGTGTGCGCGCGCGCGCCTGTCGGGCCAGTGGCTCCGAGAACGCGAGAGGATGCAGTGCGAGCCCCCTGCCGCGTGCCGTTGAGACGTCTGTGTTGTGGTTCTTGTCGCCGAGGGCGAGGTCGTGGCTCTCCAGGACAGCCCTGGGGAGCTGGGGGAGCCTCGCCCCGCCCCCGGCGAGGGGCGGGTGGGGCCGGGAGGGGCGGGGGCGGCAGAGGCAGCGGGCCGCCTTCCCCGGGCAGTTCCCAGGAGGCAGCCGCTCGCACGGCCTCCCCCACAGCTGGCCGCGCTGACCCCCTTTCGTTGCTGAGCGGCGGGTTCCCTGTGGCCTGCCCGCCTTGGCAGGAGACCGACCCCTGGGGCCGTGGGCTGCCCTGCCCAGAGCCGGGTACTGTGGGGAAGGGCCAGTCCGGGCCCCACTCGTGTGTGAGGGCGGGCGAGCCTGGGAGTGGGCAGCAGAGGGACTATAAATATTTCGGCTCCACACTATTTATAGAAGTTGTACAGAGGTGTGAATGTGAAATAAATGTCCTGAACTCCCTGCGGGTTCCTGGCTGCCGTGCATTCAGTGAGGCCCCTCAGCCCGGGTGCGAGGAGGGCTGGCCCGGACTCCACAAAGGCACCCTCTGCCGGAGGCAGTCGGGAGGAGAGGCGGTGCCCGCCCCACCTCGCCCCGCGGCTCGCTCCAAGGGGCGCCCCCCGGGGGTGGCTGTGCTCCGAGTGCACCACTAGAGGGAGCGGCCAAACTGGGCTTTGACAGAGAGTAGGCATTCAGTGGGGCCAGAAAGGGACCGAGGCCTGGGTCTCAGCTCCCAGGGCGGTGTCGGGACTGCGCCAGGGCCTCCCCCAGGGCCTGGGAGTGTCCGAGGTGGGGCAGGACTCCGAGAAGCAACCCTGGACCAGCCTCCTGAACTTTTTTCCTATAGCGTGGAAAAACCCACTCTATCAAAGCACCTCTGAAAGCTGCTGGCTTCCTCCTCCCAAAAGGAAATCGGCGACGGGCTTCCAAATGCTGGCGGAAAAGGGGGAGCAGAGTAGGGCCCTGGCCCCCATGCACCTTCCTGGTTCCCTGTCTTCTCCAGACAGGACCCCCTCTCCCCGTGCAACACAGCTGTGGGTGGGCAGCAGGCTCTTTGCCTACTGGGACCCCAAAGCAGCTGGGACAGTTCCACCCCGGGCCTTATGGGCAAAGAAACACAGACGTCCATTACTACCCCTCACCGGGCTACCGTGACCTTGGTCACCAGGACAAAGACGGCAGAGCCTGGGGTTTCTGGCCCTTTTGCTGATGATACACTTTGCTCTGTCACAGCTCCTCAGTCTCCTCTACTGAAGGTCAGGGAGACCAAGTTCCTTCTATTCATGTTCTGTGAATTTAGGGTCCTATGCTGGTCCTCACTTAGTTCATCTGGGAGAAAGAATACCTGCCTTCAGTTGGTGTTCAATATAAATTTCCCCACGCTTCTTGTGAAAACAGGCACCTGGGATGGGAAGAGTCAGTTCTCGGCCGCATCGATCATTTATTGCCCTTACACGCTGAGAAAACGCGGCAGGCCACAAAGGCCTGTCCCCAGCCGTCACTTCCAAAGCCCACACAAAGCCCGCATGGAGCGCTGAGGTCAGAATGTGCCCGCCCGCCGTGACTGTGCTGCCCTACGGGTGCCCCCCCCCCCAACTCCAGTGTACACACTTGCACACACATCCAGCAGCGGGAAGGTGGCCTGTCCAGCTTCCTTCCAGGCTCCTGGCATACGGGCCGGCTCCAGCTGCACCTGTAGTGAGGTTCCCGTCTGAACGCGCTGGGCTGAAACCCTACCAGCCTCCTGCAGCCCACCTCCTGGTGGCTGCCCCTGGACCAAGGGTGATCTGGAGCACATACCTGGCCATCCGCAGGGAGCCAGCCCGGTCACTGAGGCACTGCGGGAGAGGAGGCGGCCATGCTGAACCTGTGCTGCCCCTCCCAGTACCACGTGTGGCCCCCACCCCCGGGAAGGCTCAGCGAGCGGCTCTGGCACAACGTGCAGGGGCCAGTCCCGCCCACAAGTGCCAGTGCGCGCTCCGCCAGGGCGGCAGCTTGGGCCAGGCGGCAGGGCAGAAGCCCAGCGTCCCCGGGGGCACCCGGCCTCGGCCCGGTGGCTCCTCACCTCGCACCTCCAGGCGGCACTCGCACTGGGCCTCGCCTTCTAAGTTGGTGGCTCTGCAGACATAGACGCCCCCATCAAAGGGGCAGGGCTTTCTGATCTCCAGTGTCAACACTCCCTGCTTGCTGAACATGCGGAAGCGGGCATCTTTGCCCAAGTCCAGGCCATTCTTGAACCAGGAAATCTTGGGCTGTAGATGGGAGGGTGGGAGGGAGCTCTCAGGCTGAGGGACACCAGACGTTTCTTTCTCCTCTGAGCTCCCCCTGGAGTCCCAAACTACGGCTAAGGCCGATGACAAACAGAGCCAGCAGGGCCGTCTCAGCCCTGTTCACGGAGGAACCTGACCCCCAGGGGTGGCAAGGAAGCAGGGCCAGCCTGGGAGGAGCATTGCTGGAGGTGGGGGCCCCCAGGCCGCTCTCCTGGGTCGGCCCGGACCAGCGCCCGCAGGTCCATACCTTGGGGCTGCCCCGAACGGCACAGCAGAGGGTCGCGTTATAGCCAGCGATGACTGACCGGTTCACCAGCGGGCGGGTGAAGCTGGGGGCCTCGGAGAAGTTCAGGGCCTTGTACTTGGGTGTCTCATACTTGATGCCTGTGGGGGTCAGAACTCAGCACCCAGAGGGCGGCATCCAGCCAGGCTCGCCTCCCGGCCCCGCCCAATACCTGGTCTGGGGATGAGGACCGGCTCCTTGGTGGTGGCGGCTCTGTCACTGGGCCCCACTGTGTTGTGACTGAAGACCCGGAAGTAGTAGCTGTTGCCGATGATGAGCTCCGACACGACGCAGTGGGTGCGGCGGTAATGCTCCAGGACGGTGAACCACTCCTGGAGGGGAGGGTGGGCGGGTTCCCTGAGCTGGGCCCTACTCGCTGCCAGGGCCTCACTCGGGCACCCCTATCATCTGCACCCTCACTGTGGAGGGAGCCAGTGCAGAGAGGAGAAGGGCCCCGCCTAAGGGCATGGAAGGGCAGCTGGGCCCGGGCAGGGATGGAGCCCGGCCCCCAGGCTCACCATGGTCTTCATGTCGGCCTTCTGAACTGTGTACCCCCAGAGTTCTGTGTTCCCGTCGTCTTGGGGCGGCTTCCACTCCAGAGCCACATTGAAGCCCCACGCCTCTGCAACTTGGATATCCTGGGGCGGACTTGGCTTGTCTGCAGGAGACACACTCAGTTGGAAGCCCACACCTCTGACAGTACAAGCAGGGGACGCCAGGCTCCAGGGGCTCCCTTGCCTGCCAGGACCTGGCCTGCCATCCTCAGTAGGGGCTCTGGGCCTCCCAGAGAGGCCCCAGGCCTGCAAGATGACAAGTGACAGCCCCGTTCAGAGACTGGAGGGGCTCGGGCTCGGAGGGAAGCCCCAGGGCCACGCACCGACGACCTGCAGCACCAGCTGGGCCTTGTCCTCCATGTCCTCCACGCGCAGCGTCACCTGGTAGGTGCCCGAGTGGGCGCGGCACGCGGCCCGGATGAACAGGATGGTGTCGGTGGGGCTGTTGCGGATGCTGACCTCCTCGCCCGCCAGCGGCCGCCCCTCCTTGGTCCAGGTCACCTGAGGCCGGGGCTTGCCCTGCGGGGGAGCACAGCTCAGCTGCGAGCCTGGCCCGCCCTCTCGGCCCCTGCCCCGGCCTTGCTGAGGATGCGTGAGTGTGCCGGGACGGGAGCCGGCCCTACCTGGAAAGGAATGAGGAGGTTCACGGGCTCCCCGACCTTCTTCTGGATGGTCTGGCGAAGGTGTCTGGGCAGCCGCAACCGAGGCCGCTCTGTGGGCACAGGAGAGCGGCTTGGCGGGGCCTGCAGGCCGGAAACCAGGCTGGAGAGCCGCAGTTGGGCCCCCCTCTCCTCCCGCCACCCAGCCCCAAAGGTCACAGAGCTCCCGCCGCCACCGCCTCACACGGCGACACAGGCACGGACCAGGGGGTGAGGGGCTTATTTAAGGTCCAACAGCCAGTCAGTCACAGGCCAGGATGCTCATCTAGGCCTTCGCCTCAATGCACCCTGCTGTTTCCTCTGTCAACTTTAAGCAGCAGATCCTCAGGGATCCACTCTGCTGGTGACAGACTAATAGCAAGTGGATCCCCCCAGGAGCCAACCTGATCCCTGAGCACGTGGAGAAGGCCGACCTGATGGAGCCGCGAGACTCACAGAACAGCTGACAGTGATGGTGCAACGACCTGCACCTTCCCTGCTCCGAACCAGGAATGACATGGGCAGCCACGCGGGAGGTCCCGCCCGTCTCTGGCAGGCTCTCCCCACTGCCCCCACCTCGCTGCCTGAGGGGCACTCACGCAGCAGCTCCTGCACCGTCACTGCCTCCTTGGTGGTGATGGGGGGCCCGGACCCCGCCATGTTGTGCGCCCGCACACGGAAGAGCATGCGGGCGCCTGTGGGCAGGTCCTTCACCAGCAGCGACGTGCGATCGATCAGCCCGGGCAGGGCGGACACCCACGCTGAGCCTGCGGGAGGGCGGAGGCGGCGGTAAGCAGGCAAGGCCAGCGGGGTCCGCACCCTGCCGTCCACCTCCCTGGTGGCTGATGGGCCCAGCAGGGGGACGGGAGCCAGCCTGGGGGCTGGGGGCGCCCTCACCGGAGCCCTCTCGGCAGTACTCCACGCTGTAGCCATCCAGCCCTCCAGCTCCCACGCGCTCGGGGGGCCTCCACTTGAGGGAGACAGTGGTGTCGGAGACATCCTCCACCGCCAGGTGGGTGGGCTCGCTGGGCGGGCCTGGGCAGAGGGGAGGCAGACGGGGTCTGACCGAGGCTGCGCCAGTCGGCAAAGCTGAAGATCCAGGGAATCCCTCCCCCTTCCACTGGCCTTCAAGCACTCGAGAAATATCCCAGCTTTGTTAAAAGACATGTCTCTAGAGAGACTCAGAAACACACACACACCCAAGTGGCACCAGCAGTTACAGAAGAAAGATCTAAAAAGACACTCAAAACACCAACATGCTTAGAAGGAGTCGCTTCTGTCAGACGGTGTAGGAGATGCTATAGATGTAATTTAGGGGAAAACTAGCCCAAAACATGGAAGTCTCCTGGCATTGTACAAGTGAGCTGAAAAACTGAGTGAGTGAATGAGGTCACTCAGTCGTGTCGGGCTCTGCGACCCCATGGACTGTAGCCCACCAGGCTCCTCCGTCCATGGGATTCTCCAGGCAAGAGTACTGGAGTGGGCTGCCCTTTGTCAGTCCCTAAAGAGAGAGGCCTGAGCCCTTCTCCCCAGCGCGTCTTCTTCCTGCCATCTCACTAAACCGTGCCCCTCCCTGTGTCTGCCCCACTACCACCAGCCACCCCGCCCCTAGACTCACGGGTCCTGACACCAACAGGGGTCCCCAAGAGTGCCACACCCTCGGGGGCGGCTCTACCTTCTCAACCCCCATTATACAGATGTGGGAACTGAGGCTCGGGGGAGACCATGACTCCAGACATTCCTCCTAGGGACAAAGGCGCTGGCTCTGCAACCCCATCTCTGATTCCTGGTCCAAGGCCCTTTCCAGAAACAGACACCCATCACACCCTCAGCACCTCACTACCCTCACCCCTTCCCTGGTTCACAAACCCCGGCTAGAGAGAGTGGGGAACAGGGGAAAAGAACCATCTATGCCAGACGCTCCACCTGCATGCTCTCACTCCATCTTAACAGCAATTCTGTGAAGCAGACATTGTCATTACCCCCACTTCACAGATGCGGAAAGTGAGGCTGGAGAGGTGAGTCTCAGCTCTACCCCCTGCCAGCTGGGCTCCCCAAACAAGTCATTTACTTCTCAGAGCCTCCCTTTCTTCACATGGGAGATGACGGGAATGAAGGAAGACGAGGGGTGTGAATGCAGCCCATAGGCCAGCTGTAGTTACTGCGCCCTGGCTGGGGTGGCCCAGGGCAGGGCTGGGGGCACCCGCAGGCTCACCGATGGGCATGAAGGGCTGGGAGGCGGGACTGGGCCTGGACATGCCCACTGCGTTGACTGCGTAGACCCGCATCTCATAGATCACACCCTCGATCATGCGCTTCGCCTCGTGGCTCAGTTCCCGCAGCAGGTCAAAGTTCAGCCGCATCCACCGGTAGCTTTTCTTCTTCTTGCGCTCCAGGATGTAGCCTGGAGAGGGGAGGCGGGCGCGCTGGTCCGGCCTGCAGCTCAGCCCCCTGCCCCACGCACCCTGCCCAGGGCTCGGGCCCATGCCCTCAGCTCACCCAGGACTGGCTGTCCGCCGTCGTAGGCGGGGGGCTCCCAGTGCACCGTGCACGAGTCCTCGCCCACCTTGCTGATCTCAGGGGCCGCGGGAGCATCCGGCACATCTGGGGGAGTAGACCCTCCTGCGCCCTGCCCAGCCAGGGCCAACGGCGCCCATCCCACCACCCTAACCAACAGGCTCCCCCATGCCCCGGCGCCCACTGCCATCTTTCCAGAATGCGGTTCTCATCAGGTCACCAGGCTGCACTCAGCTGGTCACGGCCCCCCACTGCCCCTGTGCCCCCGGTCCAAGTCCCAACCCGCTCTATGAGTCTGAGAGGGGCCCGCGACGTCCGTCGAGAGGCTAAACGACTGAACGGACAGGTCCTCCCTGGTTCCCCCTGCGCTCTCCCCTGGACCCCTGCCTCACCGATGACCTTGACCGTGAGGTTGACTTGGTCCTCCCCCACGGGGTTCTTCACCGTGACCACATAGACACCCTCGTCCTCCTGCTCGGCCCCCTCCACGGTGAAGATGCTGCGGTCCTTTGTGGTCTCCACTCGGACCCGGCCCTCTGTCTCACACAGCAGCTGGCGGGGGAGGAGGAGTTGGGGGGGAGGGACTGAAGTCAGACCGACCCCAGCGGTTCCTGCAGCCTCTGCAGCCGCCGACAGCCCTGAGATGGGCATGGAGCTCAGCACCGGGTCTGCTGGGGAGACGCAGCCTGAGTGGGAACTGCACTGTGCGAGCGTCTAATCCAAGACCCTTTCCCACCACCTGCCCGGAGCACGACCCTCGCTGTGTCAGGGAACTTCAGGCAATCACCTGTCCGCTCCATCCTCAGGTTCCCTATCTGATCTACATGACCTCACACAATTACTGTGAGGATCTCAAAAGACCTCAGCTGGGCAGAGGAAGCAGCAGCACGTGGAGGAGAAAGAAAAGCCAGGAGCAGTGCCCCGGCCGCGGCTCCGACTGAAAAGGGCCAGGGACCCACTCCCCTGCTGGAAGCACAGTCAAGGCAGGCTCAGGAAGACAAGAGCCAGGGAGCCCCCAAGTCCGGAGGACTTCCTAGGGTGTGGAGGGTGTGAGCATGTCTGTCTGGGGCCTGAGGGTCCCGTGGAGACCCTGCCTGGGGCAGGAACACGGCTGGCTGGATGGAGCACCTTCACAGAGACCTCATGTGAGCACGGATACCACATGGACAGAAACTGACGGTAGGCAGACGAGCCTCCTCCAGCCTCGCTCACCTTCTTGTCAAACACCCACTCGTCACCAGCACCCGACTCCTCTGACGCGTTGGGGGCTGGACCTGCTGGGACCTTCTTCCCCTGGACATAGAACAGGAAGGAAGGAGGGAGGGAGGAGGAGGAAGGTCTGGTTCGGCCTGGAGGGAAACCGTGCCAAGCACCCCCAGTCCGTGTCTCTGCCCACCCTCTTGGCCAGCTGTAGGGCGTGCACAGGTGGGGTGGGGACCATGCTGGCCCCATGCACCCATTTTACAGATGGGGACGTGGGGGAGGGGTCCACAGTACCTTTGTGATGGTCTTCTGCCAAATCACAGTGGGAGCAGGGTCCCCAGAGATCGGGACGTCCAGGCGTAGCTTGTTCCCGGCCACCACCACAATGGTGTCTGGTACGCGGCCAGGGCAGTCCAGGTGGATCTTGGGAGGTTCTGGCAGGGAGACAGGACAGGTCAGAGAAAGAGGAAAAGGGTCCCAAGCCTTTGAAAGAAGGAAAAACTGGAGGAAGTAATTGCCCCTGTGTGTTGGTTTATTTTCTGAATTTATTTTATCGAGGTACTGCTTAATAAGTACTGACAAACATATACACCTGTGTATCCACTGCCCGACCAACACCTAAAACACTGCCTTCTCCCCAGGAAGTTCCCAGGGAGGTTCATAACAGTGGGTCACCTAGGATAGCGTTTCTCAGATTGTATTTGGGGGAACACCAGTGTCTTCCTAGAAAAAAAAAATTTCCATGGAAAATATTTAAGAAACCCTGGGTTAAACCAAGTTAGGTAGGACTTTTCAGAGCCTTTGACATGCCAATTTCTGAATCAAGCAGCAGTAGGACAGATGGTTCAGGGTTTCTCAAACTTACTGAACCCTGTTTGGAAAGCCCTGACTTAGAGCCTGCCTCAGCCTGGACGATTCTCCCAAAGTTAAAATCCTAAAATGCCTGATTACAGTTTAACCTAAAAGCAGGAGAGGTACTTCTAAAAGCAGAAAAAGTTTAATAATAAAACCCCACAACTGTGATGTCCTCTGCAAGCTCACATGTACCACCTTAGGTCGTCACTCCTATCAGCCCATCGGGGAGCCACTTTGGGGTCCCCGTCTTAGAGGTAAGGAAACTGAGACTGAGACAGACCACAGCTGGCCCGTGGTCGGGAGTGGTAGAGCTGAGGCTGGGCTTCAGGCTGAGCCTGGTCCCAACTCCCGGCTCCTTGCTTCTGTAAGTGGAGGGGAGACCCTGGCGGGGCGGGCGAGGCAGGATGCAGGGACCCAAGACTCACCCTGCCTGGGCACGAAGTCAATCTTGACCTCTGCAAGAGACGGAAGAGCAAGTGGCACCAGGGGGCAGGCTGGGCCCAGCAGCAGGGGCCCCTCTGCCCCTCAGCACCCGCTCACCCATGAAGTGGAGCTTGGCAGACAGGTTACAGGCGAAGCCTTCCGGCACAAAGCTGTAGTCCGCCTCGTCTGCAGGCGTGACGTCATCAATGGTCAGCTTGTGGACCCTACAGGGCAGTGGTGGCTCAAGGGGCCCTGCTAGGCCACGCACCCCCTGCCTCACCAGACACCCCAGCCAGGGCTCCAGGGAGCCCCCACCCTGCCCTGGCTCAATGGTGTGCAGAAGTGTTTTCTTGGACTTCCCTGGTGGTCCAGTGGTTAGGAATTCACCTGCCAACGCAGGGGACATGGGTTCGATCCCTTGTCCGGATAGAGCTCACATGCTGAGGAGCAACTAAAGCGATTGCACCTAGAGCTAGTCCTCCTCAAAACGAAAAACCACCGCAGTGAGAAGCCTGAGTACTGCAACTCAAGGTAAGCCCCCGCTCGCCACAGCTTGAGAGAGCCGGTGCCCAGCAGTGAGGACCCAGCACAGCCAAAGAAATGGTTTTTTAAGTGCTGTCTTTCTCTGCTTTTGAATTTTTCCGCTCCCTTGCCTGCTTTCAGAGGTAGGCAGTGTAGACACGTCCCCTTGGCTGGGCCCTTGGAGACTGGGCAGGGGCCTGTCACATTAATCTCTGTGACCTTGGGCCCAGCACGGGCTGGCCCAGATACTCAGGGCATGAGTAAGAGAGTGGGACACAGTGCCCGCTGTGGGCGGCGCCCTGCCCCGCCCTGGTCACGAGCTGGGGGTCCCAGCCTGCCTGTCTCACTGCGTCGTCTTTGTCTCTGATTTCCTCCTGTCTCTAGCGGACCCTCCTTTTCTGCGTGTGTCCGCCTCTCCACACTTCTGTGTACCCTTCTCCTGTCTCTGTCCTGACTGTGTGCCTGTCCCTTCCTGCTCCCTCTCTCTCCTCTCAATATTCGTCTCTAGCCCACTCTCAGTGCTAAGTATCTCTCTGCTCGTCCCTTTTTCTGTTTCAGTCTGTTTTTCTATGCGTCCGTCCCTCGCTCTGTCTGTGTCTCTATCTCAGCCTCTGGTTCTTGCTGTGTCTCTGAGAGCCTGTCCCTGGCACACCCTGCACACTCACCGCCCGATGTGCGACACCTTTATGCGGTTGTCAGGCACCAGCTCCTTTCCGTTCTTCAGCCACACGCCCCGCACGTTCTCATCTGACACCTCACACTTGAACACAGCCTGGTCCTTCGAACCCACCGTCAAGTCCGCGATGCTCTGGTACACCTCCAGCTTCTTCTCTGGGGGGCAGGGCAGAGCCAGTGAGCTGGGCAGGGTGTGTGTGGGTGGGAATCCCTGCGGAGATCTCGTGGGATTGTGAAAACACATGAGTGCGTGCATGAGTGCGATGCCTGTGTGCCTGTGACGATGCTGTGTACACAAGGAACCTGAGTGCGCCCGGGTGGGTGACACTAACCAGGCCCATCTGAACCTCCCAAGGCTCTCCCGATGGTCACCCCAGCATCCCCATTTTACGGATGAGAAAGGGGAGGTTTGAGGTATTGAAGTGACACGTCCAGGACCATGCTGGCCTTGATGCTGGCTTTGCTCAATTCCCGTCCATGGCTGGGGGCCTCAGGGGCCCCCCGGGCCTCACCCTGCACGATGAGCTCAGCCAGAGCCTGGCCCCCGCTGGTGCGCAGCGCGTAGTGCCCGGCGTCCTCCAGGGTCGCCTCGTTGATGATCAGGTGGTGTTTCTGGCCGTCCTTCTTGAACCGGTACTTAAAGGTCTCCTCCCGGGTCAGCTCCACGCCGTCCTTCAGCCTGGCCAGAGGGTGGGCAGCAGGTGCCAGGGCCCCGTCTGGGGACACCCCAGGCCCCGGCCCTGCCCACGGCCCCTGCCGCCGCACTCACCATTTGACCTGCGCCCCCTCCTCAGACACCTCACACTCAAACTCCACGCGCTGTCCCACCATCACCAGCTGGTCCTCCAGCGGCCGCGTGATCAGCACGGGGGGCTCTGTCAAGCGGAGGGAGCATGGGCGGGCTGCCTTTGGGGCCCCCGTCAGTGTCTCAGGGTCCCGGGCCCACCTTTGACGAAGAGCTCGGTGCTGCACTTCTCGCCGCCCACCACGCACTGGTAGGCTGCGTCGTCCGCCAGCGAGCACTGGCTGATGGTCAGCGTGCGCTTCGCGCCGATGGACTCGAAGATGTACCTGGGTAGGACCGGGGTGGGGGCAGGAGACCCATGGACGCCCCGCCTGGGCCCTGGGTGCCCCTCAAACCCCTGTCGGGACCCCTGTACCCCACCCCAAGACTTCCAGGAACCTTACTTGCTGTGGAGCAGAAGAGGCCAGTGGAGCACTCCCGATGGGAGGAGCGAGATCGAGAGAAAATGAGCAGGGAAAGAGCCAGGCAGAAAGAGAGACAGGGAATCAGAACCCAAAGAAATGGGTGGGGGGGAGAGAGAGGGAGAGAGAGCTGGACCAAGGGCAGGGGTGGAGAGAGAGGCGGGACAGCAGGGTTGGGGAGCAGCCCTCGTCCGCCCCAACACCCCCAGGCCCCGCTCCCGCCCTCACCTGCCGCTCATCTGAATCTCCTGTCCGTTCTTAAGCCACTTGACCTCGGCGTCAGGGTCGGCCAGCTCCACCATCAGCCGGATCTTGTGGCCCTTGCTCACCTGGTAGGCCGGCTGCAACTTCTTCTGAAAGGCTGAGCACCCCCACCCTCAGCCCCCTGCTCCCCAGGCTGGCCCAGGCCCAGTGGACAAGGTCCTGTCTCCCCACATCTCTCTCTGTGCCTCTGCTGTGGCTCTGTCTCTTTATCTCTGTCAGCTGCTTATCTCTCTGTCTTCCTTCCTTGGGGTCCACTTCACCTGCTCAGCTCAGGGCTAGGGTTCGGGGCTTCCAGAAAGGCCGGAGCTTGGCAGGAGAATGGGTGATGGGACAAATGGGCCTTCTCTTCCTCTCCAGTCTGTTTTGCAGCAACCCCCAGGTTCATGCCTTCCTTCTATGCGCCTCTGCTGTCTCAACTTGGTTTCCAGGGCCTCTATGTCAAGCCCGTGATGGGGAAGGGCTGGCCTGAGCCCTCGCCTCTGACCCACCTGGGGTGGGGGCCGGGCGCGCTCACCTGCACCCACCTGTTCTGTTTGCCTATGAGGGGGCTTAACCAGGGTTTTCTCTTCCCGGGTTGGGGGGCGGGGTGTCCTCTGGGCTAAACTGGCTTCTTCCCCTTCTGGGGGGCATGGGGAGAATCAAGCAGGCTACTTTTTTCGCCAAGGGCGGGTCGGGGAGGAAGGGGTCTCCTGGCTTTGGCTGTGGAGAGGAGGGCTGGCCTGGGCTCCGTCCTCTTCCTGTGGCGTCTCTGGGCTAACTTTGCCCTTTTCTTTTTCTGTACGACCACATGCCAACCCGGGTATCCTGGCTTTTTCCCCCCACAGAAGAGGACGTTCACCCAAAAGGTCCCTTCCCGGGTGCCTCTGAGTCAAGCTGGACGCCGCTCTCTTTCCTGTGAGCGCGTCTGCGAGCCGTCGTGCGTGCACGTCTCTGCGTCCGCGCGGCGCTCTGCGTGCACGTGCCTGCGTCTACGCGCCGCCGTGCGTGCACGTGCCTGCCTCTGCCCGCCGCCGTGCGTGCACATGTGCGCAGGCGCTCATCCGGCCCTAGCTCTGCTCGGGAGGCTCACCTGTGCTTTTCTTCTCGTCCCGCTTTATGCCCTTGAGCCTCTTGAGCATGCCCCGCAGGTCGGTGACTCCGTGCTGGAAGGCGATGCGCTCGTACTCCGACGGGGGCGCCTGCCGCAGGATCTCCCACACGTCCTCCTCGGCGGGGGCCTCCAGCCTGCATCCACGTGGCGAGCCCTCAGGGCCCCCGTGGCCAGGACAGAGTTGCCGTCCCCTCCCCTCCCCAAGCGGGAGCTGCCCCTGCCCCTCTGACCCTTCCCTTCTGGTGGGGCAGCTTGAAATGGAGTGGATCCCGGGCCAGTTCCGGGGATCATGAGGCCTTAGGTGCTCAGTGTGGGGGACTGGGAGGGGCTCCTGGCTGAAGTAGGGGTGATAAGGGTGGGGCGGGGGGGTGCTTCCTGGGACACTCACCTCGGGGTCCGTAAACTGCTGCTCCAGGTAGGGCAGAAAGGCAGTGTACACATTAGAGGCGGAACAGAGAAGAACAAAGGTGACTCCATATTGAGTCCATGCCTTCAGCACTAACCCTTGTGCTCTGTTGCCTGTTCTTAGTCAAGCTGGCTCTGCACCCTTGTAAAAGCATGTTGTCTATACCCTGAACCATAAAGTATATGACAGTCCATTCTCAAGGCTGTGTCTCCCTGGCTGGACCATTAAAGGTATAGAACATTCTTCATTTGTATAGAGATAAAAAGTTACAAAAGATAACGATTGTCTTGTGGGACGTTTACAAGAACATTGTGACCAAATCTACCTGGAGGGCTGCAAGAACAAAACATTCTACTAAGAATTCTGCAATAACCAGACACACGCCCTCCCCCTTTCAGTAGAAGAGACCAGAATTCTATCTGGGGTAAGGTGGTTCTTTGGGACATTAGTCCACCATCTTCTTGGTTTGCTGGTTTGCTGAATAAAGTCGCTATTCTTTGCCCCAACAAGTTGTCCCTCAATTTACTGGCCTGTCATGCAGCACGCAGTACAAGTGTGGAGTCAGTAACAAAGGCACGGGTCATCCCTCCATGAACCACAGCGCGTGGGGCCTCACCTCCATTTTCCTCCCTGCACTCACACCATTCCTTTTACAGGGCCCCTGTGGCTCAGCTCTGATAGGTGAGTGTCAGGAGAGCCGGAGGCTCAGAGACTCTCCCCAGTCAGTGGAGATCCTCGCCCAGATCCTCACCCAGGTCAGTCTGACCTCCAGCCTTCTCATCTGTCATCTGCCCTGGTGGGGATGGCCCTGCTGCCCCCAAAGCACTTGACCCCAGTGCTCATTCTCTGGGCTGAAGCAGCACTGGCCGTAATGCAGGGTCCAAGGGGGGGGGGACAGGACAGAGGACACAGGTCAGTTGTGCTGGGCGGGGCTAGGTGTGCAATTCCTGAGGCTCTGGAGCCTTCTCCCACTTCTGGGTCTCCAGAGCCTACTGAGAAGAGCTATCACAGACTCAAGTGTAGGCTGGTCATGGGAACAGTGTGGGGATGTTAGTTCACGGGGTGTAACCTCTGCTGAGCCCTCTGACACTTCCCCGCACCTGGACTGTCCCATCTGATGGACAAGGAAACCATCTCAGAGAGGTGCACGACCTGCTTGGGGTCACACAGCTGGAAAACCACAGGGCCGGAATTTGGGAGCTGCATGTTCTGGGAGCTGCTACCCTGGGGCTTACCTCTTCCTCAGCAGCGAGCTGAAGTCCAGAGTCCCAGCATCCTCGTGGCTGTCGCTACGGAGAGGAACCCCCAGTAAAGCCACAATAGAGCCAACTATTAATAGGAGGGGTTTGGGAGCAGGGGCTGGGGTGGGGGTGGGGGCGCAGTGAGAGAAAGGGACACTGACTGCACAGGTGCACCCTACCCATCTCAGACCCCTGGGGTCGCCATACAGGTGGATAGGAAAGCGTACCTGATGCGCCGACCACCTCCAGCCAGGCTCCTGTGGGGATAAGACTCAAGTTTTTCACCTGCCTAGGGAGCTTACTCTCTTCCACACCCATCCATTTCAGTCTGGCCATTCACATTACCCCAAGCCCTGATCCCTATGTTATGTCCCTGCTCTGATCCCCGTATCAACCCCAGTCCTGGTGCCCCTGACATCCCACCCCAGCCCTGGCCCTTCACATAATCCTGGCCCTGACCCCAAGGGGCCACAGACCCCAGCACTGGCCTCCCCCATGGGCCCCGAGGCGAGAGGGCCACTCACGTGCGGCGGAAAGTTGATCGGAGGTCCACATCTCCAGAGCCAATGGCCTCTGGTTTCAAAGAGGGGGGATGAGAGTCAGGGGGGAAGGTTTTAGAGGGGCCTGCCCTGGGATCTCCTGGTGTCACCGGCCTGCCCATCTGTGACCCCTTGACAGTGGGCATCTGTCCCAGGAGCCTGCCTTCTGAGCCTTCCCAGCCCACATCAAGGAACCAGGGATGTGGCACAGTTTATGTAACCCCAATACCTTCCATATTCATCTCCCTCTCATCTCTCAACTCACCCTTCCTCTCTTCACTGGTGCCTAATCATCAGACATCAAGATGATAAAGACCCCAGATGAGATCTGAGCTCAAGCCCCACTCCAACCCTAGAAGCTCCAATGTATTTCTTGCATGCTCTGTGTGAATAGCACTGGGCATGTGATCAGCGGGCGTATGGTCAGGCCTCAGCATCCCCCTTAGTACTGCCAAGTGGAGGCGGGTGTGGGGACCAGACCCATGGGGAGCCTGAACCCCACAGATGCCAGAGGGCCCCTCACCGTGGACAATGAGGTTGAAGTTGCAGCTGTCAAATTTGTCCTTGGTGGACACCTCACAGCGGTAGCCACCGGCAAAGGTGGCCTGGGCATCCGTGATGTGCAGCTCAAATAGGTAGACCTGTGGAGGTGAGGTGTCAGGGGAGGCTGGAGGCCAGGATATGAGGCCCTGCACCCTAAAGGAGATGGGGTGGCTGAGGACCACCGACCTTTTCACCCCTCGGGGCTTAAATGAATCCATTCAGTTTTGGATATCTAAAAACGGGGCCCCTTCTCAAGACGCGTTGCCATCTGCTGGCACAGGGTGGTGATGAAATAGAAATCAAGGGTGGCTAGAAGGCAAGTGGCATTCGCTTAGGATAAAGAATTTGGGGGGAATTTCCTGGCAATCCAGTGGTTAGGACTCCATGCTTTCACTGCAATGGGCCCAGGTTGGATCCCCGATTAGGAATTCCGCGAGCCACGCAGTTCAGCCCCCCCCAAAAAAAGGCATTTTTGTTCAGGGCACTGCCCACACAACTGAACATGTCCACCCTACCCTTCCAGAAGCCCCCTTGCCTGGGCCAGGACTGTGGAAGAGTGGGAGGAGCAAAGGCTGGGAGTCGAAGCACAGCTTCTAGGCCTGGCTCTGAGTGACCAGGCACCACCAACAGCCACCCTCAAGCTTTGGTTTCCTCGTATGTGTAGAGAATTGTGGGTGCTCATCGAGGGCCCCGTGAGCTCTGATAGCCTTCCACCTGGGGCCTTTGCACCCTCACTGACTGGTGCCCCCCAGGCTTTATTATGCCCCCTTGAGACTATCATAACTTCCCTGGTGGCTCAGTGGTAAAGAATCCACCTGCCAACGCAGGAGACGTGGGTTTGATCCCTGGGTCGAGAAGATCCCCGGGAGGAGGAAATGGCAACCCACTCCAGTATTCTTGCCTGGGAAACCCCATGGACAGAGGAGTCTGGCGGGTTACAGTCCGTGGGCCGCAAAGGTCGGACATGACTGAGCACACACGTGAGACTGTCACGCCTCTGAGCCCCCATGTTCTTCCGTGCCCCCCAATAACCCTCCTCCGAGCCTCCCCAAGCTCGCTGAGTGCCGCTGGCCCCCCAGCCAGCTTTGCAGGCTTTCCACGCCCCTTCTCTGCACCTCCCCTGTGGCTCGGGTCTCACAGTGCACCCCTGCCTCCCTGTGCCCCCCAGGCCTTCCGGGGGTGCCCCGCAGCCCCTCGCTGTGAGCCCCCCGTGACCCCGTGCCCGCGGGCCCCACCTTGCTGGTCCGATCGTAGCTGTCGTGCAGCTGCAGATGCTGCCCCACCTTGCTGCTCAGGTCCACCCACTTGCCCTTGAACCACTTGACCACGGGCGGTTTCAAGAGACTGGCTCCGGCCACGCGGGCTGAGAAGGTGATGCTGCCACCTGCAGGAGAGGGGTGATCGTCTGGGCTTGGGGGGTGCCCTGTGCCTCCCTTCCCCACCTCACCCCGGGGGCAGCAGGCCCATACTCACCCACGGTCACCTCGCCGTCCTGTGGCCTCATCACAAAGAGGCCGATGGGGTCATCAGGGGCACCAGGGCCCTCGGGGGCCGCTGAGCTGGACCCTGTGGGCAGAGGAGCTTGAGACCTGCCCTGGGACACCGCCACCCACCAACCTGGCCTCCCTGCCCCGCTCCTCTCACCTTCAGAACTCGGGGAGCCTCCTTCCACCTCAGGGGCGGAGGCCGGGGCCTCTCCAGGGGCTCCAGGGGCCTCGGCGGGGGCGGGAGCAGGCACAGCCACAGGCTCCGCCTTCCCTGGAGGGGATCAGGTCCAGGGTTGTGGAGCAGCTTCTAATCAGAACCCCCCCCCACACACACACCGGTTCTCTTGTCCCTGGTCCTTCCCATCTTTGCAGGAAGTCAATTCAGCCTGCGTTTCACCTTCTCCCTGCCCTCACCAGCTGTCTGTCCCCTCATCTCAGAGGGTCAGCCTGAACATCCCTCCTCTCCTCCTCCAGGCTCGGATCTTGGTCCAGCCTGTCAGGTTGGGCTGGGGCTCGGCACACACCCACAGGTTAGCGGGGCTTCCCTGCCAGCACACCCAGCCCACTAAGTTCCCATCCATGTGGGGGTGTCCAGTGGGAGGTCAGTGTTACGTCTGACTCATCTCTGAACTTCCCCCACCTCCGGAACGGCCCAGATGGGCCGGGGAGCCTTGCGGGGACACTCAGAAAGGTCTCGCTACAAACAGGAAAAGGCCACGGCAGGCTGAGGGCACACCCAGATCCAAGGCAAGAAAGTGGGAGGACATCTCCCGTGCTGTGATTGACGGAGAGCTGGAGGGGCTGCTCCAACTTCAGGGAAGGCTGCCCAGGCGCTTACCTGCGTCTATGACCTTGAGGTCAAACTTGACCTTGGAGGAGCCAGCGATAACCGCATAGGAGCCCTGGTCGGCGGGACCCACGTCCCGCACCGTCAGCGTGTGCCGCGTGCCCTCGGCTGCCAGGCCGTATTTGTCGCTGGCGCTGATGTCACTGCCCGCCCGCTGCCAGCGCACCTTCAGGCCTGCCCGCTCTGTCTCGGCCTCGAACACGGCAGGGCTGCCGGCAGCCACCTCTGCGGACCGTGGCTTCTTGCTGAAGGCAGAGACTGAGGGGCCAGTGGAGTTTGCAGGGGTCCCCTGGCTTGCTCCTGCATCCCACTCCTACATCCCCTCTTATTAAATAAGGTGATGAGTGCTTTAATGGGTCACCTTGTTTAATGCTCCAACTGCTCTATGAGGTAGGTGCAGTTATTATCCCCAGAGGAGGGCTCCAAGGCTCAGAGAGGTTAAGTGACTTACCCAAGATCACACAGCCAGGAAGTGGGAGAGCCAGGCCTGTGGTCCACCCACCGTATGGGAATTTTGCTAGGTGTGTTCCTGAGTAGCCCACCCTCTCTGCCTGTGGAAGCCCAGCCCCCACCAACTGGGGCCCTTGGCAAGGGGCCAGCACTCTGCGTACTTGGACAGAGCTAAAATTGTCCTCTAAGGGCCTGGGGCTGGGAATCAGCAAGTGAGATAAAGTTGGCCTGGGAGGGGGCTGGGGCTGGAGGGCTGATCCCCGACCTGGACAACCTTGGTAAGACCAGGGTGGGGACTCCGGGCTGTGACTTTCTCTGCCCTTGGCGGTGACTCAGGGACCTCTTGACCACCCTCTCCCAGAGCAGGGGGCCTGCATCACCTCAGTGTGGGGGCCATGCCTGGTGTGGGGGCCACAGCGGCGCAGGCTGCTAAAGCAGAGACTCTCAGAACTGGAATCGACCCACCGAAGCCCTCTTTGTACAGTTGGGGAAACCGAGACCCAGAGAGGGGAGGGGCCCATCCAAGATGTTCAGGGAGACTGCTGGCTCGAGTCTGGAGCCATCCTGGGGTGCCTCCTGCAGCAGCCTTTCCCCAAAAGGCAAGCCGGGACCTAACCTTGCTGCAGAAGATGGGGATGGAGGCAGGGAAGGGGCCCTCTGGCATCCTGACAGTGGGGCGATAGCCCTGGGGGTTTCCTGCCTTGGCTGTCTCCCCCTCTGGGCCCCTGACCCTGGTTTACCCTCACTCTCATCAAAACGATGAGAAGGAGAAAGCGAGAATCGAAAAAGAACCCAGGAGGACAGAGCCCCTGTCCTGGGAACCCCTCAGGAGCTCATTGCTGGGCCCACCCCCAGCCGCGGGTGCCCCCAGCCCTCCCTGCCCCACGCTCGGCCCCCAGCCCAGGCCTGGAGCTACCTGGCTTCTTCCCTGCCTCGGGCATCTCGAGAGAGGTCACAGCAGGAACCGAGCAGGCACGGCCACCCAGAGAGACTCTGAGCAGGGATCCGGTCCCCGACTATATAAGGGGCCGCCCCCTCTCCTGGCCCTCCTTATCTGCACCCTGCCTGGACACTTGCTAAATATAGACAAATTCCCGAGATCAAGGGCTCTCCAGGAGAATGTGTGGCCCTGGCTTTCTCCGCTGGCTCCAGCGCCTCCCCCACCAACCCAACAGGACAGATTCTGCCCCCTAACCCTCAGTGAACACAGGGGCACCCCAAGCCCCGTCCGTGTGTTCTTGTGACAGGCAAATCGTGCAGTGGGAGTGTGCGGGGCTCAGAACCCTGACACTGTCGGGTCAGATGCATCCGTGTCGGGCGATGGTTACGTGCACAGACCCCGAGTCCCGGCTTCCCTCCTCTGTGTCCTTTTGCCCCCCACAAGTGCCTCCACACCCCCACCCCGCCAAAGTCACAAAGAACATCAGCGCTACACAGGAAGAAGCAACTCACATGTGACCTACTGTCAGCAAGACCCATTATCAGGGAAGGTCACTTATACCCCGCCCCGTCATCGTCAGGAGAGAGGAATTCTATATACAAGCATTGTCCGTGTGGTCAAAACTTGCCATCCCTTTCAACATAAATCCATTCTCTTCTGCCATTTTAGCCATGTTTAAACTGCATCTCCTGTCCCTGGGCCGTCTTTCAAAAGGAATTGGGGCTTTGGGACGTCACTCGTGGTCCTAGTTAGGACTCTGTGCTTCCACCGCTGGGGTCCAGGTTCAGTCCCTGGTGGGGAAACCAAGATCCCGTATGCCATATGACACAGCCAAATATTAAAAAAAAATAATAATAATCCATAAAAATTCAAAGAGACTGTGTTCCATTCTCCCTCTCTCGGGGCTCAGAGATCCATGGAGGGGGATTATGGTTGGGTTTCCCCAGCCTGAGGGCTCAGGTGTCTGCCCCAACACAAAAGGCACCAGAATCTGGATTCTCTAAGGTCTGCAGGTTGCTCAGGAAAGTTCCCTCACTCCCAGGCTGTCGGTTGCCTCTTCTTGCTACTGTTGGAAGCACAGCCCGTACAGGTTTCGCGGCTCATCTTTTTCTCTCTCCCCTGCTGTGGGCCAGATACCAGAGCGACCAGACGCCAGGGTACATGGGAAGAGTTCACTTGTGTCAGGGTCCTGCCAGCAGAGATCCCGTGAACTGCTCTGCTGCTGACGGGAGCTCTGGGGCTTCATCCTTGCTCCTGATCAAGCTGCACTTTACCCCTTTCCAGACACATGAAGCTTCCCGCCTCACGTGGCCATGGCAGCCCTTCACTCCATGTATGACCTTGGACAAATTAGTTGACCTCTATGAGCCTCAGTTTCCCAGTTTATAAAATGGGGCATTAGGTTCCACTTCTCAAGGTTAACACGCAGTAAATGGCTAGAATATCCAGTGTTGTTGCCCTTATCATCATCATCATCATCATTGGGCTCATAACAGAAAGATTCAATGAGTTTAAGCCTCACTGAAACATTAAAAAAAAAAAAAAGCATTTATCAGATACAGAGAGCTTTTTAATGATTTATTCCTCTAAGAACAACTGAGAATTCGTTCCTTCCGTGGATTACAACAGCAGGTCAGGCAATATCAACTGTCTGGACAAACCGGAAAACTAGACAAAGTGTCAACCATCCCGAGGTCTGCAGGTCCAGCATGGGCGAGGATCCTTAGTAAACGCTCAACGGACAAATGAGAAGGCAGATCAGATGTCGGGGTTCGGGTGCGTCAGACAAGGTGCACAAAAGATTTTAAAAACAGCCTTTCCGGGCTGAAGAAAACTGAGAATAACTTTAGGTAAATGGGTTTCTTGAGAATGCTGATGGGGGGAGGGGTGTGGGGAGAGAGGGCCACTGAAAAAAAAGGGGGTTCACTATACACAAATAATGACGGCTTCCAACTCCCAAGGCCGTTCGCCCAGTACCAAGCAAGCTGACCCTTCGCGGGGGCCAGACGCCCAGATGGCCTTCCGGAGCCGGGCCGGCGCCCTGGTGGGAGGCGAAGCAAGGGGTGTGGGGCGGGCAGGGGGCTTGGAGGCGGAGGGGCGGGCGGCGAGGCGAGGCCCGGCCCGCCACAGTCCTGCCCCGGGAGCTCCCCTCCTGTGTCCGGCCGCCCGGGCGAAGGGGTTAATGCTATGGCCATGGGGCGGCCCGGCGGGCCCGTGCGCGCAGGCCTGCGCTCAGTGGGGTGGGTGGCGCCGCTCGGCCAGGCCCCCGCGGCCCAGCACCTCCCCGCTGAACTGGTAGGTGAGCTTCTTCTTGACCTTCTTGACCTCGCCCGTCTTGCCGTAGTTGCGCAGCGCGCGCGCCATCTTCTGGTAGGTCATCTTCTTGCGGTTCCCCTTCTGGATGCCCCAGCGGTGCGCCAGCGCCTCCTTGTGCTTGGACGAGAACTGGAACGTGCCCTTCTCCTTGTCCACCCACCAGATGCTGTCCTTCATGTCGCCGCTGCGCAGCAGGTCCAGCAGGAACTGGTACAGGCGGATCTTCTTCTTGCTGCCTGCGGCCGGAGGCGGTCAGCGCCCGCGGCGGGGCCCCAGCCCGCCTCCCGGGGACGCGGCACCGCCCCCTCCTGCCCGGGCTGGTGGGCGCAGGGGCGGGGCTACGGCTAGCAGCGCGCATGCGCACGCCCGCGGCGCACGTGCTCAGACCCCGAGGTGCGGCCGGGCCCCCGCCCCCGGAACACACACGGAGACGCGTGTTGGCAAACACGCACCCGACGCGAGCACTCTGCTCTGTGGCCAGGCTGCCGCGTCCCTGGGCCTTGATCGGGGTGGGGACGGGCCCAAGGGTGGCCAGCGTGACGGCTGCGCCCAGGCTGGGCCACGGGTGGGTCACCTACCTGTCTCCCCGTGCAGGAGGCCAGACCCTGGCTCCAGGCCGTCGGCCTCCCCGTCGGACACCTCCAGCGGGGGGCTCTGCCGCTCCCCCTCCTCTTCATCCGAGCTGGGCCGGGCGGGGGACAGCGAGGGGTACGGCAGGCACATCCGGGGCATGTAGGAGACCTGGGAAGGAGGCAGAGGAGGGTTGGGGTCCCTGAGGGACCGCTGAAGGCGGCCAGGTAGGGGAGGGTCCTGGGGCGTGGTGGCCGGGGGTTGGGGGGGCAGAGGGACTTGGGAGAAGGCTGGGGACACTGGAGGTCGGGCGGGTTATGGAGTCATACGGGGTCACCGCACACAGGGTGCCGGTAGTGGAGACAGAGGGGCTCCCGACACCCCACCTGTCTCCCTGGTTTGGGCGGCGGGAGGTGCCACGTGGACAGGCAGCTGCCCTGGTGTGAGGGGCTGCGGAGCAGGGTCGGTCAACGAAGTCAGCGGGGAGATGGGGAGGTCAGCGGATTTCAGAACTCAGTGACTTGGATGCCAGACCCACGAGGAGCCAGGGAACGGGGTGGGAGCTGCAGCTCTGGGGTTTCAGAGGCCCCCGGGGGTCAGAAGGGCCAGTGGGGGTGGGGTGGGGTGGGAATGGTCCGGGCTCTGTCCTCGGTGGGGCGGGCGCAGATAAGGGGTGCGGGGTCACGAGGTCAGCCGGGGGGTCAGGAGGCAGCCGTTGGGGCTCCGGCCGCCGTTGGCGCTGTGGGGCAGGAAGCCGAGTTGAGTAAGAGCCTGTGTCAGCTTCCTGCGGAGCGCCCGCCTCACCGCAGGCGCCGGGCCGGGCCGGGCCGCCCTGCAGGCACGCACCTGGTGGGGACCGAGGCTGGCGTGGGGAGGAGCCATGGGGGTGTCGAGCACGTGCATCTGCTCCAGCTCCATGTGGCGGTAGAGCTGCTGCAGCTGTGGGGGCTGGACGCTCTGCAGCTCCGTGAAGTGGTTCTCCGCGAAGCTCTCGAACTCGCTATGCACGTGGTGGGGGTGGAAGTCCCAGTAATGGTCTGCGGGCCAAAGCAGGAGGGGCTTATGATCGTATGAAACACTATATGAACAATAATAGTATATATTATATATAATAACTATATATAATATAATATATATAACAATAATAGTGTGCATAAAAATAATAGTGCCAGGCCTTGTTCCCTGTCATAATCACCACCGCCATTCTGGGCTGCAGGTTGGCATTAATCGCAGCACCACCCGCCCTGCTATTTTCCCGCCCCCAATTGTATAGATGGGTCTTCCCCAGGTAGCTCAAATGGTGAAGAATCTGCCTGCAATGTGGGAGACCTGGGTTCAATTCCTGGGTCGGGAAGATCTCCAGGAGGAGGGCATGGCAACCCACTCCAGTATTCTTGCCTGGAGAATCCCATGGACAGAGGAACCTGGCGGGCTGCGGTCCACGGGGTCACAAAGAGTCAGACACGACTGAGGGACTTTAGAATACTCAGAATATGCTATGGATGAGGACACTCAGGCTTGGAGAGGCTACATGACCCCACCAATGGTCAAAGGCCACGTGGGAGGCAAAGTCTTTGTTCTCAACAACCGGTCTACCCTGCCTCCCATGCCCATTCCAACGATGCCGGTTTTTGAGCCAGAGTCCGAATCCGGCCATTTCCTTTCTGTGTGGCCTCAGGCACGTGCATTGACCCCTCTGTCAAACAGGGATGCTAGAAACTAGGAGGCTCCACGCAAGTTCACATTTGTAAAACCCATTAGTCCCAGAGCCTGCACTCGGGAGTGTGTGGAATCGCTTCTCCTGCCCTTCAGACGCAGCAGTGGTTCCTGAGCTGACTGGCTGCCCGCAGTCACAGCTCACTGCCCTGTCACACAGCCGAGGTGTGACTGCAGAGCCACAGGGCTGACATTCCTCAGCCGAGCTCCCCCTGCGGCCCCTCCAAGGCCGCGTCCTTGGGGAGCTGCACCCAAGGCTTTCCCGGAAAGCCCCTGGTGGGTGCTTTCAGAGTCTGCGGCAGGGTGGATTTGAGTTTGGGGAACAGCTCCGTGCCACTGGGAGCCTGCCTGGGCCTGGAGCCGGTCTTCAACGTGGTTACTCTGGGCACCTTTTCCAGGAACAAAAACCACCACATGTCTGAGGGCTTCCTGGGTACAGCTTGGAGTCCCAAAGAAGATGTGGTGACAAAGCGGCAAGAGGAATTTTTCTCGTGTGACCCAGAGAGGGAGTGTACGGGATGCTGAGACAGGTCAGCGTCTCCGGGACTGGCACGGGGCCCTGCAGGGGGACCGTCACCAGACTCCCGTGCGTGTCTTGTGTGTCGTCTGTCTGTCTCCCCCCTCTTTCTCTCTCACAAACACATCGTCGCTCACGCCTCCCTGAGAAATGACACGTGTGGTCTTGGCTCGGCACTGGCTCTCAGAAGACTCACTCATTTTCCAGTCTTACTCTGCGGTGGCTTTGCCTTGTGACCCTGAGCAAGACATTTTATCTCCCTGAGCCTCTGATTCTGCAAAAGTCAGAGACCCAGCTGGGCAGCTACCGAGGCCCGGTTCACATGTGGAATTATTTGAACCCACAGTCCAGACTCCCACTTCCGTGAAGCTGCAAGGCATAGGGGAGCCGATTGGGGCGGAGCTGGGTTTGAATGCTGCCTCTGCCACTCACCCCTGAGTGACACGAGGCAGGTTGTTCTGCTTCTCTCTGCCTGTTGCCTCGGCTGTGAGATGGGGCTAATAACTACACCCAGCTCACGACATAGGCTTGCTGTGAGGATTAGATGAGCTAATGTTTGCAAGGCACTTCGAATGGAACCTGGCACAAAGCAAGACTCAATAATCATTAGCTATATCATTCCAGGTTTCCCAGGTGGCTCAGTGGCAAAGAATCTGCCTGCCAGCGTAGGAGTTGCAGGAAGTGCAGGTTCGATCCCTGGGTTGAGAAGATTCCTTGGAAGGAAGCGGCAACCCACTCCCCCTTGCCTGGAGAATCCCTTGGACAGGGGAGCCTGGTTGGTTGCAGTCCATGGGGTTGCAAAGAGTCGGACACCTGAGCTACTGAGCACACACATACACCCGTTATCATTATAATGATAATTATTATGAATGTTTAATGCTGTCTTTAGAGAGCCTAAATCAGCACTTGAGCAAACAACAGATACTTTAATACTTATCAGCTCCTCATCTTCCCCTGCTCTCTATCACCTTAGTCCGTGGTCCAGAGAAATAGTTTGAGGGATCCTGGCTGTCTCTTTCTCCCAGAAGCTTGAGTTGGGACCCCAAGGTTGCACCAAGGGCAGAGGACTGGTTTTGTTCACCTTCATATTCCCAGTGCCTAGACGCAGTAGGCATCTTGATGCTTTTGAACTGTGGTGCTGGAGGAGACTCTTGAGAGTCCCTTGGACTGCAAGGAGATCCAACCAGTCCATCCTAAAGGAAATCAGTCCTGAATATTCATTGGAAGGACTGATGCTGAAGCTGAAACTCCAATACTTTGGCCACCTAATGCAAAAAAACTGACTCATTGAAAAGACCCTGATGCTGGGAAAGATTGAAGGCAGGAGGAGAAGGAGATGACAGAGGATGAGATGGTTGGATGGCATCACCGACTCAATGGACATGAGTTTGAGTAATCTCCAGGAGTTGGTGATGGACAGGGAGGCCTGGTGTGCTGCAGTCCATGTGCTCGAAAAGAGTTGGACACGACTGAGCGACTGAACTGGCCTGAATTGAGATGCAGTAGGCACTGAAGAAGCATTTCCTGAGTGAAAGCATGACTCCTAGCTTCTTAAGAACTCTGACTCTCCTCCACCAAATTATCCAAATCTGAAGGGAAAACAAAACAAAATGACACTTATTTTGTACTTTCATCTTGCCTTGAGTTAATAAGACCCAGAAATTCTCCACTTGCTGAGAGAGAGTTGGTTCTGTCTGTATGGATGGGGTTCTTTGGGGCTCTGGGGTTACTAAGTGGGTCCAGATTCCTTTTTAGCTGTAGATCTGCCCTGGAGCCCCACTCCAGGCCCTCCCATTTTTGCCTTCTCCTGCCAAGGCCGAAGTGCCCAGATCTTCATAGAATGCCTTATCCTGCCCATGCGTGCATGCCAAGTCACTTCAGTGGTGTCCAACTCTTTGCCACCCTGTGGACTGTAGCCTGCCAGGCTCCTCCATTCCTGGGATTCTCCAGGCAAGGATACTGGTGTGGGTTGCCATGCCCCTCTCCAGGGGAACTTCATGATCTTTATGAAATGCTTTATCCTCCCCCTCAAATCCTCACACCTACTACAGGTCTTTTTTGGGGTTTTTTTTGGGGGGGGTGGGTTTCAGCTGTGCTGTGTGGCATGTGGGATCTTAGTTCCCCTGCCAGGGATCAGACCCGTGCCACCTGTATTGGAAGCACAGTCTCAATCACTTGACCTCCAGGGAAGTCCCCCTACTCAGTTCTGGGTTGGGGGCGCTGAGTTCTCTCTCTCGGTCCCTGCCTCTGTTCCAGCTCCACATGAGACCCACGGGCTCATTCTGGTGGTCCCAGCCTGAGGCCAGCACTTCCCACAGCAAGTCTCAGCACCCCCTGATTCGAGTCACTTTGGGGGCCAGAAAAGCTTGAGGATTTGGGGCCCATCAGAGACCCATGCGATCCACAGCGCCGGAAGGAGATGGGAGAGTCTGGCCTTTCACAGCACCCTACAGAGGTTCGTTTGCTCAACGAGGCTCAGGAGCCCTGCCCTAGGGTCACCTGAAACCTGCAACGGAGACGCTTGGGCTACAGCTAAGGTTTCAAAAGGCCCAACGAAACCCTTTCCTCTACCCTGGATTTTGAGTGCTCGGGCAGTTATGTAATAAACACTGTTTGGTAGGCAGAGATGAGTCCTCTGAAGGAACATAATGCCATCCTTATGCAAAGGTCAGCACGCCTGGGCTCTTTGGACCTTATTCCTAGATGACTGCTCATGAGTGCTTTTCTATATCCCTGCTTGTCACTTCAACAGGTCACCCAGACTCTCCTGCAACTTAGGTCCCCTTAGCATGACTTTCTGCTCCTCAAAAGGACATAGTGTCAAGACTTCCCTCGTGGTCCAGTGGCTAAGACTCCGCACTCCCAATGCAAGGGGCCAGAGTTCAATCCCTGGTCAGGCAACTAGATCCCACAGGCTGCATCTAAGAGTTTGATTGCTACAACTAAAAGGAAAAAAAAAGATCCCACATGCCACAACTGGAAAAAAAAAAAAAAGACCGGGCATGAAGCAATGAAGATCGAAGATCTGTGTGCCACAACTAAGACCAAGTGCAGCCAATAAATAAATCATATATTAAAAGTTAAAATATGGGAATATAGTGTTATTCACATATCCGGAGATAGCTCTGGACCCTCCCTTCTACAACCTGTAGGGCATTCAACACACACTAGGCTTCAGTCAATATTTGGTTAAATGACCAGTGAAAGCTTACTTTTAATGTGTCTTTTATGTACCAGGCACTGTACTAAATACTTAATCCACATTATGTCATTCAGTCCTCACCGTGGCTCTGACAAAGTGGCCAGTATGGTATGATCTTCCTTTTGCCTATGCGGAAACTATGACTCAGAGACATAAAGTCCCTTGCCCATAGTCATTAGTAGAGTCAGGATCCAAACCCACCTGTGTATGACTCCAGGGACTAAACTCTTACCCCTATGCCATACCACTGCTGAGGACCAAGACAGCTAATGAAAGCTTTAAATAAGACACATGGTGACAGAATTTACAGACTGCTGTTATCCATCTGTCTGTCTACCATCATTTACTCCTCATTCATTATTCATCATCTGTCCATCCTCCATCTGTCACCCAACATCATCCGTCATCCATCCATCCATCTATCCATCCATCCACCCATCCAACATCCAACCATCATCTCTCCATCATTCACTCATTCATCATCCGTCATTTAACCCACCCATCCATCCATTTATCCATCCATCCCCCACTGAACCTTTATTCATCCAGCCAGCAATGACCCATTCATCAACATCTTTCACTTCCACCCTCTAAACCAGCTTCCAGTCTGGGACCAAAGTCCTACCCACACATCCTTGCTGCTACTCAGTTCTTTGTGTCACTAACACCTATATGTCACTAGGACAAAAATAAAATGATATTCAAAACAATCCCCCCCACACAAAAGGCAAACCTTAAGGTCATTCAGTTGACCTTATCTCCTCAGAGCAGAAACCTCAGCCTGAAGCCATGGCTCTTGACAGGAGAGGAGAAGATCAAGACTGAGAAGGAAGATGAGGAATCAAGAAAGCAAGGAATGAGGGAAGAAACCTTCGCCGGAAGTCACAGACCATGGACAAGGGCTCCTTAATCCCAGCCCTCCTGCAGTTTATTCACACATGAAAACTGAGGTCCCAGCGAGCCGAGATCCCCCGGTCTCACGTTCCTTGTTACTTCTTACACTGTAGCCTAATTATTATGATTTTAGTTATTTCCCTTGTTAAAAAAGATAAATCTGGCAGGGCCTGTGTTTTATTCATCCTACAGCACCTGGCAATGTGCCTGGGATGGAGGGAAGGACATTTGGGAAAGTGAATGAAGTGAATGGATGATTAGAAGTGAATAAACTGTGGTATGTGAATAATAATAAACAGTGAATCTGTGGTATGAAAAGATGAAAAGTGCATAGAAAGATGGAATGATGGAGAGAACGCTCATACTCTGGAACTCTATTTCCTCCATCAATCCCACTGCAAATAGCATTAGGATGGCTATTATCAAAAAACAGAACAACCAAGCCCGACTGTATAACACAGGGAACTACATTCACTATCTTGTAATAGCAGAATGAAAGAGAATCTGAAAAAGAATACGTACATATGTGTATATATACATATATATAATCAGTGAGTCACTTTGCTGTAGACATGAAACATTGTAAATTAACTATACTTCAGTTTTTTCAATGGCTAAAAAAAGCAGAAAATAACAAATTTTGGCAAGGATGTGGATTAGTGGAATCCTTGTGCACTGTTGGTAGGAAAGTAGAATGGTGCAACCACCAAGGAAAAACAGTATGCTTGGTCCTCAAACAATTAGAAATAGAATTATCTTACAATCCAGCAATTCTACTTCTGGGTATATAGTCTCAAAGAACAGGAAGCAGGATCTGCAAAGAGATATTTTAACACCTATGTTCACAACAGCCACAAGTTATAAGCAACCCACTCGTCCTTCGACAGATGAATGGATAAACAAAATGTTATCCACGCAACGGGATGTCACTCAGCTTTAAACAGGAAGGAAATCCCGATGTACACCACAACACAGGTGAACCTGGAGGATATTATATGCTGAATAAAGTAAGCCAGTCACAAAAAGAGAAATACTGCATGACTCCACTAAGATGAGGTGCTTGGCGCAGTCAAAGCCACAGGAACAGAAAGTAGAATGCTGGTTGCCAGGGGCCGAGGGGAGGGGGGAATGGGAGGTACTGTGTAATTGGTCCAGAGTGTCAGTTTCGCAAGATGAAAAGAGTTCCAGAGCTGGATGGTGGGGCTGGTAGCACAGCGACATGTCCCTGAGCCACTGAACTATACGTGTGAAAATGGTCAAGACCGTACACTTTACACTGCATACATTTTAATCACAACTTAAAAATAACAGACAGCAAATTCTATGAGCCCTACACCTTGAGAATCTATCCTGAATCCGTCTGCTCCTTTTTGCCCATCTCACCACCACCCTTGGCCAAGTCACTGTCATCTCTTTCTGGATTATTCCAATGGTTTCCTCGTGGGCTTCCCCCCGTTCCTACTCTTGCCTCCTCTCCAGCTATTCTTCACACAGAAATTAGAGTGATTTAAAAAAAAAACAAAAAAAAAACGTATTCAGTGGAACCATTAGTTATTGGGAGAAGACACTAAAAACTTCCAGAGAGATAAAACAAAACTAAACAGGAAAAAATTTAAACGAAACCCCAAAATGGTTACATTCAAAAAAGAGGATATGGAATGACATCAGATTTCCTAAGAAAAACTCTGGTAACCTGAAGACAGTAGAGAAATGCTTTCAGTTTCAATGAGAAAAAAAAAAAAAAGTTTTTTTTCAACTTAGATTTCTATACACAACCAAACTACTGTTAGTTTGGTGAGGCCATAAAGACACCAAGTAACAGAAACAGCAATAAAACCTTAGCTCCCAGACAGCCTCTCTTAGGAGAGCATAATGCTATGAGTAACAAATCCTTACATAATTTTCACTTTCTCAGCCTCTCATGTGGAGCAGCTCACTCCATCCTTAGGGCAGTCCTGTGAAGTAGGTATCATGAGTGAGGAGCTGAGGCCCAGGGGGGTGAGACCTCTTCCCTGTGGTCACCCCACCCGATCGTGGGGAGATGGGGGGTGACTCCCAGCAGCCTGGCCGCAGCGCGGGGGCCCCGTGTCACTGCCACTCAGCCCTCAGAAGCACAGCGATGAGAAAGTACAGGTAATCAGATTACGCAGTGTGGCTCAACTGTGAGCAATATTCACATGGTCCAAACCGTGGAAAATTCAGATGTCAGTTTAACAAAGTTAGAATACAGACAGAGGGACTTCCCTGGAGGTCTACTGGGTAAGACTTCATGCTCCCAGTGCAGGGGACCAGGGTTGGATTCCTGATCAGGGCACTAAATGCCCGCATGACGTGCATGTTGAGTGGCAGTCGCTCAGTCGTGTCCGATTCTTTGTGACCCCATGGAATGCAGCCCACCAGGCTCCTCTGTCCATGGAATTCTCTAGGCAAGAAGACTGGCACAGGGTAGCCATTCCCTCCTCCAGGGGATCTTCCTGACCCAGGGATCGAACCTAGGTCTACCCCATTGCAGACAGATTCTTTACCCTCTGAGCCACCAGGGAAGCCCCCACATGTGGGACATGGCCAAAAAATGCAAAAAAATTAAAAATAGAATACAGAGGAAGACAAATGCTGTATGATCTCACTTATATGTGGGATCTTTTTTAAAAAATAACAATTCAGAAAAGGAGGTCAGACTGGTGGTTGCCAGAAGTAGTGGGGGGGGGGCGGAAATTGGGTGATGGTGGTCTAAGGTACAAACTTTCAGTTGTAAGATAAATAAGTCCTGGGGATGTCATGTACAGGATGACTAGAGTCAACTGCTGTATGGTAACTTCGAAAGTTAAGAGTATCTCCTGAAAGTTCTCATCACAAGGGGAAAATTTTTGTAACTGTATGAAGAGTTGGATATTAACTAAACTTACGTGGTAATCATTTCCCATTGTATAGGTGTGTGAAGTCGTTAGCTGTTACACCTTAAACTCATACACTTATGTTGTATATCATAACAGCAATAAGATGAAAAAAAGGGGAAAAGTTACTGTGACTATTTTGGTATGTGTGAAGAAGTACGTGTGTGTGCTATAAATAACTAGAAAGTCAAATACTCATCTTTCATAGTACAATAAATTTCCGTAAGTAAAAAATCAAGCTAGATTCATCTCCACCTGGCATATAGAAAGCCCTCAATAAATGTTTGTGAGTTAATAAATAAAGGCTTTCTAAATCTCTGTTTCAAACTTTCATGTATATACTTCCATAGCTCTGTAACAGAAAGACTGGGAAAATAGCTTTTAACTGTCTCTGATGCCCAGCATAGGCCATGGAGAAACAACTCTGATAAATTTATGTAAAAAAGTAGCAGATTGCAGAACTGCATGACATTACAGTTCATTTCTTTTTTTTTTTTTTTTTTACAGTTCATTTCTGAATGGATAGAATTTGTGTGGATGTATACACTTAGAAACATATAGGATTATACACTGTCAAATAAAATATCTGCTAGGATAGACGAAGATGGCTATCAATGCGGGGTAAAAATGAAAAGTAGTCATAATATTTTCCTTGATATGCTGCTGTATTTTAAAATTCTTTGCAGTGGGTATTTCTTGTTTGAATAATTAAAATTAAACATCTATAATTTCTTTTGCTCAGCCCGCTCCCCTGGCTTCCCATCAGGTGTGGGAAACACGACAAGCTCCACCGCAGTCCTCGGGCCTGTGCGGCCTCCCCTGCAGACCGGCCTCCCTTCATGTCGTTTCTGCCTGTGCTCCTGGGCCACCCCGGTCCCCACCGAGGTCCCTCCTGCTCTTGCCCCTGCTGTTCCCACTCCTAGAACACTGGTCCCTCCCTGTCTGTGCATTCGTGTTCCTTCAGGGCGCTCAGATTTCCACCGGGGGCCTCACCTGGGGGCCGTTCACCCCTGGAGCTCCATTCTGCGGGTATACCTCGGGCAGTTTAAGCCTGAGGTCTGTACCCAGAGATGCCATTTGTGGCGAGTCCTTCTTTAGGGCCCTCGCATGCAGATGCCAGAGCCTGACTCACGTTACTCTGCTTTCTACTGGACATCTTTAGAGCATGTCTGCCAATTCAGCTGTTCCCCATCTCTCTCCCTCACTGGACTAGCAAGCTCCAGGAGGGCAGTGGCCTTGCCCGGCCTGCTCCTTGTACCAAATCCAGCGCCTAGAACAGGGTCAGGTCCACGGCATGTCATCAGGGGCTATTCGGCGGATGGACAAGTGAGGGGATGAGTGGACAAGTGGACTGGACAACAAGCCTTGGAAGGACGGGTGGCTGCGGGGGGGCTGGGTGGATGGGAGGGGAGCGGACGGCTGGGTGAGTGGCAGACAGGCCGGCTGTCTGCTGGGTTGTCGGGAAATGAGCCTGTTGATGTCACAGAAACTTCTGTGCTTCTCCACTCCTTGTGGACCTGCTTCACCTCTCCCCCCCGGGGGGATATTCAGTAAAACTAACACACCATGTCCTGAAAGTTTACTGGGCCTTCGACTCAGCATATTACCTCACACATTGCATGTGTTACCCCATTGAATCACTGCAACTCCGAGAGGTGTTTTCACGTTCTCGGTTTTACAGATGCAAAAACGGGGGTGCAGAGGAGTTAAGTCACTTGCTCCAAGGTTACACACCGGTGAGTTGATGGAGCCAGGGCTCGAGGCAGGTCTGGTCCCCCAGCCTTTGCACCAAGCCTCACCTCCCACAAGGGTACCTGCAGAGGGCATGCGGGAGCTGGTGGGAGAGTGTGGGGGTGTCTCAACTCTTGAGTCTTCAGAAATTACCTCCAACAGGTATTAGAAGGGAGAGAACGGATGCCCAGATGGACTGCGATGGCAGGGGTGGGGGTGGGGGAAGGGGTGGTGAATAGGGACCAGAGCATCTGAGGACTCAGGAGTCTGCAGAAAGGACCCAGACGGGGAGCTCATGCAGCCAACTGGGAGTCACCCCAGATAAAAGGGATCTGCCTGAGCACCAAGCGGGGAAAACACTGGCTATCTCTACAGTGCTCCCTCCATCAGCCAGCCCCAGGCCTACCTGGCTTCTAGAGTATATAAATAGCACCCCTGTATTACAGGAGGGGAGAATTCAGCTTCGGTAGACCCAAAGGAAAGGCACCCAGACCCAGGGAGACTGAGAAAGGGTCAGGCCAGGGGAGAAAGGCTCCCTGAGGCTAGAAGGGGTCAGAGGCAGCCCTGAGCTTGCAAGGGCCTGAGCGGGCCTGCTGCCTGGAACCACCAGGGGGCGCCGGTCCTCAAGGAGGGACCCGCTCGGGTCCCAGACTCTGGGTAGGTGTGGGGCTGGTGTCTGAGTCAGGGAGAGTCAGCCCCCGACCCTGGCAGTGGGAGCTGGAGGTAGAGTTGGAGGAGGGAGACGCTAAACCGTCTCTGGATTTTCCCCAGAAAGGATGCATTTCTTGTAGAAGTATAAAATTTAAATTTAAAAGTATGGGGAGGCGGGGAAATAAAGGATATTTTTAAAGTCTTTCTAGTCCTCAAGTTCTGAAAGGAGCCTGTGTGTTCCCAGACATGGCCTTAAAGTATGTCTACCCCTTACTCCCAAGATATGGCTTCCAGTTACAGTCTTTAGAATGGCTGTCAAGGGTGAGTTCCAGGCAAATTGTTTGCAGGCTCTGCCATCTGGATGTGAGGGTCCTAAATAAGGACTTGCCGCATATGGCATCTCTGGGTACAGACATCAGGCTTAAACTGCCAGAGGTGTGCCAGCAGAATGGAGCTCCAGGTGTGAACAGCCCCCAGGTGAGGCCCTTGGGGGTGAAACCTTCCTTGGCTGTGGCACAGAGCATGTCTGTCCTTCTGGGGCTGCAGACACCCCGCTGTCTGGCTTGCCCAGGCCTCCAGACCCCCTGAAGAACCCCTCAGTGAAGACCCATTAACTGGGCCACCTCGCCTTTGGTTCAGACATATTCCATCAATACACCGAGATCTACCACTGGTGACCTCTCTTAGCCCCTTGCCCAGGTCCCAGACACTAAAGGTCTCTCTCCCCTCCCCTGAATTTGCTTTAGAATTGAGCCTGGGCTTTGGGGTGGGGGGCAGTTAGACCCAGACAGAAAAAGGCCCTGGTCCAGGCTGCACCCTCACCCCCACCACCAGCAGACAGGGTTTCAGCCCCTGCTGAATGAACAGCTCTCAAATGGGAGCGCTTCTGCACCCCACCGCCCAACCTCCAGGGGACGTTTGGCAACTCTGGAGACATTTTTGGTTGCCATGATTGGCAGGAATGCAAGCATCCAGTGGGTAGAAGCCAGGAATGCTGGCAGATACTCTACAAGGCACACGACGGACCTCAGAGCATAGAATTATGCAGCCCAAATGTCGAGAGACAAACGCTGTGAGTCACACACAGCAGGGCCTGGGGCTGCACCAGACGGGAGTTCAGGGTCACAGGCGGTGACAAGAATGGAGAGGAAGATGAGGGGTTTGGGGGAGGAGAAGAAGACGCAGGTTCGAACCCTGGGTAGGGAAGATCCCCTGGAGGAGGAAATGGAAACCCACTCCAGTACTCTTGACTGGAGAATCCCCGGGACAGAGGAGCACAGCGGACGACAGTTCCGTGGGGCTGCTAAGAGTTGGACATGAACGAGCGACTAAGTGAAGCCAAAAAAAATGAGAAAGCACTGGACCTGGAGCGGACAGAGCTGGGTCCCACCGGCCAGCTGCGCCTCCTCGTACAGGTCCCGTAGCCTCTCTGCCTGGTCCGTCAGGTGTAAACAGGCCCAAAGGAGTGGATGAGAAGATAAAACATGAAGAGGCTCACCCATGCCTGCACACCTAGGATGCTCCAGAAATGTGCGCTTGGGGTGTGGGATGTTGGCGGGGAGCAGGAGCGTGGGGACTTAGGGTAGTGAATCCATATCCCTGAGAGCTAACTGGATCCGATGCTCGGGATTCCAAAGAAGCCTCGGAAAGTGTCTGCTTTTCCCTTCCCAGAACCCAGTGGCGCTGGGGCGCAGGCCAGGCTGGGGAAGTCGGGGCCGGGCAGGGCCCGCTACTCACCGCTGTGGCTTTCTCCATCACTGCTGAGATAGGGGTAATACTCGTGCGTCTGGCGCTGGTAGAGATCCGTGTCATAGGGAACTAGGTCTTCCGATGGCTGCTGAGAGAGGAGGGGGTCAGGGCTCGGCCTGCGGTGGGAGACCCCCCCCAGGGTGTCGGGTCCACACCGAGCCCCTTTATCAGGCCTACAGCCCTCCGTCTGCTTGCAAGAGGAGAGGCCACACAGGGCGCAAGCCGGGGACCCAGGGGCGCAAGAGCCTCGGCTCCGGCGGAAAGGGGGTGACAGAGACCCTGGAGGGTCAGAGGTCAAAAGAAGACAGTTCTGAGGGGACAGCCCAGCGGCTCCCCCAACCACCTCACACTCACACTCCACAGCGTGCCCAGGTCCCAGCCTCACACACTCACCCGCTCACGGTCACACCGATGTGCCTATGCACCCCCCCAAGCGCACACAAGCTCCCCCGACACACTTCTTCCCACACTCCCAACGTGTGCTCTCACACACACGTCCACTCACAGCCCTCACACTCACCCCGGGCACACACGCCAGTATGCACCCGCCTAGAGGTGCTCGCAGGGTCCCCGGGGTTGACACAGGAGCCCATCCCTCGCCTCCAAGCACGCCGACACACGCGCTCGGGCCGTGTCCATCCTCCGTCACTCATGCTCCTGCTCGCCCACCGCCCAGCGCGCAGGCTTGCCCTCCTGCCGAACCCCCCTCCCCGGCCCCCAGGCTCTCTCGCTGCCCGCTGTCCAGGTTCCAGGCCGGCTCAGGGCCCCCACCCCCACGCTGGCTGTCCGCTCTGATGGGCTTTACAGGCCGAGGCTTTGGGGGCCTCTCCCCCTCCCCGCACCCCACTGCCTGGCCGGGCACTGGGACATGCACACCCAGAGGCTTCCCAACAGTCACCAGGCCTCTCCCCACCCCCGTGCGTGTGCCAAGCATTGCACAACAGTCACCCCGGCCTTCAGGGCCCGGCTTGGGGACCAGAGCTGCCTTGGGAGCCCACCCTCCCAAGACCCACTCCGCGTCGCCCCTGGACTGGGCCGGGGGGCTCGGGGGCTCCCGTGGAGCCCAGGAGGACGTGACTCCTGCTCAGCTCTAGCGGGGATTCAGGGACTGAGAGGTCAAGGGACAGAGACAGGGTGGCCGGGACCCAGGGCCTCTGGCTCTCTTGAGGCAGAGTGGGCTCCTCCTGGGACCACCCCCCCATCACACCCCTGCCTGTCTCCCCCATCTTCTAGGTTCCAGGTGGGGGATGGGGGGGCCAGGGCCAGGTCAGAGGCCGGCTGGCTTGTCCCGTCTGTGCCCGGCCCTGCGTCGAGCCTGGCATTAGGTCCGCAGAGAGACAGCACAGCCCCACAGCAGGGTGTCACGCTGGGGGTGCCTCCCTGGGGCTCTGGGGCCTGCCTGGGGTGGGGTGGCCCATGGGGGTAGGGGGGGAAGGGAGCTTGCCTCCAGGCCGGGAAAGCTGAGTCAGATGGGCAGGCCCAGCCAAGCCCTTCCCAGTTACCCCCCCAGGGTCCCCATCCCCAGCTGAGTGGGGAAGGGGGTGAGGAAAGGGAGGGGGCTCCTCTCAGAGGGGCCTGGTGGTGTGACACCTGCCGGAGGCTGCAACTGTCACCTACAGCGGGAGCGGAGGGGGTCTGCCCCAGACGGCCGCCCTGCCGTCCCTGGGGTCCCCTGGGACGCCCGCTTCTCCACCTCCGGCCTCAGCCACTGCCCTCACCCCCGTTTCTCCTTGGACGAGGCCCTCCCCCAGCCCCAATCTCAGCCCCAGGATGGCTCTGCCCTCCTCTCTGCAGTCCCGACCCCAGCTGCCTGGCGAGCCTCTGCTCCCCTCGCTGCCCCGGCCCCCACCTCTGCCTCCGGCCCCCACCTCTGCCTCTGCCACTCAAGGCCCAAGGCCCAGACCTCTCGGGTCAACAGGCACGTCCTCTGCGCCTAGGTGGCGAGGGACCCAGGTTTCAGGCAGCCTCGGTCTCCAGGAGCACCCAGTCCAGGGCCCGAGACCTCCGGTCTCCTGCCCGCCAGCCCTTCACCGTCCCGGGGACTCGCTTCCCTCCACGCCAGCCTTCCCAGCTCCCCGTCACCCTCGCCACCCTCAGCCCGGCCGCCCCTCAGGCCCCTGGAGCCCCGGCTGCCACCCAAGCCCCATCTATAAATAACCGCTCAGGCCCCATCGATCACAGCCCCACTGTGGGCCCGGCCCTCAGCCCGCCGGGGCGTGCTTGCTCCGAGGAGGCCGATGGCCCCCTTGCTTGGGTCTCAGGCCCCGGGGCTCCAGGGAGGAAACACCAGCTTCCCACTGATAGGGGAAGGCAGGCGGCGGGCTGGCGGGCAGGTGGCGGGCGTCCGAGGGCCGTGGGCTGGGCTGGTGGAGGAGTCCCAATACTCACAGGGGGGACGAGGGGAAACCCTTCCATTTTGCACGCCTGTAACATCCAGCCGAGCTCCGAGCCGGTCAGGTCCCCTGCCTCGGTGGGGGCCAGTGCGGAGCCCCTGGGGATGGGGCGCCCCGTCGGGGGTGTGTGGGGGGGGTGGGCTGGACCGCTTCGGGGCGGGCGCAGGGCTCAGGCCTGCCCCTTGAGCTACAGGAGCCGTGGGTGAGCCCCCTCCCTTGACATTGCAGGGCCAGCGCAAGTTCCTGATTTTATCGAAGGCCTGCCGCTGGGAGATAGTCCCCTTGGGGTGACATCACCACCCCAGCCCGTTTGCATAAATCTCTTGCGCTACAGGAAGTCTCTGGCCGGCTGGGGCAGGTGGTGCTCCAGGGGCTGGCCTGGAAGGCCGAGGGGGCCAGGCCCCTGCCCAGAGGAAGTCAGGACTGTGAGGGGCGGCCTTGAGGGCTGGGGTGGGGCGGGAGAATGGGAGGGGGGAAGGCTGGCTTCACCACGAGGAGGGCCTTGCTGCCCCCTGGGGCCTGTGGAGGCTCTCTCACCCTGAATCCCGCAGATGCCTACTACTTTTGAGACCCCCCACGTGGCCAACAGTCACTTCCTTGGGGGATCGGAGCTGGTAAGGGTGTCCCCTTGGGGCCTCCACATTCTGGGGTCAGCCTGGTTGGGCGAAGGCTCTTGCCCTGCTGATTGCCAGGCCTGGCTCTTCCTGGGCCCGTAGGCCCACAACCGCAGTCCTACCCAGCCTGGGGCTGGGCCCTGGGGCCTGATCCTCAGCATCATGCTGGTTTCTCCTTCCTTCCACCAGAAGTATTCCTACACCCTCCCCTCTCAGCTTCCCAAGGATCACCATGTCTTCCATATCTCAGTTTCCCTACCCCTTACCAATGCCTGCCAATCGAGTCTTCCTAGTTTAAAAACTTTTCTTATCTGTCTATCCATTCACCTATTTTCCCATCCATTTACTTATCTGTTTTGTCAATCCATCTATTCACCCATCAAGCCAGCGGTACATTCATTTGTCTTTCAGTTTAATCCAGCCCTTCATTCATCCATTTATCTGTTAGTCTATTATCCCTCTACCCATTTGTTTATCTTCTCATCCACTGAGCCGTCTATATGTTCATTTATCAGCCCATCCGTTTGTTACTCATCCACATTTCCATCTGTTTATCCATCGTATGTCCAGCTATCAATCTGTTCATTCACTGGTCCATTCATTCATCTAGCCACCCATCCATTTATGCGTTCTACCAATATCAGTTGAGTTCTAGGCTTCATGCCCATAAGATATGGCTCAGATAGTAAAGAGTCTGCCTGCAATGTGGGAGACCTGGGTTCAGTCCCTGGGTCGGGAAGATCCCCGGAGAAGGAAATGGCAACCCACTCCACTATTCTTGCCTGGAAAATCCCATGGACAGAGGAGCCTGACGGGCTACAGTCCATGGGCTCACAAAGAGTCAGACACAACCGAGTGACTAACACACAGGATTTATGCTCAGTGCTGGGAAAGGAGAAAGGTACTGGACAAGACTCCTGTCTTCAGGGAGTTCCTGATGTAGTCTGAAGGGCGGAAGGATGAATAGAGGCAACTTTTAAATCCTTTTTCTCTAGTAAGCCCAGTTCTCCAACTCGTTGAGAGCGCACTCTCCTCTCCTGTGAAGTCTTACCCTTGGCTCTAAGTCCTATTCGCACTAACATTGCCTCCTTCCTGTCAGTGGAATCCCAGATACCCGAGTGTTTCTTCACTTGCAGCGAAGACCAGGGATTCGCAGGTCTGGATTCACCATTAGACCTATTTCACCTACACCTTCACCGACTTTTTGCCTCCACCTTTGGGCCTCTCCAAGAAGTCTAGGGCCTCGTCCTCAGGACTCCCTAGGAACCTGACCAAGGCCGCTCCCCAAGAAGAGGGGAGAGGCGGGCTGACTTGGCATCTGTGCCATCCCTGACCCCACTTTCTCATCAAGAAGGCCTCATCCCCACTGACTGCATGGCTGAGGGTGGGCTCTACTGCACAAGGGCCACATCCTGCTTGCTGTGTTCATTCATTCATTCTTTGCTTGTTTGGTTTATATGCTTATTTATCTCCTCTTTCATTTGTTTAATCACTAATGCTTTACTGAAGGTCTCCCATGTGCTGGGCCTGGCAAGGGGGCATGAACATGAAGGAGGCGTGCCCTGGGCCTCCAAGAGCTCACAGGCCCACAGAGAGAACAGACATGCGAGCAGATGCATGCTCCTCTGGGGAGGCAGGGGCACAAGAGGTGCCAGGTGCAGAGGCGCATAGTCAGTCGGGTCAGGGTCACACGCAGGGGAGCACGCCGGGGCCAGGGCAAAGCCAGGAGGCGGCAGAGAACGAGGGAACAGGCTGGAAGCAAGGCCAGACCCGGTGGCAAAGAGCCTTGCATACCAAGCCCGGGAGCGTGGGCTGCCTCCAGGAGCTGCTGAGGGGCCTCTGCTGGTCCCGAGCAGGGAGTCTGGGCTTTCCAGGTGTATTGCGGTGGTAACAAGTCCACCTGCCAACACAGATTGGCAGGTTCAGTCCCTGGGTCTGGAGGATCCCCTGGAGGAGGAGATGGCAACGTGTTCCAGTATTCTTGCCTGGGAAACCCCATGGATAGAGGAGCCTGGCAGGCTACAGGGGTCGTGGGGTCACAAAGGGTCGGACACGACTGAGCGACTGAGCGCGCACACACTCGAGGAGGCAGTGTATTGCTCTCCCCAGTGAGCGCAGGCAGCGGACCAGGCCGGCTCTGTGTTCCTGAGCCCTAAGTCTCAAGGGGCCACGAGAGAAGAGAGAGACTCCACTGTCCCAAGTCTGGCCAAGCCCAGGGTGAGAAAATCCCCAGGGCCCCAAATCTCGGGAAACAGGCAGAACTGGCTCCCACTTTCTGCGCAGCTCGAGCACCCTCTATCCATTCCCACACCAGCAAGTCCTCTCCAACCTTCCTCCCACTGTCCATCCTCCCTAAGCGCACCAGAAACCTCTTCCCAATGCTCAGATTCCAAGGGACCTGCTGAGGTCCTAAGCCTTAGGAATAGCAGGACCCAGATTCTAAACAATTTCAAGCAGAGCAGGAAGGGTCTGATCATATCCACAACCCCAGGAGCTAGCAACTCCTTCAAAGGGGTGGTGGGGTGGGGATAGGTATTTTCTGAGTGTCCAGCACTGGGCTGAGTGCCTCCACTCTTGTGATCTCACAGAACCGGGACAATCATGTTACCCTGAGGCCCAAGAGGTTGGTGACTCGCCCAGGGTCACACAGCTTGTGAGTGGGGAGCCTGGACCGGCTTTCTGGGGCTCTCGGAAGGGCTGGATCCCAGGGCAGGGAAAGGAGGCAGAAGGACAAGGAGCCAAGTGTGGAGCAGACGGGGGGACACAGCTGGGCCAAGGTGGTCAGGACTGGGGAGGAAGAGAAAGGCAGAAAAGCAGGAGAAAGAGCCAAAGAAGGGGGTAGAGAGAAGTGAGTCGAGAAAGAGCAGGGTGGGGCAGTGGGAGGGCAGGACACAGATGAGGGCGAGAGCGGACAGCACCGTGGGTCCTGGGAGGCTGCAGGCCCGAGCACAGAGGGTCCGCAGTTTGCTGGAAGTCACCAGGAGCGTCTGGTTGACCCCGTGGCTTGAGTTTTTGTGAGCAAGAAATTGGTTTGAGATTTAAAGAAAAACACTTAGGTGCTCCAGGGAATGAGAGGCAAAGCTGCTTTTTATTTTCATCTTTTTATTTGTTATTTGTCTTTGGCCGTGCTGGGTCTCTGTTGAGGCATGTGGACTCTAGCTGTGCTGTGTGGGTTCAGCTGCCCCACGGCATCGTGCAGGATCCTAGCTCCCCAACCGGGGATCGAACTTGTCTCCCCTGCATTGGAAGGGAGACTCTTAACCACTGGACCACCAGGGAAATCCCTGAAACGGTTTTTTTTTTTTTTTTTTTTGAAACGGTTTTTTAAATTATGTTAATTTTTCAATAGGTAATAGATACACATGGTATGAAATTCAAAAGGTAACAAGAAGGGAAACGGTCCCGTTCCCTGTTAGCTGATTCTTGGATATTTTTTCTAGAGGAAGTCTAGCAGACAGAAGCATAGAAGCAGATATTTTTAAATTTCACACAGCAAGCAGTGCCCTGAACACATCGTGCTTCACTTTGGTTGTTTTTTCCCCACTAAATCCATCCCATGCCCGTGCATATAGAGCCGTCTTGTTCTTTTTAATGACTGTATAGTATTCTACGGTTTGGGTAAACTGTGGTAGCTTCACATCATGAGAGACCTCATTCATTCAAAAAACTGCAGGAAACATTTGTGTACAATTTAAAAGATAATTATAAAGTGTACACATACATAACCACCATCTAGGTCAAGAAATAAAACACTGCCAGCACTCCAGAAGCTTCCCCAAATGTCCTGCCTCTCTCTAGAAGGAAGACTATCCTAACTTTGCCAGTAATTATTTCCCTGTTTTCTTTACAGCTTTCCCACTTGAGTAAACATCTCTAACAATATAGTTTAGCTTTTACCTTAACAGATTTTAACCTTTATATGAAGAGAGTCATAGTGTAAACATTCTTGTTGCATGTAGCTGTGGTCCATTTTCATTGCTGTATAGCAGTCCATTGTTGAAAAGTTATTTAACGAGTCTCTTATGGATGGATATTCAGGTTGTTTCCAGACTTCTGCTATTACAAATAATACTGCAATAGGCAAAATTTGCTAATTTACACACATGCGAGTGTACGTCTAGGATAAATGCCCCAAAGTTGAAATACTGGGTCAAAGAGGAGTGTTTTTTTTGTTTTTTTTTTTTTGCAGGAAAGCTAGAGGGGAGTGTCTACTGGAATAGTTGGGGGAAGATGTGGGTGAAAGGTCGTTTCCAGGGTTGGAGGGATTGCAGTGCGGGCTCCAGGTGTCAGTCCTCATGCCTTCACGTCAGCTTGTTTCTAAAAAACATCCTTCAACTGTAAAGAACGAAACCTATTTTTCTGCCTTACATGAAAACTATGTAGGAGAAAGGCCTACTTCTGCAGAAGTAAATGTTCAAAGGGAGAGACACTAAAATGCTATAAATTCTTTCTCTATATATTTAATTTTCCAAGTCTAATCGTGACAGTTAAGAGATTTGACAGTGAAAAGAAAATCACCACAACCAAATGCAGGCTGAGTCAAAAATCTTTGTGTACCTCCCTGCAGACACTAATAAATAGTATCAGGAATTACCTAAAATAGAAACAAAAACTCCTTCAATTATAAGTAATATTGAAAATGGCACAGCTTTCTATCTTAACTCATTGGAAAAGAGACCAGATAATTATTTAGAGTCTATCAGTGTAGGTGCCCAGATAGTTCTTTAATTTTTAATTTTTATTTTTTTTATTGAAGTACACACAGAAATTTTTGACTTACCTCTTTTGAAGTCAAAGGGGACATTTTTTTCAGTTGAAATATAAGGGATATATATAACATTGTATTAGTTTTAAGTGTACTGCATGCTTTTTTAACTCTCAAGTAAATAGGTAGATAAACATGGGCTTCCTAGGTGGCTCAGCGGTAAAGAATCTGCCTGCCAATGCAGGAGACACAGGTTCGATCCCTGAGTTGGGAAGATCCCCTGGAAGAGGGCATGGCAACCCACTCCAGTATTCTCACCTGGGAAATCCCATGGACAGAGGAGCCTGGCGGGCTACAGGCCATGGGGGTCTCCAAAGAGCCGGACACGACTGAGAGATTAAACAAGAGAGATATTGTCACGTTGCCTTGAGTAAAGGTTTTCCCCACTTATCCTCCTACCAGCAGCCCGTGACAGGGCTGTTCCCACCCCCACGGGACAAGCGGGCGGCCACGCAGGGCTGGGCCCTGCAGAGAGGGACACGCGGTCAGGCAGCCTGGCTGGTGGAGCGCCGGGCGGCCTTTGCCTGCCCTGGGCTGGGCGACTGCTGGGGTAGGCCGGGTGCTATTGCAATCACAAGGCAGGCAGGCAACAGGAAACACGGGGCCCACGTCCTCGAAGCTGAGTGCACATGGGGGAGCGTCGTGACCCCTTCTCTCGAGGGCCCCTCACCCTCAGCCCCAAAGAGCTCCAGACGCCCTCCACCCTTGCAAGCAGCTGGGCCCGGCGGGACGCGACGGGGCGCGTGGGAGAACTCAGGCCTCAGAGAGCGAGCTGGGAAAGATGACCAGAAAGAGCTGAGCCCGTGTACAGAAATGGCCATCTTGCAACTTCCTCTCACGGTTGAGACACTGGGAGGGGCTCCTTGGGCCCCTCCAAGCTCTGAGCGCCGGTCCGAGTGCGGGGCTGCCTCTGGAGCCCGTGAGGACATCTGACAAATATTTGCTCAGGGCCTCCAGGGGTCAGGCGACCAAACAGGCAAAGGCCCCTGTCCTCCAGGGGCTGATTCTGGAGCAGGCGGGGGTGGGGGGTGGCAGGGGACACACGGAGTCGGGAGTCGGCGAGAAGGAGGCAAGCGCTACAGGAGAGGGGATTGCCCAGCTCGGGGCGGCGGCGGGGCGGGGGGTGCCTCTGCAGCGTGAAGGGGAGCAGGGCAGGCCTCGGGGAGACTTGGAGAATAGGGACACTGGACCAACCCCGGGGACAAGTGGGCGAGCCAGCCAAGCAGACACCTGGGAGGAGAGCTCCAGGCGGGGGGAACAGCAAGGGGCCAGTGTGAGCAGAGCGGGGGTGGGGGGGAGGAGGTGAGAGGCCTGGGTGGGGCGGGGATGCTGAGGGACGTTGTGCATCGTGTGGAGTCTGGTCCTGACTCCGGGAGGACGGGAGCACCACCGCAGAGTTCACGTTCTCATTCAGATCTGAAGTTGGGGCTCTTATCATTCCCCCTGGGACAGTCGAGGAAACTGGGGCTCAGAAGGGGGGTCCACGCCTCAGCCAATCGAGAGACAGGCGAGGCTTAAACCAGGTCAGCTGGAGACCCGGGTGGTACCCAGGGCAGGCGCCCATAAAGTGCCAGGGGCCGGGACCAAGGCGACCAGCCCCACCGGCTGCGGCCCTCGTCGCCCGGCATTAACTCACCCCACCTCCCATGACCCTGTGAATTTACTACCAGTACCGTTTTACAGACAAGGGTCACGGGGTTCAGCTGGCGAGGGGGCTGCCCAAGGACACACAGCTGGCCAGGGGGTGTGTGGGGGTGGCCCTGGGGCGTGTGCTTCCGTGGATGGGTGCTTTCCTACCTAAAAGCGCTCCTTAGCTCTGGCTTGTTCACAGGCTGAAGTCCAAAGCTCCGAGTCCTGTGCTGGAGTCCACCCCCCCACCCCCCAACACCCTGGTCAGGCTTTCCCACCCTCCCCCACCCCGAGTGGACCAGCCCTGCCCCCACCTCCAGCCCAAAGACGCTACTCAACATTCCCAGAACCTCTTTCTCAATCTCCCACGGCCTTTGCTCACAGTCCCACCCCCTTTCACACTCAAAGGCCTCCTCCATCTTTTTTTTTTTTCCTCCTCCATCTTTTGAGGGCTCGCCTCCTCCAGGCTGTCTCCCCAGACCACCTCCATCTTTCCCCCGCCCTACTGAATCCCTCCTCGCACTCTGCGCCAGCTCCTGCCCACCTCCCCACTCCCCCCCCAACACTCCCACCAGCTCCCCGGCCCCAGGGGCCAAGCAGCAGAGATCTCCAGAGGGGCCCGAGCCCCCATGCCCTGAATCTCAGCTCTCCCCGCCACCCCCCTCCACACCCTTGTCTCCTGTTGACCAGGCCGTTCAGACGGGGAGCTCACCTCCTGGCCACATCACTCAGCCTCCGGCACCTCAAACCCACCGCCACCCACAGCGACTTCCTCCTGCTCACCACGGGCAGCACCCGCCCTGCTGGCTCACGGAGGACAGGAGCCACTTCCCCCCCTCCCCCGCCAGGCCCCCCGCTTCTATGGAGCCCCCGGCACCATCCTCTCTTATCCAGGCACCCCTGGATCCTTCCTTACCACTGGCACTGTAGCCCCTTCCCCTCCCCGAAGCTCAGAGGCCTCGATTCTGTAGAGGCGTCAACAAGACCCAGCCACAGCACGGTCCAGAGGGCAGAAAGAGACAGTCTGTGAGCCTTCCCCTTGAATACAGTAGGTTTTCAAATCAGTGCGCGTTTCCCTCACTGGCCTCCACAAATGCTGAGTGACCCTCCTAACCTCGTGGAGGTTGGGAGTATGGCTCTAGAGACCTTGATTCTGAATCCTATCCCTGCCCTGTGTTCGCCACATGGCTGAGGGCAAGTCACTTCTCAGAGCCTCGGTATCATCATCTATAAAACGGAGCCAACAGCAGGATACCCCCCAAGGGACTGTGAGAATTAGAGGCCGCACTGGAGATGTTTCTATGTGATGCACGCGCCCAGCATACCTCTGGAGGAGGAAGGCTCGGCCCTGTCTCTGAGGGCTCAGGATCTCTGCGGTCCTCAGTTCCTTGGAAGCTCCCACCCTCTGGCCTTTCCAAAGCCTCCTTGGAAAAGTTGAGCAGTGTGAGGAGCCGAGAAGCTGGTGGAGGAGAGCCTTGAGAGAGCAGCCTCTCACCCTCCTTTGCCCTCCTCCCTGCCTGAGCAGCCAGCTCTCGGGAGAAGACCTAGGGGCCCCAGGTCTGGAGTAGGGATGCCGTGGTAGGAAGAAGGTAATCGATATCGAGCTCCGGTCGTGGGCCAGCGTGCTAGACATTTACAACAAAGCGACGGCACAGGGATCGATTTTAACAGATGGGAAATGGGCCTCAGAGCCAACCCTTATACCGCTCCAGGCCAGAAAGCAGAAAGAGCCAGAATCAGGGTCGGACCAGGCTTATCTTACTCCAGAGTCTGTGCTCTCAGCCCAAAGCTGCCCCAGCGTGCATGCCGGGAGCCAGCAGGACAGGGGTCTCTGTGCCCGGTGCATGAGTGGGAGGGTGCTGAGGGGGCCGGTGACTGAGGCGCTGACTTGATTTCCAGGCTGTGGGATCCCAGGCTACTTCGAAGCAGTCTAGGGGTCCCAGGCAAGCGCGAGGGGCAAGGAGTAGGAAGGCCTGGACCCGGAAGGAGTTAAATGCATAAGGGGCCTGGGTGAATCAGAGACTCCGCAGGCTGAGGTGGAAATTCCCTGTGCATGGCGTGTGGTCACCCAGAAAAGGGAAACGGTGCTTTTCGGAGCAGAGGACGGCAGGGGCTCCAGCCCGGGAGCAGATGCCTGCTGGGTGGGGCTGGCAAGGGTGTCGTGACCAAGGAGGCCTGGCCTCCGGGTGGGAAGAAGGAGGCAAGGAGCCATGAAGCCAGGCCAGGCCTGGTCATTCTATGGTGTGACCATGGGCCCTGACAGATGAATAGGCGTTCACTGGGCCCAGAGGAAGAAGGGGCACTTGACTTGAACTGTGGGAACCAGTAGAGCCCAGGCCCAGGAATGGGACTCAGCAGGGGGAGCCTGTCCCCAAGGCTTTTGTTGGGGCCTCTGTCCTGTCCCACCCGAGGGGCCCCTCCTCACCCCAGGAAGCACCCATCACCTTCTCCTGGGGTCCCCCAGCCTCAGTTTCCCTCCCAGAGTTCTCAGCATCTTGTCACTCATCTGCCGTGCGCACGGGACCCTGGGCAGGTGCCATGTTCTAGCTCTAGAGACAGTTTGCACCTGCGGCGGCTGGCAAGGAGTGGGTGCTCTGTGTTTGAGGACTGACAGTCTATGGAAGAGGATTCTGACGTTTGGAGAGGTTAGGTGAAACGCGGCCCGCTGGCTGGGACTGAGGCGGGGTGGGAGCCAGGGCTCTGCTTCAGCTGGGACTTGGTGGCAGGTATGGAGTGGGGCAGGCAGAGCCTTCCCCTGGGGGCGCGGAGGGGGACCTGGGCCGCTGACCACCCCGTCCGGCAGCTCCAGCGTCCAAGGCCTGCGTCCCCCTCAAGCTTCAGGCCAGCCCGGCCTCCTGCCTTGTCTCTGGGGCTGGGAAACTCATGTCCTCCCCGGGGAAGGAGACAGACGGATGAGATGGAGCGAGGACCAGTCAGATGGATAGACGAGGGGACTGGGTGTCCGGAAACCCTGACTCCCAGTCCAGACGCTTGCCCGCTGTGTAGCCTGGGACACGCGCCTCGCCCTCTGCGCCCCAGCGTCCATTTCTGATGGAGATGGTGGGACAGGGTCTATCTGGGGATAAAAAGAACTGCCCCCCCTCTGCGTCATCATGAGAGCTCGTCCATGATTTGAAACGAGTGTTCCTTGCGTTGCCTTTTGTCTCTTCCTAGAGCAATCCCCTGCTGCAGCGCCAGTCCTGCCTGCCAGTTCCTAAGCGGCGTGAGCCGTGGTCTCAGGCCCAGCGTCCGTCCGTCCGTCCCAGCTCAACTCTGGCCCGCAAGAGGGCCGGTGACCCACACCAGCGGAACGAGGGGACTGAAACCCAGCTCAAAGACAGTAGGCGGCTGGGGCCTCCCACCCAGAAACAAGCCCCCTGGAAGGCCCCGGGTGCCCCAGGCCCACCGAGCACCCCAGATTCCTTGCCCGCACCCCCCAACCCCGGGAAAGGTCAAGGGGCCCCTGGAGCGGCTACCCTCGGCGGGCCGAGCAGCGTCATGGCGGCCGTCGGGGCTGGAGCTTTTCCAGTCACGAAGGGGAACTGAGAACTGTGGGAATGTGCTTTGGGCAGGCCAGAGTGGGCCGGGCCCCGGTGGGAGGGGGCTGCTCCAAGGAGCCCAGGCTCATGGGGTCCTGGCGGGGGGCGGTGAGGAGTTGAAGAGGACCCCCCTGCTTCTCCAAGCAAGTGGCTGAAGGGCCGGGGATGGGGCAGGTGCGGGGGTCACTGCGAGGTCCTGGCAGGTTGTCCAGAGAGAGCTGGCCGGGGCAGTGGGAGGTTGGGGAGCCGTGTGGGGAAGGAAAGAGGAAGCCGAGCGGAGCGGGGGAGGGGGCCGCGGGGAGGAGTGGGGGCCGGGGGGCCTGGAGTCACTCTGGCCGCAGTCACTTCGCTTCTCCTGGTTTCGGTTTGTAAATAGCTGCTGGCTCCGTGCGGGCGGGATGGGCCCTGCCCCTTCTGTGGCCCGTGTCCAGGGAGGTCCAGGTCTGAGCAGCTAGCTGCACGCGCTGCTGCCCTGGGCTTGAGGACCCCCGCGGGCATCGAGGCTGGCCCGGCCTTTGGGCTCGATGGGCAGGTTCTGGCGGGCCCGGTTCTGGGCAGCCCCAACCTGTGGTCACTGAGGTAATACAGCTGGGATAGAACTTGATGACTTGGCCACACTGGGCTTATTTATAACTGGGCCTCCGTGGGCAGAAGAGCAGCTGCGGAGCCGCCAACTCAGCACTTGGGCTGACCCCAGGCTCCAAGGCAGGGGACGCGATGGCGGGGGCCAGGCCGGCCTCCCGGCCCCTCAGGCTGAGCACCAGGGTCTTGGGATCCTCGAGGCCTCTCTGGCTGGAACCAGTCCTTGGCCGTCCGTGATGGACAGGCCTTGAGACTGAGGAGAAGCCACTTAGGCAGTGGGCACCTCAGAACCTCCTGGGCCAAGTGGGGTGGCTAAACTCAGTCAGTGGACTGGTCAGTTCCCCCAGGGGCACCCAGGCCTCAGCCTTCCTGCAAAGAAATTCTTCCTCCAGACGTCAGATGCTGTCAGCAATCTCCACAAGCACAAGTCATCTGCTCTCCCCTTCTTGCAAGAGCAGCTTGAAAACAAAACAACACACATTCGGGGAAAAGGCAATGCCAAGTTCCCGAGGCCTGGCCCTGGTGGTGGAACCTCCAGGCACCCGACGCCGGGAGAAGCCTCCGGGCCTCCCAAGGCCCAGGTGTCATGCCGCACGGGCACCCACCTCCTTGCGGGACAGCCGGGAAGGGCTGGCCCGGCCGCTAGCCCTACTCGTCTCTCTCCTGAGAAATAACGTGAGGGCGGACCGGACCCTTTCCTAAAATTTGTAGGAATAAACGGGATCCGGAAGTCTTTCTCCCGCTCGGAATCCTTCCGAGTCAACCCGGTCACCCACCATCCTCTGTCTCTCCCATCCACCCCGTCTCCCTAACCTGGTCCTGGCCTTCCTGGCCTCCACGCCTCAACTCGAAGTCTGGTTCTCCCAGCGGGTGAGCTCGTCCCTGCTCCCAGGCTCTCCAAACCCCTCTCTGTCGAGGCCTATGCCAAGCCCTTCCTCGGAGGGTCCCAGTCCCAGGGCGGATCTTATCCTCCAAGCTGAAGCTCTTGGGATGGAAAAAATCACGACTGTCAGAATTGGGGCCGAAACGGGCGAGGGATCTTAGACTATGAGTATCACGATCATCTCACGTGAAAGAGGAAAACCAAGGCCTGGGGTGGGGCAGGGAGGGCCAGAGGCAATCAGTGGACAAAGGGCAGAGCTGAGACCAGAGCTCCCGGCCCTGGACCTCAGGCCCTCTGGACCACCTGCTCGGCCTAGAGCGGCAGCCCTGCCTGGCCCCTTCCTCTTAGTGCTGGGGATGGGAGCCCTGGGGTTGGGGGGTAACTCGGGCCATCTCCTGCCCGGGTCGGGGCCTGGGGTGCGGGCCCACTCAGGCCCCCTCTGGGCAGGGTCGGCGGGCCGCCCTGCCTGGAGCCACCCCGGCTGCAGCTGCCCCTGTTTCCACATCGGCAGCAGCAAGTCCGGCGCCTGAGAAAACAGGAAGCGCCCAGTCACCACAGGAAGCGTATGTGCGCAGCCTCCCCGCCCCCGGCCCATTGCAAAACGCCAACAGCCCGGTTACCACAGGCACCACACCGCGGCGGGGGACGCTCCGGCCGCCAGGTCCGCCCCGGGGGCCGGGCCGGCGGACTTCAGCCCTCACCTGCCTGGCGCCAGCCACCGGCCGGTGTCCAGCGGGGGTCAGGGGGCGGCCTGGAGGAGCCCGAGGCCTGGGCTTCGGGCCTCCAGCCTCCCTCTGGGTGCTCAGCCCCATCCCCCCATGCGTCTGAACCAGGCCTCCTCTGGCCCTCGTGAAATCAGAATGTGGGGTCAGGGGTCACAGAGAAGCCGCCTCTCCGGCCTAAGGGTTGGGATGGGAGGACCATTCGACGGCCTTCGACCTGACGGCTCCATCCACCAGCCTCCCAGGGCCGCAGCCTCAGAGCCCGCCACCCCCACAGCCCCTGGGAGCTGTCTGCCGTCAAGTCCACACCTGCCACACCCTCTCGGGCCGGCCCCAGCCCTTCCCGACCGAGACTGCCAGCCCCTGGGGTCCTGCCCCCTGGGGTTCGCCTTGGGGGGGCGGGGAGGGCGGGTGGGAGTCGGGGCCCCTCCTCGTCCCACCCCACCTGCCCCGACTCACCTCTCCTTTACGGCTCCCCCCCCGGGGCTCACCCTTTGGAAGGAGGTGGGAGTCCCCGCAGGGCCTGCACTGCTCCAGCCCCGCGGACAGCAAGGAAAAGAGAAGAGAGCAGAGCATTTCATGGCTATAATAAATCAAAGGGGGAAGTCGGAGCAGGAGAAATAAGAAACTTCCCTACCCCGGGCACAGGGACCTGCCAGGCGGCAGCCCCCGGCACCCCACTCCTCCTTCCTGCATCCCTGGCGGGGGGCCCGGATTGGGTGCCTTCTCCCCCAGGCCTAGCGAGGTACCCCACCTGCCCGGAGGTCCCCTGGGAACCCTGGAGGCCCAGCCTCTCTCAGCGCTGGGCCTCAGTTTCCTCCAAATGGGCGTGGGGAAATTCAACAAGGCTGTTGTTTCTCTGGGGAGGCAAAGGCTTAAACTGCCCCACATAGACAGCTGAAGATGGGGAGGGCCCCTCTGGACAAGGACCCTCGGGGCGTGAAGAGGGGTGGGGAGGGGGTGAAGCATCTGAGAAGTCCCAGTGGGACGGCTGGGCTGGACTGGGCTGTGCTGGACAGACGTCTGTGAAAGGAGCCGGGAAAGCCAGAGCAAGAGGCCGGAGCAAGGAGTGGAGGCGGGGAGAGCCCTGGACTGCGAGAACGGGCAGGACGGTGACCTCAACTCTGTCCCTGCACTTTCTCAAACCAGACCAGGGGCCCAGGGCCTGGGGTCCAGAGGGCAGCACCAGATACCCGCAGTCACTGAAGACATCACGTCTTCCTGGAGTGTCCACGCAGGCAGAAACGGAGAGTAGAAACTGATTTTTTTTTAAGTGTGCGTGGGGTGAGTGAGCCCACCTATTGAACAGGATACAAATCTGTATGAATTTTTAAGACAAGAAGAAGGAATTTCAGAGATAGGTTGGCTAGTTTGGGCCCTGTTGTGAGCGACACCTCCAGCTTCCCCCACTTTTGGGGTGTCTCTACTGGAACCCTCCTGAGAAGACAGGCTCACTCCTTTCCTCCAAGGGTCTGCTCTCACTCAGAGCAAATGCTCTGGGCCCCACCCGGGCCCCCAGCCCCCAGGGACTCCCGGCAGTGTCTCCTGAACAACTGGCAGCCAAGAGCTCGGGGTCCTAGGAGACAGCAGCAGGGCCCAGGATCCCTCTGCACCTCTGAGATCACGCTGCTTCACTCACAACCTCGTCAGGCAGATAAGATAAGAAAGTGGCTGTGACTGTTGGACAGTCTGGGCTGCAGAGCCAGACAGATTGGGGAGCCTGCAGTGTGTGACCCTGGGCAAGTCATCTTGCCTCCTGGAGCCTCGGTTTCCCCACTGGGGAAAGGCCTCACTTGAAAGCCGGTAATGCAGGACAAAGGAGGTCATGGTCTGGGGCCTCACGCTGACCGTGTGGCCAGCAACACACAGCGACCGCCACTCCCGTCTCCTCCCAGAAGCCCCCACTTCCTCCCTCCTTCCCTTTCACCTGCCTGAGAACCTCGGCTCCCTGCTCTTCTCTGCACGCCCAGGGCCCCTGACCTCCCTCTGACCTGTCCTGATCTGGGAGAGCACCGGAGCTGGGGTTCCCAGCCCTTCCCCAAGGCACTCCATCTGTGAGACGGGGTCCTTGGAGGCTCAACTCTTGCCCTGGCAGGACTCCCCACATCTACTCGCACACTTCCTGCCCTCCCAAGACACCCCCTTTCATCCCCAGACAGCCACACGGTTTGAACAACGGGTAGTGTTCACCAGGCACTCTGTGCACACCACATCTTGTAATCCTCGCAGCTGCAAGTATTCTTATCCCCATTTCACAGATCAGGAAACTGAGGCTCAGAGGGGCAGAGGGACTGGTGTGAGGTCAGCTGGCTAGAGAGGGGCAACTCTGACCTGAGAACTCAGTTCTCATCGATTAACCCAGAAGAAATCCTAGGCAAACGTGGGGCGAAGCAGTACCTCTTTGCTTGGGAGACTTTTTGAGTCCTTTGGGATGCCACTGTTGCCCAGGCTCATGTGTGTGTGCACGCGAAGTAGCTTCAGTTCAGTTCAGTTCAGTTGTTCAATTGTGTCCGACTCTTTGCCACCCCATGAGCTGTAGCAAGCCAGGCTTCCCTGTCCAGTAACTTCAGTCATGTCCAACTCTTTGCAACCCTATGGACTGTATAGCCCAGCAGGCTCCTCCACGGGATTCTCCAGGCAAGAGTATTGGAGTGGGTTGCCATGCCCTCCTTCAGGAGATTTTCCAGACCCAAGGAAAGAACCCATGTCTCTTACATCTCTTGTACTGGCAGGCAGGTTCTTGGTTCACAGTCATGGCCTATTCCCAGTTCCCCAGGTCACCTCCATCCCAAGTCTCCTGTTTCTCCTGGTTCAGGCTGCAGTATGCCAGAGTTAGAAAAATTCCAGTCTCGGGTGACCATAAGATCAGATATTACAAAATTCAGAAAAGGTGAGCAGCCTCCTGAATCAAATGCTCCCCCTGGCTCCCTGCCCTGCGCATGCACACCTAGCAGTGGGTGGAGACAGGCCCAAGGGGGCAGTGTGCCCTAGTGGTTAGAACCAGGGCCTTGCTGCCAGACATTCATGGGGTCTAACTCTCAATTTTGCAACCAGAGACACACCACTCCACCCACCCCCACCCCCACCACTGCATAAGTGACAACCCTAATATGGAGAGAAAGATGCCTCTCCTGACCTGGAGATTTCACAGAAGGGAAATTTGCTTCTAAAGGCCAAGGGCTCAGCCCTGCTTCATGCATGGCCTCATTTAAGCCTCGTTACAGCTCTGATGAGTAGGTACTATTATTACTCCCATTTTACAGATGAAGAAACCAAGGCGAAGGAGTCTTCCCAAGGTCACATGGTCTTGCAGGGACTTGAACCTCAGTCCCATGTGACTCCAAGTCAGATGCACTTACCCTGCCCCAGATCGATCCCCCTTCCTTTTTTCCTAGGAATTTTCCCTACCACTGCCAGCCCACAAGTCAGAGGCCCTGAGTGGCAAGTAAACCTTGACTGGCTGGGGCTGAAGGGCTGGGCCCTGCCCAGCTGTGTGCAGTCCCCAAATGCCTGACTGCTCTCGCTCTTGGGCTGGGCTGGGCTGGCAGAGGGCTGCCTGGGCATGCAGGGGGGTGCGCCCAGCTGCTGCAGGGACTCCTCCGGGCCCCAGCTGTCCTGCCTTGGGCCAACCCCGCAGCTATATTGGTGTCCGACCGGCTCCTATAGGAGGGGTGTAAGCCCTTCCTGGGGGCCTGCAGGGTGGGGCCAGGAAACAGAAGCTGGACTTGCGCTTCTCACTTGCTTGGACCCCTTTCAAGGCCCAAGGAGAGGACTCAGCAAATTTGTGTTTGATTTTGTAATCTTTTTCTTAAAGAGGACCCCCAGAGTGTACAAGCATCCCCAAACCTAACTCTGTTCCCCAGGTTGGGGGCAATAGAAAGAGCTCCATTCCGCTCCCCACTTGTTTCCTGACGGCTGGCTCTGTGCCTTAAGGCAGGCCCCCCAAATCCTCACCTACACAGTGGGGATCAAGCCTGGAGAGTCAGCAAGAAGAGGCGGGGGCCATAGGAGGAACACAGGGTACCCCTTCTTTACAAAGGGCCCAGATCTACAAAGGGGTTTCACCAGCCTGCCCCCGTCCCATCCCCAACAGGCCCTGGGTGGGTAACGGGAGCTCCTGCCCCCATTTGCCAGCGGAGATGACTGAGGTTGGAAAGACAACGTGTAGGCTGGAGCCCCATCCCCCACGGCTCCCGGGCATCAACCCCCGGGGTTGGAGGGAGGGGGCCGCCGGGGCTGACCGTGGCTCCGGGGAGTGGGACCGGAGGGTGCGGGGGCGGGCTGGGCGGAGGCTGGGGGGAGGAGGCGGCGTCCCGCACTGTCTCACCGCAGGACCGACCTCGGCTCTTATCTGCTCGGGCAGCTTCCGCCCCCCGCCCAGCCCCCGCCGCAGGCCTGGCCCGCGCCTCCGCCTCCCGAGGGCCTGGCCCGGGGCGCCCCTCCCCCGCGGCCGCCCGCCCCCAGGGAGCGCCCGGGCTGCTGCCCAGCGGAGCAGAGAGGGGCCCGGCCCCCAGGTGAGCAGCCGGAAGTGATAACTCCTGGGAGGGGGCACCACCGCGAGGAGGCCCTCTCTGGGCGGCACGTCCACCCCCACCCCGACGGGGGCTCCCCACCCAGGCCCCCTCCACCAAATACGGGAGGGCGGGAGGGCGACGGGGTCCCTTAGCGCCCCAGGGAGCAGGAGAGGCAGTGGCGTCGGTTTGCCAGGTGTGTTCTGAGGGACAGGAACCCCTCCCACACGCCGCACACGCGCCCGCGTGCACACACGCACGCACGCACACTCGCATCCCTGGCACAGGTGTGGAGGGAAGAGCGACGTGGAGACACCTTAGAGAAAGTGAAATGCAAGCCACAAACTGGAGGAGACGTCTGCCTGTCTGCCAGGCCCAACCCGTGAAGGATAAACATCAAAAAGACATAAAGGACTCTTGCAAATCCACAGGGGAAAAAACAAACAACGATAGAACAACCCTAGTCATGCAACAGAAAAACAGATGTAAGACATGAACAGGCCTTTTTACAGAAGAAGAAACACGTTTGTCCAATCAACATCTAAGGGATGCTCAAGCTCAATGGCAATGAGAGAAATGCAAATGAAGACCACAATAAGATGCTATTTTACACCATAGGAAGGGCAAAAATGAACAGCACCAGACCTTGGAGAAGAGGTGGGGCCTCGGGATCTCCAGTGCCTGGTTAGTCAGAGTGCAACTCCACACAACCTCTGGGGAAAACAATCTGGCCTTATCTTGTAAAGCCCAGCAGATCCCCCTCCAGGCTAAAATCAAGAGAAACTTGGGCGTGTGCTCCAAGAGACAGGGAACATTCAAAGCTGTGCTGTCCTGAATAGCAAAAATCTAGGAAATATCCCAAATGCCCGTTGACAAAGAGAATGGGTACGTTACAGAGGACTCGTTCACACAGTGGCACATTGCTCGGCAGTGCAAGTGAACAAGCTTCTCCCGATATTGTGAATCAGTCTTAGTACCCATGAAAGTGCTAGTCGCTCAGTCCTGTCCGACTCTTTGTGGCCCCACGGACGGTAGCCCGCCAGGCTCCTCTGTCCATGGAATTCTCCAGGCAAGAACAGTAGAATAGGTATCTACCCCCTTCTCCAGGGGATCGTCCTGACACAGGGATTGAAGCTGGGCCTCCTGCATTGCAGGCGGATTCTTTACTGTCTGAGCAACCAGGGGAGCCCTTAGTACCCATACTGTTGATGGAAAAAGCCAGTCCCCAAATACTTCCTACAAATTTCAAAACCACGCCAAACCATATCTCTACAACAGATGATGTGGGTCCCTTCCTTCTGCTACTTTTGTTATTAGGAGATGACGTGATTACCCACCCAAAAGACTCAAGAGTAATACTGAGAACTGACCAGAACCAGTGAGAAAATGGAGTTGGCTTACCAGGTATCAAAGGAGCACATAAAAATCATTCGCCTTCCTGTGCACTACATTTAAAATGTGACATTCTTTTAACTACCCGTAAGATGCAAAATATTTAAAAGTAAGCTTACTAAGGCAGGAGGAGAAGGGGATGACACAGGATGAGATGGTTGGATGGCATCACCAACTTGATGGACATGACTTTGAGCAAGCTCCGGGAGATGGTGATAGACAGGGAAGCCTGGCGTGCTGCAGTTCATGGGGTTGCAAAGAGTTGGACATGACTGAGCAACTGAACTGAAGTGTATTAAGAGTTAGGCAGGACCTATATGAGAACAATTGTTAAAAAATAAATAAAATTCTGAATAATATAAAAGAAAACAGCTCTTTTCCTTATTTAAAAAAGTCAGATTCGACAGAATATTGCCTGTCATGTTTGTTAAAAATAAAAAAAAGAATTGTTAAAATTCAGGTTCCCCCAAGAGGAAGCAGAGATATGGGATTCGGACTAGGGCAAAATGTAAGGAAATCTATGAATAAACATGAATTAAATAGGGCGATTCAGGAGTTAAGACTCCGCCTACCAACGCAGGGGCTGTGGATTCGATCCCTGGTCAGGAAACCAAGATCCTGCATGCCTGAACTAAGGTCCCACTTGCCGCAATTAAGACCTTGCACAGCCAAATAAATAACGATATATATTTACAGATACATAAATTAAATGAAAGAGAGGCCTGCAAAGTCTCAGAACACAGTGTGTAGCGCACAGGAATTTTATCCCATTCTGTGCTCCTGAGGCAGGAGAGGAGGAAAGGGAGACATTAAATTGAGTTGGACAGACTTCTCCTCAGCTTGTCTTTCTTTCCAGAAGCCCACAGCGGGGTGAGGCTGAGGAGGGCGGGGGGGTGGAGAAGCCCCGGGTATCCAGGGGACAGGTCTCCGGGTTCCAAAGACACAACCACTGACCCAGAAGGCTGCAGAGAGGAGGCGGCCGTGTAAACAGGCTGAAGGTGGTTGTCACGGGGCAGTGAAGGCAGGAAGGCGGCAGAGAAAGCAGCGAGGCCGCCGGGCTGGGCGGGAGGGAGCCTGGTCACAGGGAGCGCCTTCGGGGGAGTCACTGGGCACTGTTGGGCCAGGCTTGGAAATTCAGAGGAGACAGCACCCCAGGAACTCACGGGGGAGCTAAGGCTGCTCTGGGAAGAACAAGCTGAGACAGAACTAGGGTCGCGGCTTCCAGAGGGGCACGTCCAGTGTGGAGAGGCAGAGCCGGAGGCCACAGTAAGAGCAGCGGGGCCCCGGTGAGCCCTGGGCTCCGCTTCACCTCACCCTGGGCCCCCTGAGCCTCAGACGCCCTTCTCCAAGAGACTGCTGCCTCCCCGCAGGCCCCCACGGAAAGCCCAGAGAAGGTCGGCTTTCTCAGAGGCCATGCTCTGGAAGCGGGAGGAAGGCGCCCAGCCCCGGGCCTCCAGCCTGGACCGCCAGAGGAGGAGAGGGTTGGCAGGGCTGGGCAGTGCCAGCCATCCCCCGGTGAGGAGCAGCCCCTCCTTCCAGAAGCAGGGGGCTGAGGATGCTGAGAAAGGCCCCCCGGTAAAGGGACCAGAGCCAGGAACAACGTGGTACAGTCAGACCCTGGGCAACTCGGTGAAATCAGAGAAACTGGTCTGCGCCACCCCCACCCCCACCCCGGGGCGCCCAAACATAAAGAAAGCAGTGTCCAGGCTCACCTTGCCCTGCTGGAGTGTGTGGGCCCAGTGCCGTGACCCAGGACATCCCTGAAGCCTCCAAGCCGATTGATAAGTGTGTTGGAAACCATTCATCTGCGCTCTACAAGGAGAGGCGGGCGTGGCCCCCACCCTATGTCATCCTCTGCTCTTTTCATTACTGTAATACTGTCTTTTTTCTATATGTATGTTTTTAAAATTTAATTAATTTGGCTGTGCCTTGTCTTCCTTGCAGCACACAGGATCTTCGATCTTCATTGTGGCATGCAGGATTCTTTTTTTTAATACTTTTATTTTACTTATTGACTGTTCTGTGTCTTCGCTGCTGCGTGGGGCTTTTCTCCAATTGAGGCCAGCGGAGGCTACTCTCTAGTTGCGATTCATTGTCGTGGCTTCTCTTCTTGTGGAGCACAGGCTCAAGGCGCCCACAGGCTTCAGTATTTGTGGGGTGTGGGCTCAGTAGTCATGGATTCCGGGCTCTAGAGCACAGGCTCAACCATTGTGGCACCTGGGCTTTATTGCTCCACTGCATGTGGAATCTTTCTGGATCAGGGATCAAACCCGTGTGTCCTGCATTGACAGGTAGGTTCTTTACCACTGAACCACCAGGGAAGCCCCAGCATGCAGGATCTTTAGTTGTGGCATGCGAACTCTTGGCTGCGCCATGTGGGATCTTAGTTCCCTGACCAGGGATCGAACCTATGCCCCCTGCATTGGGAGCGTGCGCCTCAACCCACTGGACCACCTGGGAAGACTTGATTTTCTCTAGTTTTTATTTACTCATAATTGTATATGGGCTTATATATATATACCAATACCTCTATTCATCCTCCTTGTCATGAGTTTAAACTAGCAGATATATTTCTACATTTCTCTTTTCTTACTCGTCCACATCCGGAAACCCCAGGCAGGTCTAACTCACCATTTTTAACAGCCACACAATGGTTCCCCCATTGAAGTCTACCTGGGCTCTTCTGGCTCATGACCATTTTCCAGAGTCTCATCCCAACCCCCAGTACATTAGGGAGCCCAATGATGGAAATTCCGGTCCGAGTGAGAGGAAAGGGCAGAGAGAAGGCAGCATGTGGTGTTTCTAGCTGGGTCTTGCCCATCCCCTTACTGGTGGCCAGCAGTCCTCAGCTCCTAGTGGCGGGAATGCTGACTGTGTTATTGTGAAATCATTTGTATATTGTGAAGTGCTTTGCATGTGATGGAGTGATTTGCATAGGTGGGGAGGGCATCTTAGGAGATCCCAAAGCAGCATCCCGGAGCGTCCTCCTCCCTTCACAAAGTAAGTGACTTAGGGCTTCCACTTCAGAACTCTGGAAGCAGAACAGGAGGGCACCCCAGCAGACCTAAGGGCCTGGTGGATGAGGCACACTGGAGTTTCAGAGGAAAGCTGATCCGCTGTGTAGCTGGGGGCTTAAGAAGAGCAAACGTGGGCGAGTGAGGTGGAATAGGGTAACTGGTGTAGCCCGTGACAGCCCTGTGCTGTCGGAGCCCCCTGTAAGGGAGAGTGACACATGACGGATGAAGGACCCACCGCAGGAGTAGAAGAGGGTCAGAGGCTCGGAGACTCCCAACCCGCTCACAATCTCTACCCAAGGGAGCACCCAAGTGCCCCTTCCTAGTATTATATGGTCCTGGCTGATTCCCCAAGAAGAATGCAAAAGTGGAAATGCCAACCGGAGTCCCATGATCCTCCAAGAGAGAGGTGCTCTCACATGCTCTGGGTCCAGGGACACCCAGGTTTGAATCGGGCTTCTGCCATTTGTGCGACCCTGGGGTAACAGACCCGAGGATTCAGTGAAGACAGTACGAGCAGAGTGAATGGCACATCGTAGATGTTCAGTTAAACTGCAGTTATAATCACAATAATGATGCTGTTCGCTGCCTTCGTCTATAGTGAGGGAAGCAGAGAGTCTCTGCTCCCCAAGGTTTGGAGTTTACGGGCAGCAACGTCGGGCCACCGTGCATTGGACTCCAAAGGGTTACAAGCCCTGGAGACAAAAGGCTTGAGGTTCCCAGTGAAAAACCAAAGCATAAAAATAATTCGATGAGTAAGAATAAAATTCCCTCTTCTGAGGTTCCCGGGGCTAGGCCCCTCCCTGTGGCAGGCACTTCCCCTTTCCCTGGCTCATGGAGGAGCCAGGCCCGGCTGACTCAGAGCGGGAGCGCGCGGCAGCCGTCCCCCGCCCCGCACACCCGGACCCCGTCCCGGGGCGGCGCCGTCCGGCGGCCGAGCGCGCCCCCGTGCGGCCGCGGCCGGCACCGCCGCCCTAGAGAGGAAGCGGCGGCCAGGCCCCGCAAGCCCAAGTCCCCTGGCCACTCGCGGTCCCTGCGGGGGCCGCTGCCTCCGCCCTCGCGCTGCCAGGCCGAGCCGGGTGCCCACAAGGCTCCCACTTCCGCCCGACACGCCCCGCCGCCGTCCCGGGTCCGGCCCGAGCGGAAGTGCGCCAGCCTCCTGGGTCCCCCATAGCCTCGAGGCGGAAGCGCGCCCCTCCACCGCCGCTCCCCCCGCGACCCCGCGGCGCGCGGCGCGCCGGGTTCCGGACAGGTCCCGTGTGACGTGGCCGCGCGCTGGGGGCGGCTCCGGGCCCGGGTGGAGGGGGGCGCCGGGCCGGGCCGGGCGGGGCAGGGCCGGGGCGGGGCGCGGTGCCGCAGCTGGATGGCCGGGGCCGCCTGGAGCGCCGCCGCCGCCACCGCCGCACGGTGAGTGACTGCCCGACGCCCGGGGCCCGAGCCCCGGACGGGACGGACTCTGCCGATCCCCTTGTCCAGGTCGGACCTGGGCCTCTCGCCCGGGAGCTAAAACTTCCTTGGGCTCTTCTCCTGTCTCCCCGCGCGTCGTCCCCCTCTCTCCCGGCTCCGCATCCGTCTTTGGCTCTCCCCCTCTTCACTCTGCCGCTCTTGCTTCCCCCCTTCCCTCTTCCTCTCTGACTCTCTCGGTAACCCCCATCTCCTGTTCCACACTTGGGGCCCCCTCACCTTTAACCGTGACCCGCCTCTACCTCCCAAGCCTGGCCTCCTGGCCGCAGTCCCGCCTTTGGTCCCCAGTGGAGCCCAGTGGGTTTCATCAGGGTCCCGTTAAGGCCTGGAGATCCCAGACCCCAGCGTCTCTTCCAGCTGCTTTCCCTCCCTCCCACCTCCATCAGCAGATCAGGAAACTGAGGCAAGGACATCACTGGCTCAAGGTCACAGCCGGCCGGAGGCTGGGCAGACCACATTTAAACCTCATGCCTGAGTTCCCAGGTTGAACTTCCCTCTTGGTTGACTCACATCCAGGTCCTGTGATCTGCCCGCCGGGTGCTCCCTTAACATGAGGAGGGCTATCTGTGCCTTCAGCATGCCAGGCAGACTCACCTGACGGGCAAACTCATCTCACCCTCACGACCAAGGGAGGGAGGCCATACTGATCTCCCTCGGAGGAGGCGACTAAGGGCTCAGAGAAGGGCTTTAGGGACTTGTCCGCAGTCAGGCGAGGAGGGCTTGGCAGCCCACTCCAGTCTTCTTGCCTGGAGCATCCCCATGGACAGAGGAGCCTGGCGGGCCACAGTCCACGGAGTCGCAAAGAGTTGACAGGGCTGAGCGACTAAGCACACAGCACTGCAAGCCACGCAGCTCTAAGCGTGGAGCACAAAGTTAAGGGTAGGTCTTGGATGTGCATCTGGGAGGCTGCTCGTCACTGAAGGAGCCTCTCCAGTCTCACCTCCTATCTGTCTCCAGGCCCCAGGATATTAGACTCATTTCCTAGGAAGAAGCCCTGATGGTCTTGACCTAGGCCAGCTGCTTGGCTCCCGCCACCTGCACTTCCTAAGCTCGTTCTGTCAATCTAGACAGTACCGCCTCCCGCCGCCCCTGGGGGTGTCCTCACTGGGGCGCATCCTGGTAGCCAAGCTTTCTCGCCTGGCAGCCAGACACCCTGATGGGGCGGGCCTGCCGGTGGCTGAAGGGAACCCAGCCAGCGCCTCACCCTGTCATTAAGGAAAGTTTAGCCTTAGGCGGACAGGCTGACATAAAGTCTGGAAATGGCTCCCAAGGAAAAAAAGAAATGTGTGGTCCTTGGAAGTGGGGTGTGGAGGAACAGAGCCCCGTTGCTCTGTGCACCCCTCACAGGGGTCCTCGGAGGCCCTGGGGGAGGCGGGCAGGAGGGCGGGCGCCGTGGCCGCCGGGAGTGCAGGGAAGGTCCGGGTACCATGTCTTCTAAGCAGGTGCACGGCCAAGGGTGGCCGCTCACATAAGCGGCCTTTGTGTGTCTTTCAGCACGTGGCATGCCTGGATGTCCCTGCCCCGGCATGGCGGGACAGAGGCTCCTCTTCCTCGCTGCCCTTGCCCTGGAGCTCCTGGGAGGGGCTGGGGGCTCCCAGCAGGCCCTCTGGAGCCGGGGGGCGGCGGCGGCCTGTCGCCTGGACAATAAGGAGAGTGAGTCCTGGGGGGCCCTGCTGAGTGGTGAGAGACTGGAGACGTGGATCTGCTCCCTCCTGGGCTCGCTCATGGTGGGGCTCAGCGGGGTCTTCCCGCTGCTCGTCATTCCCTTGGAGATGGGGACCACGCTGCGCTCAGAAGGTGGGTGATAGCCCCTCCAGCACCTGGGGGCGGCAGGTGACCGGGGAACCATGCCACTGCCCTTGCTGGGAGAGCCGGGTCTCGTCCCAGGGGGCAGCGTGTCTGAGATAGAGGGCTGGACCAAGTACGGTTCTTCCCCGCGGTCCAGTGAGCCAGGGTGCGCTGTGCTTATTTGCTCATCCGTTTGTGCACCTGTTTATCCTGAAAGACGAACGTCAGCGAACATTCACTGCGAAGCGAGAGGCAAGGCTGGAAATAGGACGCCAGGCTGCCTGGGGTTCAAAGCTTGGCTCTGCCACTTACCGGTTGGGTGGTACAGGGTGAGTTCCTTAACTTCGCTCTGCCTCAAGGTCCCAACCTTAAAAACGGGGAGAATAACAGTTATCAGCTTCATAGATGTTACTGTGACGGTTAAATGAACTAATACTGGTAGAGCGCTTGAAAGACTGCCCAGCCACTAAACAGCCTGGGGGATATCGTCCATCCTGGCTTCCAGACCTGGGAGGGGGGGTTCTTGAACACAAGTAGACCTGCCTCCCCTGAGTGTCACCTTGTACCATATTTAGTGAGTGAGGAGTGGGTTTGGGATCTTACTGAGACATGGGGTGCTGGTACTGGTGGGGCGGGTGGGATGATGCAGGAGAAGACGGTTGCTACTCAGACTGTCTTGATGTTATACCTCTGGGGTGATACACGAAACGTCCTATACAGACCTGATGAGCAGCGGGACTAGGCGTTGTCTCTGGCCAGAGTTTCCTTGCTGTCTCAACCATGCTTAGGCATGGAGTGTGCAGGCTCATGTCCCGGGCTCCAGCAGCAGCGAGGCTGGCTTCGTGTGGCAGGTGGTGCCACGGCGACCCCTCCAAGGGTGGGGGTGGTGGGCCCAAGGTGGGCCATGGAGCACACCACATCAATTAACCTGTTAACGTGGAAAAAAAAGAAGACTGCCCGGCACTGGGAACGGGCTCCATGTGCACCAGCCAGTGCCCCGTACAAAGCGCTGCCTCTCGCTTCGGCCCCGTTCAGCGTGCAAAAGGGTGCTCAGACCCAGAGCCCCCAGGGCGGCCTTCCCTGGAACACGGAGAGGCCAGCAGCCCACCTCCTCTGGGGAGGGCACCTGGGAGATGGGCGCAGGTGTGGCAGAGGGCTTTCCTTGGCTTCCCTTTCCTACGGTGTGCGCGTGTCCACAGTGACATTCTGTGAGAAAGATAAACAGGGTCAGATGGGGAGCCCTAAAGATGCAGGTGCCTGTCGCCCCCAGCCAGGACAACGACACAGAAGTTCGGGACCAGCCCTGGGAAGCTTTGAAGCGAGGGTCCCCCAGGGACTTGTGCTGCCTGCCAGGATTAGGAACTGTTCATTCAGCAGACGGTGAGGCACGCAGCCATGCCGGACACTGGGCTGAGGGCTGGCACCGCATCTGTGAGCGCAGCCCTCTTCAGGCCCGGAGCTCCTGCCCCTCTCATAGCATCCCTGCGGGGTCAGCCTAGGGAGGACTTGGATTGTTAGCGCCGCTTTACAAACAGGGATGCACAGGCACAGAGAAGTTCTCGAGGAGCCCAAGGTTGCACAGCCTGGAAGCAGTTGCTACCCTGGGATCGTACCCCCCACCCCCACCACCAAGCCACCTTTTCCCTCTGGGCCTCGGTTTGTCTGTTGGACCAAGGGTTTCGAGATGGCCCCCTTAGGGCACTTCCAACTCTGGATATTCTAAGTCTGCACAAGTTGTCAGGTCTCTGCCACTTTGCTGAGAGTTCCAGTGGCTGAGGAGAGAAAAGCTCCTCTTTAATAAGCACTTCCTGTACGTGTTGTCATTTAATTTCCTCAGGATCAGTCACTGTCAGGTAGATACAATTGCCCCTACGTTACAGATGATGAAACTGAGTCCTGGAAGTAATCTGCCCAGACTTAGCAGCTGCTGGCTTTGGGAGCCGGGACCTGTCCGGTCTCTTAGCCCTGGAGCAGTAGTGGCTCCACGGGCATCCTGGAGGACACGGTGAATTCTTGCTGAACACCAGCCCCTTTTGAGACTGGAGGCTGGGGGGCCCGGGAAGGCCAGCAGCCCACATGCAGCCTTCCAGAGACCTGCAGTCTGGTTGAGATCACACTAGGAGCCCAGTAAGCTGGGTGGGGAAGGGGTCAGGCCAGGGACTCGGTTCCCAGGTCCCACATCTCTGCCTTGTAGCTGGAGCACGGCGCCTGAAACAGCTGCTCAGCTTTGCCTTGGGGGGACTTCTGGGCAACGTGTTTCTCCACCTGCTCCCCGAGGCGTGGGCCTACACGAACAGTGCCAGCTCTGGTGAGTGAGGCCACAGGCTGGGGGGCCAGGAGGGTGGCGGGCGGTGGGTGGGAGCTGGTGCCCCGGCCTGCAGAATGACTGGGAGAGGGGTTCCTGGACATCTGTCACGGTCCTAGTGCCCCGGTTCCAATGGGGGGCTCCCCACCCCCAATCTGTGCCCTGGCCGGGCCTGGCTTGTCAGTGCTGCCCCCTGCAGGTGGTGAGGGGCAGAGCTTGCAGCAGCAACAGCAGCTGGGACTGTGGGTCATTGCTGGCTTCCTGACCTTCCTGGTGTTGGAGAAGTTGTTCTTGGACAGCAAGGGGAAGGAGGAGACCAGCCAGGTGAGCCCCAAACCCCAGATCCCACACAGGTCAGCCTTCGTTCTGCGGTGGTGCTAGGGCCTGCAGGCCCAGGTTTTAAGTCAGTTCAGTTCAGTTCAGTCCCTCAGTCGGGTTTGACTCTTCGCGACCCCATGGACTGCAGCACGCCAGGCCTCCCTGTCTATCACCACTCCCGGAGTTTACTCAAACCCATGTCCATTGAGTCAGTGATGCCATCCAGCCATCTCATCCTCTGTCGTCCCCTTCTTCCACCCTCAGTCTTTCCCAGCATCAGGGTCTTTTCCAGTGAGTCAGTTCTTCGCATCAGGTGGCCAAAGTATTACAGTTTCAGCTTCAGCAATAGCCCTTCCATTGAATATTCAGGTTTTGAGCCAAACCCTAAAAAAAGAGGGTCTCTTGGCCCTTTCCTGGGAGCTCTGGGAGGCTGGGCCAGCTCGTCTGGAAGGATCCGGGCCCCAGCCCCTGCCGTGACTGGTCCCCGTAGATGCCAGTGACAGCAGTGTGGGAGGCAGAGGGCCTGTTGGGTCTGGGGTCACCCGGCTGGTGGGGCAGCGCAGTCCAGCCAGGTAAAAGAGGTGTCCCCTGACTCCTCCATCTCTCACTCCCTCTGCTTACCCTGGCCGAGTGGGGGGCATCTAATGTCACCTCTCCCCCCTTCTCCTGGCCCTAGGCCCCCAGCAAAGACCCCGCAGTTGCTGCCGCGCTCAATGGAGGCCACTATCTGGCCCAGCCGGCTGCAGAGCCCGGCCTGAGCGCCGTGGTCCGGAACATCAAAGTGAGTGGCCCGCTCGGGGGCCCCCCCTGTCCTATAGCCGCCCCTCCCCGAGTGGCCGGCCCGGTTCAGGCCCGCCTGCCTGGCTCAGCCCAACCCTGTCCCTCCTCACCCAGGTCAGTGGCTATCTCAACCTGCTGGCCAACACCATAGACAACTTCACCCACGGGCTGGCCGTGGCCGCCAGCTTCCTTGTGAGCAAGAAGGTGAGTGAGGCTGGGGCGGGGGGTAGGCCATCGCGATGGGCGTGCAGGGCCCGCATTGACCAGGCGGCCCTGCTTCCAGAGGTGGCCTCCAGTCCGTCTCCGCCACGCTCCCTCCACCCAGCACCTTATCCCAGCCGTCCTCGTTGGGACCACGGGCCTCAGCCAAGCTGCTAGACTCGGCCCCTGCCTGCTTCCTGATGCTTCTCCCCACTTGGCTCCCTCTGCCCTCTGTGCTTGGCCCCGAGCGCTGTCTGCCCTTGAACTGGCCCACCTCGCCCCCCACCTGTGGCTTCCTCCTCCCTGCTGCCTCTGCTTGGAGTGTTCTTTCTCCTGCTCTCATCCTCAGGCCTCCGTTCCAAAAGCACTCTCTCAAAGAGGCCTCTGCTGACCCCTTGTCTCAGTCAGGCCCCCCGTGTCCCATGGCACGCAGTCCCTCCGGTCCCCGTGGCCTGTCACGGTGTGTAGTCACATGGTTCCTGCGTTTACGCAGTCCTTGCCTCTCCACCCCTGATGGTTAGCTTCTTGAGGGCGGGTTCCTGGTCTGTTCCATTCGCTGCTGTATTTCTAGTAGCCAAATGGTGTCCAGCCAGGGACCCAGAGCAGACACTGGTAGGATGAGCGGGCAGGTGGGTGCCCTCAACAGACCCCCCCCACACACTCCCCTCCCTGCAGATCGGGCTCCTGACCACCATGGCCATCCTCCTGCATGAGATCCCCCATGAGGTGAGTGCCACAGGCTCGCCGTGATGAGCCGTGCAGGTGTACAGCTGGTGGGGGGTACTTTGGGTGGGACTGCCCAGCAATGGGGGCTTGGGGGGCTGCACCAGAGACCTGGGGCTGCTCAGCCTACTCAGGCTGCGACCGCCGTTGCGGGCACGCTGCAGCCTCCTGGGGACTGGGGCCCAGCAGAGGGGATGTGGGCCGGGGTCCCAGCGATGGGGCTGCTGCTGGGGCTCAGTGGACCTGTGCACACCTGAGATGCTCAGGGCGTCTGGCCCCACCGGGGCCCAGAGTGATCGTCTGGACCTCCCCTCAGGTGGGCGACTTTGCCATCTTGCTCCGGGCCGGCTTTGACCGATGGAGCGCAGCCAAGCTGCAGCTCTCGACGGCACTGGGGGGCCTGCTGGGCGCCTGCTTTGCCATCTGCGCGCAGTCCCCCAAGGGAGTAGGTACGGGCGTGGGGGGTGGTGGCGGTCCGCAGAGGGGCCCCGGCTGAAGGGCACGGCCGCCCTGACCCGGGTATCCAAGCCCGGCTCTGCCCTGGTCCGCCCCACGGCGGGGAGCGGGGGGCGGCGGTCGGTACACGTGGCCACCTGGCCCCCCCAGCCAGTCAGGGCTCCTCCCCCTACTGCAGAGGAGACGGTGGCCTGGATCCTGCCCTTCACCTCCGGCGGCTTTCTCTACATTGCCCTGGTGAACGTGCTGCCCGACCTCCTGGAGGAAGACGACCCGTGGTGAGCTGCCCGCCGGCCCTGCCGTTGGCAGGCCCCTGCCCGCTGCCCGCCGGCCCGCACGGCCCCCTGAGCCCCGGCCCTCTCTCCCCACAGGTGCTCCCTGCAGCAGGTGCTTCTGCTCTGCACGGGCATCATGGTGATGGTGCTGTTCTCGGTCTTCGTGGAGTGACCGTCCCCAGCGCCCCCCCCTGCACAGCAATAAGACTCGGATTCACTCTGACCGTGTGTGAGTGAGTGAGAATGTGCCTGTGTGTCAGAGAGCGAGTGTGCCTCCAACCCAGGAGGGTGGGGGGTGTGCGTGTGGTGTGCACAGGTGACCAGAGGCGTGTGCGAGGCCGACACTGTGATCCCCGATGCCCGGCCCGCCCACTGCGGTCTCCTCCCCCTGCCACCCTGTGGCCTTGCACCCCCGGAGTCAGCAGTGAGGCACGGGAGCGCCGGTCCGAGCAGAGGCCTCTGTACACGCAGCCGGGAGGAGTGAGCCGCCCAAGGGGCCAGGCCTGCCGCGAGCCCCGAAGCTGTGCCCCGCTGAGGCTTCCGGGGGCCCTGGCCTGAGGGGGGGAGCCCCTGGGCGCGTGCACCCGGCCCCGAGCAGCCAGGGGCCAAGGCTGGGGCACCTTTTCTCGGCTTGCGCCCCAGTCCCTCCTTTACCAGTTCCAAGGCCAAAGAGAGGAGAGGCGGGTGCCTCGCCCCTGGCTCCACTCGGCGCTGATGGTCCTACTGCGCCCAGCGTGGAGCTGGGAGATGCTTTCTAAGACCTGTTCCCCGTCAGCCCTGGGCCGGCTCCTGTTCCCCCCCCTTCCTGGCAGCACCGGCAGCTCTTGCCACCTCCAGCTGCCAAACGGCAGCCAGCAGGGCAGCACACGGCCCCGGGCCAGCATCCTCCCCGTCCGCTCGGGAGCTCCTGCCAGCCCGGGGTCCGGCAGACACGCTGGGGGCAGGAAGACGAACCGTGGCTGCCCACCCCCAACGCAGGCCCCCTTCCCTGGCCCACCGCCGGTGGGGCTGGGTGGGGGTGGGTGGGGGTGGCAAGGGCTCCACGTTGTCAGCGCTCAGGAATGTGCTCTGGGAGAATGCTGAAGCCATAATCCCCAGCTATTTCCCTTGGCCGACGCCCAGGTACTCAGCTGGCCCGCTCCACAGCCAGGCTCCAGCCCCGCCGCTCCGCTCGGCCGTGGGCGTCGGGAGGAGTCACGTCAGGAGGGGCTGAAGGGTTTTACAGCAGTTTTGCTGTGGTTTCGTTTATATCTGTAAATAACCTGTTGTATAGACGAGATGCAAATAAATACACAACGAACTGGCCGCCTGTGTTCTGTACACGAGAGCTGGGTACCCCGCGTCCCCGCCGGGGTGGCTGCTCTGCGCGCCCCGGCTCCTGCAGGCTGCCCAGCCTGTCATCCCCGCCTTCCAGCCTTTCTGCGCATCTCTGCACTCTTAGACTTTTGAGTTGCTTCTCAGAATAGGGTATGTACATTCCACATTTCCCTGGTTTGTTCTGTTAGCTTTTTATGCAATAAAAGCTTGGTACTAGGTCATTATAGCCCACATCACCCCAAGGCTGGTGTCCTCACGGACCTACAAACCAAGGGATTTTTCCCAGCCTGGCCTGAGTAACGTCACCACAGAAGGGAGCTCCACCCACAGTGTCGTCTCCAGGTTTGGCCTCCATGAAATTATTTTTTGTTAAAAAGGAAAAATGAGATCTTTATTCTAAACCACACCCTCCTCTCCAGTGAACACACTGAGAGTAAAGCCAGCCTCAGGCATGGGAGGGAGTGGCTTCCTGGGAGAAGGGGGACGGGGAGCCTCCGCTTCCTGGGAAAAGGGGGGTGGGGAGCCCCGCTTCCTCTCCCACCTTTGGCAGGCTGTCGAGGGCGGGGTGGGGGGGGGCGCATCTGCACCGCATCACGGGGTCTGGTTCAGGGTGTGAAGCCCAGGTCGGCTGGCTCCTTGGCGGGGAGGGCCTGGCTCTGACTAGCTATCTTCAGTGAAAAGGGACCTGCTCTACCTGGTTGTGACAGCCGGGGCCTGGTGGGCCCAGGCCTGGCAGAAAGAAGGAACCCAGGGCTGTCCCCCAGCCCCGGCCCCCTCCCAGGCGCAGTTGCACTCAGCCCACTGCAGGAGGCAGCCAGGTCCCATTTACAGATGGGGCTCCGAGGTCAGGGGTGGGGCCGGCAGTCAGCAGCAGTTCTGGGATCGTGGGCACGGCCCCTCCGAGGGGGTGGGAAAACAAGGGTAAGGGGCTCTTGCCAGAGTGCAAGTGAGAGCCGACGGGGCGTTCTCGAAGGGTTGCTGTTTTAACAGGCCATTTGCGGAGCGGGGAGGGGGACAGTCAAACCTGCTAACGACAACACAGTAGCTTCATGCTCAGTCCTGGGTTTGAATCCTGGCTGTGCCATCTAAGAGCTGTGTGGTCTTGGCCCAGCTGCTCAGATGCATCCATAGAACAGGGCTGCCCAACTGGTGGCTGAGATTGACTAGATACAATTATGCAGAAGCCCCGCAAAGCATGTAGCCCAGGGTGAGCCCTCAGCCAGCGGTGAACCACCTGGTCAGCTCTCAGGCGGCAGAGCTGCAAGGGTGGCAGGCAGAGAGGACCAGCAAGATGGTAAAGGGGTCTGACTGGACGTGGGGCATCACAGGGACGGGGCTGGGGCAGGTCCAGGGGTGGGAGAGGACACAGCGTGACCGGGGTTAGGCCTAGAAGGGCTCTCAGCTGATCTTGCTTGAAGCTCCTTTTTCAGCCGGAGGAAATGGGCCAACAGCGAACAGGGACGTGGAGAAAAACAGAAGGCTTGGCAGCCAGGACCCATGGAGCCAAGGCCCAGAGCCTGGCTTTACCAGGAAGCAGGGTTGAGGGCCAGAGCGCCAAAATTCAAAAGGAAGGGCAACACTAGTTTGGCTTCTGTGTAGGCCCCTCAGGAGAGCTGCAGGTTAACGAGAATTTTCAGAAGCTCAGACTGAGAGGTGGGGTGGAGAGTGTGCAGTCAGAGGGGTCCGGAGGCCAGAAGACCCCAGGGAACAGCTGGGCACACACCCGTCCCTGCCGGGGGGGCCTCGCCCTGACAACTGGTCTGAGGCCCATGGCTCGCTCGGGTTTCCAGCAGCAGCACCGGGGCAAGGGTCTCCGGCATACACCCCGACTCCTCCACCCAAGGCCCGGGGAAGGCAAGACAGACCGGCGGCAGGGACCGGAAACCATCCTTTATTGCGAGTGTTCCCCGGAGGAGGCTCCCTAGGCGTAGTATTGCAGATTGGCCTTCTTCTTGGCCTGGACCTCCAGGATGCCCTCCATGTAGTCCTCATGTGTGAGCTCCGTGGCACCTCTGCGCAGTGCAATCATGCCCTGTGCCCAGACAGACAGACAGGCTCTCGGGTCCCTCCCCACGCCCCAGCCCCCAGGACAGACAGACAGGCTCTCGGGTCCCTCCCCACGCCCCAGCCCCCAGGTCAGACAGACAGGCTCTCGGGTCCCTCCCCACGCCCCAGCCCCCAGGACAGACAGACAGGCTCTCGGGTCCCTCCCCACGCCCCACCTTCTCAGCCCCTCCCTTGGCCACCTCCACCAGCCTGAGCAGGGCGGTGGCATGAAGCGCCCACACTCACCGCCTCCACACACACCGCCTTGCACTGGGCCCCATTGAAGTCATCCGTACAGCGGGCCAGCTCCTCATAGTTCACGTCAGGACTGTGGGGAGGTAGGGGGAGACTCAGTGACTTTTGGGGAGGGGGCAGAAAGAGCAGCTGTCCCCGACATGCTCCCTCAGGCAGTGAGGTCGACCTGCCCAGATCACAGGCGAGTCCCATCCCCACCGTGCCTCTTCCCTCCGCTGCACAGGGCAGGGAGAGGCGGGAGGGAGGGAGGGAGGTCAGAGTAGGTTAGACCAAGTTATTTCTAGTGTCGCCAGCCTTCGAGATGCACCTGGACTCCGGGACACAGCCCGGGGGAGCAGGAGGTTGTGCAGACAGAAGACAGCGATCTGTCCTGACCCAGCACAGCCCTGCGCTGACTCCCCTCCTGCATCAAGTGCTGCACCTGACATGGTCACAGCCCCGTGAGGTTGGAGCACTCACCCCCAAGTCCCAGGAAGGAAACCCAGGCTTATGCCACCTGCAGATGGTCACACAGATCTGAACCCGGGTCTGCCTGGCCCCTGGCAGGGTTCCCCTGGGCCAGGCTGGGCTGTGTTCACCTGCTGGGGCGGGAGAGGCCAGGAACCGGCCCGGGTCAGCACACCTTGCAGTCCCGGGGGAGGGGGTGTGTGCAGGGGAACTCTGAGGATCCCAGGCCCCAGTAAGGTTCTGCATCAGGTCGGGCGCCTGGGAGAAACGGAGACCGCCGCAGGGATAGCGCCGTGTGAACGGAAGGTGGAGGGAGACGGGAAGCCCAGGGAAGTTCAGTCCTAAGAGGACGTCTCAGCACCTCGCGCGTGACTTGACCCACCTGACGTTCATCTTTCGGGAGTGGATCTGCATGATTCTGGCCCGGGCCTCCTCGTTGGGCATGGGGAACTCGATCTTGCGGTCCAGCCGGCCGGAGCGGAGCAGGGCGGGATCCAGGATGTCCACCCTGTTGGTGGCTGCGATGACCTGAGGAGGAGACGCGGCCGCTTGAAGGAGGAGGCAGCTTCGGAGACAGGCAAGGAGGTGGCCCGGCTCAGGGGAGATGGCAGGGGATGTTCAAGACCGCCTCTAATTCTAACTCGAGCTGCGCCACTGAGACAACAGAAGATCCCCTGACCTCTCGGCCCCACTTCTTCTCCTGTGAAGTGATGCCAACGCTCACCTTCACTTGGGTGTTGGGCTGGAAGCCGTCCAGCTGGTTCAGCAGCTCCAGCATCGTCCTCTGCACCTCCCGGTCCCCGGCCTTCTCACTGTCGAAGCTGGACCCCGAAGGAGACACTGGTGAGACCGCAGCTCGGGGGGCGCCCTCCCCTGCTCCACCAACAGAAGCCCAACCCAACCCATCCTGGGGCAGAGAGAAGTCTCGCCCAGCCCAGGGACCAGCACAGAAATGGTATCAGGGGTGAGAGGCTTCTGGGCTCAGGTGCCAAAGTGAGGACAAAACAGTGAGCAAAACCCACTGGCTGGCCTGCGCCCCTGATGAAGGTGCCATCACAAACTGAGCCAAAACTCAGAAGAAATACAGAGATCTGGCCCAGACTTGGCATGGAACAGGGTGCCCAGGCAGCTGTCCCCAAGGAACTGTCCCTCAGGTTGAGATCTGAAGGCTGAAAACACATCACTGGGCAGCCGACCAGCAGAGATCAGGAAAGAAGGAAAGCGCATTCCAGAGAGAAAAGAGCAGGTGGCAAGTCTCTGCCAATGAGTGGGCCTGCAAACCGTGGGGCTGCCTGGAGTAAGCCCGGTGGGCCCGGGGAGGCGAGGGCAGGGATGGGGTGGGGCGGGAGGGGAGCAGGGGCACCACACGGGGGCCCTGCAGCCCGTGGCGAGCCCAGCGTGTATGCCAGGGAGCAGTGGGGAGGCCCAGAAAGGGAAAGCAGGCTCTGCCTGCCCGAGGGTCTGTGGGAGCCGGTGAGTGATGCTTCGGGAGGAACCTGCTGGCAGCTGTGAGGAGAAAGGATGGTGGGGAGAAGAAACGAAGCAGGGAGGTGAGTCAGAAGAGGATGAAGTACAAGCACATGCAGAGAGCTGCCGCCATCCCAGGGTGAGCAGGGTGGGAGCACAGGCATCCAGAGCAACCAGCCTGCTGGCACCCCGCGCCCCTTACCGCTTGGTGCCGATGGCATCCAGCTCATCGATGAAGATGATGGACGGTGCTTTCTCCTTGGCCAGCGCAAAGGCGTCCCGGACTAGCTTGGCACCATCCCCGATGAACATCTGCACCAGCTGGGGGCCGGCCAGCTTCAGGAAGGTGGCCTGGGGTGGGGGTGACAGAATCAGGACAAAGGCACAACGAGAGGCCCCTTCGATTCAAGCCCACCTGGCCGAGTTTCAGCTCCCGCCCGTCTCCCCCCATCCTTCCCAAGGCACTCACCTTGGTCTGCGCAGCACAGGCCCGGGCCAGCAGGGTCTTCCCTGTGCCTGGGGGCCCGTACATCAGCACCCCCTTTGGGGGCTGAATCCCTAAGTTCTCAAACTTCTCCTTGTGGTTCATTGGCAGGACGATGGCCTCCACTAGCTGCCAGGAAGAAGACCTGGGTGAGGAGAGTGAAGCCCCGTGGGCTCCCACAGCCTAACCCTATCTGTAACCCTCCTACTCAACTCAGGGACACTGCCGTCTCCTTGCCCCACATCCAGAGGACAGAACACTCGCTCCCACCAAGGCTGGCGGTGGACTCCCAGCATAGCAGGATAGGGCAGAAGGATGGGCTAAGAACAGGAGCCTGCGCTCCAGTCCTGGCTCCGGCCCTAACTGTCTGAGATCCCAAGCAAGTCATTCAGACTCTCCAGAGCTGGGTCTCCTAAACTGTTCCATGGCCTCTGTTCCAGCTGCCTCCCTTGAGTGCTGCGAGGACAAGACGCGTGGGAGGAAAAGTGCTCTGGTCACTGAAGCAGAGAAACACAAAAGGCTGCTGAGGCGCCGGGCCCCCCTCACCTCCTGAATCTGCTTATCCAGGCCCCCAATGTCACTGTACTGCTCCGTAGGCCTCTCGTCCACCTCCATGGCCTTCACCCGTGAGTCGTACTCCGTGGGCAGGGTCTCCAGGATCAAATAGGAGTCTTTGTTCACACCCTGGGGACACAGCATGAAAACCTCAGCTCTGTCCCACCTCAAGGCCTACCTAAGTGAGTGGGGGACAGGTGTCCAGAGCCGTGAAAGGAGAGCCTCATGACAGAGCAACACAAGAATCAAATGGCAGGCAGCTCCGCAAATGTTCAGAACCCACAGTGACCTGGGCTGGGGGCAGGGGCTCAGCTCAGCAGTAGGAGGAACCTCGCTGGAAAAGGCCCACCCGGGCTCAGGGACACCACTCACCACCAAGTCTCCCGGCTTCAGCTTTTCGGCATCCACTAAGCCAATCACAGGCAGGAAGTAGGTCTGCAGAAGGATTCCAGGTGCAGCCTCAGTCAGTCCTCAGGGAGGCTCCTGAGTCCTGTCCCGCATCCCCCTCATCCTCTGCAGCCCTTGCTGAGCCAGCCTCACCTGCCGTGTAGAGGTTTTGATCACTGCACACTTGCCCTTCCTTTGGGAGTCTAGATCGATGTTTGCACCGTCTTCCTCTTGGTCATTGGGATCAACATCTAGAAGCTGGGAAAGAAAGCAGCTCAGATCCAGAGGCCTTGCTCAGCCCCCCTGTACTCTGCAGAACCCAGCACCTCTGGGGCCTAGACAACCTCAGCACTCCCAGGGCTCGCCACCCCTACCTCACCCCTCAGCCTAGCCCTGAGCCCAGCAAAGGGCTCGTCTACCTCCTGAGGAAAAATACCCAGTAGAAAAAGAAACATGAAGCTTCCGATGCCTTTTCAGGCCTGTATATTCCCCTAAAAACTTACACTGGGGAGGAGAACCTAAGAGGTTTAGATCCTGCATGCAATTTAGGCCTCAAAAGGCCTACCCACTCTTTCCCCAGTGGCAGGCCGTCTCCAAGCCCCAGCGACCCTCTTCCCCTCCACACACACACACACCTCGATGACGTTGGAGACGAGATACGGCAGAGTCTTGTTCACTTTGATTTTCTCGCTGTTCTCTTTGATCTTGTCCTTCATGGCCTGGAGTTCGTGGGTGACTCGCAACACTTCGCTCTTCATGATCTGGGGTGAGGGTGAAATGTTCAGCTTTACCCCAGCTTATCCGAGGGCCACGGAATTGGAGCGCCTTATCCAGGCTGCTGGAGGAAGCCTCCTGCACCCACCCCTTCACTCAGCTCGAAGGCTCTCGGAATGCTCAGCCTGACTGTGTCCACAACCAGTAAAGGTCGAAACAGGAGGCCCATTGGGAAACCTCCAGAAGAAGTAGTTGTATTCAACGGAAAAGAGCCAGATTGAGTTGAGCAAACACAGGTTTCAACTTCTGCCTTTCGTTACAGGCTCCATACCTCACCGCGGTAAAAAACAAAACAAAACTCTTTTAGCCTCAGTTTGCTCATCTGTAACATGGGTATTTCTTCAAAGACAGACTTTCAAGAGGAATACTTCCCAGACCAAGCTGGGAACGGCAGTCAGACCATTCCCCCTCTCAGGCCTGGTCGCCCACCACCCTGGCCCTCTCCCGTCCCTTTCTTTCCTCTTTTTCTGGTCTGAGGAGGAAACCGCGGCGCCCACGCCTCTCCGAGGGAGGCCGAGGACGGCGCGAGAGAGGCAGGACGCGGTGGGAGCACCAGGGCCTGCCCTGTGTGGGGGGACGCGGGCAGCGAGAGGGGGCTTCACCGCCCACCTTGATCTCACTGTCCAGCAGCCGTGTGCGCTGGATGATCTCTTCTGTGGACATCTTGAGAACCTCCTCCCCGATTCCATCTTGCTATGAAAAAAAAATAATTTTTTCTTCTTAAATTCAAGGCAGTTAACTCAGCACTGTGACTTAGCCAACTCTTCGCCTCAATTAACCCACTATGCGCCAAAAAAAAAAAGAAAACAAAACCCGAATAGAGTCGCGACCAAGCGGCCCCAATCCCGGGACCGGGCTCGACCCTGACCCCCGCAGGCACCGCCTCCCCTCCCGCCAGCGGGGTCTCCCGGTGGCCCGGGCTCCAGAACCGCCGGCTTCCCCAGCGCGAACCTCAGCTTCGTCCCACACGGTCGCCATCTTCTCCTGCCGAGTCACTGGACTCTCGAGTTTCGGCAGCAGATTCACCATTTGGAGAAGCAGCCTGAAGGTTAATCCGGACGGCAGCCGCGGTGAGAGATTAATATTACCTCTCTTTACGTCCGCTCTTGACTAGTGAGATTCCGTCAACAAGTCCTGACTCTTGAAAAAAATTAGTTTGGGCCGCGTTGCGGCGGCGAATCTGCTGCTCGGATTCAAAAGATGAATCCCAGGCCACAGGACCCGCCCCCGCGGCCGCTGAAAAGTTCCCGCCCTCGTCCTGTTTCTGCCGCAGCGAGAGGAAGAGCGCTATTGGCTGGCACGTCCAGAGGGGGACTAGAAAGGGGAGGGAGAAAAGACCCAGTGTCCCCAGGGCCCTTGGGAAATGTAGTCCTACTCTGGCGGGTCACAGGGCGCTTTTGAAGGAGGGTTGTGGGGAGCGGTCTTTCAACTGCTGAATTGGCCTAGGATTCTGCAAAATGAGTGAGCCTCATCCAATCAGTTGAAGGCCTGAATAGCTCCAAAAGGCTGAACACCCCCAGAGATAGAGGGAACTCCTTCTTCCTGACTGTCTTGAGCTAGGTTTCTTCTAGGCTTGGGTTCTGTGCTTAGTCGCTGAGTCGTGTCCAACTCTTTATGACACCGTGGACTGCAGTCCGCCAGGCTCCTCCGTCCATAGGGATTCTCCAGGCAAGAATACTGGAATGAGTTGCCATTTCCTCCTCCAGGGGATCTTCCCAACCCAGGGATCAAACCCAGGTCTACCCACCTTGCAGGCGGATTCTTTACTGAGGGAGCCACAAGGGAAGCCCAAGAATATGGATCCAGGCTTGGGACTTACACTGAAATATCAGTCCTTACACTTGATCCTTGGAAGAGAAGTTTTGACCAACCTAGACAGCTTATTAAAAAGCAGAGCCATTACTTTGCCAACAAAAGTCCATCTAGTCAAAGCTATGGTTTTTCCAGTAGTCATGAATGGATGTGAGAGTTTGACTATAAAGAAAGCTGAGCACCGAAGAATTGACGCTTTTGAACTGTGGTGTTGCAGAAGACTCTTGAGAGTCCCTTGGACTGCAAGGAGATCCAACCAGTCCATCCTAAAGGAAATCAGTCCTGAATATTCATTGGAAGGACTGGTGTTGAAGCTGAAACTCTAATAGTTTGGCCATGTGATGCAAAGAACTGACTCATTTGAAAAAACCCTGATGCTGGGAAAGATTGAAGGCAGGAGGAGAAAGGGATGACAGAGGATGAGATGGTTGGATGGCATCACTGACTCAATGGACTTGAGTTTGAGTAAACTCCAGGAGTTGGTGATGGACAGGGAGGCCTGGCATGGTGCAATCCATGGGGTTGCAAAGAGTCGGACACGACTGAGCGACTGAACTGAACTGAACAGGGTCTTGTGCCTGTTGGCTTTCAGACTAAAATGTATACCAGCAGCTCCATGGGATCTCAGGCCTTCTGATTCAGACTGAAACTAAACCAGCAACATTCCTGGGTTTCCAGTTTGCCAATTTACCCTACCTACCCTGGAGGTTTCCCACCTCTGTAATTGTATCAGCCGGTTCCTTATAATAAACCTCTTTACATACATATATGTCTCCTATTGGATCTGTTCCTCTGGGGACCCCTACTAAAATACTTCTTAAAATCTGTTATTTTGAAAACTGCGAAATATATTAAAAAACTGAAAGAATAAAAAATGAATACCTATGTATCGTTCACCTAGATTCACTAATTGATTTGCATTTTCTTTTGCTCTCTGTGTATTTTTCTGAACCATTTCAAAGTACATTGCAGACATCATGTTACTTCACCTCTAATATTTCAACTTGTGTCTCCTAAGAGTAAAGACAGTCTAATAATGGAACTCCAATTATAGCATAGTATATTGTCATACCTAAAGAATTTAATATTGAGGCAATAAAATCTAATATACAGTCCGTATGGACTTCTTCAATTATCTCCAAAACATATCTTAGAGCCTTAAAAAAAAAAAAAAATCCAATATCAAGTCAAGAATCACACATGGCAGTCAGTTGTCAGGTCTCTACATTCTCCTTCAGTTTAGACCGGTCTCCCAATCTTTTTTGGCCTTTCATGACATTGACATTTTTAAAGCATCCTGGCCAGTTGTCTTGTGTACTCTGTTCTCAACACAGCAACCAAAGGAATTATTTTAAAGTCTCGTTAGATCATGTCACTTCTCTGCTTCAAAACCCTGCGGCAGCTGCGAGACTTAGGGTAAAAGCCAAGGTCCCTGAAACAGCCTCGCGGGTCCTGCGGGGGGTTTTGTGCTTGCTGCTAAGTCGCTTCAGCTGTGTCCAAACTGTGCAACCCCATGGACTGTAGCCCGCCAGGCTCATCTGCCCATGGGAATCCCCAGGCAATAATACTGGAGTGGGTTGCCATGTCCTCCTCCAGGGGATCTTCCTGACCCAGGAGTTGAACCCACATCTCTTACGTCTCCTGCATCAGCAGGTGGGCCCTTTACCACTGGCCCCACTTTTTTCCTCCCCCACAATTTTCTCCAGGACCTTGACTCCCACTCCTTTCTTCCCTGCCCACAGTTACATGGCTCCTTGTTGCTTAGAGATCAGGCCAGGCCAACTCCTACCTTGGCCTCTGTTCCGCTGTCCTGAAATATTCTTTCCAGGATATTTTCTTGATTCACTCCCTTACCTTTGCTCCTTCAAGTCTTTGCTTAAATGACTCCTTCTCATCCAGATCCACTCGAACAGGCTTTTAATGCTTCAGCCTGCACCTCCTGGGCCTTTTCTGCTCCCACACTCCACAACCCCTTACCCTGTGCTATTCTTTTTTTTTTTAATTATATATTTTTATTTTAAAAATCTCAAACCTAAAGAAAAGTTTCAAATACAGTGTAAATAATTTTTTTCCTGAATCTTTTGAGAGAAAATTCCTAACTAAATACCACATCATTTCAGATACTTTGGTGGGAATTTCCTACAAACAAGGACATTTTCCTACTTAAGCACAATACAACTTCAGTACCAGTAAGTTAACCTTGATATGTTTCTACCATCTAACCCCTAGCCTCCATTCAGATTTCATCACTTGTCCCAGTAATGTTCTTCACAGCATTAAAGGACAGACTGCATTCAGACTTGGATTCAGTCCAGAATCAAGATCGGAATCAGGCATGGTATTTAGTTGTAGGGCTTTAGTTTCTTTCAATCTGGGATCGTTTCTCAGTCTTTCCCTGGCTTCATCACCTTGACAGTTTTGAAGATTACAGATACTTTGTAGGATATTTCTTTCCAAAAAAAAAAAAAAATCTGGCGTTAACAGTCTTTAAAAAAATTAATTAATGTATTTATTTTTTAGTTGCGGCAGGTCTTCATTGTTATTCACGGGCTTTCTCTAGTTGCACTGACCGGGGGCTACTCTCTAGTTGTGATGATTGGGCTTCTCATTGCAGTCTCTTGTTGCAGGAACAGGCTCTAGGGCTCCCGGGCTTCAATAGTTGCCGCACGTGGGCTCAGCCGTCCTGGTGCAAAGGCTTTAGCTGCTCCACAGCATGCGGAATCTTCCAGACCAGGGATCAAATCCGTGTCCCCTGCACTGGCAGGTGGAGTCTTATCCACTGGACCATCAGGGAAGTCCTGTAGAATATTTCTACATTTGTGTTTATCTGGTGTTTTCTCGTGATTTTACATTCACGTGATTCATCTTTGCAGGAGCCTCACAGAAGAGATGCTGAGTTTCTTACTCCATTCATTCAGGTAGCAGCTGATTTCATCGTGTCTCATTACTGGAGATGTCGATCTCTCTCAATGATTAATCTGGTTCTGCAAACCTTCTCCATGGTGACGTTTTTCCCTCGAAATTGACAAGTATTTTGTGAGGAAGTACTTTGAAACTATGTAAATATCCTATTCTTTTTTAAATTAAGGTTTTAATTTGTTCATTTATTTATTAACATCAGTATGGATTTTTGTTTAATCTGATTAATCATTACTATGCACTGAATTTTGTATCCCTGCCTCCAAATTCATAGGTTGAAACTCTAACCCTCTATGTGACGTATTTGGAGATGGGACATTTGGGAAGTAATTAGGGTTCGATTAGATCATGAGAGGGGGCCCTCATGATGGGATTAAAGAGAGGGAAATCTTGCTCTCTCCTCTCTACATATAAGCACAGAGAAGACGCCATGCAGGGACACAGAAACGGCTGTCTGCAAGCCAGGAAGGGGGGCCTCACCAGGGACCACCCCTGCTGGCACCTTGAGTTTGCACTTCCAATCTCCAAAACTGCGAGGAAATAAATTTCGGTTATTTTAGCCACTCGGTGTGTGGTTTTGTTATGGCAGCCTGAGCTGACTAGAACAGTCTTTTTTTTTTTTTTAGGGAGGGGACGTATGTATACCTATGTCTGATTCGTGTTGATGTATGGCAGACACCAACATAATATTGTAAAGCAATTATCCTTCAATTAAAAATAAATAAAATTTATTCTGTTTATTTATTGGCTGCCCTGGGTCTTCACTGCTGCGTGCGGGCTTTCTCTAGTTGCAGAGAGTGGGGACCGCTCTCTATACTCTCTTGCTGTAGAGCGCAGGCTCAGCAGTTGTGATGCATGGACCTAGTCGCCCTGTGGCATGTGGAATCTCCCCGGACCAGGAATCAAACCCGTGTCCCCTGCATTGGCAGGCAGATTCTCATCCACTGGGCCACCAGGGGAGTCCTCTGACAGACTTTCTATGTGGCTGGTTTGCTGTGTTTGTACTGCATCCTCTTGCCCACCCCTGCGTGTCAGCACTTAAAGGCGCTGCTCGCCAGCAGGATCTTGCCTGGGCTCCCGCTGCAGCCCAAGCAGCCGGGAGGGCGGCGGAGGCGCCCGTCCGTGTGTGCAGAGAGACAGCGGTGTCTGAGGAAGCCCGCTGCTCTCCCTCAGCCTTGGGCAGACCGTGGGCGGGGAAAGTCCGAATCACTGGGACCAGGTACGAACGGTTTTATTTTTCTAGAAAGAGCAAAGTCCAGAGAGGCGGGGGAGGGCAGGCAGCTGGGCCAGGCGGAGCCGCGATGGGCAGGCCGCAGGGGGCGCCCCCGGCCACTGCCCCAGGAGTAAACGGGCATGGCAGAGGCTCAGCCGGTCGGGGCCCTCCAGCGTGAGGGCAGAGAAGGAGCGGGGAGGCCAGGTGAAGTCCCCGACCTGCTGGGTCACACGAAGCCGGGCTTCATGGACGAGCGGCGGCAGTTGGGGCAGCTTCGGGTCCCGTTGTTCTGCAGGCACCTTCGGGGCGGGGAGCAAAGGGCGCTGTCCACTCGGCAGGCCTGGCCGCCCACCCTGGACCCGGCTCCCTCCTCCCCTCCCCGCGGCAGGCAGCCCTGCTGACCCCTGGCCCTGTGCCCGGGGAGGCCTGCAGGCCAGAGCCTGGGCCAGGGGTCGGGCATGGGTGACCGAGGCACCTCTGGCCCTGGGCGCCGCTCTCCCATGACCTTCGAGAAGTCTCTCTCTGTGGTCTCTTTGGGGAAAACAACAGGGCCTCTGGGAGGGTTCGATGAGTGGTTAGACAGGAAACTCTCAGAACAGGCACCCGGGAGGCCCCGAAAGCACCGCCTAAGTGTGATCAGGGGCTCACCTGAGGTGGAAGATGTGGGAGCAGGGCAGGGCCTGCAGACGGCTGTTCTTCTCGCCGATGGACTCGCCGCACAGGCCGCAGTAGAGTTCGGTCTCCTCCACGCACTCGTGGAAGCGCACGACGTGGGCGCGCAGCTCCCGCTGCAGCCCTTTGCTGCGGTAGATGCCCTCGCTCAGGCAGTGCAGCTTCAGCTGGCCCAGCTGCGGCACGGGGGTGGGGCGGGGTGGGGGCACGAGACCAGGTCAGCCGCCCAGCAGCTGCCCCAGACGCCGTCTGTCTGTCCGTTCGGGGCCCCAGGGCGCTCAGGACACGGGGGGCCTGTCCTGGCCGCGCCCCCGCCTTGCTGAGGGACCTAGGAAAACCGTCTGGCCCTCTCCTGGCCCGAGCTTCCCTTAATGCCAAATGAGGGGGTGGGTGGAATCAGCGATACTCCTAGAAGCAACTGGGGACCTCATGTTTTTGAAGGATTTTTATTGACCGAACCTGCTGCCTCGACCGCCCTTCCTGTTTCTGTTAATTGCATACCCACAGCAGCTCATCAGCATTTCTGAAGAAGTCGAGATATTTGGGTAAGCCAGAAGGCAGGTTTGTTTGGTATTTTAACGGGACTGTGACCTGACCTCTGAGAAATGCACATCTTCCACAAGACTCTGAGGCTATTTTCAGCATTTAAAGGTTTGGATAGGATGGTGAAATTTGAAGAGGCCACGTAGACTGTGGGAAGAACACAGGCTGTGGAGTTAACACAGGTCAGTTACCAGGTGTGGGACCTTGAGCACCTCTCTGAGCCTCGCTTTCTTCCTCTGTAAAAGGGGGCTTGCTATACCCACCTTGCAGGAAGCCAGTGAGTCCTGGAACCCACAGCTAGAAGAGCCCTGGGGTGCCCGCCTCCCTATCAGTGGCAGAGTCTTGACCATCAAGAAACTTCTGAGGGGGGCTTCCCTGGTGGCGCAGTGGTGAAGAATCGGCTTGCCAGTGCAGGGGACGCAGGTTCGATCCCTGATCGGGGAAGATCCCAGGTGCCAGGGGGCAACTAAGCCTGTGCGCCACGTGTACTGAGCACGTGCTCTAGAGCCCGGGGGGCCACACCTTCTGAAGCCCAGCTGCCCTGGAGTCTGTGCTCCACAGCAAGGAAAGCCACCTGGGCGGGGAGAAGCCTGTGCACCGTAACCAGAGAAAAGCCCACGCAGCAGTGAAGACCCAGCGGAGTCAGAGAGAAAGAGAAACAAACCACTAAGGAATTCTGATACCCCCCGAGCTATGGAATTCTCGCCCTGCCCACCCCACCCCCAAGTGCTCTCGGGGTGGAGGAGCAACACCCAGGGTCAGGGGGTGACTGGGGGCATCTCCTGGAGATCACGAAGGACTAAGGGCACGAGCAGGCTGGTGGGGGGCGTGGCCTCCTCCCCACCCACCCAAGATCCCACCTTGGGCTCCTGACTCCAGACCCAGCAGACGGAATCACGTCTGACCTTGTTCCCCACCTCCTCAGCCAGGTCCTGGGCTCTCTCAATGGCATCCAGAGCCTGTAAGGGGAGAAAGGCCACGGCTGCAGGCAGGGCCATGGATGGAGGCCTTGGCTTGTAGGGAAGGAAAGGCAGGGAGCGGTGGGGCTGGGGAGAGGAAGAGCCTGGGGTACACAGGCCTGAGCTGCCTCAGTTTACTTGGATACAGAATGGGAAGATCATTCCTATCTCATGGGGGGTTTGTAAAATTGGGCTCTATTGTTCAGTCGTGTCCGACCCTTTGCAACCCTTTTTTGCCCGCCAGACTCCTCTGCCCTTGAAATTTTCCAGGCAAAAACACCACAGTGGATTTCCTATTCCATGTGAGATTGTAGGATGTAGTTCAAGCCTCTCAAGTTCCAACCCCCGGTCTGGCCCTTTAGGAGCTGGGTGATTGGGCAAGTCACACCCTGCTCTGAGCCTGGAAAGTGACCTGGGATGCCCTGGGGTGAGGCTGATACTGGACAAGGGGTCTGAAAGAGGCCAGTTGGGAACCAGACCCACACACAGTTGGTTGACGTGTGGGGGTGCTGGGGAGAGCTGGGGGCCGCAGGACAGGGGTCCCCCTCACCTTGTCCAGCGCCTTCCTGGCCACCCAGCACTTGGCCATGCCCAGCAACACCTGCACCTGCCCCAGGCGGTTCCCGATCTCGGTCATGATGCTCATGGCGGAGTCGTACCTGGGGAAGGCCGTCTGCGCAGCCGAGTTGGGGGGTGGGATCAGGCAGGCCCGGCCGGGCCCGCACCGCCACCCTCTGCGTCCTGGTGACCTCACCTCCAGGTCCCCACGGCTCCGGTGGATGTCAGCAAAGCAGAGCAGGCAGAGAGCCTGCAGCGGACGGTCCCCGTGCTGCAGCGCGATCTTCATAGACTCCTGCGACGGAGCCGGTCCCTCAGGCCTGGGGGTCTGCCCCCCACCCCGGAGGCATCCTCGCCCCGGGGGCCCATCTGACACCCTCAGAGCCCAGTACCCCTTTCCTGGTGCTGAGCCCCTGTGTACCGGACCACTGAGGACTGACACCCTGGAGACTGAGGCTCTGAGAGTGGAAGGGGCTCGACCAAGGCCACCAGGTTATTAAGTGGCAACGCTGGGATTCCGACCTAGATCGGTGGAACCCCAGAGACTGACTCGCTTCCGACTTAAAATGTCCCACAGAGTGGGTATTGGGCGGGGGGCAGAGGAAAGCCCCCTCCGCTGGGAACAGACTATAAGGGAACGAGATTTGGGGCAAGGGGAGCAAGCGCACCCTTCAGGGGCTCAGGTGTAGAGAGGGGGCCCAGGAGCCAGCTTTGGGGGGCCTCAGCCGGCTGGGCAGGCAGGAAGAAGCCCCGGGCCCGGACCCTACCCACACCGCCGTCCTCCGCCCGCCCCCTGCCCGGCGCCCACCTCACAGCACTCCATGGCGCTGCCCAGGTGGCCCAGCAGGCGATACGCTACAGCCATGTGATACTGGCTCATGGCCCGGTACTTGAGGCTCCAGCCTTTGCCGTAGTCGTTGACGAGCTCTGCAGCCTTGCAGGGGAAGAACAGGGCTTTCTCGTAGTCCTGCAGGGGACAAAGGGAGGGGCCGGGATGGGAGGGCGCATGCTGAGTGGCGGGAGCTGCCCCTAAGTGGAGCGCTCCACCGCATGTTCGTTCGTTCATTCATTCATTCATTCATTCTGGTGTCCAGGAAAACCGTGATCCAGCCAGAGGGAACAGCCTTGCAAAGGGGTGGGCTCATGAACGTAAGGGTTTCCATCTGGTTTGCCGGGTGTGGCAAGGGCCTAGCACAGTTCCTGGCTCAGAAAGGATTTGTTGAATGAATGAATGAATGAATGAGAATGAGAAGCAAGAAAGGCAACTGGCTTCTCCTTTCAGCCAGTCCCGGTTGGGCCCCTCGCCTTCAGAGATGCACGGTAGGGTGCTGGTGGGGCTGTCAGAGCCCACCCTGACCCCACGCTAGAGTTTGCCTCCTGGCGGCAAGGCCATCGCTGAAGGCTGGATGATGGATTGCCAGCAGAGTCAGCTCCAAGAACATAGGACAGACTCACTGAGGCAAAGAAATCATCCTCTCCCCCTTTCCTTGTCCTCAAACTTTCAAATGTCTTCTCAACCTGCCATGAGCACATGACCTCACCATACACCCCGTTAGGAAAGAGAAGGAAATCAGAGACCAGCTCCTTCACCCGGCTTCTCTGTCAAGCCCACCGGCCCTGTTTCCACACTGCCTCCCTCCTGCTCCTCCCTGCTCCCGTCAAACTAAATAAACCCCTCCATGCGGGCTCTGGAAGGCCCTTCCCCAGTCTCTCTCTACTGAATAATCCCATCACTGTAAAAACACAGTTTGGCATTTCTTACCTCACGTGAAAAATAAAAATCCAACAACCACCTTTGACTTCATGTCCCATTCAACTATAACCCTGATTCTCTGTTCTTCTTTGTAGAAAACCTACTTGAATTTTTATTTGATACCCAACAAACTAATATGACCCAAAGAGAACTCTTGGTAACCCCAATAAAAACCTGTTTCTAATAAACTTAATTTGTACTATTTGTATAGAAATACAAAAAACCTCGAATAGTCAAAGCAACCTAGAGAAAGAAGAATGGAACTGGAGGAATCAACCTGCACGACTTCAGTCTCTACTACAAAGCCACAGTCATCAAGACAGTATGGTACTGGCACAAAGACAGAAATATAGATCAATGGAACAAAATAGAAAGCCCAGAGATAAATCCACGTGCCTATGGACACCTTATCTTTGCCAAAGAAGCAAAAATATACAGTGGAGAAAAGACAATCACTTTAACAAGTGGTGCTGGGAAAACTGGTCAACCACTTGTAAAAGAATGAAACTAGAACACTTTCTAACACCATACACAAAAATAAACTCAAAATGGATTAAAGATCTAAACGTAAGACCAGAAACTATTAAACTCCGAGAGGAAAACATAGGCAAAACACTCTCCAACATAAACCACAGCAAGATCCTCTATGACCCACCTCCCAGAATATTGGAACTAAAAGCAAAAATAAACAAATGGGACCTAATAAAAATTAAAAGCTTCTGCACAACAAAGGAAACTATAAGCAAGGTGAAAAGACAGCCTTCAGAATGGGAGAAAACAATAGCAAACGAGGAAACAAAGGATTAATCTCAAAAATATACAAGCAACTCCTGCAACTCAATTCCAGAAAAATAAAAGACCCAATCAAAAAGTGGGCCAAAGAACTAAATAGACATTTCTCCAAAGAAGACATACAGATGGCTAACAAACACATGAAAAGATGCTCAACATCACTCATTATCAGAGAGATGCAAATCAAAACCACAATGAGGTACCACTTCACGCCAGTCAGGATGGCTGCTATCCAAAAGTCTACAAACAATAAATGCTGGAGAGGGTGTGGAGAAAAGGGAATCCTCTTACACTGTTGGTGGGAATGCAAACTAGTACAGCCGCTATGGAGAACAGTGTGGAGATTCCTTAAAAACCTGGAAATAGAACTGCCATGTGACCCAGCAATCCCACTGCTGGGCATACACACTGAGGAAACCAGATCTGAAAGAGACACGTGCACCCCAATGTTCATCGCATCACTGTTTACAATAGTCAGGACATGGAAGCAACCTAGATGCCCATCAGCAGACGAATGGATAAGGAAGCTGTGGTACATATACACCATGGAATATTACTCAGCCATTAAAAAGAATTCATTTGAATCAGTACTAATGAGGTGGATGAAACTGGATCCTAATATACAGAGTGAAGTAAGCCAGAAAGAAAAACACCAATACAGTATAGTAACGTGTATATATGGAATTTAGAAAGATGGTAATGATAACCCTGTATGTGAGACAGCAAAAGAGACACAGATGTATTGAACAGTCTTTTGGACTCTGTGGGAGAGGGCGAGGGTGGGATGATATGGGAGAATGGCATTGAAACATGTAAATTATCATACGTGAAACGAATCGCCAGTCCAGGTTCGATGAATGATACAGGGTGCTCGGGGCTGGTGCACTGGGATGACCAATAGGGATGGGATGGGGAGGGAGGTGGGAGGGGAACTCAGGATGGGGAATACATGTACACCCATGGAGGATTCTAGTCAATGTATGGCAAAACCAATACAATATTGTAAAGTAAAATAAATAAATAAATTGATTTTAGAAATTAAAAAATAAAATAAAAGAAATTTAATTTGTACTATGTACTTTTTAATTCAAAGCCATGTAAATGTTTTACAGACTTAAAAATAGGAAATTTAATTTTAAAAAGCCTAAGATTAGAAAATGGAAACAAATGACCTTAACTGTATATTATTATATAAAATTATAATTACTTTAATATAACTATAATTAATATCATTAATTTTAATATAATAATAATATATAATCATATATTTATATATAATATATTTATATAAATAAATTACATATAAATTATATAACATATAATTATTATATATTACATTATATATTATATAATAAATTGTTTAATTATATAATTATATTACATTATATATTATAAAATAATTATATATACTATATACAATTATTATATGTTATACTATATTATATATTATAATATATTATGATGAATATAATTATAATATATTATATTAAATATATAACATAAATTATATAATATATAATACATATCATATATTATAATTATATTATATTCATTATAATTTATATATTATTATAATATATAATATATCATAATTATAATTATATCTAATTATAATTATATAATTAAATATATATAGTTAATATAATATATAATATATTATTACATAATAATTATTATACAATTATTATGTAATTATATTATATAATATATAATATATAATTGTATATTATATATTATTATATAAACTATATATATAAATTATAGATATATTATAAATATATATTTTTTAAAATATAAAATATATAAATATATAAAATATACAAAATATATAAATATATAAATTATAAAAATATTACATATTATATTTTATTATTTTATTTTATTTATTATAATATATATTATAATAAATATGATTATAATATATAAAATACATAATATATATAATAAAAATATATAATATTATATATATATAATATATAACATATATATTATATGTTATAATAATATAATAATACACAATAATATATACTTTTATATAATTATATAATATAATACATTGTATTATATTATATAATTATATACTATATATTTATTATTATATACAATGTATTATATTATGTAATATATATAATATATAATTAAAATATAATATATAATTATAATGATAATATAATTATAATTAAGGTATATTATAATATATTATGATGATTTCATAATTGCCATAATATATAACCTCTTATTAACATAACCATACAGAAAAAGTGCTATTTAAATGACCTTAAAACATACACTTGAACAGTTCAACCATAGTGGGATATATTATAAAGACAAAAGAACTGTAGAGAAATCTTAAACCTCGTGACATCTTTTTTTTTTTCAGTAATAGTGGTATATTGTCTTTTGAAATTATTTTGTGTACTTTGTAAGATAAAGTAAATATTTAATTATGCTGTTAGAAACCAAGATTTTCAGCCAAAGAGAAAAAAAAATCAAGTTTGAAATAAAGAAAATCCTGAAACATTAGGCTGGAGTTGGAGATTTCAGTATAAAGTCCAACTGTCCTCGAAACCGAGCAGCTTTAGTAGCAATAACAAGCCAGTGGCAGTGAGCATCTTGAGAGCCCACATCCAGTCCTTGCAGGCCTGGAGCAGGAAATATAGTGAGCCCTCAGAAACCAAGGGCTCCACATCCAATCAAAGCTTGAAAATATTGGGGGGGAAAGTCCAGAGAGTTCTAAAAAAGCAAAGCTGGAAGTTACCAGGCATCTGACTATTAACCTAGCATTTACAGTGTTTTAGGTTTTATAAATAATCTGGGCTTCCTTGGTGGCTCAGTGGGAAAGAACCTGCCTGCCAATGACAGGGGTTCTATCCCTGGCTGGGGAAGATCCCCTGGTGAAGGAAATGGCAACCCACTCCAGTATTCTTGCCTGGAGAACCCCACGGACCGAGGAACCTGGCAGGCTACAGTCCACAGGGTCGCAAAAGGGTAGGACTCGGCTTAGCGACTGAAACAAAAACAACCAGAGATGATTTAAAGAATATAGGAGAGAGGACTTCCCTGGTGGTCCAGCGGGTAAGACTCCAGGCTCCCCACGCAGGGTGTCCAGGTCTGATCCCTGGTCAGGGAACTAGATCCCACGTGCCACAACTAAGACCCACTGCAGCCATATATGTAGGTTCTATGCAAATACTCCACCATATTATATAAGAGACTTGAGCATTCCTGGATTTTGGTGTCCTCGGGGATCCTGGAACAAATCCCCTGAGAATACCAAGGGGCAACTCTACACAACACCATGGGACAGGCTATTGTGCTGGAAAACAAGAATGCTTTCTTTCAAAGATGAAAGGAAGTCTCGTCAAAAGGACATAGGGGTCATGCTAAAGAGAGTTCCACTGACTAAAATTAAGATAATGTGAGTATCAAAAGGAACAATGATTGCAAACGACTGAAGAATATTGAATATTTTTTTAAGTCCAAGATTTCATGATGAAATACCAAGAAGAGGAAGCAAAAGAAAACTATCACATCAACTCATTATCCTGAAACATGGCAATTAAAGGAGTGGGACAAAGGATGTATTCACCTTTCCTTTAGGAACTGTATTTCGGAGTAATCAGCTAGCTCTAATTAATGAGCGAAACTTCTTCCTTATAGGAAAATCCCAGCTGATAATTTTTGTTTTTTTTTCATAGAACTTTTTTGTTTAGTTTTTCATAGAACTTGGAAGTCACCCTTTCATGAGAGTTGACAGAACTGATTCAGGCAACAGACATCAACAAATGCTCAAAACCATTATGGAAAATACTGCTGCCGAACTGAATATTCACAAAGCGTCACCCCACAAATTAACCTGCTGGTCCTGCAAGGACGAAGGCAAAGCTGAAAAGAGTGGGATCAGGTGGTCACTTGCTCAGATGTCACTATGGTGTCTTATGAAGCACGCAGTCCTGCTTGTATAGGTTCTCGCCAGAAATGCATGACCTACAGGACTTCCCTGGCGGTCCAGCGGTTAAGACTTTCCTTTTCAATGCAGGGGGTGCAGGTTCAGTCCTTGGCGGGGCAGCTAACATCCCACACGCTTTGTGACCAAAAAACCAAAACATAAACAATACTGTAACAAATTCAAAAAAGCCTTCAAAAATGGTCCACATTAAAAAAAAGAAAACATTAAAAAATGTGTGACCTAGATCTTACCAAGTCATTTTTAAAATTCTGGTTCATAGAGAGTAATGGAGACAAAGAAACAGCATATGTGACTCCTTGAGGAAGCAATGAGACAATGAGATGGAATATTAATTAATCTGGCTTCTTCAGTAAATCATGGAGAATAAAGAGTAGTCTATTAACTTTCTATTGAAAGTGACATCATGATCACTGCACTGTGCGGTTCTTGCTTGTGTTCCAGTTCAAACAAGCTGAGGGTAAAGGTGTATTTTCAGGATAAATAGAGAAATTTAAGAGATAATTTTTCACCATGGTGTGTGTGTGAGAATAGTATTGTGATTATATAATAAAGTGTCCTTATACCAGAAAATGGTCTTTTTATTCCTCAGAAATGCATACTGAACTACTTCTGGGTAAAACTTTGTAATGTGTATAATTTAAAAAAATTATTTATCTGGCTGTTCCAGGTCTTTAGCTGCACCATGAAAACTCTTAGTTGCAGCATACTGGATACACTTCCCTGACCAGGGATCGAACCCCAGCTCCCTGCACTGGGAGCATAGAGTCTTAGCCACTGGACCACCAAGGAAGTCCCATTAAGCATGGGATATAATGTGATATAATTTTATATCACAACACTTCAGTGAAAAATATGTAAGTCAAACATGGCAAAATATTAATAATTGTTAAATATAAGTAGCCCGTATAGGGTGATTCATTATATCATCCTCTATGTATTCCTACATGGTTAATTTTCTTCATAATAAAAAAAGGTTTTAAAAAAAACACCCCTATCTCTCTCCAACCGTATTTGATCTCACAGAATGAGTTTCCCAGATGTCTTATTAAAATCCTCAAATGAAGGATGATCCATCAATCCATGGATGACTCTCATTTCCTCACACCCAGCTGCTTTCCCAGGTGGAGCTAGTGGTAAAGAACCTGCCTATCCATGCAGGAAACTTCAGAGATGTGGGTTCCATCCCTGGGTTGGGAAGATCCCCTGGAGAAGAGAATGGCTACCCACTCCAGTGTTCTTGCCTGGAGAATCCCATGGACGGAGGAGCCTGGTGGCCTACAGTCCACGGGGTCGCAAAGAGTGGGACACGACTGAGCGACTAACACTTTCACACTTTGACTTTCGCGAGGTTTATTAGGCATTATTATGGACACGGCGCTGACATCCCCCAAGGGCCAAGCGCAGCCTGGCTGTCTGGAGGAAGGAGAGCGAATGCTCAGGACCAGAAGCCTGCGGCCGCTGGCTCCATCAGCTCCTTCTCACTCTGCAGTTTCCCTTTCCTCTTACCTCTCGGACACCACCACCTCCCACCCTCTCTCACACTCCTGCGACAGCCACGCTGGCCTCCGTCCTTCCTGGAATACACGAGGCAAGCTCCCCCAAGAGCAGAGCTGGGCTTTAACCATTCCCTGCTTTTCACTCTTTTGCCAGATTTCTGCATGGCTCACCCTCTCTTCTGCAAGTCATCAGACATCACCTCTGCCACCCTGTTTGAACTTGCAACGCCCCCTCCTCGGCCCTTCCGACCCCCTTTCCTTTTTCCTCAGCACTTTCCACCACACTGGATACTTGGCTTGGCTGATTATGTTTATTCAACTTCCTCCCCCAGCTAGAAAGCAAGCTTCATGAGCCCAGGCACTTGGCTGTTATTTTCACTGCTATATCCTGACCGACAGTGCCTGGGGTATAATACGTACTCAATACACGTTTGATGAATGAATCCTTAGGACCGTGTTATAAGGCGGGTTCCATTCGCCCTCATTTCATAGGTCTGGAGAGGAGAAGTGACTTGCCTAAGATGATACAGCAAACTCATGGTAGTACAGGTTTATAGGAGCTTCCCACTCCCCCAGGAAGTCAGACAGACTGAAGCTTGAATTTTGGCTCTGCCCTGCCTGACCACATCTCTGCAGGCTAGGTCACCGCACTTGTGTCCGACTCTGCGACCCAGTGAACTGTGGCCCACCAGACTCCTCTGTCCATGGGATTCTCCAGGCAAGAAGACCGGAGTGGGTTGCATTCCCTCCTCCAGGGGATCTTCCTGACCCAGGGGCTGAACCTGCATCTCTTACGTCTCCTGCATTGGCAATTGGGCTCTTCACCACTAGAGCCACTGGGAAGCCTGGCCATGTCTGTACCTCCCGGCTAAATCTTTCTCTTCTCAGACCCCCATCTGCCTCGTCCCTACTTAAATGGGAGGACTGAACGAGGTGACGCAACAGGGAGCAAGGCTCCTAGGAGGCTCTCCGGGAGCCGGAACCTCCGCCACCCTCGCCCGGGGCCCCGGGCGCACCTTGACCTGAGCGTAAAAGCTGCCCAGGCTGCAGCACACGCGGCACTCTAGCATGGCGTCGTCGTTGTTGTGGGCATAGCGCAGGGCCTTCTCGAAGCTCTCCAGGGCCTTCTGGAAGAGGCTGAGGCCCAGGAAGGCGTTGCCCATGCTCAGGCTGACCTGGCCTCCGAGCTGGGCGGCCGCCCTGGTGCCGGGCAGGCCAAGGCAGGTCTTGCAGTAGGAGATGGTCTTGTGGAACTCACACAGCTTCTCGTTGCTGCGCGCCAGGTTCAGGTAGCTCTCCAGGAGGAAGTTGGCGTCCTCCAGCTCCCGGGCGGTGTCGATCTGGACCACAGCAAACTGCCCGCCGTGGAGGAGGGCCGGGGCGCTCAGCCTCTGCCCCTCCAAAGCTCCCCCATGCCCCAGAGCCTCAGACCCAGAGCACCCACCCCTAGCCTCAGATACGCGCTGGGCTCCCCAGCCAGACTGGAAGCTGCAACCTGGAGCCTTCACCCCCCAAACCCAGACCCTCCACTTTCAACTTCCATCCCGAACCTGGTCTGCAGTCTCCACCACCCACCCAGCCTCCCAGCCTCGAACCTGGAGCCAGTGCGCCGGCCCCCCACTCCAGGCTTAGACTCAGAACCCCATAGGAGAGGACTGGAACCTCGACTCTGAGACCTGGCCTCGAGTGTTTCAAACCCCGAGGCTGAGAACCTCAGACACCAAAGCTCAAGGCCATGGGCCCAAATCCAAAGCCAAGACCGAGCATCCAAGACCCAGGGCCTGAGATGCAGAGGATTCAGAGCCTCAGACTTTGGCTGCTAGCCTGGGGGTACAGGCGAGCCTGAGGAGGCGGGAGGGGGCCTGGGAAGCCTGGGAGAAGCCCCGCTGGGCCCCACCTGCCCAGCCTGGCCACACACGCTCCCACCTTGAGCATCTCCTTGTAGCGGCCCATCTCCGAGTGGGCCGTGACGAGGCAGCCGAGCACGCGGAAGCGCCCCACGAGGTCTGAGCTCTTCTCCAGCACCTTCATCCACACCTGCAGCGCCTTCTCCGTGTGGTTAGATTGGTACAGCTGGAGCCCCTTCTCGATCTGCTGCTTCGTCTGGTCCTGCCCCATCCTCCCAGAGACCCCCGGTGGCCCCGCGCCTCTAGGCTCTCATGGGACCCCCCCCGACCCCCGGTGCCCGCCGCCCACCAAGCCCCGAGCAGGCGCAGGGCCTGAATGGAGAGCGGGCGCCACCCTGGGAACAAAGCCGGTCCGGCCCCTGTGCGCAGCTGTCCCTGCCAGTTGGGGCCACGTGGCCGCCAAGGAATGTCAGCCACAAGGTCACGCGGGCCTCTGCCGCACCCGCCCCCAAGCTGGGAGGTAGGTGCCGCCCCCTCCTGCCCCGGGGTACCCCCCTCGGGCATCTCTTTAGCACCTCTGACCCTAGACCCAAGCCCCCCGGGGCAGGGCAGGCTCTCCCTGCAGCCTGAGAGTGGGAGGAAGTAGGGGTGAAGCTGGGCACATGGGTGGCAGGGAGGCTGGAGCGGGTGCCCAGCTCTGAGCCCTCTTCTGAATCACGGCCATCCCCAGAGCCACCCTCCCCGGCTCTGCTTCTGTGAGGGACTGGCCACACACCTGCGCACAGGCCCACCCCATCTCAATGAGTCCTAGCCCAGCCCAGCCAGCAAGTTGCTCACCTCTCTGGGCCTCAGTTTCCTCATCTGTAAAATGGAACTGTCACAGGCCAATAAATCCTCACCTATTGACGTTCTATGAGCCGCACAGTGCGATGGGTAATGGCGTGGACCCTGGACCAGGCTGCCGACTTTCAAATGCCGACTTTGCCATTTATTAGTTCTACGGGCAGCGTGCCTTTGGGTGGGAGAGGAATGGTTCCCACTTCACCGGGCTGTTGGAACTATACGCCTTAGTAGCTGGCTGGGACTTGGAGCAGTGCCTGACACAGGGGAAACACCACGTGACAACAAGCAAGAGGGTATCTCAAGCTGCGTTCATCTGCTCCACGGCAAATTGTCCACAAGGAACAGAAATTGGTTTCTGGAGTTTTAAAAAATATACAGCTCCAGGGACGCACAGTTTTGAGCCTTAGTCCACTGTGGCTCTCTTTAGCCGGCAAAGCAATAAAGCTATTCTTTTCTACTTCGCCTCAAAAAAACAAAAACAACAAACAAACAAACAAAAAATATAAGTTTCCAATCCCAGTCTCAAAGAGTCCCTTATAATGAGCTTGAATGCCAGACACCATGGAGAAGGGCAAGGTGTTACAGAGGGAGCAGGCAGACCCGTGAAGGCTCCCAGGGTTGAGAGAGGGCTCTGCCAAAATTACCAGCTCGTCTCACTGCATTGTTCTCTCCCCCCCTCTGCAAACCAGGCTCCTTCCTGCCCCAGGGCAAAGCTGTCCTTTCAGAGCGGACAGTGGCTTTGAGCACACAAGCATCCCTCATTTTATTGCAGTTCCCAGATGCTTGTCTTTTACAAATGGGAAGTTTGTGGCAACCCAGCATCGAGCAAGTCTGTCAGCACCATTTTTCCAAGAGCTCACTTCGTGTCTCTGTGTTGCATTTGGCAGTTCCCATAGTATTTGGAGCTCTTTCATTATTACGTTTCTTATGGTGATGTGTGATCTGTGCTCTTGGCTTAACATCTTTTTTTGTTTGTTTCGTTTTGTTTTGTTAACCTTTTGGCCTTGTCGCGTGCAGGACACATGGGATCTTAGTTCCCCGACCGGAGACTGAACCTGAGCCCACTGCGTTAGGAGCACAGAGTCTTAACCACTGGACCACCAGCTATGTCCTGTATCAGTGATCTTTGATGCTACTACTATGTCTCACTGAAGGCTCAGACGATGGTTAGCATTTTCAGCAATAAAGTATTTTTCAGTTTAGGTCTGAGCATTGTTTTTGTAGACATGAGGCTATTGCGCACCTAATGGACTACAACATAGCACAGACATAACTTTCATATGCACTGGGAAACCAAAATATTCATGTGACGTTTTATGGTGATGTTCGTTTTATTGCGGTGGTCTGGGACCAGACCCGCAGTATCCCTGAGGTGTGCCTGTATGCACAAAGTTGAGCATTGATCTGGCCCTAACACCAGAAGATTTTCATCACCCTGGAGAGAAGCCCTGTGTTCATTCAGTCGAGTTAGGCACTGCTGCCCGCGTCCCCGTTCACATGGGATGTTGACTGCAGACCTCAGAATGTGACCTATTTGGAGACACCATCTTTTCTTGGCCACACCGCCTGGCTTGTGGGGGTTTCATTCCCTGACCAGGGATCAAACCCGGGCCCTCAGGAGCGAGAGCTCACAGTCCTAATCACACGGCTGCCAGGAATTCATCTTTAAAGAGGTAAAACGGGGTCACTAGAGAGGGCCCTGATCCCGTGTGACCAGCGTCACAAGAAGAGATTAGGACATAGACAGAGGGAGAAAGAGGGCCATTGACAAGCCAAGCAGAGGGGCCTCGGAACGGAACTAACCCTTTTAACACCTGATCTCTGACTTCTGCCCTCCAGGTCTCTGAGAAAACACATTTCCGCTGTTTAAACACCCCCCGCCCGCGGCACGGCGTCACGGCAGCCGGAGCAAACGGAGGCACCCGCAACCACAGCCTGCTATCCGGGGCTGGTCTGCCCTGGACATGCTCGTCCGTCACGTAAACGGACTTGGACAACGGGCGGCCCCTTGTGACTGGCTCCGTTCAGCATCATGTTTTCAGTGTTGCAGCGGGAATCGTACTTCATTCCTCTTTATGGCTGACTAGTATTCTAGGGCTTCCCTTGTGGCTCAGCTGGTAAAGAATCCGCCTGCAATGCAGGAGACCCGGCTTCCATCCCTGGGTTGGGAAGACTCCCCTGGAGAAGGGAAACGCTACCCCCTCCAGTATTCTGGCCTGGAGGAGTCCATGGACTATAAAGTCCACGGGGTCGCAAAGAGTCGGACACGACTGAGCGCCTTTCACTTTCAGTCTTCATTATGCAGTTATACCATTTCGTTCATCCATTTGTTAGTTAATGCACATGGGGTGGTTTCCCTTTCTGATGATGAATAATGATGCTGTAAACATCCAAGTACAAATTTTCATGTGGACAAGTTTTCGTCTCTCTTGAGTACATACCTAGGAGTGGAATTGCTGGGTCATAGGTGACTCTGTGTTTCACTTGTGAGGAACCTGATTGCCTCAGGGTCTTTGCCCCTCATGGTCCCTTTCCTCCTCCCTACCTCAAAGTTCTGCCCAGTGAAGTCCCAGTTGGGATGGATCAGCTTATGATACTCACAGAGAATTAAATCCCATTCTGATACAAGGTGCATCTCTATAATTTTATATTCATTGATGAGGGTATTGGCTTAGTGTCTGCTTTCCCCTCTCAAATGTGTGGGCAGGAACTTTATCTCATTTTTCACTGACCTGTCTCCAGAGCAAAACCTGGCATGCCGTGGCCACTCAAAATATGTTAAATGAATGAATGGGAAAAAACAGGGAGGAATGAAAACTTAATTTTAAAATTTAAAGTAGCTGCCCCAGGCTTACAGCTAACCTGCTGTGTCTCCTTCATCCTGGGGAAACTGAGCAGGGGCAGAAATCACTGCCTCCTGTTTGCTGCAAGCAAAATGGGTCCAGAGTGGGGCAGTCTGGGCATGGGGCAGGGAGGTCCATGCCCCAAGGTCATACATCGAGGGGATAGAGGGATAGGCCCTTGGGACTAGATAGACATTGGGACGTCCCAGGGAAAGAGCTCTTTTTAAATTTAAATTCAATTTTTAAATTTATTTAACTGTGCAGTTGCGTCTTGAATCCTTGTGACCCCACCGACATTAGCCCGCCAGGCTCCTCTATCCACTGGAATTCTCCAGGTAAGAATTCTGGAATGGGGTAGCCATTCCCTTCTCCCGGGGATCTTCCCAACCCAGGGATCAAACCTGGGTCTCCCACATTGCAGGAAGACTCTTTACCGTCTGAACCACCAGGGAAGCCCATTTAATTAATTAGTTAAACTTACTTTGGGCCGTGCTGGGTCCTGGTTACTGCGCTCAGGCTTTGTCTAGTTTTGGCACAGGGGGGCTACTCTTCACTGCGGGGGGCGGGCTTCTCCGAGCCGCGGCTTCTCCTGCTGCAGAGCGTGGGCTCTCGGTGCGCAGGCGTAGCTGCTCCGAGGCATGTGGGGCCTTCCTGGAGCAGGAAGACGCAGGTGTCCCCTGCCCCGGCGGGACGTTTCTTAGTCGCTGGACCACCAGGAAGGTCCTGGGGGACGTGCTCTCGAACCCGGCGCACAGGAAGCTGGGCAAAGGGGGAGAGCTGGGAGCCTCTGGCACAGTACTGTCTTGGGATCCTCCTCTCAGCTGGGAAGGTGAGTCCTGGGTTGATCTCCAGAGGGGAAGGAAGCCGGACCCACCGGCCAAGTACTGAAGAGCCAGCAGGTTCTCTCCCATTTGTGGCTGAGATACAGTCCAGCCCCGAGTCCGCCATGAGTCTTTGGCGGGAAGGAGATGGGCACTCTGCCTCAGCATCCCAGAGCAATCTGGAAGCACAACCTTCCAGGTACCTGGGAACTCAAATGATCTCAAAACTCAAAAACCTGACCGAGTTTTCTCTGCCCCCAAGTGGGCCATTTGCTGACCTCTGAACATAGTTAGGTCAGGGTCATGCTCCTTTAGGGCAAGGGGGTGGTCTCTGTACTAGCATCCGCTCAGCCCCTGGCAAAGTGAGAGGAGAACAAAGGAAGGCTAATAAGTCACATTGCCCGAGCTGAGCACTTCCAGCTTACAGATAACCGGGTGGCACCCGAGGGTGAAGTGACCTGCCCAAGGCCACACCTCGACCTCGAGGCAGAGCAGGGAGTGGACCCCAAGCAGTGTGGCTCCAGGGGTCTTACTCTTGATCATGACGCTGGCCCAGGAGAGAGGGACAAAAGTGAAGGGGAAGTAGATAGCTGTATCCAGGAAGCTTAGTGATTTTCACCAGACACACCAAGCCCCCTGGGAACTCGGTCCAGGCTCTGACCTGGCTGGGCAGGAGAAATGTACACAAAGAAGGCTAAGGCGGGACTTCCTGGTGGTCCAAGGTCTAAGACTCTGAGCTCCCAATGCAGGGGGACCGAGTTCGATCCCTGGTTGGGAACTAGATCCTACATGTCGCAACTGAAGGTCCCGCATGCCACAATGAATATCAAAGATCCTCTGTTCAGCAACTAAGACCCAGCACAGCCAAATAAATAAAAATAAATATTTCTTAAAATTGCTCTTAAAAAAAAAAAGCTAAGGAGAGGGCGAATGGAATCAAGCCTTACTCACAAAGCCCAGCAACGAAGGCTGACCAAAGGTCCCCGGAACCAGGCGACCAAGTCACAACATGAGTCTTTTTCTGGGCCACTTACCCTCACAGGGTGATGGGACAGCAAGGGCCTGGGGGTTTGTTGTTCCAAGTGCCTGCTGGGTCAGGTTCTGGCTACTCGGCCTACATTTTAGGGCCCTGGTTGAGAATCCAAAGTAGAAAATGAGATTTGGGCCTGAAGTGGGGCTCACAATCTGGCCTGCGAGGGCTGATGATTCCCACATATGGTGGCTACATTGGCTACCTGGGAGATCTCATGTGGGAATCCGCACTTCCTACTTCTCCTGAAGACTGGAAGCTCAAGCGATCCCTGGGCTTGTGAGTCCACAGTCAACCGGTCAAAGGGTCAGTGTCTGGGCTCAAGGGGTCGGCATCTGAAGTCAAGAGACCAACAATCTCCCCCTTTACCTGCAGCCCCCACCTGCTGCTGTTCGTGCCTTGACACTGAAGCCAAGCATCACTTATCATCTCAGATTGGCCTCCTCTTGCAGGCCTGAATCACCGGCTTGGCCGCTGCAGGCCCTGTCAAGTATAACTGGAAGTGACAGTCCCAGGCCCCTCCTGCCACAATTACTGGTATCCTTGAGATGTCTTTCCTCTCAACAAACTTAGTTTTCCTATTTGTGAACGGGGATTTACTTTTCTGGGAAGGTTTCTGTGAAAACCAAACAAGATGATAAAGGAAGAACTTGGCTTTGAAAACAAGACGTGGCACAAAGGGCCCTCTAAAGGAACCCATGAACTTCCCTTGAATTGGTTCTTCAGTTTACAATAGTGAACAATGTAGAGAGAACCTGCATTCAATAGGAAAGTCATTGAGAAACCATGAAATGCTACGAAGCCTCTAAAAGTGAAAATCGTAGATAACCAGATGGAAGGGTGCCCATGAAACAGTAACTGAAAAAATAATGCAGACAGCAGAACATTCTGTACATTAAAGCATGATCTCATTTTTATTAACAAAAATTATATATGCACACATCTTTGTATAGAGAGAAATTCTGGGAGCGTACTTCCCCCATCTGTTTGACAGTTATCAATGAGGTATGGGACAGGGATGTGAGCATGCTCAGTTGTGTCTGACTCTTGGTGACCCCATGGACTGTAGCCCACCAGGCTCCTGTCCATGGGATGCTCCAGGCAAGAATACTGGAGTGGGATGCCATCTGCTTCTCCAGGGGATCTCCCCCACCCAGGGATCGGACTCGCGTGTCTGAAGTCTCCTCCACTGGCAGGCGGGTTCTTTACCACTAGCGCCACCTGGGACTTGGGTCTTATTTGGTGGAAGAGGCTCCTAAACACATAAGCTTTACCCACCACACACTAAACCTTCTTCTATATACATGTTGCATTTAGAAACAACAACAAAAACACCTCAACCCTTATAACCTTTAAAAGGGCCTCTGTGTCACGTTCGCCCCAGGCTCAGGGCACTCTTTCCACTGCAGGGATGACTAGGCTGGTGGCGCTCTCAGGGCCGGTGGGCCACACACAGGCTCCCCTCTGCCGAGGGCCTTCCCTGGCTGCCCAGAAACAGGAGATGGGCTCAGAAGGGCTAGAAATGGCAGGGGCAGGTGGTCCCAGGCTAGCGTGGTGAGGACTTTTGAAGCAGGCGGAGGAAAGGAAAAGATGCCTCAGGAAGTAGGCTAAGTAAAAGGCCAAACACAAAAGGCATGTACTGTATGACTGCATTTGTATGACAAATCCAGGAGATCCAACCAGTCCATCCTAAGGGAAATCAGTCCTGAATATTCACTGGAAGGACTGATGCTGAAGCTGTAACTCCAATACTCTGGCCACCTGATATGAAGAACTGACTAATTTACAAAGACCTTGATGCTGGGAAAGATTGAAGGCAGGAGGAGAAGGGGACGACAGAGGATGAGATGGTTGGATGGCATCACCGACTTAATGGACATGAGTTTGAGTAAACTTTGGGAATCGGTGATGGGCAGGGAAGCCTGGTGTACTGCAGTCCATGGGGTCGCAGAGTTGGAGACAAGTGAGCGACTGAACTGAACTGAACTGAGGGGCTGGGAATGGGAATGGGGAGTGGGGGAGGAAGGTGAGCGATGGCTAAGGAGTACAGGGTTTCTTTTTAGGGTGATGAAATGTTCTAAAATTAGGTTATGGTGATGGCTGCACAATGCTCAAAACCAGACCTGGATGCTTTAGTGGGCAAACTCTATAGTGTGTGAATTACATCTCAATAAGGCAGTTCAAAAACACTCAAAACCACAGGCGGCTTCAGGTCACTGGGACCCTTCATGGGGGCGGGGGGATGGAAGTGGGGCTGAGGTCCTATAGACTTGGCTGGAGTGTCAGGCGACAGCTTCTTGGCCGAAATGTGTTCATTCTCCCATCCCCAGATCTGACTGTGATTTCAAAGAACTAGAGCCCTTTCTATAGCTGGAGCCTGTACCAGTAAGGAGAAAGTCAACGTATGCAAAAGAAATTGAACACCAGATGGTGGTGGGGGTGCGTTGGGAAGGACTCCCGAGGAAAAGAGCTTGAAAAACGCAGAAGGTGCAAGAGAAAGCCACGTTATGGTCCCTCATGGAAGGGCGATGTCACCACACATTAGTTTGACATTCCCAGAGGTGAAGGGACAAACCTGCTTTTTCATTTCCTTCCTGACGGCTCGTCTTCATCAGGGACTGAGATGCTCAAGTGAGCCCAGTGTGTGATGTACCTGGGAGATTCAGGGAGGTCGTGTACTGACCGAGAAGGCCAGGAAGCTGGGAACTAGGACTGTGGCAAAAATTAGGTGGTGCCTGAGGAATCTAGTTAAAAAAAAATAAAGGTGACTGAATGGGAGCTTTAAAAAAAAAAAAAAAAAAAAAAAAATATATATATATATATACACACACACACACACACACATATATAAACAGTTTAAGACACAGATATATGATTATAGAGATGCACAAACCTAAAATTTTTTGAGGTTAAAAATAGTACCTTTGACATAATCCCTTTCTGGTAAATTTTTAAAGAGAAACAACAGCCTTTAAGTATGATGTCAAACTGGAAGATGTTCAAGTCATACTTATTTTTATGTCAAGTTTTGTCTCAGGAATGCAGCTGCCACTGCTAAGTCGTGTCAGCTGTGTCCAACTCTGTGCGACCCCATAGACGGCAGCCCACCAGGTTCCCCCGTCCCTGGGATTCTCCAGGCAAGAACACTGGAGTGGGTTGCCATTTCCTTCTCCAATGCACGAAAGTGAAAAGTGAAAGTGAAGTCGCTCAGTCGTGTCCGACTCTTCATGACCCCATGGACTGCAGCCTGCCAGGCTTCTCCATCAATGGGAGTTTCCAGGCAAGAGCACTGGAGTGGGCTGCCACTGCCTTCTCCTGTCTCAGGAATACAGGAGTCCGAACGCACCTCATTCTTTACCGTCAATCACAGAGCACCAGGGGCAGGCGAGACATAACTTGAAGTTCAACCAATACAATTTCAGAGGCAACAGGTCCCGAAGAGTCCACGGGCAAACCCGACTCTTCACCCTGGCCCAGATTCCGGAAGTGTGGACACAGGTCCTTTGAGAAGGTGCCGTGTGGCCATTCTCTGAGTACCGATGCTCACGTGACCTCGGGTGTATTTTATTTTGGCTGAGCAGCATGTGTGGGGTGTCAGGTCCCTGACCAGAGATCGAACCTGTGCCCCCCCAGTCTTAACCACGGGACTGCCAGGTACATCCCTTGATGTGTATTTTAAAACATACAACTAAGGGTATTGAACCTGTGACTTCACAAATACCAACGGCCAGAGGGAGGTGAAGTTAAAAAAGGTGCGTTTCAAGCTGATTTAAAACATTAAGTGGTGATGGTACATCACTGAACGTACTGAATGTCACTGAACTGTTTACCTGAAAATGGTTAGAAGAGAAAACTGTTAACGTTTACTTTACCACAATGCCAAAAAAAAAAAAATTAAACATGACGTAAAGATGAGTTAAAGTGGCAAGAAGTGATGGAGACAAGAGTCCCTTGGACTGCAAGGAGATCCAACCAGTCCATCCTAAAGGAGATCAGTCCTGGGTGTTCACTGGAAGGACTGATGTTGAAGCTGAAACTCCAATACTTTGGCCACCTGATGCGAAGAACTGACTCTTGGATAAGACCCTGATGCTGGGGAAGATTGAGGGCAGGAGAAGGGGACGATAGAGGATGAGACGGTTGGATGGCATCACCGACTCAATGGACATGGGTTTGGTAAACTCCGGGAGTTGGTGATGGACAGGAAGCCTGTCGTGCTGCAGTCGGTGGGGCTGCAAAGAGTCGAAAACGAGTGAGTGACTGAACTGATGTAAAGAACAGCATGGTAGGAGTGACGTTTAGGAAGCACCCCAGTTTTCACGGGGAGTGGCCCCTTGCAGGGGCGTGCTGGCCAACAATTTGGAGGAGTTACTAGTGAATCCCTTAGAGTGCCTGAGAGTCACTCTGAGGCCAAAGCTGAGACAAACGCACCACTGAGGGAGTCAGAGGGCGTAGGGCCCCTCCCCTTGAGCCTAGAGGACAGCACGGCAATGACGCGATGAGACTGCACAGGTCAGTGAAGCACACTCGGTTGCTTTTACGGAGTTGCTTCTCCTCAGGGGTGACGGCCTGCAAGCCAAGCAGACCTGGTCTGACTCTTCGGTGCCCACCCCTTCCCAGGGACAACTCGGGGTCTCCTTTTAGTATGATCCCAGGTCTATTTCTAAAACGCGCGTAGGACAAAAAGACTCCATGAATACAGCAGTACTTTGGACACGGGGGAAACAGGTCGTTGGGAAAGGAGGTCTTGGTGTGCTGCCGCCATCACTTCCACCCTCAGTCTCCGAGATTTTCGCAGATTCTACAGCGCTGCTGTGTTGGACCAGAGCGTCCGGAGGTTCCTAACCTCTGTGGTCCGTGGGAAGATCTCCCCACTTTCAGGGGAAAACAAGTGGAAGCTACTAGCTATGAAGACTTTGTACCCTGTATCTGGATTTGCTGTACTTTTATAGTAAGACACTCACAGCCTGAAATATAAGCTGAGAGGGAATTCCCTGTGGTCCAGAGGCTAGGACTCTGCGCTTTCACCGCCGATGGCCTGGGGTTCAATTTCTGGTTGGGGAAGTAAGACCCCAAAGCTGTCCGATGTGGCTGGGGCCGGGTGGGGAATTCAGGACACAGATATGAAGGGGAGCATTTTAAGAGGTACAATCTCTTTGAAAAAAGGATCAAACTTGTGAACTCAACATACTAGATGTCTGTAAATAAACTACCGCATATAAAAAAAAACCACAGTAACTCTGTTTACCTTTTTTGCGGGGGGGGGGGGGGGGGCAAGATTAACCCTTTCCCCTGCCCACCTCAGTGCAATTTATTTTTCTTCAGTGAAGAACTTTATTTTTTTTTATTTTGGGGGCCATGCCACGTGGCACACAGGATCAAGCCCATGCCCCCTGCAGTGCAAAAATGGAGTCTTAACCAGCAGACCACCAGAGAAGTCCACAACCTGACTTCTTTTAACCTCAGTGCTCATCTGCTAAGTGGGGATGGGGACAGCAGGTCCCTCCCAGGGGTTATAAAGACAAGAGCATTCAGTGTGTGTTAGGTGTTCCCCGAAGCACTAGATGGTGGTCAGTGAACACTAGACTAGCTGGGACAATGACTGCATAAACATCTCGTGGGCTAGCACCCAGTACAACCCACTCTGGGAAACGCTACTCCAGACCCACCCCACATAGAGCCAGTCTGATGAGAAGGCTGAGGCTTGGCCCACCTACTGGCCAGAGCTGGCTGTGGGCTCCCAGACAGGAGCCAGCTTCACGAGGACTAGCCTCCCAGAGGAGTGAGGCTGACAGTGGAAGGAAGGGGCAGACCAGTTCATGCCTCAGTCAGAGGGCCTGAGGTTCCTGGCCCAGGGGCTGACTGCATCCGCAGTTCACAGAGGTGTGAGGAGAAGCCTCGGTACTGGCCTCACTCGGAAAGTGATCTAGAATTACTGAGTAGTGAACCCAAGAAATCCTAGAAATGTGACCTTGTCCTAAGCTCAGGGAGAGGGGAAAAGGAGCCCACGCACCTTGGTCCGGAGTGAGGAAACCCCCACGTACGGCACCTCGGGGCCGCTGGCTGCCTCCGCAGCCAAGGAAGGGACTTGCACCCAACGGTCTGGGCCAGTCCTTCAGGGCGGCGGCCACGACCGGCAATGTAAGAAGCACAGGGATGAAGGCTGCCCCAAAATTTCCTCAGTGCCTCCTTGCTAGCCGGTACGTCGATAAGAACGCCGGATCGATACAGCAGCCACTTTTCTGGAAGACACCCTGTGCTTCCCGGGGTCTGGGGTGGTCCCACTGGATACTAACGGGCACATCAACGTGGGACCACACTAGCGTGCCCACCCCTTCCTCAGGAAGGCCAACCCCGCCACCCCAAAGGCCACCCCCCCAACAATCAACAGCACAGAAGACACGTCAGTTCTTCTCAAACAGTTTAATAGCAAATAAACAAAGAAGGTACCACACTTGGCAGATACAAAATGACTTTTTGTCCGTGTGTCTGTGCAATTAAAACAGATTTAGGTTCCCAGTCGGGACAAAAGGAAAAACACACAAAAAAGGAAGGAGATTCCTGTTAAACACATACTCCCTTGCTCCAAACTTGTAACATTTTTTTTTTCTTTTTTAATCCACTACACAAACTCTGTGATCAGGTCAGAAAAGCGACAGGGGCTCTTCTTGCCTTTTTTTTTTTTAAACCATTAAAGTAAAATCCATAATTTTCTACATAGTACAACACAAGTTCACACAGAAAAGACATTTTCTTTTGCAAATCAAAACAGAGAGAAAGGAGAGCTCAAACAGGGTAAGAAAAGCGCTTCCGCGGCTGAGTCACGGCTTGGAGCTGATTGAATCCCGCTGCTGCTGCAGAACAGACTGTGCGTTTGGTCATAGTGGCAATGGTTCTCTTCACATTGTGAAATCACTTTACATTGTTTTCTAGTAGAAAAGGCAAAAAACTGTACAAAACCCCTAGTGTTAAATACAACGTGTGTACCAATAAAAAACTCACACAGGTTTGTCTCCAAAATGTAAAGTTTCTTTTTTTTTTTTTCTTTTTAAATTATTCACAAAAAGCAGCTGGAAATCAGAAAGGCAGCTGCCGCTCCAGGGTCTCAAATCCATTAAAACCACCACAGAACAATTAAAACAATCAGAGAGAGAAAAAGGAAAAGGAAACAACGTCCAACGTTTGGCATTTGGTTTTATCCACAGGTTTTCCCAGAGCTCCTCTTGGAATTGAAAGCAAAATGTATTGGCAAACATGGGTTCTGAACACAGGAAGGGGGGCCTCGGCGCCTCCCGCCCACAGAGGCTGCTCTGTGCAGTCAGACTGTGGGGTGCGAGGCGGTCTCGCTCAGGTTGGGGTTCCTGGACTCCTTCCATCCACTCACCCCTCTGAAGAAATTAAGCAGCCTACCATCCCCTGGGCCTCCACCTGGCCCCCTCTCCTCCAGGTAAGGGGGGCCCCAAGCTAACACTAGGCCGCCTGCCCGGTCCAGGGGCAGAGAGCCTGTCGAGACCCTTCCTCATCACCCGCAGCGTGGATGATGCAGACAGTGCTTCTACCATCCCCCCCGCCCCCCGTCCCTGGCCCCCCCTCTCCACCCCTCCCTGGACAGCCCTACTTCCCAGCTCGCTCGCCCACCAGCCGCTCGGGCCTGGGTGGAAGCTATCCCAAACGCCGCCCCCTGCAACCTCTGACCTCCACAGACCCACCCCGCGACCTCACGTCTCCTCTGGCCTCACCCTTCGCCAGGCACATCCTCACTCAAGTCCCTGCAGACCCTGAGGCTGGACGGTGCCCCGAGAGAGAGGAGGACAGGCTCCCCTCAGGGAACCAAGGACCGGGGCTTGCCTGGCACCCGGGGACAGTAGCTATTTGGCTCTTCACCCAATTTAAAAAAATAAACAGAAAAAACTGCCCTGACCCCCACCCCACCAGCTAAGCAAGAGCAGAGCTGCAGTGAAGAGCAGAGTGGGGCGGCGGGGCCCGACTGTAAACAGTGTGGAGACTGCAGCACTGTGCTTCTCACGGCAGCGCTGGCAGGAGCGCTGCCGCCGAGCGCACGATGCCCTCCTCCGAGTGCCTGGGAGCGCGCTCCGCCTCCTGCCTGCCCACAGCCACCCTCTGCGTCCGCTCTCTCTGCTCCTGCGCCTCTCTGGAACCCCCTTCCCACCCGTCTCTGAGCAGAGCAGCCGGCCCCGGAGGCCCCCCGAGGCCTGGAGGCCCTGTGAGAAGACAGTCTAAGTGCACAGGCAAACGCTCTAAGGGCAATAGAGGAGAAAGTTGCCACTTCAAAATAAAATACAATCTTGGAAAGAAAAAAAAATCAACCCACAACAATTTAAAACAGCTTCTTTGAAACCCTTTTAAATCGGTCAGTTTTTGCACAAACTATAGAAAACAGAGAGGTGAAGGTGATATATACGAGGGTGTGAAGAAACAGCAGGAGACATGCAGAGCTTGTTTTTTCTGGGCATCATCTCAGTAGAAAAGGAAAAAATTCAAAACAAAAACAGTACAAAAACAAAAACAATCGAAGTATCACATTTTGCTGTGGAGACTGCAGGGCAGGCGTCGGGGTGGGCAGAGCGGGGCTGGGGGCAGGGGGACCACAAACCTCCCGCAAGGGCAGAGCCCCGGGGCGCGGGGGCTGGCCTGGGGCCCAAGCTGCAGCCGGTGGTCAAAAAGGAAAAAGGGTTCAGGGGTTTTCTGCAGTTGAGAACTCAGAAAAAACAAAAATAGGAACACATGCAGTCTCCTCAAGCCCTACAAACTGTATCAGCAAAATGTGCTCAGGAGCCTCAAAGGTTTTAGCGATATCTTTTATTTCATTGTTTACTCCAAAGTTGTCTTTAAAACTACGCACACAGAGAAACGAAGCCTAGGAACGGACTGGCTGTGTGTCCACAGAAATACAAACACCACGCGGTATGTGCTAGTAGGGCTGCTCTGAAGACAATTACAAAGGATTGGAATCACAAAATCAAGTGGTTATCTTATGAAGTTCTAGAAAAATAGATTTTTTTATATTCAAATGCAAGTTTAAATATTTCCCCTTCAGCAGTCGTTCTAGCAAAACCAATTTGGCAGCACAAAAGAAAAAAAAAGGAAAGAAAAAAGAAAAAACAAAGAAAGAAACAAACATAATAAAAATACACGTCAGCATCAAAGGTCAACACAAGGTCAAAGGTGAGAGTTCAAGCATCAGAGAAGCTGAAGAGACAGGGGTTTGGACGATGTACTTGACGCCACATCGACATGCTTTAGGCACAACGATGAACAAACGGCAGGAATCTAGAAAAAAAAACAAACCAGAAAGAGGGAGACCCACTGAGTTACACAGAGCAATACATCCAAACAGAGAGAGAGAACAGGACACTCACTGTGTGCAGCCCTGAAATGCGGAGGCGGGCAGGGAGGGCTGGGCAATGACGCGACTGCCGCACATGCTGACAATGAACACAGGGGAAGTCAACAGGACACGGAGGACACCAGGAGGACATCCAACTGCCAGAGACAGAGCGAGCCCAAGGCTTGGATTTCCCCAGAAGCGCCCAAACGCATCCGAAAAGCAGCGCTGCGGCGGGGCAGAGCCTCCGCCTCCCGTCTCGCTCCCGGTCCAGACTCAGGGAGGCAGCTGGAGCTGCCGGCTGGGGCGGGGGCGGGTAGAATTCTTTGGGGGAGAGGGCCAGAATTTCTCCCCCTTCCCATGGGGATGGCCCTCTGTTGCTGGAAATCCAAGCTCTTAGCTTCCGCGCGGGCCCTGGCCACTCCTGTGGGACCCAGGACACAGTGTTTGGCTGCATTCAAGGCAAATCAATTTCATGATGAAACCCAAGGAAGAAACAAAACTACAGCAGAAAACACGTTTATGTAAGTGAAACCCCCACACAACAGAAAAGGATTGCTTAAGACTAGACTGCGAGTTCCCCCTCTCCGAGCTGAACCTTTTGACGCCGTGAGACTTGCAGGGGGAGCAGCTTCTACACACCACCGTCTTTGGCCTGGGGAGAGAGCTGTGCTCGAGGGCAGCACTGCTGTGGGGATTCGCGGGGCAGAAGCGCCTGGGCTCCCCGGCCGCACCGAGGTGCACACCCCTTTTGGAAAGGAGAACCCACAGCAGGTATGAAACCTCAGGGTCTGGTATCAGAGGCAGGCTGATTACACCTTTAACTTTCATGCCAATAGCGAAGGGGTCCCTGGAGCCCAGGACAAACAGGTATGCAAATAACAGTGAAATGGGGGAGGAGGGAGGGACAAAGGTGGGCGCAGAGTGGAGTTCCGGGCTTTGGAAAACCCCACGCGGGCCAAGGAGGAAGACAGAACAGAAGGTGAGCAGTCACAGCACCGGCAGCAACCTGGGGAGCACAGCTCTCTCCTCCGCCAATTCACAGCGTAACTCCTCCCCTGCGGGCAGGTTAGCTGGGCTGCAGACGGCCACAGAAGGTCAGTAGTTTCAACCACACACAGCACCGTGTGTGTACAACAGTCACATTCTGGATTCTACAAAATCCTGGCCTTTTCCAGAGATATAATTTAGGTAATAAATATTCTCCACCCCGGAGCTGTATAAAACTTCTATAAAAATAGAAACGACATTCTTGGTTCCAGCTGGTTGGGATTCAGAACAGCGCCTCCCCAACCTAGCATTTTTTTCTTTTTTTGTTTTCTTTTTTCTTTTTTATTTTTATTTTTTGCATTTATTTAAAAAATCCCATCATGACCCTGGAAGCCTTTGGAACAGTTTTATCCTTGAAACACAGGACACATTTCTCCCAGTGCGCGGAATTCAAGTTTACGTGTTTCAGCTTAAGAAGTATGTTTCATGTTTCTTAGAGGACAACAGACCCAAGTTATCACTACGAGAAGGGAACAGCTGTCCCAGCTTCAATGGGATAATCCACCACCACCAACTACCTGCACAACAGCAAGACAGTCAACGCTTGTCTGAGGCCCAAGGACAGCGTGACAAAGAGCGCGCCCCCGTCCGACCGACAGCAAACCAACCCCTGTGATCGCGCCTCTGCCGCTAGGGGGCAGGGCTGACGTCTGCGAGGCTGAGGACCCCAGGCACTCGGTCCCTGGCCTTGGCTAAGGGTCATATCCTGACAGGGCCACTTCTGCCCAGGGACACGTTCCCGACAGCAGGTCCTTCCTGGGCCTCCCCACTAACAGCGCTTCTTGGAGCAGAGGCAGAGCCCCGAGGCTGTGTGGGTCACAGGCAAGAGTGAGGCCTGTGGGAGGCAGCAGGGACCTGACTGTAGGCGCGAGGACAAAAGTGAACACGGTAATACTGAGGTAAATGAACACTAAACCCACACGGAGGCTGTAAACGTCTCCTCTGTCACCAAGAGCGGAGCACAGGGCTAGGGAGGTCAGGAGAGGGGCCTGCCTCAACTCAGACGCCACACCCGGGCGTCTCAACCAAGGAGGCAAACGCGGACTGCTTAATCCTTCTAAGTACTGAGTGCTGGCCGCCGGGAAATGCAGCACCAGCTCAAAGGGACCCTAGGATTCAGGTTCACTGAGAAGCAGGCTCTTCCTCCCCCAACTCGACGGCTTTTGATCACTCTGCTCAGGAGAGGTGCTCCCTTCTGCCAGATACCATAAGCCCTTCTTGGGTCTACCCTCACGGGAAAACGGTGGTTGGGGGTGGAAGTGACATTCCTTGCTGTAGTCAATTACAAAAAAGGAAGCCCGACAGTGGCTTCCCAAAAGGCCACCTTTAAAGGGACCTGGTAGACATGGGCCATGGTCTAAGGGTCTGGTGTTGAAATAAACGAAACACGACCTCTCTGACCGGCTTCTTCTTCCTAAGAGCCACCAGCCAGGAAGGAAGGGCCAATCCAACAGCAATGGCTGGCTGGGTAACGGATGACAAATCCCTGCCTTTTGCATATCAGGCTAATTTAATAGGTGCTTTATTTCCAGAGACTTGTCAGCCCCTCCTTAGGTAAGAGGGGCAGAAATCCTAGATGAGAATCTAAAAAATCGCTGGCAAGAACGCAGACTTTCCACCGAAGGCGGTTACAGAGGAGTTTCAGCCTCCAGCTCCCAGGGCTGCCGGGTTCCAAGTCACTCTCCCTCTCCAAAGCCAATCCCACCTGCTCTGCCCCCCAAAAGCTCTTGGGTATCAGTTCTCACATCACCCACTCTCGTGCTCAGGAAGATTCTGGGGGTCCAATTTCGTCTAACTTCGTCCTCTCTCTTGGGATAGTTTGGGGCAAATTCTGATCCTCTTTCTTAATGTTTCTCCATTTCCCCTCCTCCCCCAGGGCAGTTTGATGTTGGTCCTTCTCAACACACACTGGTTACAAACACAGCAAACTTTTAAATAAAGGAAAAAAAAAAAAAAAACAACTCAGGATATGGCACCTAAACTCCAAAGTAAAACACTGGAAACCAAAGCACAAACTTGTCCTCTGTACGAAGCGCAATTCCCACAGAAGGCAGTAGCCGAGTCTTCAGGGCAAGCCGTGCCTGCGAGAGTGGCAGGGATCAGGGTCCAGGGCTGTCAGCACACAGCCTCAGGGCTTCGAATCATTAAGGGTGCTCCTCCCCCACTTACCAGAAGACCCTCTCACTCCAGTCTCAAGAGGGGAGCACGCTCAGTAGGGCTTGCTGTCGTTCTTCGAACGTTTGAGCTGCACTTTAAGCCGCTTCATGCCGATCTGAAAGCCGTTCATGGACTGGATGGCCGCTTGAGCCGAGACAGGATTGTCGTAACTTACAAAACCTGTGTGTCCAAGCGGAAACCCAGTGAGGGGCGTGAGGAGGCAGGGACAGCCTCGGTCCTCCTCATGCAACAGGATCCTGACATGAGCTGAGTTTCAAATCTCAAATTTTTCTCAGCAGGAAGAAGACTTCTTGAAATTACATCACATGAAACAAATCAGGTTTCTAACAGTATCAGGTGACATCTACACAGTATCCTAAAGTATTTTTTGGCCAAGCCATTTTCCATACATTATTTTTACCTCTGGAGCGACAGTGTGGGTACAAATCACCATTCCCACTAGAGAAATGAAAAAATAAACTGAGGCTGAAAACGAGGTAATGTAATCTACTCAAAGCAAAGTTAAACTAAAGCTAAGCAAAGTCAAACTCAGCTCTTCCTGCTATTAGCCCCTTCTCTTTCTTGTTCACTGGTAAAAACACTTAACCCTCCCGATTCCAGAAGAAACACCAGCATACCGAAACACTTGCTCAGGTTTGTCTGCTTGTCTATAAAAACCTTGGCAGACACGACATTCCCAAAGGGCATAAACATCTGCAGCAGGTCCTGGTCTCCGAACTCCTGGGGCAGGTGGTAGATGAACAGATTGGCTCCTTCTGGACCTGCAAAATTCCCACTGATTGACAAGGTATTTGGGTCAAGCACACTCGTCCCCCTGCACCAACTGAGTCCCATTCCCACCTGTGTTAACACCCTCAGCATCCCCAAACACAGAAACTTGTCTGGAGAACTAAGCAGACTCTCCAAACACAAGCAGGGAGCTGAAGGGTGATCACCGACACAGGTTCCTGCCCTGTTTCCTGTCCATCGTTCTCACGCTCTGTCTCACCGACAGAGGGCAGAATCTGACCCTGTGGGAGAATGGCATGCTGGGAAGGAGCAGGCAGATTTGCATTTGGAGCAAAAAACAGTAGCAAGAGATTGTAAGTAAAATGGGTTTCAAAAGAGTGCCTAGAAACTAGGGGCCAGCAAAGAGGTCAGCAGCTGCCAGAGGCAGGTGGGGCAGGCCGTGCCCAGGAAGAGACGTGAGAGAATCGCTAGGGATCCCGGGAGTGGTCCACACCTATGGTGGCAGGAGCGTGTCAGGGCTCACAGAGCTATACTCAGCAAAGGGTGAATTTCACCATATGTAAATTGGGCCTCAGTAAAAATGTATTTTTAAAATACATGCCTATGATAAAAAACTGGGCTTCCCTGAAAGCTCAGTTGGTAAAGAATCGGCCTGCAATGCAGGAGAACCCCGGTGCAAAGATCCGCTGGAGAAGGGACAGGCTCCCCACTCCAGTATTCTCGGGCCTCCCTTGTGGCTCAGCTGGTAAAGAATCTGCCTGCAATGTGGCGAAGACCCAGGCTCGATCCCTGGGTTGGGAAGATCCCCTGGAGAAGGAAACACTACTCACTCCAGTACTCTGGCCTGGAGAATTCCACAGGCTACATAGTCCACAGGGTCGCAAAGAGTTGGACACAGCTGGGCGACTTTCACTATATATGATAAACAACTCAGCTCAAAAACAGAATATGTTTTCCTCTTCACTTCAAGGACTTCCCAACCAAAGGAAAGTTTTAAAAAGTATTTTTACTGGCGTATAATTGACTTACAACCTGCTGTCAGTTCCTGCTGTGTATCTCAGTGAATCAGTGATATATATATACATGCATATCCACTCTTTGAGATTCTTTTCCGATACAGGTCATCAGAGTACTGAGGAGAGTCCCCCGCGCTACACAGCGGTCCTTACTAGTTGTCTGTCTAATGTATCTCAGCATGTCTATGTCAATCCCAATCTCCCTACTTACCCCTCCTCACCCCTCTTCCCCCTTGTAAACGTGTCTGTTTCCTACATCAGTGACTACTCCTGTTTTGTAAAGAAGTTCATTTGTAGCATTTTGTAAAGACTCCACATGTAAGCACTATCATATTTATCTTTCTATGCCTTCCTTCCCTTGGTGTGATGCTCTCTAGGGCCCATCTATGTGGCTGCAAACAGCACTGCTTCATTCTCTTCAATGGCTGAGTGACACCCCGCTGTATACACGCACCACATATTCAGAGAAGAGCTTTATCACCACTGCAGCCCGGCCAGCCTCCAGCCGCCCCGGCCTCCCTGCTGTCGTCAGACGCCACGGCACACGCTGCCTCGTGGTCTGTGCGCTTGCCGCCCCTCTGCCCCCTTCCTGTCCTTCCTCGAGATACACACATGGCTCGCTCCTTCCTTCTCTAAGGTCCGCGCCTAAACGTCAACTTGGAGAAACCTCTTTCTATGTAAAATGCTATCTTTCTGGCACTCTCTATCCCGCTTTCCTGTGTGTTATTCTTCACAGCGCCACTGGAACACCTCACGCTTCTGCTCACTGTCTGTCTCCAGAGTTCCAACAGCTCCCTCTCAACACAGCCCAGGCCACGTGGTAAATGTCCAACTCAGAGCAGGGAGGATGCGCTGCACCGGGACTCCTTGGGGCTAAAGCAAGAGAGGGTGCTTGCCTTTTCCTACATAAGCGCTTAGATCTTGCCAGCTCCTGGCTATGAAAACCTGTCAAATAGGAGCACAGAGATGTCGGCAGGATTTTCTACTCACACAAACCACCTTCAGGCCTCCTCCTGCTTAGAGAGCCCACTTTCAGGCCTCTTTCTGCTTAGAAAGTCTCTCCTGAATTTAATACTGTTTGTGTCAAAGCACACACTCCCCACTCCATCAACCCACAGGCTGTAACTCTGTCTCATCGTCCTCCGGTTTGTCCTCAATTAGGAAAAGCACAGATAAGAAAGTGAGGAAAATGCCAAATGACAGAGCTAAAGGGGACACCTAGACAGAAGACATCCTCTAGCATATTTGTGAGAGAGAAGACGTCCTCTCAAAAACAGACTGCCAAACGCTATCAGACACAACAAGGCTGGTATGTCTCTTCATCTGAAAGCTGCAGCCCCACTTGAGGAGAGCATACAGAGGTCCTGATACGACCACGACCAGAACGCATTCCAAATGCAGACCAGCTTCTCAGTGGACCCTTGACAATGCCAAAGGTCAGTGCCGGCCTGACCACCTACCCGGCCCTCCCGGGCTTTGCCCTGCCTTCCGGCGCTGCTGCAGAGGCTGTGCCCGCCCCGCCCAGACCCCCGTCTCCCCACTCACCTTCCTTCTGGCTCCCAGCGGCACCGATACTTTGCTGTGTCAACAGGTTCTGGTTGTACAGGGTGGGGAGCGCTGCGGCCGCGTACTGCTGGATCCCCGAGTAGGCCTGCGTGAGGGCCTCCATGGTGCTCCCGGTGCCGTTGGAGAGGCCGCTGCTGCCCAGTCCGCCATTTAAAGCAGCCATCCCTGGGGGGGCGGGGACGGTCAACAAATCGGAAAGACTCAACTGATGCGAAAGACAAACTCCAAAGTACACCCTGCCATCTCGTCCTCAGCCTCTCCCCGAGAAGGAGCAGCCATCTGACGGGTCAGGACACTCACCAGGGCCCATGGCTAATGGGGATATTTAAAACTGCCACACCCAGAGGCAGCTCATCCTCCAACCTGCGCAAGAAGTGATACCACTGACACGTGACTTGCCCCACTTCTTCTCTGGATTCGCTGCCATTTTCTCCTAAGAACTGGAATGTGGTAAAATAACAGTCCCAGAACTGGGGACTAAAATGAGTCCATACACTGTATGACAGATGTGGGCAAATCCTATCATCAAGATAGCCGCTAACATTTACTGAGTGTGTACACAGTGTCAGACACTGTGCTACGTGATGTGCTCAGCACTTCACTTGTATTCTCATTCAACTTGACAACCCTCAGAGTAATCTAGGCCCACTTCACAGACGAGAAAATGCCCTTAGAAAGGTGGCCTTAAGGTACAGATAGTTAACAGATAGGGTCAGGTCTGACTCAAAACCCCACGACCATCTCTTAACTTCACTGGCCATCCCGATCATTCACTCTAAGTGTCCCTACCAGAGGAGTTTAAAACATGCTACCTGCACAGAGCGACCGGATGGCATCCAGGGACCGGCCCTCACCTGCCAAAGAGCTGACGTTGAGGCCTGCCGTGGCTCCGGCCAGTGTCTGCAGGGCTCCGAGGGAGGCGATGGGGTTGACGGAGCTGCTGCTGCTGGAGCTGGGTGAGGACCCTGCTGTCAGACACCCACCAGTCAGACTCAGACCAACACCTGCCTTCTCGCGGCAGCAGGCGCCAAAGCACAAGATGGATCACTCAACTGTTCATTCTCTTTGTAAGGAGGCTTCCAGTTCCCACCTCCCGCCCCACTCGCCCCAGTTAATGATTCTGGTAACAACATGTTCTTGCGGTACACAGAAGTGATGATTGCAACAAACTGAAAACTATGAGAGAGCTCTTAACTCAGAAGACATTTGAAACTTTACTGTTCATGATCTGACCCCTTTGGAAATGGGTGTTAACTGTTCTCCAGAAGGACACAATCCTCACGTGGGGCTCTGCCCAAGGTCCGCAGGCCCGGCCCTGTCCCATGCTCACCTGAACTGGTGAGCACGCTGAGAGGACTGCTGGACGTGGTGAGGGCACTGGTGCCGCTGGGTGTGTTCTGAGCGGCACTCGCTGCAGCGGCTAGGGCAGCCAGGTTCTGTAACTGCATTGCATTTAACCCTGCAACATCCAAAGGAAGCCATCAGTCAGCAGATAAGGGTGCCCTATATCCACTCCAGCAATGACCGTGCAGACAGGCGGAAGGCTCATCCCAAAGAGGAGCTGTTCTAGGTATAAGCCTTACAGGCAATACTACAGAGCTCCAAAAAGACTCAGATACCACTCAACTCATTAATAAACTTGACATTTCCTCAGATAAGACATGTCTAATACAATAGCAGGCCAGCCCAAGTGAGTGAGCATTAATAAATGGATGGGCAATGAGGAAATCAGAGAAAAAGGGCTGGGTTCTGTGGTCTACCATGGAGCCAGGCAGACTGAGGAGAACAGTGCCAAAGCCCGAGGCACAGGATGAATCTGTATCTGAGCCCCTCACTCGTACTTTACAGGGGATCTGTTCTCTGCAATGGAGGTGAACCAAGCAGAAAATGTAGCAGAGATCCCGAAGACCATGGAGGAATGACGTGAAAACTGCAAGAGTAGAGAGAACAAAGAAAAAACCACTGCCTGAAAAGCAGGTTAATCAGAAAAACAAGAGAAAACAAACACTGGGGAAAAGACCTCCAAGTAGAACCTAGCGACACTGGTAAAAAGGAGAGCAAAAAATCTGAACTGCACCAGCAATGTGCACCAAGAACGTGCGGCAAATGACTTACTGGATAATGGAAAGGCAGATGGGTAGGGGTGGAGAATTAACGAGAATAAACAGGCTACAGCACAGATTTAAAATCTAGCAACTTTCTGAAAACACAGCAACCTTTGAGTCCCTGGGACAAAAAAAGTGAAACTATCAAGCTTTCTCAGTGGTGCACTGCACCTTGCCTAAGACTAGCCCTTCCTCAGATGCACCTGCCGAGCTGGATCCCACCGATGGAGGGGCGGGGCTGGGCAGCTCTGGAGTGGCCCCGTCCCTGCCTTGGGTTTGCCTTTTGTTAATAACTCTGGCATCTGTAAATTAAGTTTCTGGTGTGTGTTAACACAAAAAACAGTAATTACCTAAGGAATAACATGTATGAGACATTGACTTCCGAGGTTCTAGCAGCTGTAGGGCAAGCCACACACACAGAAGCCAACTTAGACTTTTCTTCTGAGAACCACTGGAAAAGTCACTTTATTGTGGAAATAATTCCTGCAATTTTCTCCTTATCAGTGTGGTTGCAGACAGTCTGCAGGTACTAACAGTTCTTCTTACTAAAGACTTAAAGGGGTGGGGAGCAGCAGACAACTGGAGAGCAATATGACATCAGTAACTAAAAGAGCCTCCTTTGAGAGAAAAGGTAGTTGAATCCCAGGATGTTCATCATATATCAGGTTTATGTAATGAGTGGGAAAAAAAAATTGTTTTTTCTGCATGAAGAGTAGAAAACTCTCAAGACTGTAGTTAGCTGCGTTGGTTGGCTTGGCTGCTGCTGCTCCTCCACAGCAGCGAAACACTTACCTCCCATCGGGTGGAGGCTGCTCAGGGTGCTGAGGTTCCCAGAGGAGGCAGTCTGCTGAAGGAGCTGCAAATAAAGCTAGACATTACACCAAAAAACAGAACAAGAGTGAGAGTGAGGGCTGGTTCTGCGTCTGGGATAACTCTACAGCACAGCAAAGCGAGAGTGCAGAGGCCCCCAGAGAGGAGAGTCGAAGACAAGAGCCCAAGCCGACACGACAGAAACACGAGGCTTGTGACAGCACAGCACAGCTCAAGCCCGGCACGGAGGACAGCTGCTGGCTGAGCGCTGAGCCAGGCTCGAGGCCCCGGCAACACTGCGCGGCGCGGCAGAGGGCAGCGGGAGAGGGGGACAGGGCTCAACCCGGGCAGCCGTGCAGTCTGCCTCCAGGGGCGTCTGCAGACGGGTGGCTGCCATGTCTAATTCATCTCCCAAATTCTCCTTGGAAGGTCCACACACCTTATTTTGTAGGCTGTTCCCCTCTGGAGGCCTAATTTCTACTTTAGCCAACTACTTAAAATACCATATGGGACCATTTCAGGCTCTTTCTTGGAGTATCCTTTACCAGCCACGATGAACTTGTGACTAGATCAACCTCGTCGTGATTAGAATACTATGCATTCATCTAGCCCCATTCATCTCACTGTTGCAGATGACCAAATGATGGCTCAGTCCGCATTCATGCAGGGAACATTCTCTTTCAATGAGTGTTCCATAACTAATAAAACAAGAACACCTGTCTATGAGCTATGAATCTCCACGGCCTTACCCTGTACCTAGCAAACTGCAACCCTGATCTAAGCAACCTGCTGAAACCTTTTGTTCCATTCAAACCCAATCAATGAATGGCTGGTATTCTTGTTTCTGGATCCTTTGTTCAATCTGTTATCCATTCCTATAAACATCTGACCAGGCTCCTCTGTCATCACGAATCTCTCTAGTCTACAGGCATTTCAGGGAATTTCACAAACTTCCAGAAGTAGAATGAAAAAATGTACACACATAGAATTTTATCAGCTTCTCAAAGGGCTCCACAAACTCAAAGATTTAAGAACTACTGCTCTAGTTTCAAGTTCACACATTCTAGTACGTCCTAATTAATGATGACGTGCTATCACACAGTCCATTCACTCTCACATGTCTTTATTTTTGTGTTCTTAAATACCCTGGCCAATGAACTCAGTCCCTGGCACTTTACTTCCTCCCTAAAAGAGACCAGCTCTTAGGGCGGGGATCACGTTTAACCGAAACAAAGAGGCCACAGCTCTCAACATATACCATCATGTGCCTGCTAGATGTGGCAGTGACAACAAAAACATGAGTCTTCCCTAAAAGAAGGCTCCAAACTCTCTAAGAAAAGCAAGCACACATCATGGAGATAATTTTCAAAGCATTATCATTCTGGCAGAAGACTAAAATCTCTGAATTTTCTCAACTTTTAGGCAGTGTTCTAGAACCAAGGAAAAATTTAATCTGCAGAGATATAACAACCATCTAGGTCTTCTGATTTCAGAGAAATACCAGCAAGGATAAACTTGGATTTCTTCTAATATGTTAGAAACATGGAAACCAGAGGGCATCAAATTAGTCAAAACCCAGTACTGAGGGATAGAAATCACCATATAAAATAATATTTTAAAGGATGAGGAATGAATGACTATACTTCTGTGTGTATATTTTTAGACTATCCATACTAATCTAGTGGTTTCACCGTTTATTTTCCTTCTTTGGTAGCTTCACAGATGACTTGTTCTTTCTGATTCAAAGATGAGACGGTTGTAAGCGTCTTGTGCCACCTGTGGCTCTTTTGAGGGCTGAAGCAGTGATAATCCCCTATAATATACACTGCAGACCTAATAAATCTAACAAATTAGAGCCTGCTTTTGGATTACATGACTCAAACTTGACAAGAGAGAATTCAAATTAAAGGAAATCTATTTACTATTTAGTGAACTCAAATAGACACCTGTAAAACTCATTTAATAATGTCCATGTTAATCTCTTGACCTCTCCGTCGATGGGAAAATCTATTGTTATACTCTTCATGGAAGGCTCAGGAAGGATTTTATTGATGGCCTCTACATCTACTAGAGAGACAGATGGAGAGAGATACTTGGTAGCTAAGACCTCCCCAATAATTTTATTTCTTGGGGGCAGGGACACATGTTTCTAAATCTTTGTATTAGGAAATTAGGATTTCACTCTAATTGGAGCAGAAGCTCAAGATACAACCAATGATGTATGACAAGAGAGACTGAGCCAGTGCACACAAGAGACTAATGTGACAAAGAATATCGTGTTGCCTGAATTTTTATGTAAAACTTGGATATGCTAAAAGTTGTGAGTGCCATTATATATGTTAACTAGGGACAGCAGAAGAAGAAACAGCTGGGAGCTTGCACAGCCTGCAGAAAGCGAACCACAAAGACTCACTGCTAAATACTGGGGTCCAAGAGTATTTAGACCAGCAAGGTTTCCCCACACAGATGCCGCGCTGATTTGCTGCATCTGCTGCTGGAGCTGCTGGGCCATTCTCTTCTGTTCTTTGTCCTTCTGTGTATCAGCAAATTTTACCACCATGGGGGAGGAGCAACCCTACAAAAACACCAAAACCAAAGGGTCAAACTCCTCCTTCTGGGTGGAGGGAAACCCTCCTCTCCAGCGCCACATAGGCCGCGTTCTCATTTTACTCAGTGCCAAATGATTCTCCTCTTTGACAGACACAAGTGGCGAAAGGTTAACCAGTTAAAAGGGTTAACCAGTTGCAATATGCTGATTTTAAAGAAAGCACCCGTGTTTTAGATGTTTGGCTTAACTTTCAGGGCGTCCCAGGCAGCATTAGTGGTAAAGAACCCACCTGCCAATGCAGGAGAACTAAGAGACCCAGGTTTGATCCCTGGGTTGGGAAGATCCCCTGAAGGAAGAAACGGCAACCCACTCCAGTATTCTTGGCTGGAAAATCCCATGGACAGAGAAGCCTGGTGGGCTACAGTCCATGGGGTTGCAAAGTGTTGGACATGACTGAAGTGACTTAGCACACAGCGACTTTTTTTTTTTTTTTTTTTTTTTTTTTTTTTTTTTTTTAATATTATTTTATTAGTTGGAGGCCAATCACTTTACAACATTTCAGTGGGTTTTGTCATACATTGACATGAATCAGCCATATAGTTACACGTATTCCCCATCCCGATCCCCCCTCCCACCTACACAGCGACTTTTAGGGCGATCAGGCGCTGTGTGCGCTGCCCGGCCCTGGTTTTCCATGGTCCTAGCACGCTCAGGCTAAGGGAGCTTCCCTTTCGTTCATCCGCCCCTACCTCCATGGTCTGTGCTTGGTGCATTGCCTTGATAGCTGTCTGTGCCATGGCTCTTGTTGTAAAAGTCACAAATGCACAACCTGGTAAGAGAAGAGTCAATAACTCGTCCATTCATTCAATGATTTATCACACTGACATTTACTGAGCACCTACCATGTGCCCAAGTGCCATGCTAACAATACAGACATGATTCCTGCCTGCAGGAATTCATGATCTAGTGGGGAAGATGATGTGTTACAACAAGGTGATACATGCTTCAGTGAGAAATCAGGGAAGCACAAATAGGAGAGAAAGTGCTTGAGAGATAAAGGAGGAATCACATTCTCTAGTTTCTCTCGTGAAAGGCATGTTTCCATTTTGGCATAGAATCTCTCCAAGGACAGAAACAGAGAATTTTAATGCATGACACTTAGGTGCAGAATGAAGATTCCTTGGGGGAATTGGGACCAGTTGACAGGAACCATGACGGGACCTAGAAATACAACACCATACTCAACCCTCTCCATCTTGACAGTATCATCCATGGTAGCTAGAGATCACTGGTTTCCACTGATTCAATTAAAAAGAGACTTCAAATTTAAGCTGAGTGCTTTTAAAGGTACCTCGGCTCAGCCCGTCGGGCCCCCTCAGTATCCGGCACTCCTCAATCTGCCCGAACGAGGAGAACATGACTCGGATGTCGTTCTCGGTGCATTTCTTGGAGATCATGCCGATAAACAGCTTCCTGTCTTCCACTGCTGAGAGAGTGAGGAACGAACGCTGGACCATTACTACGGCGGCAGTGGGCACAGGGCCCCGGGCCTCGGGACCTACCGCACTGACTTTACGATGCATTCCCCCATAATTTAGCGCCTACTCTTAAACCATAACTGGGAGCACTTAGATGAAACACAGCAGCTTCATGATCTTATGAAAGTTACTTAACCATTCTGTGCCTGTTTCCTCGTGTGATTAACAGAGGAAACAGTTTACCTCAGAGGTTGCTATAGGTATTAAATACCAAGAACTCAGCATCTTGCCTCATACTTCGCAAAGTTTGCTCTCACTAGTAATACTGTTGTACCAAAGGATGAGTTTTCACACTTACCTGACATGACAAAAGAAACACAATACACATTCAGTGAATGTAACTGTCCACTTTCATATTCTGGTTATCTTCTTGAGGACTGAGTTTTCCTTCCTAATTTTTTAGGGAGGGAATTTCCTCAGTTCCCCTCCTTACTCTCGTTGATAAGAAACTATGCAGTTCAAAGGCATTCCGGTTCACTCTCAGATGTTCTTGTAATGTTTCCCCGCCAACTCTATTTATGTCATTTATTTACCATGATTATTTTAAAGAACAATTCAGATGACAGATTACTTACAGCACTGAGCCTCTATCTTCCACCAGACACAAACCTTAACTCAAAATGCATTAATTCTGAGTAAGTAATAAACTGAAACCATGAAACGCCTAGGTGAGTTGGGCTTGGTAAACTCCTTTACATGAGTCTTGGTAATGATTTTTTTGAATTAGACACCAAAAGCAAAGCAACAAAAGCAAAAAATAAACAAGTGGTGTTACATCAAATGAAAAAGCTTTTGCACAGCAAAAAAACAAAAAGCCATCAACAAAATAAAGAGGCAATCTACTGTATTTGCAAATCATGTATCTGACAAGGAGTTAGTATGTAAAATGTATAAAGAACTTAAAGAACTCAACAGTAAAAGAAAAACAACTTGATTTAAAAATGGGCAGCTTCCCTGGTGGTTCAGTGGTTAAGACTCCATACTTCCAATGCAGGGTCAACAGAGACATAAAAGGTGCTCAGTATCACTAATCATCAGGGAAAGGAAAATCAAAACCATGAGATATTATCTCATATGTTTGAATGGTTCTTATCAAAAAGACAAAAAAGAACAAGTGTTGGTGAGGATGTGGAGAAAAGGGAACCCCTGTGCACTGTTGGTAGGATCTGTATGGTACAGCCACTGTGCAAATCAGTACAGAAGTTCTTCAAAAAATTAAAATTAGTGCTACCAAATTATCCAGCAGTTCCACTACTGGATATTTATCTGATGAACATGAAAACACTTACTTGAAGAGATCTATGTTCACCCATGTTTATACAGCAAAGGTACAGAAGCAACCTAAGTATCCATCAACAGATGAAGGGATACAGAAAAAGTGGTATTCTATACATACATGATTATTATTCAGCCATGAAAAATGAAATCTGGACATACGTGACAACATGAATGGACCCTGACGGCATTATGTTAAGTGAATTAAGTCAGAGAAAAATAAATACTGTATTGTTCTCATTTAAATATGGATATTTCAAATAAAAAAACAATTGAGCTCATAGAGAACAGACTGGTGCTTGTCAGGGGCAAGGGGAAAGGAGGGAGGCAAAAAGGGTAAAGGAGGTCAAAAAGCATTAATAAACTTACTATATATAAACTTCCAGTTTTAAAATAAGTCACAAGGATGTATGGTGACTATAGTTAATACTGCATTGTACGTTTCAACATTGTCAAGAAAGTAGATCTTTAAAGTTCTCATCACAAGAAAAATAATTTTTTTAACTATGTATGGTGACAGATAACTAGACTTATTGCAGTGTCATTTCACAAAACACACAGATACTGAATCATCATGTTGTACAACTAACATGTTATATGTCAATTATACCTCAACAAAAGATCAATTAGTGCACAGGACAATCCAAATGCCATGAGAACAGCAAATACTCCAGAAGAAATCTCGTAAGGGGAGGACTTGCTCATGTGCTTGCTTACCATTGTTCTTCTCGCTGTCGGCAGGCTTCATCTGTATAGGATGATGCATCTAAAACGGAAGACAAATGAATATCATGATTACACACACTGAGGGAATTCAGAGACACAAATGAGGCCTCTAAAGGAAATACCAAAACTGAGCTTTAAGAGGTGTCTCTGGGGACCTCCCCGGTGACCCAGTGGCTAAGAATACCCCTTGTGATGCAGGGACGTGGGTCTGCCTGCTGATCAGGGAACTAAGAGCCCACATGGCTGGCAGCAACTAACCCCATGCGCCATAACCAGAGTCCGTGCGCTGCAATGACGCACCCAAGAAAGGAAGAACTGTCTCTGAACTCACGCCTGCCTCATTATCTCTCAACAGAATCTCAAAATAGAATGTGAGTCAACAAGTCAAAATTCTCTTGGCTGAGAAGTACTTTCAGTCTATCTTCTTTGAAACACGCCCTTTATTCCTCCTTTACATCAATTCCTGTGGCAGTCACCACTTCCCCCCATAAGGGTGTTCCATGCGTCAAAGTCACCACGGTTCCACTTACTAGTAGGAGTTTCTTACCCCTGGGAGGACCTTCATGTTGTGAAGAGCGTTCTGAGCTTCTAATGCAGCTTTTCGGGTGTAAAACGTAACAAAACAGCACCCTGCAATAGACAATACTTAATGAAATCAAACCAGTCCTTTGAAAGCAGATAATTTCCAAGAGCACTCCCTCCTCCAGGGATACACTGAAAGTCAAAAGTCAGGGCTGGGTTTATTCAAATGGGTGGGTGGGTGGGGAGAGGGGAGAAAATCTAACAAGGAAGAAAAAAAAAAAAAAGATTTTCTACCATTTTCTTTATTGCTATCGTCACCTGGTTTTATTAAAATTCTTTAGCTGCTCCTATAACTTCTCTGGGAAAGATGAACATCCTTACAAAGGTCACAGAACCATGCCATTCCACCCACCCTCCCGGGAGCACCGAGGAGCAGGCTCCCACCCTCCCGGGAGCACCGAGGAGCGGGCGCCCAACCTCCCTGGAGCACGGAGGAGCGGGCGCCCACCCACCCTGGAGCACCGAGGAGCGGGCGCCCACCCTCCCTGGAGCACCGAGGAGCGGGCGCCCACCCTCCCTGGAGCACCGAGGAGCGGGCGCCCACCCTCCCTGGAGCACCGAGGAGCGGGCGCCCACCCTCCCTGGAGCACCGAGGAGCGGGCTGGGCAAGCAGACTCAGCCGTGCCCTCTCACAGCCTGTAGTCTACAGCTCTTGCTTTCTCAGAACAGGCCTTACACTGCAGCCAGTTTCTACCACATGCCCTAAACACAATTATCATTTATTAAATTATAAAATGACTTTAGAGCAAGGATCTCTTAGTATCCATTTTTTGGACTCTTGGTTCTCATCAAATGCAATTACATGTCCAACAGCACTTGACTGAGAAGACCCTGAGACCGTGCTCTGTTCCTCTGCTGGGGACTGGAGGGCATAAGTGTGTTTTGTAAATCTTAGGCCCATAGTCCTGTAAGATATGATATAGATTTCTTTTAAAATCACCCTGCAATTAAAATTTTAAATTACTGTATATTACATTGACAGTCACTTTCAGAAACTATAATACCTTTTATTTTTGGTTAACTATGCCACAAAGAGAAAATAATTCCTCAGCTCTAGACCTTCTGCTATTAAGCTGGTTTCAATCATGACAATCATGCTTGCTTACATCTGTACTATAGAAAAGCTTTCACAGAAAATTACTCTGAAATGGGTTATTTGGGAAAACAAGTGTATATCTCTGTGTGTCTACGGGCAAAGCTAACACCTCATCTACTATCAGTCCTATAAACCCTCTCCTCTGCTGGGTATTTCTGGAGGCAGCTTGCCTTCCTTCCCTGTTCACTTTGGGGCTATAACAAACAGGTGATCTACAAACAAACCCCTCCTAGTTGCTAAGCCACCCCAGAAGGCCTCTGTAACACTAACAAAAACCCACGAGTACCTAGACAGTCTTTCTCTCTTCACTTACCCTAGCTAAAATACTAAAAAACAACCTACATGGTTGGTTTACTTCAACATTATTTCTGTCATTTCATTACCAAGATCAAATGAGACACTCACATGAGTCTGTCTCTTGAATTTACAGATCTTGAAAATGACTGCCCAAGATCCAACTTACAAATTATCCTTGTGATGTCACTCATGACGATTTTATTTTATTGTTAAGCCATTAAAAGTGTTTGGACTGGGAGATATAGCTGCAACAAAAAGACAGTCATATCCCCCCCCAACACCACCGCCATGACCACAAGAGCATCCCGGCAATGAGACAGAGCATGCGCGTGACTGCATAGACACATAAATTCAAAGCCCTTCCTTACCTTTGCTCTGTGGAGGGTTTTGGCTCCTATCCCTTAGGACATTGATTTCATAGACAGCACCATACTGTTCAAACAGTTCCCTCAAGTCCTTCTCAGACCAGGTCCTTGGAACCTGGCCCACAAACATCTTGATAGCATCAAGATCCGGTTGATCTGGGTGGTCCAGGGTGCCGTTCATTTTCTTTGAGCTGTGTAAAATAAAACTTCTATTATGTATTCATGTTGTTTCTAAAAGAATCTTCTTTTCTTTAAAAGTCTCAACTACTTCCTGAAGAAGTAAGGGGGGAAAAACCTACTTCTTTTCACTACTCATGTTCTATTTGCCAGAGTCTCCCAGCCCTCCCTCACTATGCCACCCCTTCCGTCTGATCCCAAACTAAAGGCATCATTCTGATTAGGACGCCCTGGGCTTTACCTAAGGAAATGAATGTCAGTCATTCCTTGTCTAACTAGAGAAGTCTCAGAAGAACTCAAGAGGTAAAGTTCCTAAAGAAAGCTTTAATCATTTTTAAGTAGAGATAATAAAACTTTGTAAAATGTCCACAAAATCACAAAAGACTACTGCTTATGGGTAGGTTTCAGGATTCTCAATCTACACGATGATGGGTGAAAAGTTTTCTCTCAGTAGATGTCAGAACAGAAGCACAGGACTTCCAAGGCCTAAGAACCGACTAGAACATTAATCTTTGGTTGCTGCTGTCTCATGCATAATCCTGGTACTCTTGAGTGAGGCCCTCCAATCAAAACAAAATAAAACCTCTTAAACTTTCAGAAATGATTGTTATATAAATAATGATGTCATCATTCTAGGGTCTTCTGTTTCTAAGTAATCCGATTTGCTGCTCTTTCTCCAAGATTTTACCAGTTAATTCCCTTAACAACTCTAACTGTTATAGTGTCCACAAATTCCTCCAGTTTGATCACACCAAATCTGTAATACCCCTACTTAAAGGCCTTCCTTCTGTCAGGCAGTGCAGCTCTGTTCTGTCTGCCTGTCAAGAACCATGGGGGAAACTCCTACACTATTAAATTTTCCACTCAGAATGAATCAAAGTCCTTCTACCACGTTTTCACAATCTTATTCTGAGTATTTATCCAAACTAGTAACAACTTAAATTCCAAATAGTTAGCATGTTTAACTTTTTTCAGTGTCTGCTAAATCCAGAAATTACATCATTATGTTCAAATATGTCTTTCTTTCTTTCACATATTCTAATGTTCAACCCCAAATAAAACACCACTTTTCTTTAAAAGAAAAACAGTAAGTTTTGTCACCACTGCCACCTTTTGACTAGCATTTGAAAATCCTTGAGAATGCTGAATCTAGTAGTTCATCCGCTAGTTCCTACATCTCTTGTAACTGAATACAGGGCTATTTTCATGTCTAGGTACTAAACATCAAAAACTGTAAGACAAACATCATATAAACCAATCCTTGTTGCTTTGTCTATGAAGGTTCCCCACATTCTTCCCCAGGTTAACTAGTCAATTCCATCAAGACTCAAGCAGCACTAAATTTCCAACTTGATTACAGGACTGAACACCTTTCAGCATGCTCTGGCTCCACCTACCTCTCCCAACAAGACTGAGAGCTCCTTGAGGGTAGACATCGCTTCATTTCGTATTCTGATACTCACACCTGGTACTGGTGCCTGGGTCAAAGTAATTACCCAGATGCAGGGTGGGGAGAATTTCTTGTTCTGAACAATTCCCCCATTTAAGCAACTAAACTCGATAAAAGACCAGTGCTGTGCACAAAGGTCTCGCAGACTCAAGAGCAGGCATCCTCTCCTATGACTATTTGACTGTCACAGGATCAACCTACTCCCCCCCGCCTTCTAAGCATTTTTGAATACACTGTTTTATTGGTTTTCCCTTATTAATTTAAAACCACGTCTGGCAAGTTGCTGCAAAAATATAACATAGCTACTTCTAAACGCCTAACCCCAATGATCTAACAGAAATCACTTCATCATGAATTTTTTAAAAAGTCCTATGACTAGTGAAAAAATGGGTATCACTTCCTACCATCCAATGCTCCACAACTTTAATTACCAGTTTTAATATTTTATTAAAATGTTGCTAATTTTTCATCATATTTCTATTCTAGGGAGGGTTAACATAGCACCCAAATAAATGGTGCTTAGAATGTTTTGACTATAAAGAAGTAGACAGCTGTTTCTGAAGAGGCAGGAGCTCATTAGTTTGTATTACATTGGCGGCAACCACTCTCAGTTTGTCCCTTCCTTCTGTATTCAGGTACCACTTCTAAATTTTCTACATCGCTTTTTAGCACAAAAGCATAAATGTAGTCAAGCTATATGATTTGTGCTTTATCCAAAAGTTCAGTGGAGACTCAGCATTCCAGACAAGTGCCTTTCCTTTTTCTCTTTACTCTCCAAGTCCCTCTCATTCCTTCATGTCCACCTACTGCCTGAATCACCCTGTCCCCGCAGTATACCTATTCAAGAACCAGAAGACTCCCCCAAGAACTGGAGCAATCTTTAAACTTAACCATTAGAAACTTTTACAGGAATCACACTCCATAATTTTACAGATGGCTAACTGAGTATTAAAAAGATATGCAAAATGCAAGCCTTTACCTCATTATTTTGTTTTTCTATGACATTATCTTATTGTATTTTACAGGCTGGGTGGAGGGAGGGATGGGACATGGTCCTTCACCAGTTTGAGAAGCACTTCTAGAGCACAGCAAATGATCAGGCCGCACTCAAGATGCAGTGGACATCATTCAACTGGAGTACTCACTGACTGATTTCTTCCTCCAGTTACTACTGAGCTCTTCTTTATACAGTGCAAGCACTGTGTTAGATGTGGTACGGTACTGGTGCTTCAGTCGCTAAGTCGTGTCCGACTCTTGCAACCCCATGGACTGGGAACCTACCAGACTCCTCCGTCCATGGGATTCTCCAGGCAAGAACACTGGAGTGGGGTTGCCATTTCCTTCTCCAGGGCATCTTTCCGACCCAGGGATCGAACCCAGGTCTCCTGCACTGCAGGAAGATTCTTTACCGACTGAGCTACAAGGGAAGCTCAAGATGTGGCATGCATCAGTGAATAAGGAAAACATGGGGTCTTTCTTTGGAGCACATGAAGATACAATTAGAAATATAAGTGCCAATATCAGCTAGAGAAAAAAAAAGAGAAAAGCAACCACATGTGTATGTAGTAAGCAGTCACAAACTTCCTCATCAACTGGTACTGTGTCTGAAAACATGATCAACAATGCTCTTCCGTTCTCAACCTTCCGCACATACTTTTGGTATGCACCTTGTCCTCAAGAAGTAACCACTACATAAAAAAGTCACCTGGGGACAAGACTGCCAGTGTGACACGCCAAGGATCCCATAGTATCCAGGTATGGCATTGCCTCTGCCCATCACTAAATACATTCTCAAACTTGTGTCGCATCTGCCCATTGATGGAGAGCTCCTCAGAGTCAGGGATTATAAATCAAACATATTTATTACATTCATTCAGGAATCAATGAGTTCAACAAACCCCCTGGAGAAGTACCTATACCATCGCTGTCATTCCTAAGAGGCAGGTCCATGCAAACTCCTTCTCATCTTCTGAGGAAGTGCTACCCATCAGTGGAGTGCTGCCTGGGGAGGGGGGTGGGAGAGAGGAAAAGCAGGCTTGCAGCAGGAGAAGAAGGGAGGCGAGAAGGCAGCCAGTGTTTCAGCAAAGAGGCATGGTATCCACTTCTTTCTATGTTTCTGGCTCTGGCAGCAACTGGCGAAGTCATTAAGAATGAGAAACTAGGAGGGATCAGGACAAGAGGCTGTGTTGTCTACCTGATTCCCGATGGAACCCGCCACAGGAAAGGGGAACAGCCATTTGGAAGAGACAGGGGCAGGGAAACGAAGAGTTATATCATCAAAGTACACTTCCACTCAAAACTCTTAACCCCTGTCTTCACTTTTTCCTATCAAAACTTCCCAGCTCCAGGCCCAGTTCAGAGGGCAGAGTTAATGTTCTATTCTACTTTTTTTTCCATCCCTTGGCCTCCATGACTAGACCAGGAGGTGGATCTTAGCTCAACAAGATGATGCAATGGCTGTCTAGAAACCCAAGACTGTGACCTATGCTTAAAACAGAAAGATTGGCCTGTGGCTAATCAAGACCTTCTATAGCTACCCTGAGCAAGACAACAGCCACTAGCCACATGTTACTATTTAAATTTAAAAATCCAGTTTCTCAATTTGCACTAGCCACATATGACTAGTGTCGACAACACAGAATATCAGAGACAGAAGATTTTTTTTTTAATTTTTTTGGGGACATGCCATGCGGCTTGCAGGATCTTAGTTCCCTGACCAGGGATTGAACCCAGGGACTCAGGAGTGAAAGCCTGGAGTCCTAAGTACTGGACCAGCAGGGACTACTCAGAAGAACATTTCTAACATCACGGGAAGTTCTACTGCCCAGGACTGCTCTACAGAACCTAGAACCCACTGACAGAAACAGGCAGTCGGTGATGAAGGTGCAAGAGGAAAAGCTGCAACTCAGGATAGCTTGAGCTAAGCTAAGATGAAAGGGTAGTGGCAAGAGACAATGGGAGTCAACAATACAGCTGAAGCTTGAAAACATCAAGGTAAGTAAAAGAAGTCAATCACAAAAAGTGACATATTGTGTGATTCTACATCTGTGAAACGAATAGGCAAGCCCATGGAGACAGAAAGTAGGTTAGTGGTTGCCTGGGAATGGGAATTAGTGGTGGGGAGAAAGGGAGGGAATGATCGCTAAAGAGGACAGGATTTCTTTTGGAGGTGATGAAAATGCTGTTATTAGTGGTAATAATCACAGAACTTTATGGATATAGTAAAAAACATTAAAAAATCACTGATACTGTGCGCTTTAAAAGGGTAAACTTTGTGTTGTGTTAATTGTATTGGGGCGGGGGGGGGGGGGGGGGGAGTGTCAAGACATCCTGGAAGGGCAATGGCAAAGCCAAGTCATGCTGCAACCAAAGCTATCCAGCAGGTGAACAGCAGAAACACATGCAGACAGCTGAAGGTGTGCCCTGGGTCAAAAAGCTAGAGTTTTCGAGTCCTTGAGCGGTAGAGTTCCTGATTATATGATAGTCCAGCCCACTATGTCCTTACAGGAAAAGCCTTTCACATATACTAGCTTGAGTGGAATCTGTTCCTTGTAGCCAAACAAGCTGGCAAATACTACCTTCACAACTGTTCAAAAATCATTTCCAAAATCTTTAGTTACTATTTTTTCCCTCTCCCCTTATTGCCTGTTGACCTCCATTTGTTCACCATACAAACAGAAAACTTTCACATGCTTACTAATCCCTCTACCTCCCCAGCAGGCATAAACACCTGGCTACATCCCAACCTCCAGACGCCACCAACTCCGACCTGGTCCTCCGGCTCACAATGGGCACAAAACGTCGGGCTGGAGAGGACCCAGCAACGCTGGCCTAAGGTGCTTACCAGCTGCTCCCCAGGGGAACGAGACTAGGCGCACAGAACAAGGGGCATCTGGGGCACAGGCGTGACGATCAGAGAGACACATCGGTGCCCCTTAAACAACTGAGAAGCTGAGAGGTCAGGGCCGAGATGTGACCCCAGCCTAGAGAACGCCTCTGTCCCGGGGCCCAAGCCAAGTGCTCGTCAGCTTCCCCTGTTGCTGGACTACACAGAGTAAGTATCTGCAACACCTGTCACCATAAACAAGAAAGGGAGCTAGGGAGCAGGTCCCTCAGCCCTTCCACAGCTCCTCCAGCAATTTTTGTTTGTTATAATTTGAAATTCTGGAACAGATACATTGCTAGGTCGTATTCCCAGGCAGTAGTACTTCAGAGAGAAAACTAGTGACATCAAGTCTTCTGCTAGAGCAATATGAGTGAAAAGAAGGGTTGAGAATCCAAGAGGTTGGACTTCCCTGCTGGTCTAGCGGCTAAGACTCCGAGGTTCCTATACAGGGGGCCTGGGGTCGATCCCTGACCCAGGAACTAGAGCCCACATGCTGCAACAAAGCCTGAAGATCCTTCATGCCACAACTAAGACCTGGTGCAGTCAAATGAATAAATACAAAAAGAGAGAGAAGCCAAGAGGTGACAAGCACCCACCATTCTCTAGAACTTTCTTCCCACTCTGTGGCTTGGGTGTGTGGTGCTCCTGGGAGCGGGCCAGAGGACTTGCAGTCGTGAGAAGAGCTGATGGTAACCGCTTCATGACACCTGAGGAAGCCAAGTGCAGCAGGCAGAAAATAAAGAGGCCGCCGTCAAACCTGCATTCCAGGCCCAAGGTTGGTACTAACCGTCCTCAGGCAAGTCAGCCACAGCCGCTCTCGGCTGGGTTTCTCATCTGTAAAATAGGGGCAAGAGCCTATGCCCAGTTAACCCCACAAACTATGTGTGAAGACGGATGATTAAAACAAAAGCAAATGCTCTTGGAAAAAAATAGTAATATAATAGAGTGCTCCCTGATTACTTCTCCTCAGAATGGGCACTGCACTTATTCCATTAGTTTTCATACTTCAGTGTATGTAACCCACATGGGACACCATTGAAACAGCTATTCTAGCGAGAATTACTGGGCGTGTGTGCACAGCCTGCATTTTTAAGTCCAGGTGCCTTTCACACAGTGGTCCATGATCCAAATTTCATGGGCTACTGAATTAGGCCGACCTAGTAAAAGATGAGAAAACAGGCTGAGGAAAAATATTGTATCGAACCACTAGGCAATGGTAATGTATAGACAGAAAGTGTTATAATGAAAGACAATTCAGGCCTAATTCTAGGGATCATCTATCCAATATGTGGGAATATTTTTATTATAATTTTTTATGATGGCATTCACTGTGATTTCACCTATAATCTACTGCTAAGGTTTTATTTTAGCAGTAAAGAGAACTCTCATAAAAAGACACTTCTAAATTACCATTATTTTGGAGACTACAGAGAAGGTACAGGATCCATTTCAAATGAGCAAGCCAACTCTGTCTGAGGCCCCCAAAACTATTCCACAAAGAACCATTGAGAATCTGCTATCACCACGCTTGTTACACCGAATCCCAAGGCAAACTGATCTGCACACGGAGGCCTAATGTCAAAGACTTGCACTACCCACTGTGATCTAGGGAATATTCTATATTCTACCATTTCCTATTCTTGGCTTTGAATGACTTAAGTCTCTTTCACTTAGGGTCCAAGGTACTCTGAAGCCTGGTTAAAGTAACTGAAATCAAGGATTAGAAGTGTGTTCTTTAATACATACCCCAGAATTCAGGCTCCCTACAGGTACAACTCAGAGCCAGATTGGCATTTTAGTTGCATAAAACGGTGAACAGTAACGCAAACTGATTAGGCTTTTCACTTTTTACCATCAAAATTTATTTAGGCAATTTGCCAATCAAGATTAATTCAGTTTGCCCCCCTTGGGGTGGGGCACATCTGATGTCCCCCAAAATCACATACTGTATTGCATTTTCAATTCGTTGGGGGGACAGGGAGGGTCAAGAGTCAGGGTTAGTTTACACATCAATACAGTGTTCTATATACACTGCTAAATACACCCTAGCTACGTTAAGTCTATGATATGAGTCTAAAAATTTGATCATTAGAAATAAAACATACAAATAAATAAATAACTTCCCAAAAGATTATCTGAAGTTGTATACCCAACCCAAAGCAATAAATCTAAGGTTTAAAAAAATACCTTAGGAATCTATCAGATAGGAACACTACGCTAAAGGAATCAGAGCCCAGCACACCTGAGCTGATGTTGAGCTGGTCATGTATCAAATGCATCCTTATGTACAAAACTTAGTCACAGCTACAGGAAGTCAGCAGTAATGAGAGAGAACCAGACTGCAATAGAAAATAACTACAGTGTGGACTTTGGCTTTCTCACCCAATTTTTCTTCTTCCCTCTTTTAAGGAAAGGGACTCGTTTTATCAAGTAACAAAGAAAACAGCCAAAGTGCTCTACTTATGATAAAAATTAGACAACAAGAATACTTACACGGGACTGGAATTCAAAGAGCAATGATCCACCATCATTTCTGGAAGGAAATCCAACTTAAACGCAGCCATCACCTCACTCTCCCCTTCAGAAGCCAATGATATTAACTTGCTGCACTTGTCTGATCCACAAATACACACAGCTTTGGCTTCCTGGGCCCCACAAAAGACACAAAGTGGAAACAGGAGCTCAGGGAGGCCGGCGGTGAGTGCCACAGAAGCAGGCGGGGCTGGGGAAGGGGCAGGGGGCGCGGGATTAGCCCGGGACGTGCGCTGTGGAGGGCAGCTCAGCCCCGCACACAATGGAAGTGCTGATGCCGGGCTGGTTCTGTGCGATTTTCCCTGGCGAAGCAGTACTAAGTGCACTGTCAGATAAATAGAGTGTCAGACCCATGAAGAGAGCAGCGGCTGACAGAGCAGAAGAAACACAAACTTGCTTCACATCTTCCAAACTCCTCCCTGCCCATCAGTTTCAGAGGAACCCCCCAAAGCGGGAAACTACCTGGAGCAAAAGAAAGGGGCGGGGGGAGGTTCACGTCATGTAGTCGGAAAATGTTTTTAGAAAGAACTGAGTTGTTAGCCTTGGTCTGAACTTATTTTCCACGTGCCAAAGACAGCAATGAACGCACTGTTTGGGTTTCAAACTAACCTCAGAAGAGTCATTTAAGGAGGAATGGTTCAGACCATCCATTAGAAGCAGGCCAGAGGCAAGGTGGCTGAAGAACCGGCCACCAGAAACATATTGCTCTTATATTACCACCTGCACTGGACCAACTTTGCTTTCTTGATGGTCTTTATCGCAGTGAAGGGCTTTAAAAATTGCTGTTGCAGTGGCATTCATTTAGGGAGCACAAGGCAAAACAACTTTAGTTAACTCTGCATCTTAATTTGCCAGAAAATATAAAAGACAAAAAATAAAAATAGTATATTCTGCCTCTTGACACAGTACTAAGAAACACTGTTTATTCAGTATGAAGTGACTTAGCAGTAGCAGAGAAACAAAAAACAAAAGAAAAACAAACAAAAGCCACCACAGTGATAATAATGAAGAAAAAAAAAAAAAAACCACTTAAAAGGAGAGGAATGTAGACTAAGTCTCTTCACAGTCTGCCCTCTTTTAAACTGTCCCTAAAACCAAAATTAATGAATGCACACATAAAAATTCTATTATGGGTGAGCAGCAGAGATAGATATACTTAGCAGTCAAGGCAGATGTGGTACTCTCATTCTCAATTTAGCTTCACATCCCTCCAAACAACAAATGGTGGCATTTCAGTATTTAGGCAGGGACTCTAAAACTATCTCTGAAGGCTCCCAAATTTCACAGGACTTCTTTCCATTTTTACCATTAGGGTTGCCTTACCTCAAAGGTTTCACTTCACTCAAGCTCAGATCACAATACAGGGAACTTTGAAAAAAAAAGAAGTTATGTAAAGAGGTAAACAAATGAGCTAAAGATACAGAATGACATTAAAACAGAAAATAAGGAAAGGCAGTTATGTCGCGGTACAGGTCTGAATGTTCTAGTCTGTCTAGCAATGGCTGACACCTGTCTGCATCTAACAGAGAAAGGTAGAAACTGTGTCTTCTGTCCAATATCCAGACATAACCACCCAAAATTTACAACTAAAATAGCAGGTAACTGCTCTTTCTGTTTCATCAGAGACCCTGGCCCATGCGATCCCCTGTAGAGACAGCAGGGACAGGAGCTCTCTGCCACCCTATTATAAGAGGAAGCAGAGACGGGCTGCCAGTGAGGAGACTGCAAGGGGCACCCAAGACAGAGTGCACCGAGCCCCGACTGCCAGAGAGAAAGGGGACGGCGACCCCAGCAGGGGCTGGCTGAGCGACTGGCCAGTCTGGTCGGTGTTCGTGAGCGCTGGAGCCGGCCACACGCCTCTTCCTGTAGGGAAGCACCTGACCAAGGAGTTAACTGTGTGAGGTCGGTTAACAACCAAGTTAGATTTTCTAGTTCAAGGGTTTCTTTAAAAATGAATCAAGTTTTCAGAAAGTCCACTGGTTGCTATGCTTTTATTATTCACCAAAAATGCATGACTCCTAACTCCATCTCTATTTTAATCAGAATCACAGCTATAACGAGTACTGCTCGGAGTATGAAAGGATGTGTACTCCTTACAGTAATTTTTACTAAGTCAAAGGTTGTTATGTTTTAAAATTCATTTTATGATGGATAAGCCTGCAGTGTTTTAAAAACCTACAAGGTGGAAATGTTATTACATGGGGGGAGGGGGGATTCTCTTTAAGCAGGTCACAAGAATTATCTTGGTATAATTAAATTCAACATGCTTGTGGGAAAAGAAAGAACAGAAATTAATCACAAGTCACTCCATTTTAGAAAAGGGTTACAAAGTGACGATAAAAACAATTATGGAAATACAAAAATGCAGCTGTTAGAGGGAAATTAAAAAGGAGAATTAAAAGTTATTCATAGCACACTATCCGTAAGCAGCTGTCTAAAAGTTCTTAATCAGAAACACAGTCTAGGACTAAAATCCAAGGTCCACTGCAACAGCAGGCCCTAACCTTCCCTCAGTCTCCCTTTAGCCACATGTCTGTGAATTTACTCATGGTTTCCTCTTCGCCCCCTAGTTGGCTGTCTCAGTTTTCTTTGCCTTGAATATTCTCTTTTTTTCTAAGGGCAGTAATTCAAAGCTTGATTATGTGAGGGTAGAAACAATCAGTCTGTTCCCATAGTAAGAACCCAAATCATTAAAAATGATCAGAGGATAAGATACTGGGGCTTTCCCAGGTGGCTCAGTGGTAAAGAATCCACCTGCCAACGCAGGAGACACAGGTAGAAGATGTGTTTTTGATCCCTGGGTTGGGAAGATCCCCTGGAGAAGGCAATGGCAACCCACCCCACTATTGCTGCCTGGAGAATCCCATGGACAGAGGAGCCTGGCGGGCTACAGTCCATGGGGTCGTGGAGTCAGACACAGCGCACACACGCACACACACATCATCTCTCCTAGAGAACCTTCCTGAGTCCCTTAGGTGCCCTGCCCTGTGTTCCTATAAAACCCTCTAGATACTACCAGAGGATACGGGACACCTCGAAAGAGTGGCACACCCTGCATTTAGAGTATCAGAAGGGAATAAACAGCTTAAAAACTGGATTAGAAAACAGAAATGCTAGAGTCACAGCATTTGATTTGTCAAAAGAAAGAGCAAAGTATAGTTAAGCAAAAAAGCCCACGTGGAACGTACAAATGTCAGGCTGTCGATCTTGACTGATGTAACCAGGGAGTTCAATGACAGGTGAAGGGATTTTATACTTCCATCTCAATAATCTAAATGTGTTTTAAAAGGCAAAAATGTGAAGTCTGGTTATATGAGCATAGAGAAAATGAGAACCTACTACTAAATTATAAAAGAGAGCCTATGTCATTAAAAAACTCCATCATTAGTCTATTTAAGGAAAAGTGCAAAAATCCAGGGAAAAGTCATAACCTAACACAGGGAAGTGGACTGGATATCCCCTCAGAAGCAACAAACTGATACTACTTGGAAATAACCAACTAGAACAACTTAAAATTTAGCCTAAAATCTTTCTGGACTTGAATTTCATTTCTAAAGTTTAGCACCTCTAATATCATTAGTGGATCTCCTAATACTCCCAAGCTAGTACTCTGCATATGCAAAAATACACAGACCTAAATTGCTAATCATCTCTGGGACACATCCCTTTGTGGGAGACTTTCTGCAAGCATGTGAGAGTTAAGCATATCTTAAAACAGAAAACCTTTGTTGAGTTTCCATGAGAGTCTAGACAAGGAAAAAATTCTGAAGAGAGGGATGGGGGGGTTAAAGAAGGAATAGAAGTATCGCTTTAAAAAAAAAGTTCTATTCCAAATCTAAAATCACAGTAAGACCAAAGCACTAAGTTTCGTAACTGTTATGTCTAAGACTGTTTGCCTGTAAAATTATTATGTGTATTACGGTACACTAAAAAGACAGGACAAGACTGAAGGGAGGAAAAGTTACCTTTTTTGAAATCTAAAAGTTTTCCATTTCCTCTCCCTACCTTTAATCACCTATCTCCTCCCCAATCAGTATCAAAGTCCAAGCAGAAAGACATTCTTCTATGCTTAGTTCTCTCAGCAAAAGTGTAAGCTCAGAAACTTCCATGGAGTTTCTGGGACAAACCTGACCAAATAAATCATCCTGTCAAACTGACCACCCTTCAAATCAGGTCATATTTTCAGGTCCCCAACTAGTTCTGGAATTTAAGTGTAACTGTTTTGATAACAATATACTGTAAGTTGAAGCTTTATTTAGGTTCCAGTGCTGATTGAAAAACCAGTATGTTGAACAAATTCTGGTTCCAAGAGGGTCCTATCATCTTTGTGAAATTCACTAAGTTCTATCCTCATCTTTGTTCTAGTTTACTTAGGGTCTCCCAATAAGCCACCATGGCTTAGACGGTAAAGCCGTGGCTCAGACAGTAAAGCGTCTGTCCGCAACGCAGAAGACCCAGGTTCAATCTCTCAGTCAGGAAGATCCCCTGGAGAAAGAAATGGCAACCCACTCCAGTACTCTTCCCTGGAAAATCTCATGGACAGAGGAGCCTGGTAGGTTACAGTCCATGGGATCGCAAAGAGTCAGACACGACTGAGCGACTTCACTTTTTCACTTTTAGGGTCTTCCAACTATGAGGTGGCTCAGATGGTGAGGAATCTGCCTGCAACACAGGAGATCCAGGTTCCATCTGTGGGTCGAGAAGATCCCCTGGAGATGGGAATGGCAATCCACTCCAGTATTCCTCCTGGAGAATTCCATGGACAGAGGAGCCTGGCAGGTTACAGCTGATGGGGTTGCAAAGACTCGGACACCACTGAGCAACTAATCCTTTTCCAACTATGAAGTAGAAAGGGGAAAGGAAGCCAGCCAGGCAGCTGCTGTGTGCAGATATACACACATGCCCTCCCCTTCTCCCCACTCCTTCTCCACTCCCCTGCCCAGCTCCAACTATTTGCACTAGGCAGCAGCTAGTTCAGATGGGAGATAACCTTACCTTGGTAAACAGCTAAGGAGAAAGTTGGGAAGGAGGGAAAAAAAAATTTAGCCTCCCAGGAATAGGAAATTTAATCCCAAAATGTAGAAAAAAAGCCATCACCTTTCTGAAGGCAATCTTTTCACATCTGCAAAACAGGCCTCATGCAAGAAGGTTAAACAGATAACCACAGAGCACAGCACCCGGCAGTCAGCCCGTACCTGTGGCTTTCCACCTCCCTCTCTGGACTACTGTCTTCACTCTAAAAAACCAAGGAAAGAAGAGTGAGTGGACCATGCCTATACTTCTCATAACTCCAGACACATAGCTTCTTGTCAAACAAAAGCCCCTTTGTCACCGAGACTGAAGATAAACAAACTCTCCCTCTCCCCATTTTAAAGTACACAATACACAATTACATTAATGCCTCAAAGTTAAAGAACCCCAGAAAGTTAAAAAAGGGAAAACTAAAGTACTCAAAGGTTTATTAAAAAGATGCTTACCCAAAAATGTCACAACAAACAGCAAATCAATGACTAGAATTTATGAGACTGAACTACAGCACATCGAGGTCACCAAAACAATCATTTTTAGCATCTGCTCTTGGGTGGGAAACTACCATAAAGCTAAAGGCTGTATAATCCTTTCAGCAGTTAAAAGTGAAAGTCGCTGAGTCCTGTCAGACTCTTCGTGACCCCAGGGAATATACAGTCCATGGAATCCTCCAGGCCAGAATACTGGAGTGGGTAGCCTTTCCCTTCTCCAGGGGATCTTCCCAACCCAGGGACTGAACCCAGGTCTTTCGCATAGCAGGCGAATTCTTTACCAGCTGAGCCAGAAAGGTAAGCCCTGAGCAGTTAAAGATCGTATTATTAATGTGAAGAAGCCATGCTATTTCCCCAAAGCAATCGTCCTGAATAGGCTGGTGCCAGGTATAAAACTCTTCAAAAGCAACCCGCAGTTTCCGCCTTGTAAACGAATACTGATGGTCCCAGGACGGCGGTGAAGCACTGAAACAAACAAACAGAAATTCAGAAGATGGGGAAGTTAACTGAAGGTAAAAGCAAACAGAGGAACCAAAACACTCATCTATTCCATTTCTAAACATACTGAACAATCTTTCAAGTGAAGGCTGATTCCATAAAAGTTGCCCAAATTCCTACAAAAGTCCATCTACAGCTCCT